>NC_086197.1:57096307-57721307 GCF_035770615.1 Melospiza melodia melodia
TCATCTCTCTTTTCCTCTTGTCTTTTGAAGACCTCAAACTGTTTTACTAAATTAAGTATTTGGATTAATTCAGAGAGAGTTGCATGCTCGAATGGTAAAAAAAGAAAAACACTTAACACTTCATCAGCTGAGAAAGAAAGATGTGCAGTGCTCTTTATTTTCTCAGGTCTCGTATAAACCATAAATTATAATGCCTGAGCCTGAAGTCGTTTTGGGGTGAAATGCACAGCAAATGGGTGGCAGGCAGACACAGGTGATGTGGTGCAAGATTCCCTAAGTCCAAGCGGGAATAAACGTGGAGGTTCCTCTGGTGCCAGCAAGGTTCAGCTGCATTTCTTTGCTTTTTTGCAGGGGAGCCTGAGATAAAAGAATGCTGCCAAGGCAAAGCTGGATGCGAGCAAGAGCTCTGTGCTGAGCAGCTGAGGATTGGCTTGACAGCTGCTGTTGGTAATTAAAGTGCATTTGCAGGTGATTTTAGATGCTCAGCAAGATACTTGGCTAGGACTGTTCCTGGCCCTTTATCATCCTCCATGGATGAACTCGCTCAAATTAAAATCATGGCCTGGAAGAATGTTCTTATCAGTCCAACAGGTAAAACAGAGCATCACTACTGACATTCTGCTGAAATGCTTCATTTCATCCAAATACATAAAAGGTCTGATGACAGCATCTTTCTAGAACAAAAAAAAAAAAAAAAAAAAAGAAATTGAATCAGTCCTACTTGACAGCTATTAGTTTCTGAAAAAATCTGAACAGATAAATATCCATATGAAAGCAAGGTTCTCATTTGAATTAACTCTTTTAGTGTAAGTATTTTGTAAAGGTGCTTTCCATGCAGGCCAGCATGTAAAGATAGGTCTAAACATGTTTCAATCTGCAAGTCCCTCTTGTGGGCTTCTTCACCATCTGAATCACCTGTTCATTCCACCAAAGTCAAGTTTGAACTTGGCCAACCACACCTCTCCTACAGGCCTGGCCATCACTGCTCTGCCCTCTCCTCTCCTCTCCTTCAGGTCACATTCTACCTTCAGCCTGGGCCCCAGCACGTGTCAGATTGTAGATGTGCAAACAACATGGTCACAACACTATCCACATTTATAAAAAATTTATATTATATATTAGAAAGCACTTTGTCAGCTACTCCCATGATGGCATTAATTACACTGGCCACAATAACAGGGTCTGACCCTAGGATCCTGCTGATTAATGCCCTTGTCCTAGTGAATGTTTCCAATTTGTGTTTCATTGGTTCTCAGGTTTCAGCTTGAGTTGGGTGTCTCTGAAGGGTGACCACTACCCCAAAAATTAAACTTTAATCCCACACGGGGCACCTAGCACTCAATTCCCAAGTCCATCACTTGTTTCTGGTCAGTTGTCTGCAGTTGTCTGTTTTGTTTTAGGAGTTGTGAGGTGGTTTTTTGTTTTGTTTTGGGTTGGGGTTTTTTTGGGTTTGTGGTTTTTTGGGGTTTTTTGTGGTTTTTTTTTTTTTTTTTTTTTTTTTTTTTTTTTTTGGTTGGTTGGCTTTGGTTTTTTGGGTTTTTTCTGTTTTTGTTTTTTTTTTTTTGGGTTTTTTTTTTGGTTTTTTTTTTATCTGACATTACCTCAATTCTTGGAGTTGTTTCCTTGGTCTTCCCCTACCTTTTTGATTCTGCTTTGGTTACTGTAGCACCATTAGCTTTTAACAAAACCTTTTATTTTGATCAGCTCTTGTGGCCTAATGCTACAACCACTCCAGCCACTAATGCTAAACTACTTAATACATCATGAGAATATGCAGAATGCAGTTAATGGAAGTTTCCTGTAACACAAGATGGAAAGCTCTGTTCTCAGTGAAGCTGTTATGGCAATGCCAGGGTTTAGTAATAAAAAGAAAACAAACTAAAGGAACATTAATGTATCAAACCAATGCAAACTGAGTTTGAATTAAACCCATTTGTACATAAAACAGGGTAAGCCCATCTGGCTGGAGGCCTTAGCCCAAGTCTGTGATGAGTGATAGGGATCAGAGAAACAAATCCTGCAGCTCCAGGGACACTGGGGTGGCAAAGGACATGCCCCAGCCTTGCTCACTCCATACTGCTGTCGTCTGTGCCAGCCGTGGTGCCCTGCATCTCAGTCTAAAGGTGCTTTTTGGTCTGGCTCCAGGTTCAAAGAGCCCTTAAGTCCAGAGCCCCAGGGGCAGTGGTGCCACCCAAGCCATGCCAGGGTGAACCTGGCACTGCCCCAGCCCTGCTTTCCCCACCCCTTTCTCCTCCTGGGCACTCCAGCCTCAGCCCGAGCCTGCTCTGAGGGTGACATGTCAGAGTCACAAACCCACTCCTGCAGGGACACTGGGGTGGCAAAGGACATGACAAGGGCAGCGTGGCCCTGCCCCAACACTGCTCCCTCCTCACCTCTCTCATCTGGGTCGCCCCTGGTGCTTTATCCAGTGCTTTACATGGAATGACAATGTTCAGTTCCATATCTGGTTCCCCATCCTTCGTGTTCTTTTACCATTTAGCACTGTGAGGTTTTAGTCCATTAACATGAAGATGCTTTTTTAATGATCAGTTTGTCTTTACAGATCAGCCAAGTCTGTGCCCTGCTGTGCTGTCATCTGTTCTCATGGGGGGGTTAAATGTAGTTAAGATATTAAAAAAAAGTGGTTATATATCCTCTATGTCCTTAATGCTTCTCTCTCTACACTTTATTCTTGCTCATCACTCTGTTTCTGAAGATCTAGTGCCAGGAGTATTTGATGTATTTATGGGTATCCCCTTTCCCTCTGCGCATGGATTTTCATTTATTATGCTGTTCCAAGCACAGCACTGATCCATCAGGATGGATCTGTGAAGCCACACAAAATTCTGGCCTGTAAGACCTTCAACTTGTGATGCCATCAGTAGGAAAGTAATTGATCCAGAGGGCACATGACATACTTCTCTGTAAGTGTTCCATATGGTCCCATGGATTTTAGGACAGTGTGCCAATGCTGTAATGAACATATGGATCTAGAGCTGAAGGCATGATGTGAGAGGCATGACCAAAAACAAAGCACACACAAAAACCAAAAAACACATGAACAAAACAAAACAAAAAAGTGTTTCTGAGACACTGCTTTTCAGGAACAACAAAAAGTCAAATGTAAATCTCTGTGTGTGTTAGATGCCAATTCAGTGTGCTGAGGTCTGAATGTTTCCTGAATTAATTCCAACTCCTGATAATACATGGAAAACAGGTAAGATCTCCATTGCACCAATGTAATGATAAGTGGCACTTCAGAATTTCTGAATGCTTTGCTGCAGTCAGCTAGATCTGTCAAAATCCTTGTCACACTGAGATTGAAACACTTCTAAGCAACAGACAGGGCCAGCTGCAATTCAAGTTAGTTATGTTGTGAAACAGAACATTAAGGATGGTTATCTTCCCCTCCTTTTTCCTAAATGAAGTATGCTGTTGGTTGCTGAAATTAAATGTTATTTCCCTTATTTGGGCCAGTTTTGAACTTCCCATCAGTTCTTCCAGGCAGACTCATCTGACAGGTTGTTGTGGTTTTGTTTTTCGGGAAAAGGAACATGTTTGGAAAAATTTAAGATCACTACATGGATATGGACTGGTTCACTTCCAGGAGGGATGCATTTAAGAGTCCAAGAGTGGTAAATATACAGACACCAAAGGCAAATGGAGTGGTTGCCAGCATCTGTCACTCTCAGGCTCCTTTGGTATTCTCAGTGTAGGCCAATACAACACAGAACTATTTCCAGAACAGAAGCGTCACCTCAGCTCTGCATCCAGTGCTTGAAAACTGTAACAGAGTCTGCAGCAATTCCAGGCCAGTCCTTGCTGGGTTTTGTGGTTGTTTAGGCAGGTGCATGCAGAGTTTGAGTTCACCTCACAGCAGCAGCAGCACGAGTGCAGCCTACACTGAAATAAAATGAAAAGTGAGTTCAATACTGATTCCATGATGTGAGGACTGAATTACAATAGTAATGTGTGTGCATGCATGTGTGCATGCAGTCATTATATGTTTTCAAAGATCTGTAACTGGGATCTTTAAATGGGAAGAATTTCTTACCATGCTTATAAAATTCATCCAATTTAAAGGCCCTAAAATGCATGGCAGCAAGGCTACATTATAGAGGTATTTCATAACACACAGTATTTTGCAAGCAGCTGTATATGCTGTATTTTAAGAACACTTTCAAGTAATAAAATTTTATCCTCAAGACTTTAGAGGGTGAGGTTTGTCGGTTTTTGGGGGGGTTTGTTGTTTTGGGGTGGTTTTTTTTTTAGTTTTTTTTATGGGTTTTTTTAAGTGTAACAGGCTGATGTGACAGGAGGGTGTCCCACAGGTGCAAATGGATGGGTCACTGCCTTGTGGAAGACTCCAGCTGAAATGTGGGAATCAAACAGAAGGTTGGCTGGCCGTGCTTATCAGGAGGTGACCAAGCAGGAAAGGCAAGAGGGCCTCATGTTAGGGAAGAATGAAAAGCAAATGCACTATGATGCATCCCTAAACGCTGGAGTCACAATTCCAAACCAAGCAGTTGCCTGAGTTATAGAATAGATTCTATCAGTAAGTTTATGGCTTCATAAAAGAAGGCTGAAGAGCTTTGAACAAAGTTGTCTGGTGCAGAGGGAAATAGAAAAAGAGCTGAAAGATAACCACAGCAAAACAAGCAAGCAAACAAATGAATGAACCCCAGCAAAACCAACCAAATCCAGAAATGTTTCATTATTTTCCTGTTTGGAAAAAGTAGTTTGGATAAATCTGTCTTATAAAAGACAGCAGATTCCTTTTTGATCATGTGTCTACTACACTTTTGAGAGGATGAGAGCAGGTAAAGAAAGAAATTTCTTACCCTAAAATGTGTGAGTCATTAATAAGAAAGAATGATCCTAAGGAATGAGACTATTGTTACAGCAGCACATTTTTTTCCTTCTCTTTTTCAAAGTTACACAAAATCATGCCAGTGAAAATGTTTTATAATGATAGGAGTTCTCAGAATATGAAGACTAATTGCAAATTAAAACAGAAATCACACCGAAACAAAATCCCTAAAAGGTTCTTTGGTAAATTCTTATTTTCATACTTTAAAAAGATTTATTTATTTCTATGTCAATATTCCTCTAGTAACTGTAAAGATTATTCATTATTACCCCAAATCAATAGAAATTTCTGAAAAAATGTTGCTGTAAAATTAGAAAAAGAAAATGCCAAGTGGCCCTAAATGTTTTTTAATTGTGAAATTGAGTTTAATCTCAATATAAATTAGTTTAATAGTATCTATGTCAGGAAGGAAAATTTATCAGTTTATTCAATCCTGCCTTAATCCAGGAAATTTAGTAGTACTGGAACATTCACCTGTATTTTGGTATTGACTGTAAAATTATGAGTAGCATTCCTATTTTAAATGGTGCATGTTTAGCAAGGGGATAACCCAAACGAGAAAAACTTCAAATTGTCTTTCCATTTCAGTGTGGGGCAAGAAGAGGTCTCCTACTTCCCTCGTAAGAAGCATTCCCAGAAAATGTTGTGGCAAGCAATGTCTTCTGCCTTATGGTCTCTTATTTTCTATGCTTTCAGCTTTCCTAGAAATGGTGAAAAATACCCTGCATAGGTAAAGGTATGACAGACAAGATGTATGTGTTAGCACATGTGAGCGCTTCTGTTTCCAGGGAAACAAACAAACAAAGCCCAGTAAAACAAACACAGGCCACAGGACTGTTCACCCTTTAATCCTCACTGAGGAAATTCGACATTACATTAAAAAAAAGAAAAAAAAAAAGGAATAAAGGAAAAGTCCTCTAGCCATGACACGGCTTGAGCATTTCCTTCCCCTGCTGTTTTAAACAAAAAGAACTTAGAAAGAAGTTGTAGGTCGCAGAGGACAAGGTTGGCAGAGATTATAAAAATTCTCCCGAGGAAGGTGTCCATGCAGGCACATGCGAACAACCAAAAAATCAAAAAGGAACACTTGAAGCGTCCAAAGCAGGAGCAGAAGCCGGGATGAACGAGGCGAGAGCAGCGCATGAGAGGCGGGGCGGGAGCGCAGGGCGAGGGCCCGCATTGGCAGGATTTTGCCGCAGACCCGCGGGCAGCGGGGAAGGGAGGCGAAGGGGGCGCCGGAAGAGGGTGCGGCGATCCCGGCTCCTGCTCCGGGCCGAGACTCGGAGCTCCGGGGAGCTGTGACCGCGCGGGGGCACGGCCGGGGCGGGACGGGAGAGCAGCCAAGGGAGGCGAGCGCTGGGAGCGGGAGCGGGAAAGAGCCGCGGTCGCGCCGCGCGAGGGAGGCGGGGCCGGGGAGGAGACCACGCCTTTTCCTGCAGTCCTCAACCAGGTCGGCTCCCGGGTAATAAAGGGGCGCTGAGGGAAGATGACTGGACGCAGTGCGGTATTGAGCGGACTGTGTGACCATGTCTGGCCGGGGCAAGGGCGGCAAGGGGCTCGGCAAGGGCGGCGCCAAGCGCCACCGCAAGGTGCTGCGCGACAACATCCAGGGCATCACCAAGCCGGCCATCCGCCGCCTGGCTCGGCGCGGCGGCGTCAAGCGCATCTCGGGGCTCATCTACGAGGAGACGCGCGGCGTGCTCAAGGTCTTCCTGGAGAACGTCATCCGCGACGCCGTCACCTACACGGAGCACGCCAAGAGGAAGACGGTCACGGCCATGGACGTGGTCTACGCCCTCAAGCGCCAGGGTCGCACCCTCTACGGCTTCGGCGGTTAAACTTAATATAGTTCTAACTCGCACTGTTAAAACACCAAAGGCTCTTTTAAGAGCCACACACAAATTTCACGAATAGAGCTTGTAATTACTTGAACTAGTAATGCAGAGGATAAAAAATCTGAAAAATTGCGTAATAATTCAAACCTATATTGTTAGTTCTTGGGATTCATAGTACATAATCCACATTTTTAAAAAGTGGTATTTGCAATCACAGCTCTTATAAGGAACGTGTGGTGGCTCTTAAAAGAGCCGTTTGGTTTATAATTTGTGTCCTTTTACTTGGAGCTGGTGTACTTGGTGACGGCCTTGGTGCCCTCGGACACGGCGTGCTTGGCCAGCTCGCCGGGCAGCAGCAGGCGCACGGCCGTCTGGATCTCCCGCGAGGTGATGGTGGAGCGCTTGTTGTAGTGCGCCAGGCGCGAGGCCTCGCCCGCGATGCGCTCGAAGATGTCGTTAACGAAAGAATTCATGATACTCATGGCCTTGGACGAGATGCCCGTGTCGGGGTGCACCTGCTTCAGCACCTTGTACACGTAGATGGAGTAGCTCTCTTTCCTTGCCCTCTTGCGCTTCTTGTCGCCCTTCTTCTGCGTCTTGGTCACCGCCTTCTTGGAGCCCTTCTTCGGTGCTGGAGCAGACTTCGCCGGCTCAGGCATCCTTAATGATTTTTGTCAGGATCTTCCCCGTAACACAACAACATCGAAAATGGCGCCTACCCCCCCCCTATTTATAACGGCGTTATGCAAATTATAGGATCGTAATTGGTCCATTCCTATTGGACTAGAAAGTACAACGTAACGTCAGGCACTTCCGTCCTGTAACCGCCAGAGCTCGGGCGCTGCATTTACACAATCGCGCCGCATTTAGGGTCCTGGGTCTAAAAACAAATAAGCAGCGCGTGATGCAAGCTGCACTGGGTGGACATTCACTAGCGTACTCACCACCAATGACTTTAACCCCATGATAACTTCTAAATTCTTACCTTTTTCAGGTAAGAACCCTTTTAATAACCTTATCCACACGGACGCAAGGATCAGTAATTAACAGCTCTTATGGTGAAATTGTGTGCGGCTCTTAAAAGAGCCTTTGGTGTTTAAAACAGTGTAAGTTAGAACTATGTTAAGTTTAACCGCCGAAGCCGTAGAGGGTGCGACCCTGGCGCTTGAGGGCGTAGACCACGTCCATGGCCGTGACCGTCTTCCTCTTGGCGTGCTCCGTGTAGGTGACGGCGTCGCGGATGACGTTCTCCAGGAAGACCTTGAGCACGCCGCGCGTCTCCTCGTAGATGAGCCCCGAGATGCGCTTGACGCCGCCGCGCCGAGCCAGGCGGCGGATGGCCGGCTTGGTGATGCCCTGGATGTTGTCGCGCAGCACCTTGCGGTGGCGCTTGGCGCCGCCCTTGCCGAGCCCCTTGCCGCCCTTGCCCCGGCCAGACATGCTCACACGCTCCCAAAGCAGCAAAAGCAATAAGGCGAGCCAGCCCCCGCGCGGGTCTATATGGGCGGCGGTCCGACCTGGTTGGGGACTACGCCGGGGCCGGGCCGGGGCGGGCTCCGTGCGCGCCCCTCCCCCCGCGGGCCGGGCCTTTGCCGCCGTCGCTCCCGGCTCGGGCCCGGCCCCGCCCCCGGAGCCCGAACCCGGCGGGCCCGGAGCGGATCCGGCCGGGCTCTCCCCGTGCCCGCCGCGCTCCGCCCGCCTGCCCGGCCCCGCCCGAGGGCTCCCGGTGCCCGCACGGAGCGGGGCCCCGCCGGCCGCGGGGCTGCGGCACAGCCCGGCCAATGGCGGCGGAGCCGCGTCCCGCCCGCGCTGCGCCCCCGCCAGCGAGCTCTGCCCGACAAAGGGCCTGGCCCGGCAGGGGACAGAGCGGTCCCGCTTCTGCGGTAAATGAACCCTTTTCTGCCGAGAGCTCAGAAACGGGAGTAAGATGCTACGCGTGTGTTTGCTTGTTTTCTTCCCTGTCAGGGCAACTCTTTAAATTTCCACCGTGGTGGAATTATTTTTTGTGTCCCATGTCCTAGACTTAATGATCACATAGCTTTGGTTTTTTTGTGGGTCTGATGTGTTGATGAAGGAGATGATTTATGCCTCTTGCTGCTATACCTATGACAAAAAATTATACCACACTTCATGTGCTTTTAAAAAGTGGCACGTGGTGGTGATTTTCATGGTCTCACTCTTCACTGAAGCTATTGAACTATTCCTTTCACTGTTTTTTTTTTTTCATTTAATATTACTTTTTGAACACAACCAGTATTTTTTCCTTACTGCTGTCCTACAGCTGCATTCATTTTAATGAGTTCCATCATCTTAGTTACCTTTAGTATTTAGTAGTTTTAAATGTTCATTCTTTCTTTTTTTTTTTTTTTTTTTTTTTTTTTTTTTTTTTTTTAATGCATGGTTTGCTTCCTTCCCCTCTTTGCTCTTTTTTTTTTTTTTTTTCATCTTGGTCTTTTTTAGTACACTTAAATTTTGTTATTGAAATGACACATATATTTAATGTTTCTCCAGGGAGTTACAGGGTCTTCAAATGATAACAACACTCAACAATTTACAAAACTAGAATACAAAACTTGCTGCTACAGGTGACAAAGTATGGAGGAAATCATGCAATTATGCCTAAAATTTCAGTCTCAACAACTGAAAGATCTACAATAGCTGCCCACAGCCTTGCAACCCAGCTTCTCAAATGTGATTCTAAGGTTCCTCATGCACTTTAAAATTTTCCCAAATAATCCCAACCACAAGACAGATGTGTCTCATCATCAGTAAATTTGCAATTTTCCTTATTGCTATGTGCTGTCTCCTCTTGATGGCCAAGTTGTTCTTTACCTTTTCCTGGGACTTCTCGGTTCTTTTCTCTGTGTTCCCCATAGAAAATTACACCACACTAAAATAAAGTTATCTTCAGAAATTAATCTAAATCTCCAGCAAAGATCCCTGTTGTGGATGAGAGGCAGCAGGGCTGTGGAGAGAGGGCAGGTATTAAAGCTGAGCAGCGAGATAACCAAGGTAGAATTGAGCTGCTCTTTTCAACACTGCTTTGCCTCCACAGTTTAGGAGATATAAATAGCAGAAGCACTTTCAAGTAAGCCTTTCTCACTGGGAAGGAAAAATATTCCACCCTTCCTTTGTCTGCTTCCCTTCAGACTCCACTACTTTGCAAACAGACCGGAGATCTGTGTGGATCTCTGTTTCTGCTCAGCATGGTAAAAAGGAAAAGAGGGCAGAAGCAAGACCAGCTTGCTAAGATCTCTTTTTTCCCTTGTCCTAGACAGGTGGCATGAGCCTACACAAGAAACCTTTCTCCTCTGATACCAGGTAAGTCCATTCTTTGAACAGTCCTTAAAGTTTCCAAAAGGAACTAAAATCATATTTTCCTCTTGCACAATGAATTCATATTAACAAGAAAACAGCTTGATTTTCTGGTTTGTGATAATTTCCAACTGCAGAATAAAATCCACATCTAATTTTTAGGGTTATCATGGTTTTGGCTTAAACACATACTTCCAATACTTATTCCATCTGTGAAGAAATCCAATCATTTAATGTTACAAATTAAATCACCGCTTCCATCTCATTTAAATTGATGAAAAAGAAACCACACTCTATGGGCCAAAAAGATTAGTTCTAAACACGATTAACAGTGCTTGTATTCCAGACTCCATATCTTTCCTTGCATCTGTTGCATCGTTTTCCCTTTTACATTTATGCCGTGGCTGTTACAGACTGTTCTATGAAGATATGCTCCTTGTAGGAAAAAAAAAAAAAAAAAAAAGAAAAGAAAAGAAAAAAAGGAAGAAAAAAACAACAGTAGCAGAACCCCTCACAAGTTGTTTGTTTCTGGGTTTACTTTTTTCTTTCCTCAGAAATGCCCTTAAGGAGGTTTTGCTGCTCCGAACCCGCCGGGTGCTGGGGGGGACCCCGGGCCGGGGAGAGGCCGCGCCGCAGCGGAGCTTCGGCACCAGGGCTGGGATTGAGAGAGCTCATTCTGATTGGCTGATAGTATTCGAATCAACGACCAATCCTAGCGTGGTGTTTAAAAAGGACCAATAGCAGAGCACCTCGGTCTGCGAATGACGTCACTACGGAAGTTGTCCAATGGAAGTGCTGCTTTCTGATACCAGTAATTTGCATAAGGGCCCTATAAATATAGCAGTAATCGCATTATCCGGCATTTCGCTGTGACCGCGCAGTCAGAGAGAGCAGCCATGCCCGAGCCGGCCAAGTCCGCCCCCGCGCCCAAGAAGGGCTCCAAGAAGGCGGTGACCAAGACGCAGAAGAAGGGCGACAAGAAGCGCAAGAAGAGCCGCAAGGAGAGCTACTCCATCTACGTGTACAAGGTGCTGAAGCAGGTGCACCCCGACACGGGCATCTCGTCCAAGGCCATGGGCATCATGAACTCCTTCGTCAACGACATCTTCGAGCGCATCGCGGGCGAGGCCTCGCGCCTGGCGCACTACAACAAGCGCTCCACCATCACCTCGCGGGAGATCCAGACGGCCGTGCGCCTGCTGCTGCCCGGCGAGCTGGCCAAGCACGCCGTGTCCGAGGGCACCAAGGCCGTCACCAAGTACACCAGCTCCAAGTAGGGCGCCTCGGACCGTCAATTTTAACCCAAAGGCTCTTTTAAGAGCCACCAATTTTTTCAATAAAAGAGCTGAATCAATGCTTTTAGTGGGGAGGTATGTAAATAGCTTACCATTTGCACGTTAATTTTTAGATCACTTGGTGTTCTAGCAAGTTTAAATGTACCTACTAATATTTTTAGGAAGTTTATCTTGTTTATGCGCGGTATATCAACTTGTTCACAACCTCTAATCCGGTTCCTTCTCAAAAGGGACTAAAAAGCAGCAACAACTTGTCCAATTCCAAGTCCCGCGGGGAAGGTGAAATTGGTTAAATTTTCTAAGGGTTAAATGCCTTTTACGCAAAACACGTAGCACATACTTTAAATGCACTTAAGCAGTAAAATAAAAAGGTTTTTTCTGTCTTGGTGGCTTAATTTAGAGGGGGGTCTGTACACGTAGTAGGATTAGATATTTCAACGGCGGCGTTTCGTGCTTAAAACACCCATGGGTCCCACAGTCACGCAGGAGATAACTGCCGAGAAAAGGGCTCTCAGTGATTTACTGCAGGATTTAGAGGGAGCCGGGGAGAACCGGAGCGTGGGGCGCAGCCCTTCCTGCCCCGCCGCGGCACCGGGGCCCCGCTGCAGCTGCCGCCGGACGGGGCCGTGGCACGGGCCGCACGTTCCGTCCGTGCTCCGATCCCCGGCCCGCCTTACCCGGCCCCCCGGCTCGGAGGGAGGGAGGGAGGGAGGGAGGGAGGGGGATAAGGAGGGAGGGCCGATGCGCGGCTCCGCGCGTCACCGTCCGGCCGGGCTGGGGCCGCGGGGGGGTCGGGCCCCGGAGGGCGGAGAGGCGGGAAGGCGGCGCGGGCCCAATCGCGGCCCAGGGCGGCACTTTCAAACGGCCCCGGGCACCGGAGCAAAGGGCGCTCGCCGCCCCGCCGACACCGCCTCCCTCGGCTCCGGTCAATGGGCAGGGGCGGGGCGGGCACAGCTGCTATCGCCGTGTTCCCAAACGCACCCAGGGACACGCTGCCTTGTCAAGGGAGCCCCAATCTCCCACGCAGGCGCTGCGGAGCGCACTCGTACCCAAAATCTGAACTTTATTAACGCCCTGTGAACTCCCACCGAAATCTGTGACTGATTTGGGGCTGCTGATGCAGCACCATAGTGTTTCAGCTCTTTTTGAGATTAAGTGGGTGGCTCTTAAAAGAGCCTTTGGGTTTATTTAGATGAGCAGACTCAATTTCTCTCAGGCACCTTACTTCTTTTTGGGCGCCGCCTTCTTCGCCTTGGCCGCTTTGGGTTTGGCTGCCTTCGGCTTGGCCGCTTTGGGCTTCACGGCCTTTGCCTTGGCCGGGCTCTTGGCCGCCTTCTTGGGGCGCCCGGCCTTGGCGGCTTTCTTGGGGCTCTTGGCCGCTTTCTTGGCCGCTGCAGCCGCCGGCTTCTTCGCCTTCTTGGGGCTCTTCTTCACCGCCGCCGCTTTCTTGGGCTTCTTGGCGGCGCTGGCGGGCTTCTTGGCCGCCGGCTTCTTGGGCTTGGCTGCGGGCTTCTTCTTGGTCGCCTTTTCTTTTGTCTCCCCCGGCTTCTTATTCAGCTTGAAGGAGCCCGAGGCGCCGGTGCCCTTGGTCTGCACCAGGGTGCCTTTGCTGACGAGGCTCTTGAGCCCCAGCTTGATGCGGCTGTTGTTCTTCTCCACATCGTAGCCGCCGGCGGCCAGCGCCTTCTTGAGCGCGGCGAGCGAGAGCCCCTTGCGCTCCTTGGAGGCGGACACGGCCTTGGTGATCAGCTCGGTGACGCTGGGCCCCGCGGGCTTGCGGGCCTTGGAGCCGCTCGCCGCCTTCTTCGGCTTCTTGGCGGCGGCCTTGGCGGCGGGCGCGGAGACGGCGGGAGCGGCGACGGGCGCGGTCTCGGACATGGTGCCGGCCGGGTCCGGAGCCGGGCAGAGCACTGGGCCTGCAGCGAGTCGGCGGCCTGGCTTTTATAGAGCGAGGCGCGCGCTGATTGGTGCGCTGTAGGGCCCGCCCCGGCAGCCGGCTGGAAGGTGCCTTCGCCCCGCTCGGTTTGTGTTTCTTAGGAGCCCAAAAGGGCCCTTTTTAGCGGAAATTCCGCCACCGACCCCCCCCCGGGTCGCGGCGGCGTGGAGAAGAAAGACTCTTGTTCCCCTCGGCCGAGTTTCCTTTCGAAGAGGCAACGGGTGAGCTAAAAAAGAGGCGATAAACACCGAGTCCTGGACCTGAACAGACCTCGGGAGACAGAAACTTTTGTTTTTCCTTCTAAATAAAATCCGCGATATGGGGAGCCAGACTTCCAAAGTAATTAATTAACGTTCTTTAAAGGGTCTTCTCTTAATCTGAACTGAAAAGGAGGGATTTAGATCGATATTTTAGTCGCAATTTGATTTCAAAGAGGAGTAAGTAACACAGGCTCATCCTGAGCACTGAATATGGATTAGAAATTAGCTCCTTTGTCCAAAACCATTTACCTCTTTCTAAATAATGAAGAGAAATTAAATTGGTGCGTTATGCAGCAAGGCAAGGAGCGGGTTAAAGTCCCGTGAAGGGCTTTTTGTCCCACCGAAGGAGGTGACTTTTTACAGCACAGCAGTTTGTGCTGTGTTGCTCAGTGCACACAATGCAGACATGGTTCCCTCGTCCTCCGCCACAGAAATACTCACTTTCTTAATAATTTAGGTGACATAAAAACTTAACACGGCCAATTTTTGTTAATAATAATAACCAGTGGCCTCTCATTTCATAGTATGTCAGTGTTTTTATTTTGATACAGCTGGATTGGCAAAAATCTGAGTCATCATTGTTTAAGGAGACACTGCTGCTGCTGATTTTGCCATTACTTGAACAAATTAAAACTTGCTCAAGTGATCAGTCAGGATTCCTCTTTCACAGCAATTTCCTAAATATTCCATTTTCTTACTGTCCAGTGATTGCTCCCTACACTGGAATTGATACTAAAAATGGCATGTCTTGATGGATCTGCTGCACTGGAGCAGCTGGCTGCTAAGCAAGAGGGGGGACACTCTTCAGAAGCTCTTTTCCAAGACCAAGCTTCAATTAAAAATAAATGCACTTTTTTTTTTTCAGAGTACAAAGCATAAAAAGAAGTATTCTCTGACATGTTTATTAATGCCTATAACCCATTGTTTTGACAAAGGCCTGTAACCTCCTTTTTACCTCTTGATATTGTAACTGTTGGTGATACTAAAATTCTGGACAATGTTATGATTAATGTAACTTATGTTTTCAAATGGATAATTATTAAAATACGTTTTTTGACCAATAATAGCAGATTTTATGTTTCTATTTCAGCATATTTATGGTTTATATTCAGCACTATGTAAAAGATGGAATCAAAACTGGCAACAGTCCCTTTCACCTCAGATTGCCTGGGTGTTGTGATGAACAATTATTCTCAAGCTCCTTCAGATTTGAGGCAGAAAATGGGCTCAGCAGCTCAAAGATTTTTAATGAGAAATAAGGATTAGTAACTCAGAATGCTTTTTAATACAAAACAACAACAAAACTAAACCAATAAAAAAAAAAAAAAAAAAAAAAAACCAAAAAAAACCACAAGAAAACCAAAAAACTTCCAACAATATCTGTAGGTCTAAAAGTTGTTCAGAGGGGACAGGGCTGTTTTTAAATACATCAGTGAATTACCTGAATTTCACAGAGGGCCGAGCTGAAAAAGGAGGCCTGATGGGGGTGGAGGTTCTTTCCTACAATCTTAACAAACTTTAATTAACACGAAGTGATTTATTTTACTACACAGTAGATTTTTCAAAGTTTTGATCATCATTTAAGAGCTAAGATGCAGAGTATTTAGGGCAGTTTGGTTTTGGATTTTTTCCAAGAGCTAAGATTAAAAGCATTTGGGGTGTTTTAGGGGGATTGTTCGTTTTAGTAACATTTTAGGTTTTCTGAGAAAGGGGAGGGGGAAAGGAGGTGTTTAGTTTGGTTTTTTTGCTAGGATGTACAGCTCCTTTTATGAGGAAGTGGTGGCTCTGAAAAGAGCCTTTGGGTTACTTTTGAGGTTGGGAGCGCTCCTCGGACTTTTTTCACTTGCTTTTCGCCTTGTGGCTGTCGGTCTTCTTGGGCAGCAGCACGGCCTGGATGTTGGGCAGCACGCCGCCCTGCGCGATCGTCACCTTGCCCAGCAGCTTGTTGAGCTCCTCGTCGTTGCGGATGGCGAGCTGCAGGTGGCGGGGGATGATGCGCGTCTTCTTGTTGTCGCGGGCCGCGTTGCCCGCCAGCTCCAGGATCTCGGCCGTCAGGTACTCCAGCACGGCCGCCAGGTACACCGGCGCGCCCGCGCCCACGCGCTCCGCGTAGTTGCCCTTGCGCAGCAGCCGGTGCACGCGGCCCACGGGGAACTGCAGCCCGGCCCGCGACGAGCGCGACTTGGCCTTGGCCCGCGCCTTGCCGCCCTGCTTCCCGCGACCCGACATGGCTCCCGCTCCGACGCCGCCGCACGAACCGACTGACGCGGTCACGTGCCTCCGCGCCCCGTGCGCGGCCGGTTTTATAGCTCCTGCGCGCGCCCCGCCGGCTCGCTGATTGGATGCGGCGCGCTCCGGCTCGTTCCGACCAATGGCGCCGCGGATCCAAATTCGACCAATGGGAGCCGCCGGCGGCCGCTCCCGCGGTGCCGCCCCCGCTGCCGGTCCCGGCCCCGCTCCGGGAGCGAGGGCAGCGCCGGGGAAACGGCTCCGCCCGGCCGGCCCGGGAGAGCGCGGGAGCCTCCCCAGAACCCCGCTCAATGCCATGGTTGCCGGTTCAGAAATAATCCTGTATTTTAAACCTGCAGGGCTACTTTAAAAATGTGTTACTGCTATGATAAAAGAGAAGCTTTACTTTCAGTAGGAGCCTTTATACCCCAGCACTACTGATAGGTGTATAAGCTAAGCAGGAAGACGTAATACACGACGTTTCTCTGATTCTAGAGACAAATTACTTCAGTACTGCTGCAATCACTCACATTGGTGTTTTCAAACTGAATTATCTGACTTCAGGATGAATTTTCTCAACTTTGGTAAACATAACTGATGTCATCAGCTAACTTCCACAACAGAAGTTGCTTAATAAACAAAGAATTTCGTGTTTCAAGGATTTTGTAGTTACATCACACAGTATGCATTAGGTGGGTGGGCTCATGTAAATTTTATGTTCTCGGTACAGAGAACTGCCGTGCAACCACTTTTGATTATGTCCAGAATTTGTGAAATTTGTGAAAACAGATTCAAAGTTTTCAAGTGTAAGTTTGGTTAGCTAATAACTTTGTCTTCTTAAAGCAGATTTAACCTCAAAACATGGTGCGTTCAGCAAAACCTGAAACGTAGAGCCAACTAAACATATTGCCTGAGCTATCTGCTAGTCTGCTATCCTAATATTAGCCACAACTAAAATTATGTCAATCTTTTAACATTAAAATTGTTTACTAATTTTTACTTAAGGTAGCCTGTCCATGATGTACCCAACAGTTATCTGAGGCTTGATATGAAGCAAACCTCCCAATCAGAGTGTATAAAATAAATTGTTTTGTAATTATGAGTAGTGTATCAGGATTTCAGTTTTTACTACCTACCAATAAAGATTTTTTAAGAGTATCATCTCCATATCCAGGGATATGTGTATTAAAAGGGATGTTTAGGAATTTAAGAACATAGCAGAAGCTTAGTAGGAAAAAGTAAGTAAGTACATGTTATTAATAATGTGATTATTACTTTTCTGAGGTTCTGAATGACTCTATCATCTTCCAAGGTGAGCTAAGAACCCTCCCCCCTCCCTCTCCACCTGCATGTTAGTTTCTCACAAATCACAGGGAAAGTGGTATTTTGATACACTGAACATTTATTGTCTTTCACAAGACAAAATGAAGTTTCCCCAGCCAACAAAATCCCATCAAGATGACCATAAAGGGGATAGGATGCAGAACTCCAGTGTACAGTATACGCAACAAATGACCTCCCTGACTACCCTGGAAGAAAGATGATTGATCAACCTCACTGCAACTAAAAACATGATTATAAAATATTTACAGAAAAAAAAACAGTACAGAAAATAAAATCTGGACAACCATTTGTGTATGAAACGCTGCTAACACTTTTCTGGCTCGTTAAAAACCTGTTCCACTACCCTCACCAGAGCACTCAGGGTGTGTAAGGATTTTGGGGATTTTGGCAGGGAATAGTCACCCCCGTCCCCAGAGTATCATTATCTCCCTCTAAGGAAGGGGGAGGACTTGAGGGGAGCAGCATCGCCTCCTTTACTGCAATCTCCTTTCCCCAGGTGGACGTGGTGGCTCTGAAAGGAGGTGCCCAGGCACACCTCAGCTGCAGCGGTCTCTGCTCACAGCACACTGGCAAGTTAACCTGTGGGTAGGGAACTATTTCCAGTCATGCCCTTTCGTTGCTTGCAGGAGGACTTTCCCTTCTTCTCCCTCCACAGTGTTCAGAGGGGCAGGAAAGCTGACCAGGACTACGACAGGTCACAGGAGACCTTCCATTTCTTTCATGAAGGCTTCATACACATCATCCTTTGTCTGTACAGAGATAGGGGCAGACGCGCCAGCCTTAGGGGCAGCTTTGGTTAAGGGCAGGGCAGGCTCATCCTCCTGCTTCCTCTGGGATGCGGCGGCAGCGCCTTTGTTCTCGCGGCGCACGCGCAGCGCGGTGGGCACGAAGCGCGTGATCTCCGCCTTGGGGTTGGTGATCTGCGGCTTGGCGCTGATGGTGGCCGTGGCCTTCTTCTCGATGGTGGCAGCGCTGGTGTCATCCGCCTTGGGCCGCTGGATCAGGCTGGGCGGGGCGCTCAGCACCCCCGGGTTTGGAATGGGAGCTGGTGGGAACAGCCCGGGTGGGGCAGGTCCTAAGGGAGGCACCAGGGGCGGCCGTAACATGCCGGGGCGAGGAGGAGGGATACCTGGAAGAAGAAAGCGAGAGCTGTCTCCACAGCTGGGAATTTCAAAATATTTGAGGAAAAAAGCGCACAGGCTCAGAATGCCAAGAACAAAAAGCAAAATGAAATAATCCCCAACAAGATGAAGCAGCACTGGTTTAAAAAAAAAAAGGTTTTCAAATCTGCACTAAACGCCATGTTGGATATGCTTCTCTTCAGGCTCTGAAAGCCACAGGAGCTTTTTATCATTCCCTTTTAAATCTGAATTTTAAATTTAAAAATTTAATTTTTTTTAATCACTCCCTTTTAAATTTAAAGTTATAATCTGAGAATAAAGTTTCTTGACAATCCATCCCACTGGAATTTCAGAGTCATCAGAAATGTGTGACCCAGGCACAAAAAATAAATATTCAGATCCCCAATTTATTTAGTGGAGTGCCATTACAGCAGTCAGATGCTTTTCAGAAAGAGTCCAGCAGAGTAAAAATCTAAACTCTGAAATTCCCTTTTTTTTCAGGGCAGGTTTTTTGCTACCAAACTATGCACAGCACTTCCGTGTTACTGCACAGAACAATGTAATAGCACACGGCACAATGTAGCCACAGCCAGGAACAAAGGCAAACTGGCAGCCAATTATGCCTCACTGGCTGGATCACCACAGCCAAGACTGCGAAAAGCAAGCAAGAAGAGACCTGGCACTGAGACACACAAAACCCCTTACCTGGGGGGGCAGGAGGGGGCAGACGAGGAGGAGGGCCACGTGGAGGAGGACCTGGGGGCAGGCCTGGTGGGGGGCCTGGGGGAGGACCAGGCGGTCGCCCCGGGGGAGGACCAGGTGGCAGCAGCCGAGGCAAAGGCCCTCGCAACCCCGGTAACCCTGGAGGCCTCAGGAACGGAGGAGCTCCTGAAAGCGTTCATGTAACAAACAAGAAATTTAATTCACAGTTAAAAACATGTCCCAGCAACTTTCTCATCAGCTAAGGATAAAGATCTTCAACATGCCAATGAAAGCTGTATTACCTAGCTGCCAGATTAAATAGAATTTCTAAAAATCTCAAGGAGAGGCAGCAGTTGCACTGTTAAAGCATCTTTATGAAGGCAAAGTGTATAACAGAAAAAGGGTTCCTCCCCATACAATTAAGTTGTAACAGCTTCTGAGCTGAGTTTGTTAGAATTTAAATAGCTATAAACCTTTTTCTGTGGCATTTGATTTTTCTTTTTTGCTAAGGAACTTTTGCTCTTTTACTCCACTTCGTACACTGGCTCTGCTGCTGTCTGCCAGTGTTGGCTCTAACAAAGACAACCATCAGGAAGGCTACAGCTACAGGAGCCTGATGCCTCAAAAGCAAGGTACTGCAACAATGATGCAGACTGATGACAGCCAGGTCCCAGTAAGGGGCTACATATACTCCACCTGCAACCCACTGTGCAGCTTCCAGAGTCCCACACTGACAGCACTGCCTGAGAGCCTGCACCCCTCAGAGCAGGGCACACCAAGCACTCACCGGGTGGAGGGCCAGGAGGAAGGCCGGTGGGTGGGCCTGGGGGCCTCAGTGGAGGGGCTGGAGGTGGCCCCAGAGGAGGAGGCCCAGGCATGGGAGGTGCCTGTATCTGAGCTGGAGGCACAGCCTGGGCACTCTGCTGCTGCTGCTGCGCCTGGGACGTCGCAGTGGATGACCCGGTCTCTGCAAGTGCCTCCTCACTGAGCTGCTGCTGCTGCTGTTGCTGTGATGTCTCTTCAGACTCTGAGTCCTCTTCCTCCTCCTCCTCTTCTTCTGAATATTCTTCCACCTCTCTCCCTTCTTCTGGAATTTCCTGGCCTAGATATGGAGATGATACCCTTACAAAATCTGTCTACGCATAACATCTTTGTGAACATCAGAGAAAACTGAGTACACAGAATTAAATAAAAAGAAGCAAGAGAAAGATAAACTTTACTTCAAAGGGAAGAAATCTGACCACTTTTTACTGGTAAACATAAAATGAAAACAAATAAAAATAATAACAGAAAAATCATTGCTGCTCTAGAAAGATCTCTGACAACAAGAGTTATGTGTTCCTCTGGGACCTGAAACTTGTACTACCAGCCCAAAGTTCTGCTATTTAATCTCTGCCTTAAAGGAGTTTGTGGGCAGGCAAGGCAATAGGGGGTTGGGGACACAACGCCACAATAAACAAAATCCCCATGTCCATGAAACTCCTGCACCTTTGAAAGATACTGGAGTTTCTTTTTAAAACAAAGTTTGTTTTATTGGTTAACTTATCTCAACAGAAGGGTATTTTGAGGGAGTACAAATCCTTACAGGTTACATGCTGAGCACATACATAATGTTACCCTTTCTCTTTCAGAAAGAGATTTGTACTTCATTTGAACAACTGTTTAAAAGCTAATCAAGAAAAGGCTTAGAAGAAAAAAAAAGTAAATTGCTACTCTTCACTTCAACTCTGCTATGCAAAACACCCACATTACTTGAAAATAAATTTTTAAAAAACCTACAAAACCAAAAAAAACCCAAACAAACAAAAAAAAAAAAGAGCAAAAACCAAACTATAACTCAAATACCTAATGAGAGCTGATACTCTCATCAGCAGAGGTCACATTATGACAGTAAAATATTTACTCTATAAAATAAAACTTGGGCAAAGTAAGCTGCCCACAGAAAAACTGAAATCTTAACTGGAAGCCTAAAGGCATCCCACCACATATTATATCCACCTGACTCACCTGCCATTCGTAACATCATGGCCTGGAGTGGAGTCAGTTCTTTCATGTTCTTTTTCTTCTTTCGTGACTTGCCAGGCATGTCTGCAAACCGGACACTGTGACCTGGGGAAAGCAGGGTAAGGGTGACAGGAAGTGGGGAGAAAATAAGAAAAATCAGATAGCTATGTTGATACCTGGTATGGATGGCCCATCAGTCTAACATAATGATGCTTCTTAGATAAGAGTTTGCACTGGTGTTTCTGATTGTTTCAAGTTTTGCTAACCTAGTATTCTCTACCAACAGGTCTCCCCCAAGCAAGTGAGCATATTTTATATTGAGGCTTAATTTTGCAATGATTCAGGTGAAAAACGGCTTGTGAGTTATAGGCTAACTCAACTTCTAAGAAAACAGGTTTATCTGAAAGTTGCTTTACTTCTAGATAGTCTCCTTCTGACCCATTTATTATTAAAAATCCTTTAGCTGGAATTTAGGTGAGTTAGAACATTGTTAGTTGACTAAATAAATTGCACACACACCCTCAGCTCTGTCAAGTAGTGTTTTTCTTTCGAAGTAACTCCCTGTCTTTCATTTCCCCTTCATACCTGATTTCTTTTCTTCACCACCTTCCCTCTCCTTGTCATTATCACGATGCAGGAAGTCCTCTCCTTCACTGTCTGCATCCGACCTATCGCTGTCACTGTCATCGCTGCTCTCATCGTGCTTGTCTTGATCCATATCCTCAGGATAACCTTCATCTTCACTGGTGCTGGACATGTCATCATCGTGGCCTCGCTGTCCTGCAGAAAGCAAAGTATTGGGAAATGCATCAACTCCAAATACAAAATATTCCTTCACACCAGTGTATGTTTGCAGTCACAACATTCCCCTTAGCAAAAGCACTGACAAACTGTCATCCCTTTACTTTTTAGCACATATTTTTAAAGGATATTTTGGAAAATCTCTAACATTTCATATTAACCTGCTTATTAATTTACACAGCAAAAAAGTGAAGGCAACTGCTACTGCAGCTGATTCATCAACTTCTATTCAGCAATTGCCCAACACTGAAATATTTCGATGTCTTCTGGCATGAAATAAAGCTAATTCATCTAGTCACAAAAATTTCTAAGGATGATACAGCAACTGTATGAAAAATAGGACCTATGTTCTCCTAGCAAATGCACATCCAGAGCTCATTGTGGGTTTTGTTGTAGTTTTGGTTTGGGGGTGTTTATTTGATGGGTTTTTTAAATAGACGATTTCTCTGAGAGTGGGTTTTTTAATATGAACAGTGTTCCAGCACTGTTAAGGATTCATCTAAAAAAATCTAATCTGTGAAACCTAACCTAAAAAAAAGTATCTGAGACATGCAATTAAAAGTTTCAACATTTAAAAATACAGCTGGTAGCAAAATTGCAGATATTATGAATCTATCTGAATTACCTCAGAGAGCAATCACTTAGTAAGAGTCCTTCAAATAGTGCTAACATTCATAATGCCAGAGAACATTTTGTCTGGGGCACGCCGCATTCACAGCAGGACCATCCACAGCCGAACAGAGGTCAAGGAAAACTGCAGAGAGGAACAGGGGAGCCCTCACCTGCTTCAGAACTGTAAGAAATCTCCTCCTCTCGCCTTCGAGGCGCCACGTCCAAGTTGAAGCCCACCTTGCGGCCATACATCTGCAGCACCTGAGGAGGGGGCGGCCCTGGGGGAGGGCCTGGGGGCTTCCTGCCCGGAGGTAAACGCGGAACACCGAGCCCCGGGGGAGGGAGCACAGACATGGAGCGAACCGGTGGGCTGCAAGTAGGAAAGGAAATGAGAAATGTAGGAACACAATTAAAGCAAATGTGCCTTTAGTAGAATTACTGAGCCTTCTCTCACCACTGCTTATGCAGACTTCTAAAAAAGAAACATGAACATTTAGAAAGTACAGATTTGACACAAGGAGTTTACAACATCAAACAAAGACATGACTGAAGATCAGACAAAAGCTGCTCAGAAACCAACTGAAGACAATACTGAAAAAAATCAGCTGTTGAATCCTACCGCAGAAGAAGAATGAAATAATCACAGAGTTGGTAAAAACAGAAGGCTATTCAGAAAGAAATAGAAAAAAAAAGAGCAGTAGAATGAATAAAAAAAAACCCAATCAAAACAAAACCAAGCGAACTAGGAGTTTATATGAACTATCCATATACACTGAATATGGCAGCAGGACAACAGAACACACATAGGGCAATTTAAAGGGCATTTATGTTCATAACAGTAGGGCTCCAATATGAACTGATACTACTACTACTGATCTACATTCCTGATATGAAAAAGACAAAAGCTAAAAGGCATAATGTATTACTCAAATAAATTTAAACAAAAAGCTCTAATGGTGGGGAAAGATTAAGAAGGGGTCCGGTTAAAAGAAAGAACAATTCACTTGCATAGAATTCCCAACCTCTACAAGTCAATATTTCCTCTACTTCTACCCCTAGCTCCTCCCCCATAATATGAATGCTTTCTTTTTACTTCCCCCATAAGTTTATTTTTCCACTAACCCATAGGCTGATGTCTTCTTGAGGATAGAAGGTGGCTGAGCCCCTGGAAGGGGGATGTCCTGTATGAGGATGTTGGAGGGAGCATGAGGCATATCTGGTAAGGGGATACTCTCCACTTCAACATGTTGAGCATTCTGAAAGGGAAGGGAGAAAATAGAAAAAGAGGATAGGCTACTTCCACAGAAGCTACTGCACAATCTCATTACTTTTTAAAGTACAGAACATATGGAACCTGCCACCACTTGTCAAATGTGCCTGTTCTTAGGGTTTGTTATCTTGCAGCAGTCCATGAAAGAAATTTGGGAAAGTGTTAACAGCAAAAGCCTTCAATGCAAACCAAAGAACTTGCAATGCACCCAAGAAAAGCTTCAGTATTTCAGTCAAAACTGAGTCAGGTTTTCACCTTCTTTTAGACCTTCAGTCTACAAAATGAAGAGACTGCAGGCAAGGAGTGCTTTTGTGTTTTTTAAGTATTCAAGTCACAGACTGCTGCATGTTCTAAAGGAGAGGAAAAAAAAGAAGTCTTACAGAATCTTGCACTTGCTAAACACTATGTTCTCCAGCACGGTAGGGAGGAATATTAGAGGAAGGTTTTTAAGGAATGCCAAAGAATTCTCATTATTTCCAGCAAGAGATTTAGCAGAAATTCATAGAAATACCAATTGCACACTCACGAGCTCACTCTCTCTTTAATACAGAAAACAAATGGCTGATATTGTTGATTTGCAATACAAATTTCCCTTTCCTCCTTTCATTTTGAATGAGATCAGCATGTCAGAGACAAACAGTGACCTGACAACCACCATACAGTCCTCACTGAAATGCTCTAATTTGAGGTACCATGCAAATTAATATTTCATATGGGCCACGTGATGCTGAACTCACACAAATCTCCCTTCCTCTGTAACAGTCACACCTAATGAGCAAACAGAATACACTACCACAGTTACAAGACTGAGACACAGTAAGCATTACCTTGACAGCATCAAAGTACTGGCTGAGCTGTGCTCTCTTCTGCTCGTACTCCACTTCCAGCTTGCGCAGCTCCTTGTAGATGTCAGGGTTCTCCTTCTCGTAGAGACGCAAGATACGCTCAAAAGTCTCACGGAGCTTTTTGCGTTTGTCCTTCAGCACTTTTTCATTAAGTTGTGGCTGCTGTACCGGGTTAAACTCTGATCCAAGACAGCAAAACAAAAAGACAAAAATTTGCAAATTACTCTACTGCACAACTGTGATGAATGGAACTATTTCAAAGCAAGTTCCAATCCCTGTTTTCAGGAAGTCTGCAGCCTTTTGACAATCCCCTCCTTGAATTCTACATTAGCAGCACTCACACACACTACTTGATTTTCTTATCAATCATCTTCTGGGAAAAAAGTCCTCTTTGATGGCACCAGAACATCTCAAATCATAATCAATCCCCAGATACACAATCTTCTTACAGGAAAGGAAAAAAAACTACTCTATTTCAGTCTCTCCCATTGGCAGTCAAAACTACACTGTGCATCTCCATAAACCATGGCCTAAGTCCAGCACCTGGTACCTCTCACTCACCCATCTCATCCAACTTTTCCATGTCCCGGATAATCTGCTTCGGATCTTTCATCTTCAGCACAGCTGCTCGGACCATCATCCGCTGCTTTTTGTTCTAAGATCAGAGATCAAGCAGACAGAAAAGTTTCACAGTAGAAAGACACAAAACATCTGTTACCCCTTTTTCAGTATTTCCAGTCTGAAGAAAAAAAAAATCACACCTCAGAATGCCCTGAAAACATTCACCATGGCACAAATCAGCAGCAAATGTAGTTAAAACTTCTGGTAATTTTAATTCCACTATCTTAGTAATTGCAAATGCTACTATCATTTCTTCACTCCAACTAAGTCAAGTGCAATCAACACAACCAACTGACAAAATACATTAGACACACTAAGAAGTGTGTGACTCTTGGATTCTTGGATTTTCTTTTTAATTGGTTTGTTGCTTGCTTCTTTGCTTTATCATTTTGGGGTTTTTTAATTTCTAAGTACTTCCAGCAACATTTTAAAATAAATACAAGTTAAAGAATGTCTGGGGATCTTTACTCCAAACAAGACTTCTATGTTTTTTTGAACTACATGTTTGGATAGTATTTCTAAAGTAGTCAGTCTTAGGATATCAATTAAAATATCCACAGCCTATTCATGGCCCTTTACAGTCACACACAATACACAGTATAGGAAATGCCAACTACACGCTCCCTAATCTCTTTAGTTACCTTCTTTAGTTCCCTTTTCCGAGCTTCCTTCCCTACAGGGGAAAAGAAAAAGAAAGTAACAACTTGAAAGACAAAATCAAATTAATGAATAACCTTTTCTTCATCAAGACTAGGGCTGTTTCTCAACAGCTCACTCATTTTACAAAGATTTACTGCTTCCCAGTGAAAGAGAAATATAGCATGAAATTGATTTCTATTTCTTATCTTTTATACAGGAAAAAAAAAGATACTACAGTCTTCATGTCTGCAGAAGCAAGGCTTTTGCCATACAAAAAAGAACAATAGGCAACCGAAGTCACAGTGATAGGTGCAATCATGAAAAGATTGCTGCACAGAAGCTGAAACAGAGTCATCAGACAACACACTTTAAAAATAAGCAGGCTTTGAGAATGCCTCTGAAATAAAGCATATCCACTGTGGGAGTCCGGATTTTCTTTATTCACTGAGCACTGATAGCACCTGGCATGTTACCAAAAATAGACAAAAAACAGTAAGACAACTCCCCCATCTAACCAGAGCACCTGCAAAACTTGACATGTTCCTCAGATTCCTGCCTGGGACAGATTAACTCTGTCCCAGGAAGCAGCCTGCAGTTTATCCAGCAGCTAAGTACAAAGGCCTTCCAACACTGATAACCAGTGGAGACCCAAGAGGTAAATACTTGAGAGAAGCAGAAGCATGAAAGCAAGCAGCCTTCCCACACAAAACTGAGATAATACTTTTCAAATTAGAGAAACTCAGTTCTATCCTGAGGATTCTACCCTCAGAGAAAGCTTTTTACCTGCTCCTCTAGGCACTCCCCATTCCTCCCTGCTCAGCTTTCATGGATACTCACGGGCCTGATCCGTGGGATTCATAAACTTCCCACTCTTGGTGGATGATGTAGATCTCCGCCCCATTTTGATCTTTTTTCTTCTGCCTCAAAAGATGAAACTTAAAAAGGAGGGAGGGACCTGGAAAAGATAACATGGTATCAGGTCCTACACATTGGTAGTTTGAGGATGCTTGTTTCTCTTCTGCCTATGAACAAGTTACTCCCTCAAAGAGCCCAAACACCTTTAAGGTTTGACTATGAGTTCAGCACCTGTATCAAAACTGCCCTATTCCAACAAAGTACTACTATTTAACTAAGTACATACTTATTGCTACTTTAGTAGCTTATAATTTCAAGCTAATTGATGAGTTTGTTATTATTCACATTACAACTCAAACCAAGAAGCTTTGTGCTTACACTACCGAGGGCTGCAGGGCAGGGAAAAACACATATTTTATTTTTCCAAGAGCGTATCAGAGTTTATCTTCTCATTCACTCTTTTAAGTGCTCTCCAGTTTTCACCTTCCTCTGTTTCAAATGTTTCCCCATAGACCTCCTCCCTTCCTCAGACTTCTAACTGCTCATGGTATCTCTCCCCAGCCCCCATTGTATCAGCAAGTGTAGGATTATTCTGCAAAAAATTATTTCCTGTCTTTAGATATTTCTCCAGCTTACAGATGACTACATAAGTGTCCAAACCACAGCCAGAGATGTTTCTTCTCTCCCTTCCCCTCCAAAACTGCTTCCCTGCCAAAGCACCGGGGTGGGTTTGGTTTTGCTTTTGCAAGACACTATCGCTTCCTTAGGTGGGAAGCTCAGCAAACACAGGCAGGAGTTACATTTACACCTTGTATTTCCCATCTTTCTAATACTTAAAGGCTAAAGAGAAAAAACAAACTTCTGAAACCTCGACTTCACATCTTCTAAGGACCCAGACTAAAGAGTTTCAACGCAACAAGTTAACGGCCGAAAATGAAAAAAATAAATATATATAATCAAGCACTAAATTCATTATTCTTCTGGCGACAGAGGAACGGGGCCGAAAGCCCCCCCTCCTACTCCCGCCCGATGGCAGGAGGAAGAAAATGAGGCAGCGCGAATTGCCGCCTCTCCTCTCCCCGCAGCCCAGCCCCGCCGCGCCGCTCTCACCCCTGGGCCGGCCGGGCCCGGCTCCGGCTCCCTCGGGCGGCCGCGGCCTCGCTCAGCCCCGCGCCCGCCGCCGCCGCGGCCCCGCCGCCATCTTGCACCGGCACCGAGTGGCGGCGCGGAGCCGCGCTCCGGAAGCGGCGGCCGCGGCTCGATGGTTCCGCCTCCGCTCGCTCACCCTCGGCGGCCTCAACTCTATGGTTGGGGCTGGGCAGGGGCGGGAAGGCGGGGCGGGAGCGGGGACTGGCGGAGATAGAGACAGGGACAGGGATAGAGATGGCGATAGAGATAGCGATAGAGATAGTAATAGAGACCAGCGCCCAGGCGGCCCCGGCGGGCTCTGGGAGCGGGTGGACACACGCGGTGCGGGAGGGATGCTCCCGTACGGCCTGCGCTGGAAACAGGGCTGCGAACGCGGCCTCTGCTCCCTCACGCTCTCCAGGAGGATCCCCCAAAGTGCGCCCCGTGCCCTGAAACAAGGCAGAGCCGGGGGACGTGTGGGAAGCCGCTGTCCGTGTGTCCATAGGTGCAGAGCGCTGCGGGGGCAGGGACTGCCCACAGCCCCAGGCCCTTCCATGGTTTGTTGCGGGCCCGCAGCGCTGCTTCCCTGCGAGCGGGGCTGGGACCCCTCTGTACGAAATCTGATAAAAATCTGATGCCGTCGGGCACCACAGAAGATACTCTGGTATTTGTCCCTTCCTACAGCCCCCGCTGTGGTGAACTGACGAGGCTGGTGAACACCTGGTGGGAGCTGCTTTGTGTCATCGCCAGAAGCACAATTTCTAGCAAAAGTCCACAGCATGTGAGGAACCAGGATGAAGATGCACAAAACATCAATGTGCAAACAATAAAGTATGGGTGCAGGCTTAAAGAACTAGCATGTTGGGGAGGAGATGTAGAAAGGAAACTTTTCTCTGCACAGGTGGCATCTGGGAGCAGAGGTGGTCAGATCCCTGGGCAGGATTTCTAGACTCCCTGCTCCTGGTGAGCATACCGTGCAACACAATGTTGTTATAATTTTTCAAGTAATGGAGACTCAGTTGACTAATTTGTAAGGATCATTGCAGGATGGGTAAAGGAGTATAAGCTATACATCACATTAATGCCAGCATTTACAGTATTTAGTCACAAGCTGCACAAAGTCAAAGTCAAGGAGCATCCTCAGAGCCAAGGCTTCAGGAGCTCTCAGTGCCTACAGAGCCTTGCTAACCACATGCACAGCATGGTCACCCCCACCTTGTGCCTCTTTGGCATGTTCTTTTTGTATTATTCTTGTCACCAGAAAAGAATATTCAGCTGGGCAGATTTTGGTTGCAACCATACTGTTTTTCCATGTAGGTTTGGAAGCACTTATACTGGTTTGGGCTGATTTGCACGGGTTTTTTTAGGCACATATATCTCAGTTTTAATTCTTAATCATTTGTCCAGAACAACAGCTTGAGCAAAGGCAGAACACTCAAGAGGATGTGATGGAAAGCTGTGGCCATACACATCGCTGTCAGGTGCCATGCCATGTAGAGGGGGATGGCTGAATGTTTGAAGGTTAGCTGCACCTCACAAGGCTTAGGGTCTTCTGTCCTGGCAGTCCTGGGCTCAGTGGGGACAGTGGTACTGCCTCAGCCCTGACTGCTTTCTCTCAGCAGTGTCTGCTGATTTGGAGGACACTAGTCCTCTCACATTTTTCACTTGGTACTTCTGTGACACTGAGAGGCAACTTGAAGGAGTCTGGAGGGGAAATATCAACAGATTGGTTATGACATCTTTGGAGCTCCAAACATAAGACTATGGCCAGAGCATTAGAGAGAGCAGGAATTAAATCTGTTTTGGGGAAACCTGCTTTCCTTTAAGTCCACCAGGAACAAGGATATACCTAGAGGCAGTTTTATAGCTCTATGTTCTTCACTGTGTACCTCACTTCCCCTGACACTGCTTAGCATTTGCATTCAAGAACGTGTGGGCAAATTGCTTGAAAAATACAACAGATTGTTTTTCTTTGACTCCACTGTTCTCATACAGCAGTGATTGGCAACCTCTCATAGAGCTGATTTTAATTCCTGGTTTAGATTGTACATTTTGCACATAGAAACAGGAGCCAGGAACTCCTGCCTCTCCAACACACGGATTTTGCTGTTCTGCTGACTGACAGTCTCTTGCCTCTGCAGAAGTACCTCTAAACTGAGTGCCATCTGTGTCAGGAGACAGGAGATGTTCCATCTTGGAGAAGTGATGCCTCAGGTCACCACGTTATCCACCTCAATACCTCGTGCAGGCAAGGCAGTGCTTTCTGCCACCGCTGAAGTGCCTTTCCTGACTCACATAGCCCAGTCTGCAGCTGGTCCCAGTTTCTCAGGCCCTGGCTCCCATCTTTGCTCCAGATCCCTGGGCTTTCTCCCTGATGACTTGGCAGAGCTGCTGGGTACCAGCAGTTTCATTGCCATCTAGTGGCTTTTGTGCATAAAACAGGAGTCAGAAAATATTAGGGAGAAGAGAATAAAAACCAAACAAACAAATAACCCCCCCCCCAAACCCCAGAATGGAAGGGTTGTGAATCTTACCCATTTCTTTATTTCATAGGGATTATCTACTTATTAATAAATTAAGATTGCTAATATTGAATATTAGCAAACATGTATGAATTTGGATATGATTTTAGTATGGGGGAAGTGGGTACTAAAAAAAGGAAGCTATGCACAACCCTCCTAGATTGGTCTATCATGGATTAAAAAAAAAATAATAATTGCTTGTATAATGAAACTTCTAATACTTATTTATTATTTGGTTTAAGATTGGTTTTGAGATTAAAAAAAACCTCAAACAAAACAAAGCAAGTACAGAAAAGAGAAGTCTTCCAATACTCATGTACATTTTTATTAATTCTTAAATTACCTTTTTTTCTAAGATCAAGAAAAAACAATTCACAGCAAATCACAGCAAGACACTACAAATAATGTTCTTGCTCCCAGCTTTGGTTTTAAAATCTAAAAAATAAGAACAGTTGGTAGCATATTGTGAAATGCAGAATCTGAGCATATTCTTGGCAGTCCCACATTGGTGGGATCAGGTAAAGACTTGAAAATAACTTTAGTTTAATAGGGCTGCAATCCTACAGGCACTTGTACATGTGTATAATCCCACTCCAATCAACAAAAGAGCAACTTTGCACAGAAATTTTTATACGTGAGTTGGCAGGAGCAGAGCATCACAAGCACAAGAGGTTATTCATGGCCAGGTACACCCAGAATGCAGCAGCTGGTTTCTCTCAGTGGTGGAGCAAGGTTGTGTCTGTTTGCATGTAGGCCCAGGCTTCTCTTACCTGCCAATCTACTGGGATTAGAGTTTATTTAAAGAAGATCTCTTGCTGGCTCCTTAGGAAGGCAGAAAATAGCAGTTAAATATGCTTCAGCTAGTTCTTGTAATTGAATTCAGTCTATCAGATTAAGCACTAAACCACAGTAAGGGTTTAGCAACCACAGATGTCTTCATAAAGCCTCCACATGCTTTGCCTTGTTGAAATTGTTTTCTCCCTTTGTGTTGTCATCTTTGATACAGAAACACACCTTCTCACCACTACCAGTCCAGCAGTCTGTATTATTGTCTCCAGTATGAATTACAGTTCAAGGTTACCTACAGTGCTTCCCAGAAAATAAGCTTAAGGAAAGGTGCAAAGTACTTGAAACACTGCCCCCCAAAACACCTGTAAACCAGTTCTCTATTAATGTATTTCCTGAACTGTCGCTTTTCTTGTTCTGCTGCCACAAAAAAGAAAATAAAAAGCCATCAGTAGTTCATTTGTCATAATGAATCAAAAAGGTTTCTGCAGGCATAAGCTGCTGCAGCTGCTGTGACAGCAGGAGAGAGAACTCCACCTTCATTTACTGAACTTGCTGTCTCACCAAAGAAGTCACTTCATGTATGGCACGCTGGTACTTTTCTGAGGCTGCTTTAAACTCAGCCAGGTGCTTCTCATAGCTCCTCACAGCTGTCAGAAGCTGGCTCCTCTCCACAGCTCCCAGGATGGCGTGGAGAATCATCTCCAGGCCCAGCCCAATGATGGTGATGCTAACTCCCCCAAGAACAGAGGCCCCAATCTGCGCAAGGACACCGATGAGCTTGCTCACAGTGAGAGTTAAATGATTGGAGCCAAGAAGTTTGATAGCTACCATTGCAGCTGTTGAAGTTGCTTCTCCAAAAATTATGGAAAAAACTCTCTGGGCTATTGCAATTTTCTCCAGCTCGGGCTCTTTGATATCATATAGCTTCTGGTACAGCACTGGCTCGAGCTTGTCCTTCATGTCACTGTCAATCTTCTGCACCTGGTGCTGAATCTCACTCATCACTTGAATGATGTTCTCACAGTTTTCCTTGACTGTACTGCTCTCTCTCATCTCAATGGGGGTAATGGTGCAGCCCAGGTGCTCATTCAGCACTCCAACCAGCTCGTTTGTTGCATGGAAATTAGTGGACATACAGTCAAGCAATTCCTGATGCAGATGGATCAGTTCTTGCTTTCTCTTGGGATTATCTGGGTAAAGGAGGTCACTCAATGCCATTCTTCAGAAATAGGCTACTTCAAGAGAGAAAAGACATTTCTTACTCTGTTTAACACCCATAACCATAGCCCTTAAAGAGCAGTGAAATCTGCTTTGTCTCTGCCCCACTGGTTCTTTTCATACTGAGCAGGTCAAATACCAAGGCATAGTTTGTAAATGTAGAAATCTTAATTCTTGTTCTGGATCTTTGCCAAGTGATTGGAAAAGCACCTTGTAAGACATTGGGTATGCTCAGAGCAACAAAAATAGCTAACAAATATGTAATGAGCAGATTGGTAAAATAGATGTGAGCCATTGGCAACTGAAGATTGAAGTCAAAAGTCAGCCTTGGAAACTGAAGATGGTAGAAGCTGAACTAGTTCACTCGTTCAAAAATGAAACAATCTCATCTAATCAGCAAAATTAAAGATGTGGCCTAAAGATTAAAGGGTTGTTCCAGGCACCCTTTTGTATCCATTTTATTTGTAGCCTATTTTATCCATTTAGTGGCGTTCAATTTTTCAGCAACCCTGATGATTGGTGGATATGGTTTGTGCCACAATAAAAGGTATTTTATGCCAGTATAGCCTTTTTCTTCTAACATTCAAGAGAAAATGATACTATATAAGCCTTCTGTGCTTATACTAAGAAGCTTATCCTCTGAATTCATAATGAATAGTAAAATTGTCTATAATAACCCCATCCTAAACTATATCACCTTACATATATCTCTCACTGTATTTCCTGCCCTGATATTTATTTATTCATAAACTGCTTGCCAACATAGAGTCCAAAGAGACTGAGGTAACAGCGATCATGGAGTAATTCCTCATCACTAAGATTCTGCAATCAACACTGTCACTTCCTTTAACCTTTCACCAGTTGCAAAGTGAAAATGCTTTAACATTATTTCATCTTAAATGCAAACATCTTTGCTACAGGGGAAAACTATGAATGAGTAGGATGACTCATTTCTTTGTTGGTACTTTTCATGGTCTCAGCCCTCTTATTGCAAATCTGGGCCACTTTTGTGCAGTGCTTTGCATTTTTTCTATGTTTCTCTTCTTGTTGTTAGTGCCTACATATCACAGTTAGAGCTACAAATAGTTATGTGTAGGGGACTACCCAGATTTTTCTTCTTGAAAAGATACCTTTGTGCCATTTTGGTCCTTTGTAGTTCTTGCACTATCTGTTAGCTGCAAATCATCTGACACTGACCCAGCTGTATTTTACTAAACACACCCTCCCCCACAAGGTCACTGTAGAAAACCAGAATGAATTCCACAATCCCCTGCCAACTTTTAATCTCAGTGTTGAAACACAAGCCAGTCTGAAAAGAGTTTTTCTCCCCCACTATTTTGCACAGTACTGTATATTTCTTTCAGCCTCTTACCTTGAATCTCTGCCAAGAGAATAAACTGCTTAACACATCTTCTTATACAAGCTGTAGGGAGCCAAATACATATACAGTAAAGGTTTGGGATTTTCTGGAAACATAAAGCCATGATAATGCAGGCTATGATTTCATATCAATCCTGCCTCAGGGATGTTACTGGCTTGCTTTCTGACTCAATATGATACTAAAACCTTTCCACTCCAGTGCTGTTTTGTTGTAAGGTCATTTGTTTTCCCTTATTGGTAGAAACTGAGAAGACAAATTTTTTCAGAAGGAATAATACTTCAACAGACATTTTACATACTAGACAGGTGTGGAGATGATTTTTAGAATCTGTTAATTACATATGATTATTTCAGCTTCTTACAGCTGCTCTAGATTTTATATCTCCTAATGTTAAAATTACTTCTTACTCTTCACATTAGCACTTCCATTAGCTTTTATATTTTCCTTTTAGAATTAGGCAGGCCACATATATTTCTGTATTTCTATTTCTCCAGTGATTTCTCTGTGGAGATTTACCACAGAAACTTTTCTAACTAAACATTTACACTGCCTACCTGATTTGGTCTGAATGCTCCTGTTGAAATGTGTGTGGGAGAGTAACTTCAGCCTCTTTCCCCTCTGCTCGCCTGGTGTTTTCCAGCAGCATGTGATGAGTTAGGGATCCAGAGGCTGGGCTTCAGCTGCATCCTGTGCCTGCCTGTCATTAATTCTATTGTGTGATGTTTACCCAGATTCATCTCATTTTCTTCCTCCTCTTCCCTTCCTTCCAATTTTAAGAGAATTCAGTTTACTCAATGCTAGTTCCCAATTACTAGATCATCCAAAGGCCTTCTGTTCCTGGAGAGAATGGGTACAGCACAAATCCCTCCTACCTGCTGCAGAGGTGCCATCACAGGCAGCTACAGCTGAAAGGGGATGGTGTTACTTGCTGTCCTCAGAACATAAAAGGTGTAGGACAGCACTTCTAATTCAAATAGATACAAGATTATGTTTTTTACTGGTTTTTACTGGTTTCTATTGTTTATAAATCTAAACATTAATGCTTGCACCTATGCCTTGAAATAATGAATATTTGCAACGACTGCTTCTGTGCACCTGCAAATTACAGAAGAAAAATTGAATGGTCCCACATAAACTGAAAAATAGACACCACAGAGAGTGGAAATAGGCTTTGTCTGTTCCAGTAAGACAAGCTTGTACATATGCCTTCAACCAAGCTAGACATCTTTCATGCTCTTGTCCTTAGAAAGGTGGACCTGCAGCCCACAAGGGTCTCACTAGGAACACTGCTTCCACTCTAGAGGATGGCTGAGTTCTCAGATGAAATTACAAGGTGAAGCATAAAATGTGCACTTTGCAATCGCTAACGTGTTTTCATCTGAAAGCTGAGCTGCTGTATTCAACTCTAATGAACACAGTCAGAGTGCCAAACTCTCAGAGTGTCAGAGCTGTGGGCATGAGAACATAAGCTGCAAGAGAACACTGAATGATTTAACTGCTATAGTTCTGGAAATGTCAATTAGTTGTGACTGCTGAGTATTTTCCACTGAGAATGCCATGTAGTCCTGAAATACTTCGTGCAGTATTGAAGTGAATTGAATTGATCAGGCTGGCAGCTGCCTGTGGGTCACATTCTGGAAACTGATTTCAGGTCTTCTGTGTTTGCAGTGGATACAAATTCTTTTCTTTTAGAGCCCTCATAGTTTGGAACAAGACAGAAAATAATTTGAACAATATGAAGACAGTTTTGTTCCTGCTTTACTCTGGATCTTTTGGGAGGAATAATAGCTATTATTGCAGGCCTATTAAGTTGGAGGAAAATACTTGATCTGGGATGTCAGTCATCCTTTCTTGCTGCAATTTGCCAGGTCTCTGATGCCATGAGAGTAGAAGTGTTGTGGAGGCCCAGACTCAGCTCTGAACAGCAGTGAAGGCTAAAATAAATTTTACCATTTCATGCAATTTCAGACCCCTTTTGCCATAGGAAAGAAATGGAGGAAAAGGCAGATGTTGAACTGAGTTCTGAAAATAAGGTTTTGAAAGTATACAGTGGGACAGGAAGTTGCAATTGCTTGAACACTGCTGACTGCACATCTAACCACAGCAATAGCTGATGAAATTGCTGCAACCAGCCCAGCTTGACAGGGCTCTGGCACAAGCAAAGGCAACATCAGGAGCAGTCTCTGAGCTGCACACTATCCCAGGAGTGTATCTCTGGTTGGCCTTGTGAGAACTCAGAGGTGCAAGCAGAAGGACATAACTTTCTTAGCAGTCAAAATGGTATCATGATGGGCACCCAAGCAAGGAGAATGTTTTGGGCTTCTACCTACCAAGGGATGCTTGCACCATCTAGTCAGTGTATTATCTGACTAATAGAAATAATTTTAAGGGAACTGTAACATGGCAAAACATGTCATTACTCAGTCTTCGATTGCTTTGTCCCTTGAACGTAGATGTTATGAGTTTGACTTTGCTGTGTCTATTCCCCCCACCCAAAAATGACTGTTCAGTTCTGTGTAGACCCACCAGTATTTACAGACTGAAGGATTATAGTTCTGAGGATGATGCAAAGTAGTTGTTTTCTAGGACTTGCACAAAATTACCAAAAACCATCACAATGTAAGAATAATTAATTTACAGCACTTCCCTTACTTTGGAGAATGCAAGTCAAAGTCTTACTTCCTGCAGCCATCAGGGAAAGAATACTTCCAGCTGTTTACGCCATATTTTTCTGGCTGCTTGGTAAGGTCCCAGCAAAGGCTGTCAAGAACTTTGTCTATGTTTTCTTCCAGCTAATATCTTGGGGAAGAATGGGTCAGCTGGGCTAGCAGTTTGGAAAATTGATTTCAGAAATGTCACAATCTAGCAAAAATATATCCACCTTTATTCCTCTGTAATTCCCCTGTAATAACACCTTCTGGATTTCCTCTGTTTGCTTTTGAGAGTCAGACATCATTCCAGAAATGTTTGTTCATCTTTTTTTTAAGAGTGGCAAAGAAAGGCTGTTCAGGGTCTGCCAGAATCTGCACAACTTAATGCACTTCTCTGTCTCTTCAGCCAACACAATAATCCAACTCCTCAATGCACATCTTGGCACCATCTTTCCCTGCTCCCAAAGGAGATGTGCACAGCTGCCCAGTTACCCACTTAAATTTACTGCCATGGTGCCTTCCACATCCCACAGACTGACTCTTTCTCACTAAAAATAAAGCTATTAAGAGATCTGTAAGGAGTCCAAAGTCCCTGTGTGTCTTTCCTGAATGCCTCAGGACAAAGCTGTCTTCAGTGAAGGTTATCCCTGATCTAGTCTTCAGAAAGGCCATAGATAACCTTCCTCCTACCTGAATGGTACAGGGAATGTCTGTTTTGATGAACCAGGCTGAATGTTCCAGTCTCAGCTGCAGAGTTGCAGCTGAAAGCAGAGGGAAGATTGAACCTTCTGTAGCAGCAGGAACTCCAGAGGCTTCTTGCCTACTGTTCTAGGGCACATATCTGGATGCAGCCACAGAATCAGAGACTGTGGGCCAAGCACAGGGAAACTCCAAGCACACTTGGGAGAATGGCAGAGGCGAGTGCAGTATAACCACTGTTCTTGCTTCTTGAAGCTGAAAGAAAATAAAGAGAGCAGTCATTCAGACCTCTATTCACTGCCTAAAGCTTTTTGGTTTTGCTAACACAACCTCTGCCCACAAAGGCCTTTTTCTCAACTCTATCTCTTAGTTTGGCTTTGGAGGCACAAATCCTCATTCCTAAATGATAGTTTGAGCTCAAAGATCGCATTGACACACTGCTGAACAAAGAGACAAAAGCAAGAGTCCTGGACTGGTGGTAGACTCACAGAAAGGCAGGGATGTGAAATAGGCCCCATGAGGTATTCCAGCATTGAGCTCTCTCTATAACCAGGAAACTCAGTGTGTTCTTTGTCAAAGGATACCTTTTCTCCCTGCTAGGAGAGAGGTCACTGCTAAAATGACAGTAGCTTTGTTTACACTTCTCTCAGCTTGCCAGAGATAAGCGTGGAAGTGTTAGCTTGCCAGAGTAGTAGTGGACCAAAGCCTAGAACAGTCCTGAAACGTGAAGTGTAGCAGCATTGCAAGACACCAGCATAGATTACTTGGTTCAAGCAAATCTCACCCACTCTTGCAATAACAATGCTGGGGACCCAAAGCCATGAGTCTACAACATCCTTGCAGTGACACTTGGGATAAATGGGGGCTGCAATGACACTTGGGATAAATGGGGGCTGCAAAGAGCCTTGAGGCCTGCTGTTGATTCATCTTTAGTGAGCTGTGGGGCTGTCCCAGGTTTCACAGCAAACTGAAACAGGGTAAAAGCTGGGTCTTGTGGATCTCATAGGCAAACACAGCAGGTGAGCTACAGGTTTGGCCTTGAGTGTGGCCCCATGTGGGTGCAGCTGGTGAGGGCTGCCTGGGGCAGTGGAGAGCAGCCTGTCCTGTGCCCCCTTGCATGGGAGCCTCTGTACAATACCTTCCACCAGCTGGCACTGGTACTTGCTGTAGTTCCCCACAGAATGCAGATGCAGCCGGTTACCCTGCTGGGTTTGAAGGAAGCTTTTGACAAGAAATATCTCATAAGGGGGAATGAGGACTTCCTTCTCAGATGTGTGGTAAGAAAAGCCTTGCATAGCTGCTCCCAGGCAAGTGGTCACTGTGAACAAAGTTTCATTCCCAAACTTCTGAGCTTCACTCCTGAGGTGGGAGGTAGAAGTGAAACGGCCAAATCGCACCCTGCTGCCTTCCTTGGCCTCGATAAATAAATCCTTTACACCCCTGTGCACCTGGTAGCACTTATGTTTCCCCATGCTGCTCTGCCATTCCTTCAATATCTGGATAGCAGTTGTTAGGTAGAAGTGAAAGTATTTAAAGCTGAAGTTGTGTCTGTAGTGCTCTGGAGAGATTCCTGCTGTGGATGTGGCCCAGTTCAGCTGGGAGTGCAGGGAGGAGTTCATGGAGTAAGCCATCAGGGCTGTGGCATGGCTGTCACGCATTTCCCTCAGCAGACCTACAGGACTCTTCAGCAAAGCCTCCTGAGCCTTCTTCCAGAGACGCAGGTAGTCCTTGTTAGCAGCTATTTCCTTTTGGAAATAGTCTCCTTGCTCCAGTTCTTCCATCATCTCCTCCCTGCACCCCAGATACTGGTCGTCAAAGGATTGCAGAGCCATATCCATCAGAATGGGGGATACAGCCTGCAACACAAAAGCAAATGAAGATAAGCATCAGAAGTGACAATTTCTTGTTTATGTTTGTGAATGCAAGCCAAGTTTTTCTCTATCCTTTCCTTGCCCCTCTGTCATTATTGGCTGAGCAAGCAAGGCAGGTAACAAATCTTTAGCAAAACCCTCCTGAGCAACCTCAGGTTGTTGTCTATACCCCACCACAGGTCAGGATGACAGAGTTCTTATTTGATATGGATGTGCTACGTTAGAATCTCCCAGGAGCATTGTCAATATAGACAGGCTGGAAAATGAGAGGAAAGATTCCATGAGGTCTACTCACAAACACTCCATGAAATCATCTGGATGCAAACAAGAGGAAAATTCCAACCAAGTAACTAAAACAAATTAAGAAAGGTAAGAAATGGAACAGAGGAACTGAAAGCAGAAAAGTTTAAGTTGAACTCAAAACTCCTTAAAGAACACGTTTCAAATGGAAAAAAATATTTCTGTGGTATAAGCAATTTCATTATTTCAAATAAAGAGCAATATTTACCTCTTTTATCAATATTTGTGAGAAGATCAGCAACAGGAGGCTGCCCAGTGTCACCAGCTTCCCAGAGTCCACCCAAGACACTGTAAAGAACATTTTTTTTTTAAGGAAAGGTAATTTGCACCTATTTCTTTCTGTTTTTCTTTGAACTGGAAAATTCTGCAGTTTGTAATTTTCACTCAGTTTTTCGTGGCTGTTCTTCAGCCAGAGATCATTTGCCAAATTCTCACTGCAATTCAGAAGTCATTAATCAATCCAAGCAGACAATTTACTGGCAGAAATGTGCCCAAAATCCATAAGGAAGTGTCTGGTTGCACCAACTTCAGCTGGCATGAGTGTCCATCACCTTGACAGTTCATTTGATTCCAAGGTATTTGGTGTTGTTCTTGCAAAAAGGAAGAAAACCATGGCTTGGAGAAGTCTAAGGCACTCCTCCTGAGGAGGGGTGTGTCAGGGTGACTGCTCCCTGGTTAAGAGTTTAAAAGCCCTTTTAAAGAAGTTGACTCTGATAAAGCCAACACAGAAGTGCAAGGTAGGTTGGGATCCCATCTGGAAGCAGTGATAACCTAACTCTCCTCCTCCTTATCACTCCCTGCTTTCTACTCCTGTGCTGCCAATCCTCCTCCTACAGCACTGCAGAGTGGCACTTTGCTGGACTGTTTGCACTGGCACAGCCAAAATGAGTGTGTGAAAGCAGATCCTGTGCTGAGACAAACCTTTCTCTAGCAGCTGCTTTCTGGACACCCTTCCAAATACTGGCAGTGAGTTATTCACCCACAGAGCCTCATGGCCTCTGATAACTTTTCTGTATGGTAAAAAGGCCAAGAACTGTCAAGGCTTTGGTTCTGACTACAGAAAAGTGAAGCCTATTTTCCATTGCCTGATAATGATATTTTGGGTGAAGGAGGCACCTCCAGACATGGAGTGATTCCCTGAGATAAGGGAGGTTTGTGAAGCTGCTTGGAGTCTGTGGACAGAGCATCTACAAAATATTGCTGAGATAGGGTGGGGGTCAACATAAAGGTCTCATACTGGGCTCCTTTCAAAGCAGTTGCTGCAGGTGACATGAGATGATGCCATGAAGTGCCATGAAGTGATGGATGCAGACTACCTACTTCTCCATCCTGGAATGTCTCTGTTATCTTGGGCTGTATTTCACAAAGTGGTTGTTTGACTGCTAAAAGTGAGTTCACAGGAGGGCTCACGAATTTATTCAGAGGCAACTCCACCTCTGTTTGAGTGGAGATAAAACAGAGCTAAACTGGGCCAGGCTCCCTTGGGAGCTTGGCAGGCATGATAAACACCCTCACTAAAATGTCGGTTCAGCTGCGTATAATCCGTTTGTAAATTATGTCCCTGGTTTTCCCCTCTGACCTGTAAGTGAATGTTTCGTAAGAAGGGAATCAGGAGGACAGGAATTTCTATTTCCAAACGCAAGTTATCATTAACGACAACAAATACAAAGGCCGAAAGATGGCAGCAGAGGATTTGTGGCGGTGCTTAGCGCTGCATTGACCAAGCGACAATCGAATTCCTCCATTTCAGCAGTAAATTTGTAACGCGATCTGAGTGCTCAGATCCCCAAAGGTCATAATGACTTCAGCCCATGAAGAGATCTGATGACACAGAGCAGATGACATAATGGAGGCCTCCGGGTGTAACTCTTTTTGCCTGAAAAAATATTTACTGAAAGGGAGAGAAAAAATATAAAACTAACAGAAAGATGCAAATAGAGACAGGAAACTTTTTGTGCTAACAAAAGCATACAACAATCAAAATACCCCTATTCTATTAGTACACTGGATATTAGGATTCTGCTAATCTCTCTGGTATTTTTCCAAGCAAAAATTTCACTATTTTCAATGAAGCACTCTGTTAATTTTTACTAGATGGCGTTCAGAGGAGGATTTTACTGTGAGCAGTGAAGCCCCGTTAGTTTATGTCAATAGAGGAACCAGTCACGGGCGTTGGATCAAGACCTGCAGAGAAGACATTTATTGTCTTCTCTTTGGCCAAAATCAGTGTCAGCAGTGCAAGCCACAGCAGCTTGCCAAGCAAGGCTCACACTGGCAGCCACCTCTGCAGACTTCTCCTGTGTCCTTACTGCAGGACAAGGCTTTTCTGGCCCTCCTCTCCCTCAGTGTCACAGAGTGCTGAACCTATGACCTAAATTTCAGTGTCATCATTTCTAATTCACTCTGGGGCATGGGAGGGGAGAAGGAAGCCTCACGCACTGGGTTCCTGCTCCGCAGGCTTCGCAAAAGCAGGCCGTGTCTTCCAGGCATCTCTTTTACCTCAGGTAAAGGTTGTACAGAGGAACAGAAAGAAGCAGCAGACCAGCCTGCTTTACATAGCAGAATTTATTGCAGTGAGCAGCTGAGGGTGGTTGCACCAGCTCACATGTAACCAGAGATTTGACTCTGCCAGTTTCCTGAGCATCCGCAGTCCCTGTCCTTGGAGGTGTGATCCGCTGTCCACCCCTCAGGGAAGGAAAGCTGACAGAGTAAATTAGGAAGGTTATGCAGAAAGCTGCTAAGGTATAATATTAATGCCAGAGGACAGAATGAAGTAGTGCAGAGGGAAGACAATATGTGGATAAAAACACATGTACATTATATATATATATATATATATATATGGCTACCAATTGTCTTGAATAAACAAAACACTGCCCCAATTCCAATTTCAATCCATCCTTGAACAAATTTTCTTTTTTTTAAATTTCATAATGTTTAGAGCACTCTTTTTTTTGTTTTGTTTTTTCTTTTTTTTTTTTTTAGCTGTCTAGGTACTTCAAGCATAAATGCAAAAGCAACAGAGAAGAAGAGGGTTTGTGTGCTGTTTTTTTCTTTTGTTCTGAAAAAGAAACAGAAAAACCAAGAGAATTCAAAGTCTTTTTTTACAGTCATGAAAAGCAGTACACAAATGCTGGGATCATCTAAAAGGACTCCTTAAACACACTTTTTGGGATTTATTTATTGTTGCTATACAGCAAATTTTATAACAGAGTAATCAGAAGAGTGTACCAGAAGCTGATTGCTATCTATGTATCTATGCAAGAGTGTTTGCACACTTCTATCTTTACAAATGATCCTACTGTGATGCATATTTAATGTGTTTATATTACATGAAAATACTGAACTTTCCCACTAATTGGAACAGGAGGCAGGTGTTCTTCTTTCTTCACAGCAAGCATCCCAGGATCAGATCCATCACATTTACACACACTGTGACATTCTTCTTCCATAACCCTCCTGTTTTTTGCAGAAGAGGATAAGAGATCTAGTGATGATTCTAAGGCATGCAGTGGTTTTCTTGAAATTAATCCCTATTTTCCAAATATTGTGTGCTAGGGATTCAGGTGGAAGGAAATAAGACAGGGTCTTCTGGTGAAGCTCAAAATACGATAAAAGGTGTTTGAAGAGAGACTTTATTGATGAAAGGAAGAAAGTTAATGGAAGCTCAACAAGTGGGATAATCCCAGCCTTGGTGTTCCAGCTGGTTGGGACACAACAGAAGATGCCAGTCCAGATGCTTTCCTTCTCTCCTTCCCAGGCGCAGTTTCTTTCTCCTGCGGGGTTCGGAGTGTTCCAAGCAAAGGAGCAGAGACCTTCCCACGGTCAGTACCTGCCAAAGAAGCGGTTGTAGGCCAGGGCAAACCCCACTTGGTCGGAGAGATAGTCACAGGGGGGGTAGTTCTCACAGCGCTCGTGCATCTGCTCCATCGGGCTTTTGTAGTACTCCAGGTACCTGCAGGAGACACAGACACCACTCTGCAGGTTCAGCCCAGGCACTGGGCACTGCTCATACACCTGACACTGACAGGAAAGAAGTGATCCTCTGGAGCAATGCTCCCTGCCATCCTCCAGGGAGACCCAGCAGAGCACTGGTCATGCTGAGTTAAACATCTGCTTGCACAGGGTTAGGCTGCTTGATCAATGCTGGGAAATATGGGATTGAACCCAAATTAAATCAATTGCTCTTGAGGTTTTATCAGCAAAGGATACCACAGAAGCTGTAAGGATCTGGCTTGTTTTTTTGTCTTCAATTTCATTCCCCACCTACACAGGAAATTTTTTCCTTTGTTATTTATTTGATTATATATTTATTTTATTATTTCCTGCTTACCTTTATTTTTGCCCACTAGCCATTATTTTCCTTTAGCTTAAACAGCTCTCTCTAACAATCCTCACGTCTGTTGTATACAGGAGCATTATCTCACGTAGGTTTTTTCTTTTCTTTTTTGCCAAGCTAAGAAAGTCCAAATATTTTTACTGTACATCCAAAGTGTACAATCTCAGCTGTACACTTTGAATGTCATTCTCAATTCCTCTTCTATGTTTGGTTAATCTTTCCTGAAGACTGTATACACCACCACAGAAATTCCACCAGTACCTCATGAATTTTTACTTTATTTCTGTATCGGAAAGAGTAGCTTAACAACCTCTTCCATGAAACGTATGAAGAACTTCCTTGCATTACCTGAAATTTCTCAAATAGCTGGGATTCTCCAAATCTTTGTGCCTCCTTTGTGGCACGAGCAAATATATGTTCTACAGCTTCAGAAAGAACAGCCAAGCTGATCGAGTCTTATTCCTGCAACAAAGCTGTTGTGGGAAAAGCTGTTCCTTTGTGGGAAACCAGAGGCAATGACCAAGGCTCTGTGATTTTCATTATCCTAAAAATTGCTTCTGATGACCCTGTAGGTTGGAGCAGCTTCTAACTTGTATCCCACTGTCTCCATGGCTAGCACAGTAGTGCTTTCTTTCTCCCTGGGAGGAATACTAGAGTCCAGCTATGAGCCTTCAAATGGGTTTTCATGAAAAAAGAACCATTTTTCCATTACTGAATGTCTCCTACAGCCTTTCTCCTTCAACATATGAAGGTAATAATATAGATGTACAACAGAATAATGCCTTGTCATGCCCTATGGCCTTCCCACTCCCTCTTCAGAGCAGGTCCAGAGTCCAGCTCTCAGCCCAGCTCCTGAGCTGTTACCATTCATAAGGACTGGCTCTCTTCTTCCTCTTCACAAAGGCATTGGCAACTTCTTTTTTGATCTTGATGCCTGCCAAGAGAGAGCACGTCAGGTTAGAGATGCAGCACTGAAACGCAGACCAGTCTGTGGAACTGATCCTCACTCAGGGTCACCAAATGTTGAATTCGCAGGCAACTCCAGCATGGGAAGAGATGAGAATCTTGACTCCATATTTCAGAAGGCTGATTTATTGTTTTATGGTATACATTATGTTAAAAGAGAATTATATATTAAAACTGCAGTAAAGAATAGAAGAAAGGATTTCATCAGAAGCCTAGCAAGGAAAAAGAATGGAAAAGAATGATAATAAAATCTTGTGACTGTCCGGAGAGTCCAAGACAGCTGGACCGTGACTCGCCATTAATTAAAAACAACCACATGAGACCAATCAAAGATGCACCTGTTGCATTCCACAGCAGCAGATAATCATTGTTTACATTTCATTTCTGAGGCCTCTCGGCTTCTCAGGAGAAAAATCCTACTAAAAGGATTTTTCATAAAATATGTCCATGACACCAATCCAACCTCTGAAAAGCAGAATTTGCTTTCTTCACAAGCAAATGACTTCCACAAACCATCCTAGTGGTCCATTCATCTCTCCCCATCCCACTGTCCACTCAAAGCTCCCTCCTCACTGCAGCCTTCACATCTCCATGAAGCAAGGGCTTTTTCTGTCATAAACTCCACTTCCTTATCACACACCATAATCTGCATCTGCAGCAAATGTGCAGAAGGCATAAAATATGAATAAGAACAAAATTAGGAGAATGGCACCCTCTCTCCCTAGCCTGGTTAATTTTAGAGTCCTGGCTTCCTTTCTGTGTCTGGACTCTGACTGAGAATGATGTGGGATACCAACCAGAAGACCTTAAAGCACCTCCAATGAGCCATGAGCAACAGGCAGCACACAGAAATACCAGTGCTCACATGTACAGAGTTCTGTGAAAGGTGAAGAGTATAAAATAGTGACAGTAAACATCACCCAGTGAGAAATTCACCCAAGATGTGTAAAGATTTCAGCATTCAGAACCTGGAGAACATGAGAGATGTTTCAGCCGTGAGAGCATTTGCCCCTGCTCTCCACTAACAAGTTATGTCTGCAGATTTCTTCTTTGCTGCCTTGATTTGTCATTGTGCCAACACCATGGTGCTGTGAAGGACCCCCACAAACACCAGGCACAGCCACTTCCCAGCCCCAGCCAGGGCTCAGCGCAGCACAGCCTCACTCCATGGGATGGTCCCACAACAGCAGAGGTGGGCACAGGTGCTGGCACAGCAGCAGCACAGGCAGCAGCACACCCATACACATTTCAGCCTGGAAACTGCCAAATTGTTGCTGTCTCTGGGGGAAAAAAGATTCTCAGATCTCTGCCTGCGGGGAGATGGTGGGGTTTGTCCCTTCCCTCATCATCATGGAGTGTTTGGCTGTGTTTCTCTTTGGAGGTGAGAGGTACCCCATCTCAAGCAAACTGAGCTTTAGTCTGGATCAAAATACTGACTACACAGAAACTGCCAGTTAATGAATTGTCAGAAACTATCATCTTTCCCTGAATAGTCTTTACATCTTTTTTTTCTCTTTCCCAATCTGTGTTTGTATTGGCTCACTGGAAAAATACCAGCTTTCATGCTTCTCAGCAGCAATGTTATCCTTTAAAGTGTGAGAAAGGAGAGACGTGAGAGAACAAAAAGGATTTTCCATACAGATTTCTGCCAGGATCAGCTTGCTGCAGAAGTTGTGAACAACCCAAGGTGTGCAAATCCCAGCATCCCAGGTGACCTGACAGGAGGGACTCAGGAGCAGCCAAGGAAGCCCCCCTCTTTCAGGGTTTCCTTGTTGCTGGGTTTGGCAGGGATGTCACAACCCATTGATGTGGGCAGCCTCTGCTCTCACAGCAGCCTGGGGATGAGCAGACCCTCGGGGCAGGTCTCTGAGGGCAGGTCAGAGCAGAGAGGCCCTGCCAACCACCTGCACACTGTGAGCAGTGCTGGCCTTGCTGCTGCAGGGACACTGGCTGCCCTCCTGTCACCTGCTTACACGGGAGGGGCTCTGTTTGCTGCACGTGCTCCTGCCCCTCAGGGACTGCAGAGTTAGGGAGTGAAAGGGGAAGAGTTAGAGAGGGACTCAGCATGGTTCTTGTTCAGCCCTTGAACCTGTCAAAGGGGAGAAAGAAGGCAGATGCAGGAGAATGAAGCTGAGCATCAGGCAGAATGGTATACTCACTGTCAGCACTGAGAGATCCTGAGGGTTCTTTGGGATCTGGAAGACAGACAGACAGACAGAAAGGAGTCTGCTTGTGAGTCCTTCTATGCTTTTGAGTCATCCTCCTCTGTAACTGAATCCCACCACTGACTGATCCTGCTCCCCCCACTTACATAGAAGCTCTGTTTCTCCCAAAATGATTTTATTAACACCCATCATTTAGAAAGAGACTAAGTGATAAACCAGTTGAAATCTTAAACAAATTAAAAATGTTCAAATTCCCTGCTGCAATTCAATATGCAGCGGAGGTGGGGGTGAGTGGGTGTTGATCAGTGGAAGAAGATGCCCAGCAGAAGATGGGGGTCTCTGTTGCCAAGCCCTCTGTCACCCGTGACTCTCCAGCAGAGACCTGAAGCTGTGCAATGACTGGGGGTGATCTCCTCCCCCAGAGCTCTGTGCCTCTCCCTGGCTGGAGGGAGGCTGACAGCAAGCTGCAGGGTTCAGCAGCTCTGAGAGCCTTCCTGGGAAGATGTCCCCTTACCTTTCTCACAACAGCAGAGTGCTGCCAGGGCCAGAGTCAGGATCAGCAGTGCCAGCAGACTCCTCATGTCTTCTTTGGCTGTGCTAGTCTCCCTAACCTCAGAGCTTTCCTGGAGGTTATTGAAGTTCTCCGGGACTTGCTTTTGGGCAGCAGTTTATATCCTGTGATTTCTTGGAGAGATCAGGGGTCTGGCTTGTGTTCCTGTGTGTGTGCTCCAAAACAAAGCCCGTCCTTTGGGCTGGGAGATACCGGGTCCTGGCAGTCATTTTGGCATCCATCTCATGGCTCGGGGCATTTCCAGAAGATGTTATCTGAGGTTTTGAATGGGGCTGTTGAAGAAAAACAACTGGATTTTAAAAAATCATTTTTCTTACAAACTTGAAAGTCATTCTGTCATGCTGGAAAGCCAGGGGAGAGACCAGCACACACTGAAGTAGAGCAGTTCTTTTCACATGATGGGGTTCTCTCATGTGGAGTTTCTCAAATGAGACTGAACACAGTGGTGACCTTTTCTTCCACCCTACCTTGACTCATTACCCTGAGGGTAAAGAAACCTGTAAATCAGTTTGCATAGGGCAAACACTGTAGTTTTTCCGACAGTTTCACAGTTACACCAAATCACTTTGTAGAGATGAGATTTTTATACTTTTAGGAACTTCAGAAGTTAGTTTGAGGGAAGACCTTTCTATTTTTCTCCTGGAAATCTTCATAATTTAGAAGCTTTATCCTGGCTTCTCTTGTCTAATAGTCAAATAGACGTTTAGACTCCAAAAGTGTTTTATTCTTCAGAACCAAAGTGCTAAAGTTACTTGGTACAACAAGAGCCTTGCATGGGCTATGTGTCAATAACCCCACACTCCCCAAACTCACCACCCAAGTTACCAAAGCCACATCCCACAAAGAGCATGGGAACCACAGAATCACAGAATATGCTGGGTTGGAAGGGACTCACAAGGATCATCAGCTCTAGCTCCTGGCCTTACAGGATACCCAAGACTCACACCCTGTGCCTCAGAGCATTATTCAAACTCCTCTTGAGCTCTGTCAGGCTGATGCTGTGACCACTGCCCTGGGAAGACTATTCCAGTGCCCAAACACCCTCTGGATGTGAAATACCTTTTCTTGATATCCAAACTAAACCTCCCCTGACACAGTCCCAGCTGTTCCCTTGGGTTCTGTCACTGATCACCAGAGAGCTATCAGTGCCCCTTAGGAGGATGTTGAACACTGCAATGAGATCTCCTCCTGGCTGAACAGATCAGGTGACCAAGTTTGGGTGGTTTTGTGGGTTTTTTAAATCAAGTGTGCTCATTCTTTCTGGTAGCAGAGATATAATCTTTCTCCACTTCATATCCAGTTCTCTTCAGATCCTTGTGCAGGGCAACAGAAGTAAAGTTTAGGAGGCTCCAAGGAAAATCAGAGCCATTAGGGATTTTTCCAATTCTTAGAAACACTGTCCTTTAGCTTAGAGAATTTTCAGGATTAAAATAAACCCTAACTTTTGTCCCTGTTAACTTTTCTACAGTCAGAAAAGCTGAATATATATACTAATGATGTCCAGCAAAAGGTCTTGTATATATATTATTCCAGCAAAAGAGCAGCAGTTAAAAAGTAAATAAACATCTAAAAATAATAGGTATTCTAGGAAAGTTATGCTTCCAGATGAATACTTGAAATAATATATAAATGGACAATTCTAGCAATCCAAACAGCTTTATTTATCCTCCCATTCTTTTCCCAAGCTTTCTAACCGGCATGTAGTCTCTTAAATCTGTTTGGTTGTTGCCTATGCTAATGAAATCCCACAGAAATCTCTGGTGTTATTCATTATTTATACTGGTTAACTGGGGATTGGAATCACTGGATATTTCTGGACACAGACCCAGACAGCACTAGACCTTGTCCCTTCTGTTGTGGTGGTGTCACTGCAGTGTCAAGTGAAACCCAAACACTGCAGACTTGTTGACTTCAGCATATGTGATTTTGCTCTGGTTGGTGATGGCAAGATTCATCTACTTGAGCACATAGAGAGCAAGTGTGTGTGAATATACCTAATCTGTACAGTTTTTTTTTTCCTTAAAATTATTTCTCTCTCACTTTTTCCTCTGGACAAAACTTCAGCAACTGTCAGGGTGGAGTTTCCTATCAGAAGTGTTTTCAATAAATAAATCACATTCAGTTTCAAAGCTGGCAAACCTTGAAGCATATTTTGGAAGGAGATGCATGTTTCTAATGAGCCAGGTAGATTTGGCTCCAGACTTAATTTCACAGATTAGTCAACATTGGGATACTTTATACATCACAGACTGATTGCATGCCATGGATCTTTCCAGCTTCTATAATTTGCAGATGCCTGTGTAAGCCTGGAGATGTGAGTGCTGAAACCATCTGTGTGGAGCTGAGATGGAAGTTATGTCTCCCACACAAATCTCACCAAGGCGTGTCCCAGCTGCTGCGGCTGCTGTCAAGCCCAGAGCAGCACGGAATTCTTGGACATGCCAGCACTGGTGCCTTTTGGCCTGGGGAAAGGCCCTGGTGATGGTGAGCAGAATGCAGACATACTCACTCCTCAGAGGTGCAGCAGGGCTCAGTAACTTGTGCACAGGGTCAAGCCACATGTTGATTTCAAATCATTTGTGAACAGTCAAATGAAATTGTTCTATGTGAACAAAGTTGGGCCTGACCCCAAACGTTGGAATTTTTTTTCTTTTTATTTACCAGCAGGAGCCCCTCTCCAGCTTTGATTTCTGCAGCTTTAAAATGCTACCAGAGTAGTTTCAAATGGAAGGGTTTTGAAAGGGGATTGCAAAAGGAAATACAAATTTAAGTCTGGACCACACACTCCTTTCTGAAGGAGCACCTAACATCAGGACCTGATGGTAGATGGATAAACAAAAGGCAATTTACAGGCTTTTTCTGTCACCAACTCTCACTCTGACTTCGTTTAAAGATTAAATAAGTGCCTTCTGGATTTTGTTTCCCCAACTGAGGAAAGATTTGATTTTCAAAAAGTGTGTTCACATTCTGAACAGCCCCCTGTTTTTAGACTAAGACTGGGAGCTGAAACTGTCCAGTGACCTCTGAAAGAAGCTACTTGTAGAACCTGGAACAAGAACATTATAGGTTCTTCCAAAGCCATATGCTTGCCAGGTAATGACATTTTTCCCCATAATCTGCAACAGAATGTATGATACACAAATCCAGTTCCTTCATGGAAAATTGCATACCCCCCTTCCAAAATACTGTGACTCATGAGAAGATAGTATCAAACCAGCAGTTTATTTTGTAGTAAACACCCACATCCTGAACTCTCTGTGATCTCTGCTACATCAGCTCAGCGCTAATTAACACAGTGTCGGAATCCATGGCTACATGAGAGAGAAGCAGCAGGCAGGATAACATACAGGGATACAAGCAACTGAGTACGTTTCAGAGCCATTGCAATTTCGGGCAGGATTCCCTGGACTCCAGGCCCCAGGGTGGGGACAGGCCATCCTTTACTTGGTCCTCCTCCTGCCCCCAAAGTAGTGCTTGTAGGCCGCGGGGTAGCCGTGGCGGTAGGCGTACATCTCACACGGGTAGTAGTCCTCGCAGAGCTCCCGCTGGTGCTCGTAGTGCGCCTTACTGCGCTCCCTCATCCTGGAAAGGCAGGAGAGAAGAGGGGTAAGTGCTGCCATCTTAAACATCTCTCTGCAGCCCTTTCCTGTCCTGAATTCCTCGCTTGGATTAAGGATCTGTCACAGACACATTTTATGAAAAAATCCTTTCGTTAGGATCTTTTCTCCTGAGAAGCTGAGAGGCCTCAGAAACAAAATGTAAACAATGATTATCTGCTGCTGTGGAATGCAGTGGGTGGATCTGTGATTGGTCTCATGTGGTTGTTTCTAATTAGTGGCCAATCACAGCCCAGCTGTCTCAGACACTCTGGTCAGTCACAAGATTTTATCATTCCATTTCTTCTCTATTCCTTGCTAGCCTTCTGATTAAATCCTTTCTTTTAGTACAGTTTTAATATATTATATATCACAAAATAATAAATCAGCCTTCTGAAATATGGAGTCAAGATTCTTATCTCTTCCCTCATCCTGGGACCCCAGTGAACACCACCACAACTGGTGACACCGAGTGATGAAAAATTCCACAAGGATCCACCATCAGAGTCCGTCATCCAGCTACGGAGCTCTTAGCACACCAGCTTCTGTGTTTACTACACCCAGGGACTATAGCAGGAATGTTTTGCCTCCTCAGGCAACCTTTTATTTAGGGGCTAAGTGAGGTGATAGGAAGAGGAGAATGGCTCCTGCCTCAAGTTGAGGAAGGGTCCTCCCTTTGCAGCCTTCCTCAGCCTGATCTCTTCAGCTCTTCTGCTCTTTCCCAAACATATACATAGAAAAAAGACCTGAAATATTCTGCAAAGGGATCAACTGGTACTGAGGAGAAGGTTTGCCTTATGCCTTGCTAAGAGATTATTTCTGTGCTTCAGTCTTTATTTTCACAAGCCTTGAATAAGGCATGAAATTAGTTATCCCTGTATTTTATAAATGAGGCAAGGAGGCCCTCAGATGGCCCTTTGATTTAGAAAAGGTCATGCAAGTTCTGCATGAGAGCTGAGGACTAAAAAAAGATCTCAAACTGAGCTTTCTTTTGGACCATCCCACATTCATTCTCTCTCCTTCTGTTGGTGCTTCCTTCAGAAAAATTAATCAGTCTTCTCAGCATGTGACATGTCTCCAAATCAAAGGACCTGCTCTGTGTTATCTGAATTCTTGATTTTCCTGGGTTTGGGGACTGAAACGGTACCTCACATTAAAAGAGAGACTGAGGCTTCTCACCAGTCACCATGGCTGCCACCCCTGCTAACAGCCTGTCTTGGCTAGGAGGAATGTCTCCCCACTCGCAAGCTCAGCCTCCTGAGGCCATGACATACCTCTCCTGAGTGATGCCTCTGAGCCTGGTATCAGACTGTATGAAGTCACTGGCCCTTCTCCTGTTGAGGAAGGGATCTGAAAAAGCAAGGGGTTATTCAGACTGGCACTTTGTCAATGCCAGAGTTCAACAAAAGCTGGCTTCCTCCTTTACAACAGCTTCCTTGTCTGCCCTCCTGTGTACAGTTAAATCCAGGACTTTTTAATATTCCCTCCTGTCCCCTGGCTGGTTCATGTACAGGCTCTGTCAGTGGCCAGTGCAGCCTGTACAGAAGTACCCATGCTGCTTTTATTCAGACCACCCAGAGGAACGTTACTGTGATTTTGCTGCCACAGCCCCTCTGATTGAGTGGAGCTTGGCCCAGAAGAGGTAGGCACCAAGCTACACAGACCATGGGACATCTGAGCACACTCAGAAGAACCACAAGAACTGTGAAACTGTGCATAGGAGGGGCCTGAGTAAATCTGCCTCCAAGGTTAGACAGTCATTGAGAAGTTTGTGCGGCAGTTTTGGACTGGGGGGCCTGAAAGTTCCTTCTGACATTTTTGAGAAACATCACAGTCCTGCTGCAGAGTTCAGGAGCGTGTGGATGTCACGTGCCTTTCTGTTGCTGACTGTCTGCTTTGTGAAGTCCTTCTTCCAGATGTCCTAATGTCCTAATTTCTTTTTCACTTTGATTCACCTCTTCTCTAACCTCTCCAGGATATTGCTTGTTCCAAAGTGAGACGCTTCACCCTTTTCATGCTTTTCCTGTGACACTCTCTTTCTCTCTTCCAGCCAAAGGATCCCTTCTATTTACACAACATGCCTGCTTCCAAGGTGCTTAGAGTAAGGCTCTCCTTGTACTTGGGGGAGAATAAATTCTGTATGTGGCTTCTAGAGTGGCTCTTTCCATGCTCATCCCAGAGCTTTTTGAGCAATGCCCTTTTTTAGAGTCAGTTAACCTGGTTTTGGTACATGTAACAGAGACCTGAGCTCTGTTCTTAAATTTTTTTTTCCAATTCTCATTATATTCTATGCAAAATAGGAGTATGAGCTTGTGCCAAAACATGTGAAGTCTTCTTTGAACTCTCTCCCTTTTCATTCTGAAACTCCATCACTCAGTAAATTCAGTTTCCCTGGGCTCAGTTGTTCTACCTATTTTATCCCTAGTAGGAGTACAAGTAAATGATCTTGGGACATGTCTGTAGCACTCTTCAAATTCAATAAAATAGTAAAGCAGTCTCTTACTGAGATACTCATGGGACTCCATGCTCTCATGGGACTCTGTGGAAAGAAAGAATGAAACATGTATTATGACACTGTATTGATAGGATTCAGTATTTCATACACCACAGGTCAATGGAACACACACAGAAATAAGACAAGCCAGGCTTTAAGGCACACGTCCAAAAGGAAGAGAAAGGGATCAGTGGTGTGACCTAGAATTTATATGAGGAGTTTAAAGTGCTCAGGAGTTTAATACAGAGCTACCTGGTGATTTAATCAGTGCTTCCAGACTCACACTTGGTCATCCAGCCGGATTGTCCAGCACAGTTCCTCACCTTCTGCTCCTGACACTACAGTGATAGGATACCTATTTGCCTTCAAAGCTTGCATGTGTTCTTAGAGAATGGATTAGCACAGTGAAATGCACTTGATTCTTGCATGAAGCAGCATCTTAATTCCACCAATATGGAACTGTGGGCCTCACCAGGAAAAGGGGATGATATTACCAAAGGAAAAAGGAAAATCTTCCAATTAGCAAGGAATAATAAGAATTAGCAGTCTTATCATAGTTCAGACAACAAAGGGACAACAAGAGGAGCAGTCTGTGAGGTGAGCTGGAGCAGAGAGGAAGGGATCAAAGCATCCTGGACCGTGAATTCCAGAGGCTGGAGGTAACAGCTCTGGATCAGGGCTAGGAGGGTCTGACACAAGGGCAGGAAAGCAGGCAAGGGATCAAGTTAAGGGCAAAGAAGGCACAAAGTTAAATAACAAACATCTGAACAGACTCATAAATGTCTGCAGGTTGGGAGTTTTCATTCTACCCAGTAATGAAGGTCACCTACCATAGGAAGTGGCAGCCAGCACCAGGACAGCCAGGAGCGCAAGGACGACGAGAGCGCGCATTGTGCCAGGGCAGGGACCAACCTCTCACTCTGTCCTTCTCACTGGGCTCTGCTCTCTGCTCACTGAGGGTTGCTGGAGATCCTGGGCTGACTGCAAAATTAGCAGTGGAATGTTTATTATGAAAACAGAGCTAGGAGGGAGCCTGTGAAAGAGCCTGGGCAAGGTGACAGCTAGCTGGTACACACTCTTCTTGGAGCTGCTACAAAACATCCTCTATTAGCAGACTGGATTAGGTTTTGGGAAGGAAGGGGCATGCCCCCTTCCCCTCATAGCTCAGGGCTGGGGGACATGATCCAGAGGCAAACATGTCACTAGCACTCCACACTCAGAAAAGCTGGCCTAGGCAAGTGGAAGGAATTTCACAGGCTGCCAGGGCCCCAAAGGCAGAGGTGTGTGTTCATCCCAAATATAAATGTTTGTTTTTCTGATTTTTCCTCTGATCTGCTCTCTTTGCCTACACCATATTCTGTCTGGATACAACCAGCCCAACTCTTCTGTCAGCTTTGCCAATGGAGACATGGAGCATGAGGCTTCAAACATTCCTGTCCCACTCAGTCCCCCTCTCTCCAGCTGCCCTCTGCTGCAATGTCAGCCTGCCAGCTATCACAGGAGGAATACAACCTGCTGCCCCTTTTCATCTCCTACTTTATTGCTTCAGGAGTGACAAGAAGCAACCCGAAAGAATCCCTCTGCTGGTGTTATCATGATTTTTGCATTGAGATGACAGCAGCACCCAGAACTCTATCTTTGAAGGCTCTCACTGTGGGGCTGACCCCAGATTCCTCTTGCAGCCCAAAGGACAGCATCTTGATGGAGTCAGAGGCAAACATTTCCCTCTCTGGTCTAGCACTAGCAGTCCTTGCCTCATGGGCACTTAAGCAACAAGTCAACATAAGGCTTTTCATCTGGGATGAATCTTCGAGGCCAGCAGTCTCAGGGAGAATTACCTTGCCTTTAACACCTAGAAGAGTTTGACTGGATCTGATAACATGGACAGCAGAGATGGACAAAACATGGGGTGTTCCACTCTCCAGCTCTTGGAACAGTAGAAAGCAGTGAAAGAGAAAAGGAGTTACAGAGATGGCTGTCCCTGCTGGGTGAGAGGGAAGGAGTTTACTGGAGGCAAGGTAGGGAGGGAGGTGGGCACCACTGACTGCCAGCCCTCCCAGTGGCAGTGATGGGGCTGGAACCCCACACACTGCCTGGAGATGAACCTAAGCCACAGGAACCATTCTTGTGTCTCATCCAAGCTGTGACTACTGCCTGTTTTGTCTTTGTGTATAGGCAGGTATCAGGATTTCTCACTGACAGGATGCAAAGTGAAGGCACCCTGGCTGCAGACCATTTTCCCCAAACCACTGTGCTGTTGTCACTGCTGTCACCTTCAGAGGCCAGTCCGTGAAGCCACACTGAAGGTAACACAGCCAAGAACCACTGGGGCATCTAGCCAGAGCCTAACACTTAATCAGTGAGGAGTGAAATTCATTGGAGAAATATTTCTCTGGGCTTCGCAATTTACTCTTTCAATGTCAAACTCATGACCCTTACCTGAAGCCTCTTATCTCAAGAAGAAAAACTGACCAGAGACTTCAACTTCAGCCCAAAGAGAAAGAATTGCACTTCATCTCATGTCAAGAGCAGCTCAGTCCTGCACCATCAAGGTCCCCCCATACACATCCACTTCTTGCCTGTTTAGAGTTTAGCCTGAAATGAAGAGGAGAACTTGGGGAAAAGCTATAAGTTTGCTATAGACACAAGGTGAAACAGGAACTGAGACTTGGCTGCTGCCACTCTGTGCCCTGCCACTCCAGTCTCTTTAAGGAAATTCTCTGCTCTGGGATCCTTTTCATTTCTTAGAACTTAGAAGTTTTGGACTTATTGTTGAGTGTGAATTTTATAGGTTTCCCAAATGTCTTGTACAGTAGCTGCTAATAAAGAAAAACATGAGGGAGAGGCTGGAGGACAGACTCCAGTGGGAAAGCAGTGGGGCACAGAAAGGAAGATGCTGGGTGTACTTTGGAAAGAAAGTGAAGCTGCCCAGTGAGAAATTCCAACACGCTTTCAAGCCAAACCCTCTTTATTTGCCTTCACTCAGGGCAGAGCTTTCTGCTCCCTAGGAGACTCTGCTCGCATTTCAGAGGACTCTGATCCCAGAATGCCTGGAGCATACCCTGCCATCAACCACAGGAGAACAGCCACAAACACCACTTTAACCCCAATGTTTCATTTGCTACCACAGAAGCAATACATTTTTCAAGGGATGAATGAGCATGCCAGCTACACAGCCCTATTCCAACAAATCTCCTTCGGGGAATTCTTCCTCTTGCTAAAGCACTCCTTTCTGCTCCCCCTGCACTCCATGCTTTCCCAGCACGCATCTCCCCTACTCAGCAGCAGTGGGCTGCCCTGGGGGTAACATACCATGCAGCACAGTGAGCCCAATCCCTCTGCTTTCTTTCAGCATCCACTGGTTAGAAATACAGAAAGGAGCTAAGACAAATCTGCACATGCCAGGGAAATCTCTGTAGACTCACAAATAAAGGAGGGCTCAGAAAAGCAGCCCTGATGTGTCTGCTGCTGCAGTGGAAAATCACAACACTACACATGCTGTAGCAATCACTCCTGACACTTTACAGCGGTGAAGCACCAGCAAGGCAATGATAATAAGCAGCTGTCCAGGAAAAGCAAGGCAGTCCCTGAATACTCACTAAGCTGTTGCTTCCCTGCCAGTCTGCAGCTCTTGTCTCAGGGGGCAGCTCTCCTGGCGTCCTGCACCCTGGACCGAAGAAGAGGGACCTTTTATTCATTAGCATCGATCAGTGACTCCTCCCCTCTCCCACTCTTGGTCCACCCCCAGGCTACCATCAGAACCACCTTCTGCCCACAGCCGGCAAGCCAGCAACATCAAAGAGCTGAGCCAGAAGGGACAGAGCCAGAGCACGCACAGCGGCTAGAGGGGACACAGCCACATCCAGGTGGCTTTTCTGTGCCTGGGAGCAGTGAGTGGACAGAGACATGAGAGCAAGCTCCAGTCTCCTTCTTTGGTGCAGGAACCCCCCTGCCTTTTACCCCCTCCTTTTCTGGCTGTACTCTGTCCCAAGCTACAGTGCTAGCCAGGGCACCTGTTCCTCCACAGGGAACAGTAGGCCAGGAGCCTTCTCCCATCTCATTTCATGCTGCTTTTACAACTGATCCCCCTCTTAATGGCAGTCTAATATCGGACTGAAACTCACATGGCAAAGGTGTCAGCTCCAAAACCCCCAAAAGTGACAGAGCTACACACAAACCCAACCCCCTGAGGCGCACCCTCTGCTCACATGGGGCTTACAGCACAGCTGGGCAGCCCAGCAGCTGTGAGTGCTGGACTGGGCTTTGGGCTCCTGGCCCAAAATGAGAATGATAGCACACCCATGGAGATAAAGAACCACCACTGTCTGGACAGAGAACAGTGAGCAGCTCCTGTCCAAGGGATTTATCTTTAGCTCCTTCAGTGCTCTATGAGTTTGGGGAAGGTTCAGACTTCACTGTGGCAATGAAGTACCATGTTATTTGTGTCCTTGTACAGGCAGCTGTTGGTCCTTAGAGCCTGAGGACAGCAATCTTGAACTGTCCTCAAGGCAAAGGGTGCATGATCAGGAACCACCTTTAAAAAGTAGTGCAAACAGGAGGGCATTTCTTGCCCTTGTCTACCACTCTTCAGGGTCATCTAAGTTTCAACCCTATGACATGCTGAACCCTGAAATAAATCAGGACTCAGAAGATCTGGACCCTCATCTGCCTAGATACTGGTAAATGATTGGTCCCAGTGCCATCTGGTAAACTCTTAGTTAAGTAGAAGAAAATGGGCATTAAAACCAAAATGGCAAGATAGTAGGGGACCAGGCAAATGGGCCAAAAACTTCAGCAGTGAAAAGGAGAAATTATGAGAAATTGACAATTGAATTTCTCTTGGGACTAGATTTACATTACTTCTTTTAATGACGGGCTTTAAAAATGAAAGCTTGTTGAGGAATTTTGTCAATAACACAAAGCAAGAGATCAACAGCAGTGAAAAGGAAGTCTGAGAGCTCCTACAGGATGAAAAGGATGACCTTTAAATCTTCATTAACAGGAAGAGAATAATTTGCAATAGGGCAAGGTCCAGGTCTGCCATTGGGATGAGCAGTAAGAATCCTGCTGTAAATTAAAAGCTCATAAGCTAGAAGTAATTGGGGAACAAAAAGAAGAACTATGAACCAACAATCATAAAGGTAAGGACACAGCATTCTGAGATATCTACTGAGAATGTGCCAGCAGACATGGGCATCTGTTGGTGCCACTGGATAAGTTACCAAGGAGATCTCAGCAGGATTCCTCTGCATGGCCCAGGTCACCCCCCACATGGAGTAATTCTGCTGGGAGTGCTATAGATGAGGACTTAAATATGATTTGCATTCACACCCGAAATGACAGACCTTTTCACCATAGCCTGTGGGAGTTGCTAAGCCTCTCCATGCCTGCATTGACCTCAAGGCTTTTCCAGCAGGACAATGGACGAGCAGTCAGGTCTTGTTTCCAGTCCCCCCCAGGGGCTGTGTCACAGTCCACAGCTCTCATGATTAGGAGAAGTCCCATCTCCAGCCTCTGTCTTTAGCCATGATCCACATCGATGTCTCCCTCACCGAGTGCCCAGCTGATACTAGGAAGGCTTCAGCAGATTGCTGAGTGCTCCAGCAAGGGAATAAACCCTATCAGCTCTGCAGCTGAGCAGGGTTTCCAAACCCAGGTTACCCTGAGTATACAGTAACTGGACTTACCAATCTGGACAGTCCTTTCCAAATTTGCTTCTGTGTTTCAGGATGTAAGTTAGTCAGCCACCACATGGTCTATGGCTTACGGAGAGATTTCTCAACCTGATAAACAAGTGCTCCTTAGAACAACTAGTTCTACAGCACATGAGAAAACAAGACTTTATTTTTACTTTTCCATTTAGTCCTAAGTAATACCTAGGAACTGGTCCAAGAAGCAAGAATAATTGAGCCACTAAGTAAGAGTGTTTGACTATCCACAATATAATTAAAGTCAACAACCTCATGGAATAAATCGTGCTGAAAACTAGCATACTGACACTAAGCTTTAGAAAGGGAGATGTTTTTTAAACACAGAAGCTATGAAAGACTATGAAATAAAAATAAACAGAACACATTTCAGATATTTAAAGAACTTGATATACATATCTGAATGTGTGTTAGCTCTGGCAGAAAACTCACTCAGACACTCAAAATTAAAAATTACTTCAAATGCTAGTTAAACCTCGGGAAAAAAAACATTTCAAAACTAAATTTAAAATTTTCTAAAGATTAAAAGAATGGGGGTGCACATAAACAGGAAAATCTAGTTTCATATCAATCAAACTTTTTTTTTCAAAATAACTGCAGTGACTAATTTCCACTTCCATGATGGAATGGGGAAAAAAAAGTAATTTCATAACAAATAAGTGATGGAGTTTTTTTCAAAAATATTTAAACACATATCTTTGACCTGTCTTGACATTTCCCCTGTGGAAAATTTTGCCCCCAGCATTACAACTTTCTGCAAAAGTAAAAGTTTCCAGTGTGAAAATACAAATTGGTTCTAACAATGTGATCTAGTCTTTGGAGTGTTGTAAAAACCACTGTCTGAAGCTCACAGACAGTGTCAGTGTTCTGTGGGCAGGAGGGTTCGCACACCATCTTACTGCTCTTTCCTTTCATGCTTCCTCCAACATTTTGGGCAGTTCAGAAGCTTCCCTTTCCATCTTACATAATAACTGCCAGTAACTTTCTCCTGGCCATGGATGTGGAGTACACCTGCATGTCCAACCTGAAGGATGTCACTCTGGGCTCTGGGACAAATGATTCCTCAGTATCCCAGGGCTGAGGACCAGGACTGAAAATAAACACCATTTAAAGGCCCAGATCCTTCTTCCCTGAACAAATTCAGAGGGTGAGAGGATAATTCTTCTTCCACTTGATCTGACTTAGAGAATTCAGGCCTGTCTCCGCATTAATCATGACCATAAGGAGAGGTTTAAAGTTGGTGAGCTGTGGAGGTTGGTTGGTTGGTTGGTTGGTTGGTTGGTTGGTTGGTTGGTTGGTTGGTTGGTTGGTAAACTGGGGAGGCTTTTAGCACTGCATTGTGTTAGTGATGGAAAATTAGTTAGTGGAAAATTAAATTTCATGTACTCTACTGAAATTCAGAGATTAGTGTCCAGACACAACCTCTATGCAGCTGTGATCCTCAAAGTTACTCCCTGTAATCCATCAAGCTTCAAAACAAAGCCCAGTGTGCTAGAAAAATCTCAGTCTGGCTATGAATACAGGAGCATTTGGAGTCAGCAGTACAGCCTAATGGGAGCACACTGCTCTCCAGTTCTGCTTGTTGGAAAACAGTGAGCCTGGCTCAAGCCTTCAAGTCCAAAGCTCTGCACACTCCATGGAATATCACTGAGTTACCTCAAAGACTGACTATCTCTGTTTGGCCAGGACTTGCCAGAACAGCTGTGTTTGGCTGGTAATAGGAAGTTCATGAGCAGAGAAGACTAAAATTTCACAGAAGTCAGACGAAGGTTATTCAGTTCACTGAATAAAGCAACCAAAACATTTCAGGGCTAAGAGCTAACTCTGTTGCTTCCTTTGGCTTCACCCCCACCCACCCACACATGTCCACATCCACTGATCAGCATATTTCTCCTTCAATCCGGGAAAGGAGGAAGAGACAGGATAATATTAATATTTCTTGGATGTTGAAAAAATTGGCAGAGGTTCTTGCACAGAGATTAAATAACCCATATAAGAAAATTGCATTTCTTGTACTTGAAGAATCCTATGAAAAACAGGGCAATCAAAATGTTCAAGCTTTGTCTATATAAACAAGGCATGCTTCTGGGTTGCATTTATGGGAAAAGGGAACAGAAATGTCTCTTCTTTTTCCACACCCATCCCCCTTGCTTCACCACATGAACACAAAAATGTCCTGACCTGCTTAATTCTTTGGGATCAGATGAGATTTAGCTGCCTTATTTCCTGTACAGACATGGGAAGAGATAAGAGCAGCTGTGGTTTCACTCTTCTCATCCATCTGGTAATAAAAAAAAAAACAATAATGCTTCTTCTTTTTTTTTTTAACAGCATACTTAGGATAGCATCTTAGATCCCAAATCTGCCAGCCCTTGTGAAGCTAAGATTGGATTGAAACATTTATGTTCTGTCTGTCTTGAATGCAGGAGGCCACTGAAGTATTTACAAGCATCCCTGCAGTATTATATCCGTTTCTTTGTTCTATCTCAGTTCAGTATCTAAAGGATCATAAATGTTGTCTTGAGCAACAACTTGCAAATATGCAAATAGCTTTTTCTGTGGCACATCAAGCCCCTGGTCTTGGCCTCTGTTGTTAATATCAGATAGAGTACAAAGGAATGCTAGGGAGTGGAGGGAAATACACAATACACAGCTAATTGTGAAATGCTGTTTGTGGCAAGAAGAAAGGCATTCTTATTTATTGAAGCATGAAATCTGATTGCTCTTATCTTCTTGTGCATAACTACAAATTATATTAATGTTCCTAACATCATATGGTAGCCAAATCATTTGACTTGATGACCTTCCTTAATATTAATTTCAAACTGTTTATATGCTTTTTGTATACATATTTATTTTATTTACATTAAACTTGGCAACTGGGCATTTTTATTAAGAAATGTTGTGTTCACATAAAGCAGGAAAGAATTTTAAAAGGAGAGGGAAAGATAAAAGGAATGCAAGAAATGTTTGGACAATGTTCTCAGGCTTAGGGTGTGATTCCTGGGGTTTTCTGCTCAGGGCCATGAGTTGGACTCAATGATCCTGATGGTCCCTTCTGACTCAGTATATTCAATGATTCTGTGATAAATCAGATCTTTCAGATTAGTTTTTCCTTCTTCCTAAAATGGCACTGGACTCCAAAACCCACCACTCTCTGAGAGGTGTCTTTGTCATTAGTGGTCCCGATTTTCTTCAAATTATAAAAGAAACAATAAAATAATAGAAATGGAGAACAAAGAAGAGGTCTGGGCACAGAAGCACTGGGAAGAAAGGCATAAGAAGGGCTACAAGAGCAGCCCATACTGATGGAAGCTGGATTAGCAGATCATTAAAATCCCAGCATATTGACACAGATCCTCTAGATATCCAGATGGGGGGAAAAAAATAAATCACTCTTTAGAACCAGGTAAGTCTTAAAACAAAAGGCAGAGTACAACTAAGATTTTAAAAGAAAAAAATTAGATGCCTGGAGATGATGGTGCTTGGATGAAGAACAAGATTGAGCTCTAAGATACATAGATGAGAAGACAAAGGAGGATGAGTTCTAATGATACTCACAGGGGGGAAAGGATGGAGACAAAATAGACCACAGTTACTGCCAACTCCTACAGGATGCAAAAGATGCATCTAAAATGAGCATATGGTGGCCAAACTAAGAGAAACACCAGAGACCTGACAAGAACTCCACAGCCCATGAATTAAACCTTCTATGTGATTGCCAGAAAATGAAATAGTATGACCAAATGCCTTCTGTTGCCTATGAATATGTGGTTATGAGGGTCTTGGTCTGAGTGAGTGAAATCAGAGTGGTTTGAAATAAAATAACCTTTGGTTTCTATAGTGTCTTGCATTGGCCTCTCTGACTTCAATATTGCAAACAATAATCACTACAAAATGATGTATCAGAAGGCAGTATAAAGACCTCTTATGATGTCCTTAGTATGGAAAACTCTTTATCCAAACCCATCTCAAGTTGTTCTGCAGCTTTGAAAGTCATTTGCTTGGTAATAAGTTTCTTTCAGAGCTCTTTCCATTTCATCTCATGATCCTTTTAGCCAGGCACTGAGAGGAAAACCAGGATGGGTGTACAAGAAAAAGAGCAAGACTCCAGTGCTGCAGGCATGAGGTTCTGGATTCAACATTCCCCCTCATTTGCTCAGAAAAAGCTGACCAGGGTCTCTTCTGCTGAAATTGTCTGTCCCTTTTTGTCTACCTACCTGATGAAGGATGTAATTTTAAGATTCGATACAGATGTCAAAAATCACAAAAAAACACACATATGACTTACAACATGTATCAGTCATAGAAATTGCATTCTACTATTTTCCACAGCAGAATCTTCCTTTAAAGACTTTTGCCAACAAAGACACTTTTGTTCTTCCTGGTCTTTAACCAATGTTTTCTTCCCCTCTGTTCCAGTAATAGAATCTGCTTACAATACTTCCTGGCACCAACTGGATTGTATTATTTGGGATTTCTTTTCACTGTCTCCCACCTACAGCCACTGGAAAATATTACTGTACATTTATCAGGAAAATACACTTCATGAGTCACATATTGGGTACACAAGCAATTACAGCCCTGCTGGCTGGCTAAGCCCAAGATTAGTGACAATGTTGTTTGCTGCCATACATTTCCATACAGCAGACACTGAATGAGAATCTCTGATGTGCATATATTATATACCAAACATCTGTACACATCTGTAGAACACACCTCCCCCTGTGTTACTTGGCCAAGCATCTGTCTGTTGCTTCATCTCTCTGAGGCAGGTGATTGTCTTTCTTGATGGTCATTTCACTAGTGAACTGGAGGAGGAACTAACAAACCTACTGGAGGATCCAATAAACAAAATAGCAACACTACACAATAAATAAGACATATCCACTATCTCCTAAACAGACCCTTGTCTATTTTGAGACCTGAAATGAGCAGTAAGGACTGCAGTGAGCACAGGCATTTCATTAGAGCTGCCCGGGGATCTCATTAGGGTTAAGGTCCTGTTTGTGCCAAGTGCTGCACAAGCTGCAGGAGGGAGAGACCTGTGGCTATGTGCCTGTCCTCAGCCCTCCACAGGAGCAGAGCTCTGGCGGGAGCAACTCCCTCAGCCAAGGGCCCTCTTATCACTGCCTGGCCTTCCCAAGCAGGGGGCTTGATGGTGACAAGTGACACACAGGCATCCCAAGTTCACTCTCTTTCTCATCCCCTGGAGCTCTTCTGCATTGTCTGATCTCTCTGGGCTCTCTGTGCTATCACTCTGACAATGAACTGTTACTGCCCCAATCCTCTATTGCAGCACTGGATTGCTAAATAGAAATCTCTGTCATTACCTTATCTGGGAAGATCTTGAGTAAGCAGGAACATAAGAAAATGATTTATCACACCGAGTTTGCACTTCCTGAAGGGGACACCATCAGTGAAACAGCAGCAGGAGTGCTATGAGGAGCTCTGTACTGCCACTGAAGAGAGATCTGCAAGGCTGGCATGACAGCTGAGAGCTTGGCTTAGCTCCTTCTCCCCTGCCTGTCAGCAAGCACCTGAAATCTCAGATCAGGTTTCTGCCTCCTCCATGCGAAACTTAGCACTGAGGCACGAGGTTTACCTTAAGCTGCTCTAGAGAAAAAGATTCCTGATGTCTTTCTGCTGAAGTTTTTTCCTGCCTGTCCCTGCCTGCCTGGTGGCTTCATTCTGCCAAATGGTGTGGGCTCCCTGAAAAGCTCCTGGGCCCCAGGAACTTGCTCTTAGTGGGAGCTTTTGCTGATTTTGTCAGTGATCTGGGGAATGGGCTCCCTGGGATTTCTCTAAGTGGGTGGTGGAGCTTGGTGAGAAGCAGAGGAGGATGGTGCTTGTCCAGAAACAGTCCCCTCCCACACATGTTGCCCATCTGTGACATCTCTGTCTGTCACAGAGAAATTCACAGACAGATTTAATATAACAAACATAAATAAAGCAGCGCCAAGTCTTTGGCTGATTGTCATGGCCAGAAATAGAAGCCAACTACTTCAGGAGCTTTGGGTTTGCATGCTTGATGGATTCCCAGCACAAGGACAGACATTCAGATAAACCCAGCCCAAACTGAAGTAAACAATCCTGCATGAATGTTCAGGAAGGTGGCACTGAGTGAGCTGGAGAACCATTGGTACCATTAAAGGCAATGGGCAAGGAGCAGCTCCCAGACAGCTCATCCTGGGGGACTTGAGGACCCCAGCAAGGATGTGAGGGCATGTTATGAGTAAGGCTACGGTGCCCCTGACATGAAAAACCTAATCATGCAGTTCTGAGAATTTCCACTTCTGCCCAACACATGGTCTCACAAAACCAGTAGCACCATAATACCTTAGGGACCACTGCCCTGCTGTCAGGTGTGTCTGATATTTTGAAAGTGGGGACAGGACAAGCAGACACACAGATCACCTCATTTCCATAGGAATAGGCAAAGAAAGAATCCCACCCTATTTGTAAAATGCTGGTAAAGCAGTTTCTTGAGTTTGAAATGTTCTGGATGCAGTTATCTTTATTGTTAAAAGAAGAAGGATTTTAGTGTCCTAAATCACAAAGCCAGACTTGCCAAGAAGGAGTCCACTGAAATACCACTCTCAGAAACCTTTGAACAGGGCCCCAGGCAAAGTGCTAATCCATTTTCTTGTGTTGCTTAAGTCTTTCTTCATCACCACTCTGACAGAGGGTGCCTGGTGGTTTCTCTCTGTTCTCCTTTGGCACAGGATATTTGCTCTTTTTAAAAGAGAGTGCCTGGGGCACAAACGATAAGGCAGGCACTTTCCCTGGGAGCAGCAGTGTTATGCTTGAGGCAGAGCAGCCACTAGGGCATGGGTATGGGCAAAAAGAGAAATAAAATCGTAGCAGGGTCAGAGGAGCTGTCACTCACACAGATACAGGGGGCCAGCAGGGAGGAGGAGGGTGCAGTGAGAGCCAGCCCTGTCCTGGAGACTGAGAGAGAACCTGTGGAGTGCCTTGTACGCTCAAGTCTCCATGCTGCCTGCGGATAGCAAGGCAGAAAGAAGAGAAAGGAGACCCTGGTTTGGGATCCTGAGAATAACCTCACCGGGGTGATCTTCAGGACACCCTGCTTCTGCCTGCTGCTCTGTGGGGCAGTGCATCTCTCCAGAGTGGTTTGTGTCTCTGTGAGCAACCTGGTCACAGCAGAGACTCCAAAGATGTGCTGTTCCCATGCTAGAGACCTGCAAGATGGAAGCACCTGAAAGCCCCATTAAGCATGGCAGTATCCAGACTCACGGATGGCAGAACAGGTCAGTGGAAAGAAGATTGATGAACATTTAAAGACCGTTGATCATTTGATATAAGCATTACTACCTCAGTTATAGCATGATAAACTGCCTTTCACTTTAACAATACCTTCCTTTCTGCTACTGTCTTGCCATGACTAAAATGTACCAAGCAAGGGTTCATTCACATTTTCTTTTCACCTGCCACCTGTACTTCTTGATTATGCAAATATGCCTTCTTAATATCTTTGTGATAAAATATTTTAAACACAATAATATTCAAATATTTGCTAATTATACAAAATAATAATATTGTATAATTATACAAAATAAAATTTTGGTTAATTTACTAATTATACAAAATTAAAACATTGATGACACAAATATTTCTTCTTAATATCTGCTTAACATAATATTTTCTCTACTACTAGTATCTCAACAGAGCAGAAAACCTGAAAACATTGCTACGAGATGGGGTCTGAAACCCAGGATGCCCAGGGATCCAAGAAAGCATGGCAACTGCTTGGAGAAAGCAATGCAGCCAGGAAGCCCATTCACCATCAGACCCCAAAAGAATAAAGAAGTTCATCCAGGAGGAAAGGTCTCACTGGCAAGGAGTGGGAGATGGAGGGAAAACAACAATCCTGATCTGCTTGGCTTGTGCCCAACAAGCAACAAAACAAGACAGCCTTCTACTCATGGTGAAATACTGCCATTTCAACTTGAGCAAATAGCCATTGGGAGTCACAGGGAGAGGGAAGGTGAAGGGAAAGTGTGGCCATATGGCTGACATTCAGGAGATCTGCATGCAGAAGATCTGGGCTCTGTCTCCAGCTCTGCCTACAGGCTTCATCAACAGCCTGGGGTAAGTTACTGTCTGTCTTTTCTGTTTCTCAGCCAAAGAACAGAAAAAATTGGCCAAGGAAAATAAAGTCTTGATTGCAATGGGAAGTCGTGATATATCCAGGATCAACACCCACATTGAATTCCAAGATGCCAAAGAATACTCTGAGCACAACAGATTTATGTTGAAAACATCACCTCTGTATTTTAAAATGCAATCTTTCAGGCATACAGCCCTCTCTTCTTCCTCTATCTCCCCTTCCTTTAGTGGAGAAGAAAACAGCTGAACATTTTTTCTTGAGGTGATTATTCTGTTCCTTCCAGCAACTAACAGAGCAAGAAAACAAGAAAACTGCAAGTTCCCATCCTGCTCTTCTGACAGCTGATTAGAATATTCAAGGACTTGACATTTGTCTGCAGTTGCTCACACAAACAAAGGAACTAGAATTGGACTGCACCCATGCTATGTCTTCTGGCACCTGTGGAAGTAATGATGTGCTGTACTAAGCTGGACTGAGAAAGTTACAGATTGCAATGCCTCATCTACAAGGTAAAAGGCAAGAAATAATGCTGGTGATGTAGACAGACAGAACACATGACATGGCTGGCATAGAATTACACTAATCCCTAACAAATGATGAGATGTGGCCTCTTGCCTAGGAAGAGAGGAAGGAGGAAGACACAAAGAATATCTGATACTCATAACACAGGGGTAAGGAGAAACCTGGAGTGCTCATACAGCCCATGTGCTCAGGCTGGAGAATGGATGGGGCTGGCATTTCAGCCTGGATGTGGACACCATGTGGGGCTCTCCAGGGGCTGTTGTGATCCATGGATATACAATGAGCCCTGGTGAGCTCAAGGGGAGGACGACACAGCACTGTTTGCAGCTGGGGTGCAGAGGGCAGCTCTGCATAGCTGCCATATGTGGAGGCTTGGTGCAGGCAGGGATGCAGCTATCCATGGGCCTTTCCTCTAACCCAGACAAAGCTGCTGCTTTACAGATCATGCAGCTAGCCTGCCTGCCTGTATGGATCTGCAGGCACTTCAGCAGAGAAGGGAGAAATTCAAATGAGAGAACAAGTATGCTCTTATTCAATGTGCATCTTGTGGTTTTGCAGATTTTTCCACTGAAAATATTCCTCTGAAGTTTCCTTAGTGACTAAGCCAAAATGGGTGAAAGAGGTATTTGATTCACAGCCTTAGAAAAAACACTTGTGTGTTCTCTTCTACACCATTATCAGCTCTCTGTGGTATCCACCCAGCACCTTCCCTCACTGACCCTTACCCATTGCTGGCCACATCACTCCTTGGACAAGTTCTCTCCTCTCAAAACAGCCTTTGGCTCTTCCTTGCCCTCCTCTTTCATGGTTCTGCAAACCACTGTCCCAGCTGTGTCCTTCAGACAATATTTCGTCCTCCTGTGTCAGCTGTCCCCAGGTCTGTGCTGTCCCATGGGCTGTCACTTGTGGTACTGAGAGGAAGCCATCCTCCTGTGTGGAGGTGACTAAGAGTGACAAGTCCTGTGATCTGTCCACCAGCAAGAGAGAGTTTGTTTCTAATATTTCTGCCCAGATGTATTTGTTTAGCCTCCTTCCAGATGATCTATCCTTGGCCCCTCAACACAAGAGAGACATGGAGTTCCTGCAGTGAGTCCAGCAGAGGACAACAAAGAGGATGAAGGGACTGGAGCATTTCTCTCATAAGGAGAGGCTGAGGGAGCAGGGTCTGCTCAGGCTTGAGAAGAGATGGCTGAAAGAGGGCATCATCAATGTTTGTAATCTGAAAGGGGTGTGTCAAGAGGATGGATTCAGACTCTTCTCAGTGATGCCAAACAACAGGACAACAGGCAATGGGCAGAAACTCGTGCACAGGAAGTTTTACCTGAATATAAGGAAGAACTTCTTTATGGTGTGGGTGGCTGAGCACTGGAGCAGATTGCCCAGAGAGGCTGTGGAGTCTCCCTCACTGGAGATATTCAAGAACCATCTGGACAAAATCCTGTGCCGTGTGCTCTGGGATGACCCTGCTAGGACAGGGAACTTGGACCAGATGACCCCACTGGTCCCTGCCACCAGACCCATTCTGTGATTCTGTGAACAGAGGTGTCAGACAGCCATGTCCTTCATCTGTTTATAATAAGGAGGATAATTTTTCCTACCATATGTCATTCTAAATTATCACTGTCTCTTCCCTGTGCTGGGAACTCAGGCCCAGCTCAGTGCTGGATTTCTGTGCATGAGATGGGATCTGACTTAGGCGCCATAAATTTCTTTCTGTGATAGCTATTCTGGGAAATAGCTGAGAGATTTTAAAAAACAATATTCAAAGCTGACAGGATTGCTAGAAGAAAGGAAGAAGTTCAGTCCTGCCTTGCTGTGCTGGTGGTTGACCTCTCCTCCCTTTGTGCTGGCTCTCAGAGGCCTCTCAGCACCTCCCAGGCACTGCCAAGAGCAGGAGCAATGCAGACAAGGCAGACTCACTTACAGTGCCCTCTCCTCTTCTTCAGGGTAGGTGCAAAGGTTGTTCAGTCCTTCTGCAGGCAGATTCTCTGCAGCTCAGCAGTCCCCCGCAGCCAGAGCCATAACTCTGAGTGCAGTGGGACTGAAGTGGCAAAGCTGAGGCACAGATTTTCATATACAAAGTCTTGGTTCAACCTGAAGCAGATGGGAGCTAGTTCATGTCTAAGCAACGCTTCATTGTTTAATGTCATACACAACAGTTCAGGGAATAAAATAAGAAAATGCTGGTCCCCTCGCTGAACCTCCAGGTCTCTATAACATTCTGCTTCTGGAGATGTTCAAATCCTTTCCCACCAAAGATGGATATGAAATTGCATCTTACACAACACAACCCAATTCCCTGTTCCCTGGGGTGAAGACAGCAGCTCTGACATGCCTCTGCAGCCTCACTTTCCTGTTAGGCAAATGGAGCTTTCATCTAATATATTTTGAATGTCCTTTGAGATCAGATGCTGTTGCAGAACAGGGGTTCTCATACCACAGTATGTCTGCAGTGCTGAGGGGAAAGGGAACCCCTTCATCCTGCCCTCTGTCAATTTGCATCTAGCACTTCCTCCATTTGCAAACCAAACCAGCCTCCCCAGACAGCTCAAAACATCTGGGCCACATCCATCACAAGTTCAGGTCAGAGATCACACAACGGGGCACAAGGCCCAAAAATAAAGCAAACAAGAGATTGACCCATGCACATGATTCTGCCCCTGGTTTCTGCCTCCAAAGCCCTGTTGCAGTGGCTAAGCCCACCAAAGCTGCACTGCAGAAGCCTTTGAGCACAGGGAGTAAGGCAGACCCCCTCATTCCACTGCCACCACATCTGTGCACATCTGTGTGTAGCACCCCAGGGCTGTCTGTGCTGTGTCAGTCCCGAAAAGCACTGCAGAACCGCTGGAGGAGGAGAAGGAGGAGGAGGAGGCTTTTCCTGTGCCTTGCTTGCGGCTCCCAAGTTTGTTGGTTAGATGCAGAGCCCTGGAAGGTGCAGAGGGAATTAAAGTCCCCAGTGTACATAAGCTCCTGAAAAGTTATCCCTATAATTAGCTGTGTACACAGTGAGCACAGTCACTGGGGACACTGCTTCTACTCTCAGGCTTGTTTGCAGAACCAGAACTTCATTCATGTCCTATTTTGTTTCCCTGCAGCACTGAGAAAGAGTCACGTCGCTGTGCCCAGTTTCTGCAGCTGGCCAAGACAGACTTCGGGTGCTTGTGCAGCAGCTCAGGGCCCCCACACTCTGATCTGGGCCACAGACAGATGTGCATGGTGCTGGAAACACCTACTGTGCTAAGACTCCTCCCAGATGTCTCCCCAGAAGACCTCTCCCTCTCTGTCAGACTGCAGATAAAGGAATAAACCCTTCCTAGGGAGGAGCAAGCTGTTGCTGTAAAAAGGAGCACTTTTCCAACTGAGGGAAAGTGAGCAGGGCTCTTGGCAGGAGATACAGCCCTGCACATTCTAGGGCTGGCATAGAACCAGGAGTTCAGACCCATCACACGTCGCTGCCATGAGGATTCTGGAAGGCAGGTGTGAGTTTGCTCTGCCTGGGTTCTGGGCCAGTGGGAGGTGACCCATTTCCCATCCTCAGAGCTGAAGTGTGACAGGGTCCAGGATGGGAGCCCCTGGCTCCCCGGTGTTTCAGAGGGGCTGATCCCTGTTCTCACACCTTCACACAGATAATACCAAAGCTGCTTCATTCACAGGTCATTCCAGCCCAGTGCTACAACCTCTGCCCATTTCCACAGCAAAAGCAGCAAGGTATTCTGACACCTTAGACCCTTCCCCTCTCTCTGGGGCACAGCCTTCAACTCCTAACATCTATACTGTACTTTTACAGTCTTCTCTCAATGCTTAAAAGCCACAAGGGGATCCAGCAGAATTCAGACATATATTTTTATATTTTACCCCTGTACACACCCTCATTCAAAAGGTCACCTGGTGCAGACAGCTCTCTTCCCTGGCCATACAGATGGTGAGAGCATGCCTTGCTCTGATCCACAACAGCCTGTCCTGGGTAAGATTACTGACTGCAACATCTTAGGCTCATTCAGTTTTGCTGCACCATCTCAGACCTGCTTACCTAGTGCTGTTCTGGTCCCAAAACTTCAGATATCTCATGTCCTGGGGGAAATATCTATTGACAATGGGTCCATTTCCATAGGGAATTACTTTTAGCAACCAGCCTGATAGGGTAGGCATTGCTTTGGGTAAACTCAGAGAAAGGAAGTTTTCTGAGCTTATCCACTCATAAATAGAGACTTTGTCCTTAACTGAAAGACGAGGGGAGTGGGGAAAAAACATTTGCATAAAAATTCAGGCCACTCACTTATTGCTTTATTTAGTAAAATAAATGGAAAATTTCATGTGATATCAAGCAACAAACCTCTTTGTAGTATCAGGCAAGGCTGACAGTGGATCCCAGCATGGCATCAAAACCCAAAAGAATGAGGGAAACAGATCCCTGGAAATATTAGCCTTACTTCAGATATTGTCATTTCACTGTGCCACCCTTTGCTTCAACAGTGGCACAGAAAGACATATTGTAGGACAATAGCAGAGGTCCTGAAGTACTGAAAAAAGAGCTCTGGAGCCAACAAATGAGAAGAGATAAGAGAGAAGAGATTCCTGAAGAGGATGGACAGTGTGTATGTAGATGGAATGATGATGGGAATCCACGACTGAGTTGGCTCAGGAATTGCTGAGCTGTAAGGCAGAGTGAACTCTTCATAGACCAGAAATAGACTCTGGCTACAGTCATCCTCTTGGCTGAGAAAGAATCAGAGTTCTTCATTGGGGGGCTTCTCCTCAGATTTGTCTTCTTTCTAAAACACATCAGAGGGATGAAGTCAGTTTTGACATTACTTGGTTTCTCAGCATAGGGATAATGAAAACAAAATAACTCAAACGCCTCCCTCTGCTGTCTATGCCACTGCCCTATGTAATTTCTGTCACATAACACTAAGACTCTGTGCTACAGGAGAATGAATTTTGACAGAGAGAGAACTTATAACACTGCATGAACATGAAGATTTAATTGTGCCTCTCCCAGCAGAGACCACTGGTAGAGTCCTAAGGCCCAATCTGTACACTCTGTTCTGTAGTCTTCCTGGTAGTTTTAATTCCTATCCATGCCGCTGGTCTCTCTGACCTGCACTCATATGCTGCCATCCACCACCTCCCCTCTCAGTATCCAAAAGCACCCTTCACTTTGTCTCCCTAACTGTTCCTAAAAGATAGATGCTTCACAGAGACCTTCATACAGCTGCAGAGATCAGTGAATTCTTCTTGCTGGAAGGCAGAGGTCAATAAAGAGAGAGTGTCTGCAAAGACATCCACCTCTGCTCTGCCCTAAATCTAATTTCTCTGATATTCAGGTGGAAGTGTACATGAAAGAGAAAGTGACAGGGATGGGGAGGAGTTCAAGGAGCTGAAGTAATCTTCTCCAAGAGTCTGGTAACCAACATCATCAGGCCCCCCTTTACCTTTGACATTCTTTGTAGGAAACTATTACAGAAGTCCTGTACATGCTCAATGGAGATGTCATCCACAGCCACCACTTCATGCTCATCATCTGGTGTGTGGAATATAGCCAGAGCTGGCAGGTGGGATTTCTTCAGCTGGAAGTACGACAGTACTCGTTCATTGCTCTGCAAATTGCTGTCCAACAGGATAAAGAGGATCTGTGGTGGAAATACAAAAGAAAACGTGAGAAAAACAGAAGCTGAGATGGAGAACAGATCCCCAAGCAGTGATCATATGAAGATTAACAGTGATATTTTTATAAAGATTTTGAGAAAACCATCCATACTCTGTTAGGACAATGCTCTCCTTGGCCACTATCTAGCAACTCCATGCAATACATTTGTCTGTATTTTATCAAGTCCAGACTTATACTACCAAACAAAATGTCTTCTTTCACCTTCTTTAAAAATATATCTACAGAATGACAGGAAGGGAGTCTTTGCTTCTGTTCTCTTAAAAGATAAGGAAACAAAATGTTTTTTGTCTTAACAGCAAATGTCAAAGAAGCTGAATCCATTACTTGCATGTTATTTGGATAGGATGCTCACATCCTTGCAAGACCCAGTGTAAAAAGGGGTTTTGGTGTGGGAAGAATCAAATTCGATTGCAAGAATGTGAGAATGAAGTACAGGGCATCAGGAACCTGCAAGGATAAGAACATGAGAGTACCAAAACCAAAGGACATGTTGAAGTGAGCAGAAGTGAGGATGCAAGGATTTGGGAAACAGAAGTTTTTGGCAAGACAGAAATGTCCATATAGCCCAGCTCAGTGGAGCATTCAGACCTGAGGAGAGAAGCTCAACATGATGAGAATGACCTACAGTCATTATTATAAAATTCATAAGAGAAAATAAATATAGCAGTTAAACAATTTAATCAGTGACCTGATTAAATAGAATCCCTCAGCAGATGAGATCCAAGTCAATGAAAAAAATACCCAGCTAGCATGTGTAATTTTATCTTCTTTTTACCCTGTGCAGTCTACTGGGCCTAGCATATTCAGTGTACCTATGGACGAGGTTGTGGCTTCACTTACACAAGAAAATAAGAGCTTAAAAAAAAGAAGCAATGTAATGCGAAGATTATGTGCCCAGTTCCCAGGCTGTGACTCATGTTTTTCTTTCTTTTGAATGAAGAACACTCAAGTTAGGTCCAAACTTGTTTTCTTCTCTATAAATAAACTTCATAAATACTAAATTCTTTACTTATTAAATTTATGTTCTACAAAAACAAATATATCTGAAAGCTTTCCTAGGCAACAGCTTATTGGGAAGGAGGGTATTTAGGCTGCTGTAAGGTTTAGCTTCAGTATTTAGTGAAATACAGAAACAGGAACAGCACTTTCACTGGATATGTGATATTCACCATTTGTAATTTTTCTTCCAAAAGTCAACTGTGCCCCAAGAGCAAAAAGCTGGTGAGCAGACAGGTGGTGGGGTACTTCTCCCAGAGCACTTAATTAGTCTTTTTGCAGGATAAAACACCAAGCTAGAAAAGGGTCACATATTTAAGGTTCACGGGTCTAGGGACATGATCTAAGAGGCTTTCAGATGGAACAGCAGTATGAAATGTTTTAGGGCTCTCTTTTCAACTAGAAAGCTGGAAACAGAGGCCAGTGTTGGAGGGAAGCACTTTCAGAGTGTCAGTACAGTAAAGGGTACTGCTTTTCATGGTGCATTCAACAGCTTTTGGGTTTCTCTATAAGAGATTGACTAGACAACAATTTTTTTTAAATCAAGCATTAAAGAATAAGTAATTAAAAAAAATTATTGTTGCATTACTTCCTATACAAAATCTCCACCACCTTTAAAACATATGAATAGTATTTTAAAATAGTAACATGAATAAAAGTTAGTCAATATTCTTCACTTCATCAAGTTTCCAGACTTTGCTAAAACACCCAAAACTAAAAATATCTACATACTTTATCCATGAATACCAAGAATAGAGTAAGAATAAAAGAGCAAAAAGGTTGAGATTTAGAACTCCGAATGCCTTCTTCCCCACAGGAGGAAACAGAAACACACAATCTGGCCCCTCAGCTTGAGAGGCTGAGATACCATCAAGTCATTCAGAGTTCCTGACATGGATCTCTCTAATGACTCCCATTTGGCTCATATCGCTACAGTGTGCCAAAGCACAGCAAAGTTTCCTTCTCTGCCTACATTCAAAAATACAGGAAAGAGAGCAATTGCACTTGGGCCACTGTCGCTCAGAAAGAGACCCCTTAATGCCTATGAGAATGGTCATTCCTGGAAGGTTTGTGACTTGGGATGGGTCCTCCTTCAGGAGAAGGGCCCACCTCTGCTGGTTGTGCTCCAGGAGCCCTGCCAGGACCTGTGTGGTCTCAGGGTCACACCTGTGGGGCAGAAGGGAGGATGTGCTGGCCCAGAGGCCACTGGACTGGAAGCCTGATCTCCACAGCAGCTGAAAACCAAGAAAATTTCTCAGTTGTCACATTTCCATGATAGATGCCATCTTGTGGAACTGGAATTTTCTCATGAGGAATTTATTTTGTTCTGAGATTCCCAATCAGCTGCAATCATAAAAAATGAACACAGTAACCATAGAAAATTATGTTGACCATGAGGCAGGATTCACATTGCCTGACCTCTGCCGTCCAGATCCTAGTCTTGTCTCAGCCAGTCATCTACATAATCTCTACAATAAACAGTGACAGGCGTTTAATTCCACCCATTTTAGAAGGGAAGGAGGCATATGCCCTTGTTTCTCTCTCAGTACTAAAAAGAGCCTAAAACATTTACTCAGATGACCCACCAAAGCCAGAATTCACCAAAACCAAATCCCACTCATAATGGCAACTCTAATGTCACTGCTAGAGATCAGTTAGTTCCATCCCAAACAGAAAGTTCCCTTTCCATTTCATACCATCCTGTACAACAGCTGGTTGGGTGTTTTAAATTCTGAGATTATTTCCATAATTTTTTTCATTTTGTAGCAATCTTCCTGCCTGTGCTCAGAGATCTGCTGCTTCAGGCTCTGAAGGATATCCTGCATTAATGAGAAACCCCTTCACACAAAATGTCCCCTTCACACATGATATTTTCTGTGCATTGTCACTTGCAATAAACCACCTTTCATAAATTATCTACACTGGTGCTATCTTGATGTCTTAACAACTTGATTCCCAGCCCAGTGCTTTTAGAATATCAAGTTGGTGGATATGGAATGATGTTATTGCCCAGGGAATTAAAGATAATTGAAAATAGCACTGCAATGATAGAAACCAATTGGCCATTGTTTAGTTTTTCCTCCAACAAAGACAAACAGAAAGGATGGTCAAGCCTTATATCTAGTGTTTGACTTTGAACTTCAGAGGCCTGAATTTCATTGTTTTGTATAAGCAAAAAGATCAAATTCTGATGTCTGAGTAATTTCTTACATCATAGTGCATCAATGCAAAACAAAAACATCAGTCATGAATTTTAAAAAAAGACAGCTATAAAACCAACTTTACTGCAGATATCTATTAAGTGAGATAAAAAGTCTGTATTTACAGGCTTCTCTCTTTATGACTAAAAAAGGCATCTCTAAATATTATCTCTCTTAGTTCTGGATCCCTCAGTGTCTGACAAGAAGAATAAAAGTTGTACAAATGACTGTCTGCAAGAGAAAGGCTATCATCTTTTCATTTTCATGGAAGAACTCCTGAAGGACACCAGGAGTTTCTCAAACTCCATTTCTAAAGGGACCTACATCTAAATTAAAAGGGCGTTTACAAACATCCTTACCCAAATCATTTTGACATTGGAAACCAATTATGTCAGCTGCAAAAAAACCTGCTTTTGTTATTCCCAACATCACCTTGTTGATACTTCTGCAAACGCCCATGAGTTACACCAGCTGTAATTACCATGTTATACTCTGACACTGTGGAAAGAAAACTGAATATAAGTATTCTAATTTGGCTCAGCAATGCAAACCCTGACATCTCCTTTCCAGTGCATTTCCTTTCCTTGCCTGGACTCTTGGCAGTACTTTCTCAAATAAGCACATATTTGATTGAAGATCCAAGAGGGCTGGTGGATTTATTCCCACAGCTGCAGTGCTCTGAACTCTGTTAGCTGTTATCCACCCACAATTGTTCCTCAAAAAGTGCTAGAAAACTACCATATTTCTTCTTATTGTGGTCAGCTTCTTCTGGTTTAACATCATCTATCATTTGCATTTTTGTCTCCAACATTTTACAGGGCTCAGGTTCCACAATAATATCTAGAAAATTAAGGCTGCCTCCAGGCACTGACTGTTACTGCAGGTACAGTTCAGACTGTTTTCAAATATAAGTCCTCACCATCCTGCCTCATGGATCCTCCAGCTGAAAATTTCAGCTGTCCCTCAGGCAGAAGTGAAAATATCATAAACCAGAGGTGAAAGAACCATAATCCAGAAACTGGCAGGTGAATCACATCCTCATGATCCATTAAAGGTTGGACTCAGTCATCTTAGAGATGTTTTCCAACCTCAGTTATTTCACAATTCCATGTTTTCTCTTCACTCTTTGGGGTGAAGAAAAACCAACCAAGTCATTCATCATCAGCAGCAGCTCCTCTTCATCTCTCTGTCCATGTGACAAGTTTCTCTTTTCCCTCCCCCTGATGATGGCAATGACAAGGACTGTTCTTCCATCAGCGTGCAGCAGAGATGAGTGACAGGATCAGTTCCCCTTCTCCTGCTTGGGATCCTTTTTGAGTCTCTGTTTATGTTCTACTGGCTTGTAGAAATGCTGCACACACCAAGTACCCCCAGTCTGTTCTGGCACTCTGCAGTCGCTGTAGAGCAGTGCTGGATGCAGTGGAACGTGCTCACAGGAGCCTGAACATCTCTCCACTGCACAGCAATGATTCCTTGCTCAAACCACTGGTAGCACTGACCCCTCGGCACAAACAAACCTTTCACCACTATCCCACAGGACAGGAATTATTCACTGGAAATCCTGAACAAAATTCAAGTCAAGAATCTTGCATTTATTCTCAGACTGAAAGCTGCTGAAAGGCAAAATCTAATCAATACTTATTTTGAAGCAAGCCTCAATTAACTAGGTAGTTCCAACAACACATAACTTCACAAAGGAAAATTAGCCAGCAGGGATCTTCATGGCATTGTGCAGTGGCTGCCACTGACACCCAAACTAATTCAGGTCTTTCTATATGGCAGAGCAATGGGGACAAACCCAAGTGGGCATTTCACTCTGCTTACTCCTTTCTATCCAGACCTAAAATCCAAGCAGAGAGATCTTAGGTCTCTCTCACTCCTTTCTAGGAGGGCAGTCCAAAACACAATTAACTCCTCAGAGTGCCACTCCTTTGGGAAAAATAACTTATTAGACTCTAGGTCACTTCATCTCTGTGTCCTCAAGTACCACAGCAATAAAGTGGAAATAATTAGTCAAATCCCCACATCTCTAATACTTGTACTTTACTCTGGCAAACTTGTTGACTGATTCGTTTGGAAATGTGCCTGAACAAATAAAAAAACTCAAAGATTTGGCTTGCTGAGAATTCATAAATTGTCTGAACTTCAGTAGAACATTTTATCCAATGTTTTGTGAAGTATTTCTAGGAAAATTATAGCTATTTACTCAGATCTAGGCAAGTCACATGAAAACTAGATGCAGCTGCATCAGCAAAGGATACTGATGCTAAACAGCATTGTGTTGGAAGAAATAGCTGCGAGATGGAGACCTGTATCAGACTCTGCTTCTCATGGAGAACAGTGTTAATTTTGTCACTTTAACACACATCACACAATAGATAAATGGAATTTTACAGATAAATGAGTTTTCTTTTATAACTACATATTCATCAAAGCAAAACATTTTTGAAGAGACCTTTTGTTTTTGATATATAGTTTCTGCCTAGTCTCTTGCCAATGGTTAGGAAAGATGTAAAAGTTCCAAAGTAGTCCTGCCATAAGCAAGTCTCAAGACTTTTGAGATTGCATGGATCTGAGGTGGTCCCTGAATTCGAAGGTGAGGGTATTCTTGATTTGTAATCTGTTCCTTCAATACCAAAACCAGATGCATACAGATATTCTAGCTTTCAGATCCCAAATCTTTCCAGCTCCACACTTCCCAGAGGAAGACCTCTTGGTGCCTCTCAGCTCATCCTTCCCCACTTCTCTGACATTCTGCCCCCTCCCATCTGCTGTTCTCCCTTGCCACAAATGCCTGCTGTTGCTCCCAATCCTCCTTTGCTTGCAAGTTCATTCCTCTGCTTCTTGGACACAAATTCCACTGTAATCCAGCTGCTGGCAGAGAAGCAGACGTTGGATGATTTACTATTTGGGGAGCTCTGCTCCCAGGGGAATGAGATTCAGGCAAAATTTCTCTGAAGCACCTCATCTATCTCATCACCTTAGTGTGGGAAATCTAAGCAATCAATTTGCAGCTCCTTTAAAGCAGCTATTTCCAGAAGTGAAAGGGTTAAGAAGCACTGACATTATTTGCTCTCTGGTCACTTATATAAGCTGCCTTGGCGTCCTGCAGGCTGTAGGTACAAATTCACCTCTCACATCAGTAGAGCACAACTGTTGCCAGACTGAAGAGCAGCAGCTGTGTGTCCTCTCCCCGTAAAAGGGAACAAAACTGGGCTAAAAGCCACAAAGTCCCCGATGTTTCACCAGGAGAGCAGAGAGCAGGATACAGAGGGGATTTATCCCATGAGATGGCAAACTGGCAAAAGGTGAACAGAACCAACCCATCCATTTAATTATCCAGATAATCCTCTTTTCCTGGTACTTGACCTTTGCTCTCGTGATTCACAGAGGAGATTATGCCCTCTCCACTCATGGCAGAAATCGCTGGGTTTTCTCCTCCCCAACAGCCCCTGTTTCTCTCTGTTTGGACTCACCTTGCCCTTGTAGAGCTCTGCCGCCGCCCGGAACTTGCGCATTCGCTCGGGGTGCTTTGCAGACATCTTGTCCGTGATCAGGAGGAGGTTCAGGATCAGAGAGCTCTGCATCACACCTACTGCTGTCTGCCCAGCACAGAGAGAAACACAGACAAGGAGACTGAGAACACTCAGTTGGCATTGGATGCAGTGTCAGTGGGACATGGCTCAGCTGTGGCTTCTCTGCAAGTCAGCATCAAAAGCAGGACAGATTTCTTTAAAGCAGGGGGGATCCAATTCAGGTTCCTTGCAGAAGCTCTTAACACCCCTGGCTTTTCTTATTCTCCAGACAAGGGTCTGAAGACCCCAAAGGTCCATCACTGGCCTTAAGATAGTAACTAGGCAAGAGGAGTAGAAGTAGGGCAGAATACAGGAAGACTAAAGATGTGAAGAGCAAGACCAGCAAACACTGAATATAAGGGTGTCCTAAATCGCTGAGGTCCGGCACTTGTCTGAAAAACAAGCAAGAAAGTGAGAAGGATTTGTGGTGTCAAGGTCGGTGTTTGTCCTTATTTTCTTTCTTTGGTGTTACACTGTATGTAGGATGGGGATGAGTTCACAGTTTCAGCAGCCTGAGGGCCTGGACAATCCTGAGTGCTGAGGGTTAAAATTGTCTCTGTGTCCCACAGTGAGAGAAGACCCTGGGCAAGGGCCAGGTGGGCACTGCACACTGGCCCTCTGTGAGGAACCAGGGCTGGCACTGCCCAAGAAGCCACTGCACCATCTCCATGAACTCGCTCACTCCTCATCTCACTTCTGTCTGCTTCCTGCCAGCCTGCAGCCTCTCCCTCAAATTAAACAGGAGTGGGGCCAGACCTGCTGCCTCCCTAGTGCCACTGAAACCACAGAGGCACAGCCTGTGCAGCTCCCACCAGTGGCAGCACAAAGTTTCCACATGCTCCAGGAGTAACAAGGAAGGGGTCAGGGAGTGCATGCTGGCAAGGGCCGTGAATAACAGAGCATCTAGACTTTGGCAGACTGGACTCTGCTGTTTGCTTAATATTTATCATATATTTTGTATCCCTTCACTTTTCTGATGGTGTGCAACTGAGGTGGGGAACAGTGGAGGGGTTGCAAGCTAAGCTGGGAAGCGTTAGAGGAGCTCATGGGAGAGGATGAGGCTGAAGGTGAGGATGAAGCCAGCCAGCAGCAAGCCCCTTGACAAGGCTGGGGTGAGAGCAGACAAGGAGGGAGCAGCAATTCCTCCAGCAGCTCCGCACAAAGGTGTGCTTGTCCACACAACCCTGTGCGAGAGCAATCAGCAGAGCTCATCAGCAGGGCTGCATCACATCTAACTCTCCTGAAAAACCCACGGGGTAAACATTGCCTAAAAATTCCTAAAGTATGTGGGAGAAACAGCAAGGGCCCCAGTATGGGGAGAGGAGCTCTTGGCAGCACTTGGTGTGAGCCATGTGACCCCATTATCTGCTGACCTGCAGCATTTTTGGATGCAAACAGCATATGCACTGGGAATAAATATTTATGAAAAACCAAGCTACCTTAGGGAAGCTGGGAGGGCTTTGAGCCAGGGACTGCAGGAGGCACTGTTAATTGCAGCACCTTGATAGAGCTCCAAAGCATCTGGGAAAGAAACTGCAACAACATCTGTACTGACATCAGGGTGGAGGGGACCGGCTGAACAGCTGAGGAATTCTCAGTCAGGGAGACAGCCTGGTGCCAAACAGGACACCATGCAGTGAGAGCCCAAAGCATCAACAGAAATGCATCAAGAAAGAGAGATTGTCCCATGAATTGCAGAAGGATCTAGTAGGGGCTCCAAGGTTTCAGAAGGTCTGGGAAATTACAAAGACGAGAACATCATCCCTGCTGATGTGACTTGGGTATTCTTAAAGGGCTGTTAGGCCAGTGGAGCAGGATATAGCAGTTCCCAGAAACATTTTGTGATTTCAAAATGTAATTTTCCCTTTTGAAGATAAAAAAAAAAAAAACAATTTTTTTTTTTTTTTGTTACAAAAAATAACCAAAATCCTACCATATTTCACTGGGGGAAAAAATGTACAAACTGTTACATTTCAAAACCAAACCCTCTCCTACTTGTGGGTTGCAACTGAACTGACTCAATGCATCGGGTTCTCTTAGATGATTCTTGAGTTTATCTTGAAAAGGTATAGCTCTGCAACAGGTTGGGGCATTCGTCTCTGATACAAACTGAGCCTGGTCAGCGCTGTTATAGCTATCCAGAAGGCCACAAAATACCCCATCAGCAATGATGAAGTCTCAGCCTTGCAGCAACTGGGGCTTCTAACACCTGCTGACTCCACAGCAATGAGACCAAGGAACCGCTAGGATTTCAGGAGAACCTAAATCCTTGGTCAACCTGTGCAGCAGGGTGGGGTGCTGGGACCCTACCACTGCCAGTCAGATCGGTGAGCCAATGAAGATGGCCAACATGGAAAGCATTCTAAGCCTGATTTTGTGTCTGGTTGGTTGGTTGGTTGGTTGGTTGGTTTGTTGTTTTGCTTGTTTGTTTGTTTTGGTGGTGGTAGTTGTTATTGAACTGATGAATTCTGGAGGAACGATGGAAGGGATGGGAAAGATTTTGCTTGGGAAGTTCCCAACCTGCTCTTCAACATGTATTCAAATATTTGGGCTTACATCATGCCCTATGTGCTGAGTGATGCATAAATCCTGCCTTCTGAGAGCAGGTCATTTGAGCTTCCATGTTTCTCAAGGCTTGTCAAAGAGAGGGCATTCTGGCTGAGCTGGCTCTGCAGGCATGGCACAACCCTGCAAATGTCCATGGGAGGAAGCAGCACTGCCTGCAGAGTAGTAAGAAATGGAGTTCTCTGTCCCTCAACATCCCAAATTTACTGGAAAGCCAAAGGAACTGCGATGGGTCCCTTCCTCTCCCACCACACTCATGCCCCAGCAAATCTGCTTCCAGTCCACATGTGGAGCAGCAGTGAAGAGCTGTGTGCCTTCCCCAGTCCCATCTATCCCACACTATCACATCCATCTGGATATGCAACCTGGGCCCAGAGGGTACCATGAGAGGAAGGCCAAGCACAGGGTGAGGGTGCAGGGAGCTGGTGTTTACCACGGGGTTGTACTCTGTCACCAGGCGGAGCTCGTTCATGCGAACGAAGCGGATCAGCTTCTTGGCATCGACCTCTCCGCTGCTCATATCCAGATCCCGACGGTCATTGTCCACCTGGAGTCAGGCAAAGAAAGACACCCATGGTCACAGCTGTCCTCTCCTCCCAGCACCTCCTCCAGAGGCGCTGATTGCCCTCACTCACAGAGACACCCACCCCTGGGACACCACCATCCTCTCTCCCCCGCTGCACAATCCCAACTCTTCCCATCACCATTCTGGAACTCTAGAACCTACAGGAACGAGCCTGCACTTTGGGATAAGGCTCTCCCAGCCTTCTCCAGCCTCCAAAGGACAAGCCAAACTCATGGTATAACAGAAATCTCTGAGGGCTCCAGACATCCCTACACCACCAGCTCTCAATGCACTGGAGACAGGGAGAATTAGCTACAAACTATTCTAGGCATTGTGGAGAGAGGCCATTAAATAGTCTAGCTCCTCACATCAATACTGGCTTTATGTCCCTTTTAAACATCTTCATCTGCTCATTCTGTTTCTTCTACAAGTAATAAACATTGGCATCGCCCGGTATGGAATTCCTGGAAACATTGTGCAAGCAGGAAATCTCTCCAATAAAAAGAGGATTTTTCTTCCAGTACAGCAGGAAAGAAAAAAAAAAATAAAATAAAAAATATTAAACCCAGCATATTTTAGCTTTAGAGGAAAATTCATCCTGCCACACATCTCCCCACACTTCATCCCCTCAAAATGATGGGATTTTATTGAGATTTTCATGACCTGATAAACAGAAAAAAGCAGGGAACCACTGAATGACAGCAATACACTAGGGTTTAAGGGCAGGTTTCCTGAGTAGTACCACCACAGGACGTGATGGAGCTAAGCCATGGGAGCAGTGGTCTCTGACATGAAGTAGGATCAAAGTTTGGGATTTGAAAGCCATTGATACACATGTTGAATGACGTTCTTGGGGCTGAGAAGCAGTCCACATGCACACCTCAGATTTTATTCTCTGCATGTGGACAACCTCTGAAAGTTGTTGTGTTAGTTTTTCCAGTGGTGTGCAGACATCTAAAGTAATTTTTGCTGTTCTGTGGTCATTGGCAAGGTCTTTGATACCAGTCACCCGCCCTGTCTGACAACACAAGCTGGTGATTTTCAGACAGTGTGGCCTGATTCCTCTCACAGGTTTTCCTCTGCACAACATGAAAGGGCAGCTCTGCTCAAGTAAATAAGATCAGGACAGTGCAACACCTGAGCAGTGAGATCAGACAGGCCTTGAGAACCGGTCTGAAGCAGCTTGGACTCTACAGAAAGTCTTCTCTTGGCTTTTATGGGCTTCTGGAAACTTCTGACTTCCATTTGGGGATAATAACATCTTGAATCAGCACTCAACATTTATGTTTTTAAGAAAACAAGGTTGGAAAATAGCCTGCATTTAATAGTTGAAGCTCTAGTCAAAATGTCTTTATCACTCCATATAATTAGGTGGTTAGCATCTATTAACTATGTTCTTTTTAGGTCTATCAGGATTTCTTACTAGGATAAATCTGTTTCTTTCCCCTATTTACAAAGAAGTCTCACCAGTTGACACAGTCCCTCCTACTACTGTAATTATGGTTCAAACCTCTAAGCATTGTAAGTGTTTCATACACTGCAAAGGCAAAGAAAAAAATTAATTTATGCCTCTGATTCACTTCTATCCTGGTGACGCATCTTTGTATCCTTCAAATGAGTATTTGATTCCAAGTTCCTGTATCCGTTCTTTTAAAATTCCTTTTTATCTCTGACCTCTTACTCCTACACATTATTCATCACAGGATAAAAGAAAAAATAATGTGTCTGATAATTTAAGAAAAACTGACAATCAGACAAGTGAATTGTCAACCATATTTGAACCTGACTAGTACATTGTTTTCTTGGCTGTTTTTTTCCATATTAAAGAAGAGTTCAGTTGCAAAAACTTGGCTTCGAAAAAAAGAACATTCAATATAATACAAATTCCAACAATCCAAACAATTTATTTTATCAACTCTCTCCCAGTGCAGCCATCCTCACTATCTGCACAGTGCAAAAACAAAGGATCTTTTCAATATTTTTGGAAGAAAACCACAATGACTAAGAACCAAAATTGAAATGGGTGTTGCTGAAAATTGCAACATCTAGCAAATAAAAGGTTAAATAAAAGGATCTGCCTAACTATTGCTCACTCTTAGATCATTCTTTTCTAATTATTTGGATAATATCAGTGGTAAACATGGTGCAGGAAATGATGAGGGGGGAAAAGAGAACAAACTGTCCAATCTTTGTACAGACTGGATCTAGAACTTGGCCAAGCTGCCATATTTAGTTTCCCTAGAACATGTGGTGTGTACCCATTTCTCCCCACCTCAAGCACTTAGAGGTCTGGTGTCACAACATTTCACTGGCTTTTAGGACATCTTGTGCTGCCTGGGGCCCCGTTCCTCTTCAGACACACCTACCTCTGCAGTTTGCCACTGCCATGCTTGTGCAAGGAGCAACGTGGGGAAATTGATGTAACCAGTAGAATACTCGCTCTTAGCTCTTCTTGGTACTTTTGCAGCAAGCACATGGCTCTTCCCAATGCCATCTCCTTAAATTTCAGCAAATATAGCTACATTGAGGCTATAGTGAGCTACCTGCACTTAGAGCTGAAGTCATGAGATATGATCTGGCACAGCATCCATCCCTAGGAAACTCCAAAGCAAGACTTCTAATGCCTAAAGTGTATTTAGGAAATTAGTCTGCAAACCACAGTGTAGGGTGGCACAGCATCTCTTAACTGCAGAGATCTCGTCTGGATGTGTTTTCTGTCTCATTGGAAAAGTTTTGTACCCTAGGAGACAGCTTTGTCTGCCTGAAGCGACACTTGCCAAGTTTCGGTATCAAGCCTGCTGTGTTGATCCATTGTGACATGACTCTAGACGCTTTTCATGTGTCTCAGGACCCTTTCCAAAACCACAGAAACACCATCCAAGTTAATGCCAAGCTCTGGGCAGGTCATGTAGAAACACAGGCATTGCTCTTTGCAGAGCTCTGGGTGCTGACCCAGATCCGTAGGGCAAACACCTAAACAGGAGAATCTTACCAGGTGTAATTAACTCTCCATCTCTCAGCGGCAGGCACTCTGCAGTTGAAAAGCAAAGGCCTTCTTTGGGGCAAGAAGAGGGATGTACTTTGAGGTGGGCAGGCAGCCTGACTGCCAATGACAACCCTATTTTTGGCTTGCCCTAAGGAGAGATGCGTTTTATGCTTTTTACTGCTGTATGCACTCGTCCAAGACCCTCTCCCACCCACACCAGCGCTCCGGGCACCCGGACCCAGACCCTTATGCTGGAAATGCAGGTTTTTGCCTGGCAGCGTGCTCCGGGAGGGAGCGGCCCGCGATGCCCCCCGGCCCCGCCGCGCCCCCACGCACCGTGCGGAACAGCACCACGGTGTTCTCCGCGGCGCCGTAGTGCGACAGCACGGCCGCGCTGCTGCTGAGCCCGAACGGCACCTCCGCCACCTGTCCGGCCGCACGGCGAAACTGCTCCGCTCCGGGGCTCTGCGCGTCCTGCGGGCACAGCAGAGACGGTGAGGGACCGAGCCAGAACCGGCCCCGGCACCGGCACCGGCCCCGGCACCGGCCCCGGCCCCGGCACCGGCACCGGCCCCGGCCCCGGCACCGGCACCGGCCGCGGGCGGACCGAGCGCGACACCTGCCGGCCGCTCGGTCCCCGCGGGAGCGGCCACTGCCGCCGCCTCGTGCGGATCAGGAACCCGCCAGGATGGTGCTGAGCCCCTGGGGACTCGCCAGAACATAGGTGTAGCTCGTTAATACAAAACAAAACCATACATATATATATATATATACATGTATATATAAGTGTGAGTTTCCAAAATATATACATATATAAAAACATCGCCATTTTAATGCTAACCTTGATTCTACATTAAATTTTTAGCACCTTGCCTTATCAGTATCATAGTTCCTTTTAAAAGGACATCTTAGGTACATCCTGTAAAAAGTAGCTAATTCAGGTGCATCAAAGGATAGAAATGTGCGATTTCTCAGTATTTTGAGGTCCGTTCTCTTTCTTGAAGAGAGCACTGACTACAGCTATCCTTTGCCTGTATTAAAGCCTTCCTTGCTGTTCCCATTCCCAACTTTTTAATGATGTATTTTTGATACTTCTATTTATTGGATATAAATTCTCAAGACATGGTCTCTGCTTGGAAATTGGTTTGTTTTTCTTTTTAGTTTGAACTGTCAGCTCAGCTGTTTGTGAGCCCAGAGAGAATGGAAAACAAAATTCTTTGTTCGTCCAAAGAAAAACATCTCTCATGACCTGTTTTGGAAATGCCAATGCATCAACTGCTCTGTTGAGAACGCTAAAGCTGAGGGTGGGAATAGTCTCGCTGAGTTTTGGAGCATTCCTGGGAAACCTGGGGTTTAATCAGGCTGAGCACTGCCCTTTCTCAGAGACACGCGGGGTTTCTGGAGCAGTGTGCTGTTTCCATCACGGCATGCTGTTCCCAGTCGGGGAGGCCGTGCTCATTATACGGGAAGCTTGCCGAGCCACATTCTGCAGTGAACTGAGAGGCTGCAGCAGAGAAGTAATTCATGGTGAGCGGAGAACACGGGCTTTATTTGGATGAATATGCTTTCAGGCCAAGAGCCGAGCCTTCATGGCACACATACGTCTTTATCTGCTGTTCAAATGCAGCCCGGCCGCGCTTCAGGCACCGAGTGCCCGACATGTGGCTGCCCCGTGCTCCTGGCACTGGGGCTGCACGGCAGCAGCTCCGTCTGCCTCTGAAGAATGCAGTCCTGCAGAGGGAGGCCACAGTGGCACAGGACAGAAGGAGCCGTGTCCCTGCTGTAGCTCAGGAGGCGGCTCTGGGCACAGCTCTGCTGCAGGCCCAGCTGCTGCCCTCGGGGAAGGAGGCCTCGCAGGCCCAGCTGCTGCCCTCGGGGAAGGAGGCGTTCGGCACTTTCGTTCTGCGTGTGCAGATTGCCTGCCTGCTTTGCACTGCAGCTTTAGCGCCGCAAGAGCGTCCCCCGAGGAGCTCCAATGGCCCGCAGGCACCGACGTGGAGGCGGCTGGGGCTCTGTGATCAGCGCTTACAGGGCCCTGGGGCATCAGCCTCCTGCCCTCACCGCTCACGGACTTGTTGCTGCCGCACTGCACAGGCAGCACCATCGGCCCTCACTCGCTCTGGGCTGGGAGATGCCACTGCCCTGCACCAAGAGCGCGATGCCCTCCCTAGACTGCCCTCCAGCCCAGGCACAGGGCAGGAGGAGGGAGGCGCTTGCAGAAGGATCTGGTTTTGAAAGTCTGAAGCTTTCTCTGACATGAGGCAGTGTGTGGACAGCAGAAGAGCAGAACAGAGCTCAAAGGAAACCTGGAAAAAGGTGCAACTTAGGGACTTAAAAGTGATAAGGATCCTGTTAAACAGGCTTCTGTTTTACAGTGCTGTAGCTCAATAAATGCTTTCCTTTTCTTTTCTGAGGAAAAATACTCATGCCATTTGGGGGGGCAAGGGACTCATAGCTGTCACTCACCTTTGAATTCAGTGGAATTTAGATAAGGAGAGACAGAGGTCTCAAGGGTATCTACTCCTACTCTGGGGAACAAAGAAGTGAAACAGAGACCATGCCTACATCCTCCCCACGAAGAGGCTTCAGCCTGAGCCCAGACTCTCTCAGACTTCAGAGGCCTTGCACTATCACTTCTCCCTGAGACTTGGCTTCCTCATCCCTGTCACACAGGCAGTGCTTTCCTCTGCCTTTGCTGACTACAGCAAATAACTGACATTCCCATTCACCCCTCACCAACACTGTTTCTCTACCATGTACATTTCTTTGTTCCTTCCCCTGCAGCATTTCCCTCTCTCCTGCTCCAGGGCTCCTACAACCTCCTTCATCTTCTTCCCTTACTCCATCTCCTTTTCCATGCACAGACCAAATTCCCTGTGCTTTCTCTGTCACTCATCACCCAATCCCTCCACATGCCTGTCAGAGCCCCAGCACTGTGGGGACTTTTTGGGACAACAGCTGCTTTGGCAGGTGTTTACACCACATCCATCCTCATGCTCTCATCAGGGTGGGATAGAGCCCACAACTGGCAGAGGGGAGGTGCTCTGAACACACCTGGAAGAATCCAATGACTGCCACTTCTGCACCACTGATGAAGGCTTCGGCATCTGGGATGTTGTCTAACAGGATGGGTTTGTCTGTGGTGCTGGCTGTGCCTGCAGAGCAAAGGTCAGGGTTGGGCAGAGTGTACACAAGGAGCAGCTCAAAGAGGATCCCCCCCAACACACACACAAGCATCCCAACCTTACAGCTCTTACACAAGCATCACAACCTTACAACCCACACACCTCTCTTGCAAGCAGAACAGGTTTGTGCAGCATAAGGAAGACTCCCTGAAGCAGATCCACTTTCCCCAAGGCAGGAAGAAAGCTCACTTACTGTGGGATGCAGAGTCACCCCCCCCAGCACATCCTGCTGGGGAGCACCTGGTAAGCAGGATGGCAAAGAGGCACGGGAAGATGGATGTGCCCATGGCTCCAGCTCGCCTTCTCCTCACCATGCCACCCTGCTCAGTCCTCTCCTCAGTGAGAGACACGTCAGCTGCTGTGGGGACCCACAGCCTTCCTGGGGTGGTGGGAAGGGAGCAGCTGGCCCAGGGCAAAGCCTCCAGCTCCTGAGATAAGTGCCTGGCTGGAGAGAGCCCCTCCCTGCAGTGCAGGAATCAGCCTTGGAGAGCTGCACCAACACCGCCATGGTGTGCCCTCACCCCAGCACTGGCGTTGGCAGCTGCCCTGCACCTTTGTGAGCAGACACCCCAGCTGGGTCAAGAACAGCCCTCTCCAGGTGCTGGATCCCAGAAGATGATGTTCCCTTGTGCTTGGCCAGCAAGCTGGCCACGAGGACGTGCAACTCTTGCATTAGCTCCGGGGAACAGCTGCTAGGGTAAGTGCTAAACATGAGAAGGGTATGTTACAGCTCCCTGGCTCATTCAGCAGCCATCTGGGATGAGAGGTGGGGGCTGTCCACCCCTGGAGTCTACCCCCATCACAGCCAGACTTTGCCTTCAAAGAATTAATGAAATCCCTGAAGGAAACTGTTCTGAAATAATTTGCTTATAGAGTAAGGCTGATGCTTTGAAGGAGGAGGGCTATTTCCCTGCTGAAATATGCTCTTAAGCCTTCCTATACTGCATTCTCCACACACACATCACTGAGAAACATGCTCTAGAAAAGAATGTGACACTCATGCAGAAAAGAAGAAAGAAACTGGTTTTATTTTCAGACACTGAAGTCTTGTTACGGCATCTAGCTGCATTCCCCCTGACTGGCTTTGCCTGCACAAGGATGGATTTTAACAGGGTAGGGCACCAGACACAGACCAGGAGACCATCACGGGAGGTAAGTAACCCTTTACAATGAGTCAGAGCACATGGCAAGTGTAACTCAAGAGAGGGATTTTCCAGGGACCAGTCCACCCCTGCCAGGTGATCTTGTTTCCTCGAAAAGGCACTTCCAGGACTGGAGTTGGTATGGAAGAGACGGGGACAACACCAGGAAGTACTGGGGGAGAGGGAGGGAGGTGCTTTCCCAATTTAACCCATTATGGTCATGATGGGGTGGTGGCTGGGTTGTTCTCAGTGTATCAGAAGAAGCAGCGAAGGCCTGGAGACTGGTGCAGGAGGCAAGGGGACGGGAAGGGGGAAGGCAAACTGGGTGAACTCATTCTGTCCATTCCTTTTTGATGGACAGGTTCCACTCCCAGGTGAGATGGTCGTGCTTGTCATCATCCGTGAAGAAGGATTTGTTGTGGTAGGTGCCTCGAGCCAGCATACCCTTGGGAGCCTCCTCAACGGGCGTCAGGAACTCGTACTCCTCTGGCCGTGGCCCGTAGCTGCCAACCATGAACGTGGCTTTGTCCACTAGGAGAAAACAATCCACAGGGAATAAGCCCCTCACATGGGGAATGATGAGGGAGAGAGCAAGCCATGAGCAAAAGAGCAGAAAGGAGATGGGGGAGAAAGGAACAGCCCATGTCAGCAAAGGAGAGCAAAATCAGGGGGAAAAGTGGGTTAGTGAAGCATAAGGACAGCTGGAAGGATAACACAGATGGATGGGCAGGTGATCAGGCAACTCAGTTTGTGCACTCTCACATGCATGTAGTTGTCCTGGTTTGAGAGAAATTTGGGAGAAAGCTGAACATTCTGGCTGTGAGTACACCCAGCATATGGCTCAAGATCTACCTTGATTTCCCACTACTTCTCTCTACTGGTAAGAAGACACCGGCAATGTGTGCTGAACAGGATGCTGAAGCCTCAGAGGTGGTTGCACAAAAATGCATGTGGGGGGTGTGTGTGTGCAAAATGGGGCTTTTCTCTGCCTTGTCCAAGCCCAGCAGCACTGAGGAGAACCCATGGGCAAATACAGGGTCCTGCACACAATGGGAAGTTTCACAGAGCAGGTCTGAATTTTACCAAAGGCTTCTGAAGAGCTTTCAGAGGGTGGGAAGCTCCACACAGGCTGAACAACTGCACAGGGGGTGGAGGGGAGGAGAAGAGCTCTGTATGGAGAGGCAACCTGTGGCAAGCACTGTCCAAGCAGAGTCTCTGTGGACTTTGCTGCTGCAGACAGGGGTGTAGCATACAGAGCCCAGAGCTGGCTCACACTGAGTGTGCACAGAACAAGGAACCACTGTCCTGGGTGAAGCAGGCACTCTGCTGAGAAGTCACCTCCTGAGTGTTAGCACAGGGTGGGACTTGGGAGCAAGGGGGCCTCTGCCCCAGCCCAGAGCTGCAGAACACTTGCTCCAGAGGAGGGACACAGGGGCAGGAGCAGTGCTGTGCAGGGCATGCAGGGCTCTTACTCACCCTTCACCCCCGTCCGGTAGGTGTGCTGCACGTATTTCAGTCCCGACACAATGTCCCTGTTTACCTGCAGGAAGGAACCAGAAGTGTCAGGAGAGGAGCTTTGGTTCTGTACCTGATGATTTTCCCCCTCCTGAAGGACAATACCCATCTTGGCTCCCAGCAGAAGGGACCCTCAGCACAGGGCACATTGAACAGGTCCCTAAACAACTTCTCCATAGGTACCTGGAGACCTTTAGCATCCTCTGTGCAGCTCCTGTACTTCCCTGTCCTTTGCCCAGCTGTGAAGCTGACTGGAGCACACCAGTAAGGGTCTCAAGACATGCTGATGAGGACAAAGAAAAGTGAAGCAGGGAGTTCCTGTTTAATAATTTTCATACTGGAAACCATTCATGGGTAACTAGAGTCATCCCTTCAGCCCCAATGGGTGGGCAGCCCCCAGGTGCTCTCTAAGCTCCATGGGGAGCTGGCAAGTTTCTTCTCAAAAGACAGGGACAGTTTTCATAAATCTTTACTCAAATCTCCCATGGATAGCTTGGATGTATCCAGTGCTGCTCCTCCCCTCCAGCATACACTGCCTTCCCACAGTGCACACTACTCAATCTGAAAACAACATGGACAGATTCTTTTACATTCCAGGGTAGAATTCCCACAGTACCAGCCCTTACCAGCCATGGAACTGAGGGACAAAATTAGAATAACCTGTCTGGCTTCAGGTGTCTCCAGTCAACAAGGCACAGATACAGATGGAAATATTTCACAGCACAAAAGAGAGCTGGAGGTGTCTCAGGGGAGAGCATTGGGGGGCATTCATCTCTGAGACAGCAAGCCTCAAAGAAAAAGGGAAATCTGCCCTACAGAGCCCACAGTATTAACACCTTCCCTCATCTGTCTCAGGAGAATTCTATTTCTTCCCTTTTTGCCTTCTCTTCCAAGCCCAGCTTTGAAGTAAGCACTTGCAGAGATGATCAGTTCAGTGCTGGATGCCACACTGCAGCGTGGCCAAGCTCCATTTTCAGCTGTAAACAGAAGAAATGGCTGACACACTGATTGATGGGAGTGAGGGTGAAATAAGCCCATTTAGGTATATCACAACCTGAAGAATTCAGGCATCTTCAGCCAAGTGCTACAATATTACATCTTCTTAATGTGTACATGAAGCCCAGTATCACTGACTGAATCAGTACTTCATGAGTAGCCATTCTCTTCCTCTTCTCTTCTCTTCTCTTCTCTTCTCTTCTCTTCTCTTCTCTTCTCTTCTCTTCTCTTCTCTTCTCTTCTCTTCTCTTCTCTTCTCTTCTCTTCTCTTCTCTTCTCTTCTCTTCTCTTCTCTTCTCTTCTCTTCTCTTCTCTTCTCTTCTCTTCTCTTCTCTTCTCTTCTCTTCTCTTCTCTTCTCTTCTCTTCTCTTGTCTCCCCTGTTAATTTCCACTTAGTGTGGAGTAAAGATTTTCCAGTGGCTAAAAAGCAAAACCAAACCCAGCCAAAACTACCCATCTGGCTTTTCAACCACTCATTTATCAGTGTGAGCAAACAGAAACCAACTTCCTCCAAGGGATGAGCAAGCAGAAATTATTTCCTGGAAATACCTCATCCCTTGTTGGGTAGAACAACATCTGAAGCTAGGGGAGCTTTGCAAGTGTTCAGCTTTTGGGCAGGCATTCTGTCTGGCTCTGGTTATCTGACAGACTGCCACTGACCAGCCTTAGCAACTGATGAGAAGCAACTGGATGGAAAACAACTCACTCTGAAGTGGATCTTAACTCTGTATTCCACCCCTTCCTTTAATACGAAGGTCTCTTTCTTGAGTGCTTCGAGGTCACCTGCAAGAAGAGAATCAAGGTGTTAGCTAGAGATGTCTCAGCAAGGAGAGACCAGGCACAGGGGGGAAGATGGGAGTGGGGCTGCTGCCAGAGGTGAGCATCCCTTCAAAGGATGACACCTGTAAAATGAGCATGCAGACATCCTTGTGAGATTGAGTTGTGTGACCAAACACACAGAAATTCCTGGGTGCTCATATGTATCTGTGCCCACAGAAGAAAATGCCTGAGCACACACAGGTCTGAGAACATGTACACAAAGACGTCTATGCACAGGCTTGTTGCAGAGCAGATGCAGCAGTGTGTGTATGCTCCATCCATGCCCAGCCTGGCTTGGTGAGAGCTTGGTTCCACAGCTCCTGCCCAGCTTGGAAGGCTGCCTGGGCCCCGCAGGGGTTTTGGGTGGTTTTGGGTGAACAGGAAGCCTCTCTGCCTCTCTAGGCCCAGCTTCCTCTCTCTGCAGAAAAGCCCTTATAAGGCTCTCTCCCCATGGCCCCAGGAGCCGGAACTGCAGTATTGCTCGATTCTGAAGTTTCAATACAGCCTGCTACCCAAATGCATGCACATCCCCTGTGTTCATGAAGTGTCATTGAAAGGAAGCAAGCAGAGATGGCAAGAGAAACCCAGGAGCTCCTACAGCAGTCTAGATGAAGGAAAATACCTCAATATTTTCCTCTGTTACATCTGCTTCTTTTTTATTTATATGTGTATACCTTAAAATAAGAAACAAGGCTAAGATGACTTCAGAGCTCCTCTAAAACCCACTGTGGCATCCCAAGGACAAACTCTCTTTTGACTTGGAGCATGCCAGGGCCTTTGGTTGTTCCCCTCTGTGACCAAGGGCAGAGCCTGTGCCTACCTGTAAGGTCCATGGTGATGGGTCCTGGAGCAGAGTCACAGACCAGAGTGAGTCGAGTGACCACCACATTGGGAGCTGTTGGGTCTGCAGGTAGGAAGAGTCAGGGGGAAGCTGTCAGCTTGCAAAATTAGATGCAATCAGAGCGGAATGACACTGAAGAAACAGGGATGCCTTGCCACATAGAAACTGCATTTCATGAAACACCCAGTAATGCCAGGCTTCCTTAGCACAACAGGACCACATGTCTTCCCAGTCCTGCCACATGGATCCCTCTGGCCTCCATCACAATACCTAGAGGTGGCCTTTCCACCACAGAAAATTTCCTTCTTAGGATCATTCTGAGCAACAAGACCACCTTTCAGCATAGGCTGACCCCTTCAAAACCCCCAAAAGTCCTCTGAGACCCACACACCTCCCACCACAAGTTCTTTTCTGATGCCAGCACTCCCCAGTAATCCTCCTAACTCCTAACACTCTGAGCATCTTCTGTGCTTCCCTTATGTGCAACTTTCCAGCTGCCCATCCCCAGTCCTCCAGCACAAGCAGTGCATGTCCCTGGGCAAACAGGATTCCTCTTCTCTGAAGCAACAGCACACTGCTGCAGTACATTTCCCCAGTCCCGCCCTGCCAGTGTGCCCCAGCCTACCTACTACCACAGGTCCATCTCCCAGCAGGGACTTCTTGTACTTAGCCAGGCTTTCATCGTCCTTGTCCAACTCCTGCAGCTCCTGCAGTGTTTTCTGGGGAGGAGGTTTGTAGTTGAGTTTCCCATCCAGCTCATCATCATCATCCTCCACATGAGGCTCTTGCGTCTTCTCAGTCATGGTGGCTTGGTCTGGGTGACAGAGGAGGGGGCAGTCAGAGAGATTGCTGTGGATTGGGAGTATGGGGGCACTCACAGTGCGGCTCAGTGCCCTGACAGGCAGGCACCCACCCAGCGCCCAAGACAGCGGGATTCCTACAGGCAAATGGCGACGGCGATCGGCTGCAACCCAGACACTGCTGTGCTGATATTCTGGCTCCAACACGATCCCCCCTACCCCCGCTCCTCTCCCTGCAGGCTCCACGCGCACTCGCAGACCTACACCATTATTCGCTCCCAGGGAGGAGGTGCGGGAGCCGAGGCTGAAGCCAGAGTGATTTACAGCCACTCTGCAGCACAGTTGTGGCCGGCAACCCTGCAATTACAAACCATCGTACAGGGCTCGCACAAAGAGCCACTGCCACACGCCGGAGCGCAGAGAAACACGAATAAAGCCAAGGACAGATGTTTCCTTCACCCTCTCATAACGGGTTAAAAGCCACATTTCACAATAAGGTCGAATATCTGACAGCCACTTTCTTAGATTAGCAAGTCAGCTGAAGCTCTCAAGGAAGCGGGCAGCAAAGTCTATCTGCTGGCATTGCCTGCGCTCCCACGAACAGCTCGCTCCAGGCACCCAGCAGGAGCCCTTCCCACTGAGCAGGGAGCAGGATGGAGCCCAGAGGAGCAGGCACAGCCGTGCTGCTCCAGCGGCGCCCTCGGAGGGAGAGAGAGGCAGGAGAGCTGAGCCGCAGTCAGCAGGGCTGGTCCTGAATGGCACACGGGCAGCGAAACTGCTGGGCTGGCAGCCCAAATGGAGCCAGAGCAGGGAAATAGCATCCAAGGGGCAGAGCATGGGATGGGGAACAGGAGGCAGGCAGGAGAGGTAAGCAGTGCTGTGTCTGCCTCCAGGAGGCAGCCATATGGTCCCAGCCACCTTCCCACTCCTGGGAGAAAGGCTGAAAAACAGAGCAGTGCCCTGGTACAGCTGTCACACATGGGCAAGCCATTCCTTGGTCTTTGGCAGCAAAAGGATTTGGTCAAGCTACACAGATCATTCAGTTCACTTCCACTCAGGCTTCTTTGAGACTGTCCCTACTAAAAAGTGCCCTTTTGCTTCCTTATTTGCAATTTTCCAAACAAATCATTTGTCCTTCTCTGCAGCTGTGTGGCCTTAACATTTGCCCCTGCTCCCAAAAGTTAAACTGGGAGCTAATGTATTAGTTTTTCAATTTATTAAAACAGAAAAGAAACACACACACAAAAGAATAAAAAAAGAAAAAACATCTGTTTAAGGTGAATCATCAAGTGGTACCAGGCAACTCTGAGTAGTATGCAGACCTCTCAGAGCAATTCCAGTGCAGGGAAGAAAAATAATCAAGGAGTGGTACATTGGCACGTTGCAAAGGGACAGAAAAGAACTGACCAGCACACAAACAAGAAGATTCAGTCAGGTATTTTAATTGGAAATGGCCATTGCAAGACAACTTTGCAATTCTGTGGTGAATGAGGAACTAGTACAGAATGGGCACATGGGAAATAAAAGGGAATCTCAACCCAAACAAACAGGGAAAAAAAACAGGTCCCAGCAGCTGAATAACCCTGGCTCAGTTCATGCCCAGACCTAGGAGTGTGAAATACCCAAATACCATAGGAAAGGCCCTTGAGTTCACGAGATAGGAAACCAAAACCTCCCTCCCTAAAGCAGCAATTACACATGCCCCAGCACTCTGTGGCCCCAGCAGAGTCACCTTAGAAGGCTCCTCAATCCCCTCAGTGCCATTCCACGTTCAGCATGGGAGGAGGCTGTGGTTAGCCATGACAGCCAGTGCCAAGCCTTGCCTCCCACTTGGGCTCCAGCTGCACGTCTGAGCACTGACCCGAGCTCTCCACAACACCAGGCTGCATCTGCCACCAGCACGAGCACAGAGCACAGGCGCCTGCCCGCCCCCATCCTCCCATGCCCACCTCCTGTAGTTTATCACAGGGGATGGAAAGAGGCATCTCATGCAGAGAAAAGGCAGAGTCAGACTGGACTGGCTCCTCCTCATCACTCAGACCTTCCCTTTGCACCACACATGCCACAGAGACTGTCCCTGCCAGCCCCCGGGGGTGGCTCACTTGAGGGGGAATGCTTTTAGGTTCTGAACCTCCCAGAAAGGTGCACAGACAATCTGCCATGCCAACAGCAAGATCCTGCAGGGAACAGGAGCAGCCAGACTGTCTGGGATGAACAACCGCTGGCTCACAGGCGCCTCAGGATGGCACCGATCAGACCAAGTTCTGGCATTTTTCCCCAAGCCATGGACCTGACGTTGCCTTCCTGCCAAACGCCAAGGCAGGCGGTGACCAAGAGGAAAGCTCCCATCTCAGCAGCTCCTGCCTCTACTTGCTGGTGCCCTCTGCAAGCTGAGACACATGCCTGAGCTCAGGCACCAGAGACACCATGCTGCTGTCGGGGTTCCTGAGTTTCTGTGCCACTGCCCAGCCTAATATGGAACCCCCATTCAGACCAAGAGCCTCACTAAATTGAGAAAATTAACCCTACACTGTTATATGCGAGGAGAAATCTGTGTGCCTGGTGTCTTGCCCTGCTACATTTTTCTTGCCTTTCTGCAGCTCCAGCCCACGGTCCTGCGTCACCTGCACCCCTGAGGCCTGGCAGCACCCGTGAAACAGCAGGGAGGGGGCAAGGGCAGGGCTAGGGGTCCCTGGCAGCGAGAGATGGCTGCAGGAGGCAAAGACGGAATCACGCCTTGGCGGGAGGTGCGAGAGCCCCGCAGCTGGGCTCAGCCAGTGCCGCGGACAGACAGCTGCCCTCGCACCTGCAGCAGGAGGGGCAGTCACAAGGCGGAGGGTGGGCACCTCCTCACCCCCCGTGCCTCCACGGGGCACAAAAAGGGCTGTCAGAGGGACAGCATTTCACTTGCCCTCCGTCTGCTCATCACTTCTCCAAACCACCCCTTGGCCGAGGGCTAATCTCCAGGAAGCGGGTTTAGCAGGGAGGAAGTAATTTTCCGCGATGGGGGAGAAGCGCACCGGACTCAGCAGCGCCCCCAGCCCCGGCCTCCCCATCCCAAGCCCCGGGGTGCAGAGGGGAGCCCATTGCCCGGAGAGCGCCGGGCACAGCCCGGGACCGCGGGGCCCTTCCCTTCCTTGCCCGGCCCCATGGCAGCGCGGAGCCTGGCTTCCCGCTCGGGTCGGCTCGGGTCGGGCAGGGCTCTGCCGCCGCCCCGGGCAGGAGCGGGCACCGGCGCCAGCCCCGGAGCGGGGGCGCGGAGCAGCGCGGGGAGCGAGCCGGGGCCGCGCCGTCCGTGCCCCTGCCCCCGCCCGCCCCTCGCACTCACCGGCGGAGCGGCGCCTGCGGCCGGGGTCCTCCTCTGCTGTCAGCGCTCAGCCCCGAGCTCTGGCAGTTGGAGCAGGAAGGAAGTTGGTGAAGAGAGAAAAAAAAAAAAAAAATAACACTCACACGCAGCGAAAAAAAAAAAAAAAAACCAAGAGCGGCGGCAGCAGCAGCCCACCCGCAGCAGAGGAAGCCCTGGCGGCCCCGCATGCTGCGGCGCTCCGCCGCCTGCCCCGCTTTGTCTGCGCCCGCTCCTTTTGCGCAGAGGTGCGCAGGGCTTTGTCTGCGGAGGCGAGCCCGGCCGGGGACGCGGGAGTGCTCGCCGTGCGCCGCTTCGGGCTGCTGTGCCCGGGAGCGAGGGGGTGAGGGCTTTGTTTTCCTCCCCAGGCTTTTATTTTGTTTATTTTCCTGCTGTAATTGTGGTCGATTTCAAAAAGTGGCGCTGATTTATACCGATTAAAATATGCGGAGAATCGGGTTGTGTATTCCTGCGTACGTGGGAAGATAAGCAGTGTTGGAAATGGAGGTTCTTATGAACCTCATTTTTCCTGCAACCTGCTGCACTTAATCAGCTTATTGTTCCCAACTCCCAGCCCTTCTCACAGAAGCAGTTTCCAAGATCAGCTACCTCAGGAAGAAAAAGCTCTCATTTCCCAGGGTTGCTTAAATGATCAGAAAGATTTTACACCCCTTACTTTGTGAAATATCAGCAGATTTCCTCTTTCTTTGCCCCTCATGGAGTGCCCACTTAGTTCATCAGTCGCAAAAATCCCTCATGTACATCGTCCTTAGTGCACCACAAATTAGATCATTGGTTTGCAAACAACAAAGCTGGGCCTGCAATGACTGATACACTGCTCTTAATGCATTTACAGCAGCAAAATAAGCAAAGCATATCTATTGCCAATGGGCTTACATTCACTGCCCAGATCCACATATCCATTAAAAGTGTTTATTGTACACGAATTTTAAAGGTTGCAAACAACTGAGGGAAAGGGATCTTCTTCAGGGATTAACAGATCGCAGAACAGGGGGGATTGATTTTTCCAGCCAGATATTTCTTTCATTTAGGTTATGGGCGGCACAACGATCCTTGCCTCATGAATTTCAAGGCAAAAACAGAGCATATATCTGTCTGACAATGGATTCCCATTTATCAGGGGCTATAACCTCAGAAACATTTCAAGCTTCCATTAATTAGTTTCACCATCAAGAAAAATTATTTTATTCTCTGCCATTCCTTTTCACTGCTACACTAACCCTTCCCTTAGGCCAGCACATGGGACCTGACTTGAATGCAGTAGTTAGATGAGTTCAAATGGTACCAGGGAAAAAACATGTAAGCAAATGTGTGAGATGTAAGCAAATGTGTGAGTATACATTGGTGAGTTTTCAACCCAGATAGGTTTCCCCATACTTGTTTATAATGGACAAATGGGACTAAACCTTTATGCCAGCACCAGTGGCTGAGTGGGATGGGGATGAGGATGAGGAAAGAACAGAGCAAATTCTTTCAACTACAGTGCCACTTTATGGCAGCTCATATTGTTCACGTAAGCAGTCCTGGCCTGGCAAAGCTGTGAAGAGTTGGATGTGTTTACTGTGGAAAGATTTGAGGAAGCCCCTGTGTCTTGTACAGCAGTTTCTCATCTTGGTTTCTTTGCTAAGTCTCTGATTTCAGTTTAGAAACTGAACACAGTTTAGCTGGGAGGAGGTGTGGGTTGAGGTTCCTGTTCACTCATGCTTGGTTTGAAATTCCCTTGGTTTTAGCCACTGTGTACAGTGCAACTGTAAGTAGTGTTATTGCAATCATTCTTGCTGAAGAACAGTTGAAATTAGCTTGGTCTCTTTTGTGGGCTTCTTTTTAGTTAAACACCAGAGTGCACGTGCCTTTGTGTAGCTATTTACATGCTGTTTCTAAACACATGTGAGCATAAATTAAGATCAGTTCATCCACAAATATGCATAAAGGTATAGGGATGTGTAGCTGTGTGCCGCCATATGTATGTGCACTCAACCTACATGGCTTCATCTGCCTAGCATGCAGGGGAAACAGATTTTACTCCTAAATTAGAAATTAGTCAGCATGTAATCATGGGGACATCATGTAATTGCTCTGTGCCTCCTCTTCCTGTTCACAAGCAGTGTGAGAAGGAGCTGTAGGCATTGGAATCACACCATGCCAAGCAGATGGGAACCTAGAAGCCAGGCACGATCCTTTGGGTCAGCATATCCAGCATCCTGCTGGGGAACCACGTCACTGCTCTGCTGGAAGGAAGGAAAGGTTTGAACCACAATGGAGCAGGACATCACTGACAGCAAATCTCTGCCACTGAGTATTTAATCTGTGGCAAACTGATGCCATGCCATGAAGATCATCTCTTGGCAGACATTGCCCAACCCCAGCCAGTTCTTTTGTCTGTGACAGAAGGAGGCAGGGACAACTCCTAAAGTGTACCTATTTTATTGCAAAAAACATGCTAAAATTTCAAATGTGTTCTTAGCTGGAAAATAATATTTTTTACTTAAAATATTGTGATTAGGTCTTATTTAGTTTTACCCCATGATAACAACTGATTGTACAATTAATACAACACAATATTAGGTGTGATCAACCTCTAGTGTCTAAGTTTATTTCAAAAAGTTTATGCAAAATTTTAAATGCATATCCTTCAATTACACAGCCTGTACTCCCAACAGTCATATATGTCTGTAGCACCCTATTGGAAACAATAAACATTGACTTTTTTAAAAACAGTAAGATTTTAAAAAATCAGGCTTTTTTTTCCTGTTTGAATTTGGATTGCTGCCATTAGGTATCCAGTATTTCTAGATTTGAACTTTTTGCAGTGGTGGTGCATTGCAGCTTTGTGCTGCTTAATGTCATCTCCATCTTCTGTGGAACAGGTTGCTCACTGCATTTGAGGAACAGAGCTACTTTATGACCTTTAAAAGTGACTAATCCAGTAAAATTTTACCTGTTAGAATCTCTTATTTTCACCTACTTGTAAATTCAAAAACTGTCTAATTTGGAGTTGAAATTTACCAGGCTGGAAGCTCAGAGGGGAAAAATAAAAATAAATTTCAGTCCAGGTAGGGAATCCATGTTTGAAATTTTATGAGTCTCAACAGAGTAATACCTTTAATGCTGCTCTTGTAAAACGATTTTTTTGGAACTACTAATTTGTATTTTCACTGAACTCAGTACACAGTTACTAACTACGATTTCTGTCTAGTGAATAATATTGCTGAATGCTGTCACTGTCATGAGTTTCATGAGTTTTGCCTCCTCCTCAAGCTTTCTACAGCCCCAGGAAGGGTACAGGTGACATGCTGGGAAGACAATCTCACAGTTCAGCAAGTTCACATCAGCAGGTGCAGCAAGGTAAGTGTCAGCTCTGGCCATGGGTGCCCCCTAGATGGTGTCCCCAGATGGTGTCCCTCTCTGCAGGCAAAGATCCCTTCCCTGCAGGGATGGAGGAGGTAATCTGCTCCCGAGGCAGTCACGAGGGGATGGAACCGGGCAAGGTGACAGGTCCAGGAGCTCAGACAGGAGCTTTCCCTGCCTTGTGGGGAGCATTCGCTGCACCACGAGGTACCACCCAACTCTGGTAATCCCAGCACTGCCTTCTCTGACTCTCAGTTAAGTGGGATAAACAGGGTGATACAGCCAATGAAGCATGAACTCTTCATCTCTGAATAAAATACAGGCACAAGTTGCCCCAGGACTTTAGAGCAAGAAGAAGTCAGCATTGAAGTCAGCACTTAGAAGTCAGCATTTAGAAGTCAGCATTGTAAGGTTGATCCTGGTGTGCCTAGGAGAGGTGGTGCCTAATTTCTTCTTCCCTGGTGCTACTCACCCCTTCTAAAGTGCTGCAAAGGAGTGTGCAGCCCTTGGGGTGGGAAGGCAAGGAAGGGATGGAGGCTAGATAAAATGTCAGGCAGGGGAGCCAGCATGGAGGGCAAGGAGAGAGAAGGCACTTTGGGGTGCCAGCACAAAGCCTCTGGTAAGGGTTTAACTCAGTCTTCCAACCCCAAGTTGCATGAGAATCCTTTCAAACACCCTAGACACTGGACTTGAGGGCTCTCAGCTGGATGAAGAGCTGACCCCTGGAGACATGAGTGTGTGTTCCACCTCTTCAGCTCCTCCAGCAGTGATTTCTTTGAAAGATGGAGAGATTGGAGTTTAATACTTGTCTAAGCAGCTTTCAGGCTTGTTAAAGTGCTAATCCCATAACCCCTGTCACAAGCCTGAAGGTGTGCAAAGACTTCACATGTCACTTCACAATCCCCTGAGGAAGCAAGGGAAACAGGAAGACAGAGGAAGGAAAAGGATTTTGTGGGGGATGAGAGGGTAGGGGCAAAAGTGAGCCAGTTTCCTTCAGAGTCTAGCCTGAGGAAGGCTGAGGATGGGCAGAGCAGCTCAATGAGGACAGAGAGGGAGAGCTAAGTTGGTGGGAGGGGGTGAATGAGAGCACAGGCGTTGGTGAAGGAAGATGATGGTCCCTGTCATGGGGGAGCAGGGGTGTCTTCTCTGCATCCCCTGCTCTCCAGAGCCTGGCATGCAGGAAAGCAGCTTTTGCTCTCCAACCCTCACTTGGTGCCATGGCAGAAGTCAGTGTTCTGCAGGTGAAGGTGTCCTAGAGAAGTCACCCACCAGAGCTGGATTTAAAAGGGGACTGGATTATTTTAGGGCCTCTCAGAAAACAGGTGGTTATGTAAGGTCAAATCTCAGCAAGTGTAATCAAATCTCAGTTCTAAGCTGATCACCAAGCAGGGTGTTAGGAGTTATTTATTCAAGCATTCCTCCCTGTGTTGTGACTTTCTTCTGAAACAGCCAGAGCTGAAGCTGGGACTAAATTAGGAGAGCTGTGGCATCCTCTCCTCCTCTGCTGACCTTGGGAAATCTCCCTTGCCAGCTGCGCCCTGACATTCCTGTGTTAACAGTACTCTCAACAAGGAACTTGATTGCATGCCAGAATTTATGGCTTCTAGTCAGGTTGTGTCCAGCCTCTGGCTAGCTCTTAGGTGCCTTATATACCCTGTAACTCAGGGCATGCTGCTTGCAGCTATATAGCATTTCTCAAAGCCACAAGACAATAATTACCAGCCTCTCTGTGGCAATGTTTTTCCTTTATTGCACTTGTGCTGTTCACATATTATTGCTCTCACAGCCCTGCCTCCACAAACCCCCACAGTGTTATTATGGTGGATTCTCGTGCAAGAACTGCTGTGAGAATTGCTGTTCCTCCCACTCCTTATTTTTCTTTTATGTTGCAGACTTCAGTATATAAAGGAGAAAAACAAATGTGGTGTTCAACAGAAGAGCCAGTGGCTATTGAAATTCTCAGTAAATGTTATCCAGTTTTGTATATTCACATAAGATTAACAAGCAATGAATGTGCAACATTTGTACATGATGAACCTTCTCCTCCCAGATCCAACAGAAATAGACCCAGAAATAAACCATAGAAGTTTTAAGTGGGTCTTGATGGAAATTGTACCAAGGGAAAGCATGGAAAGAAATCATCCTACTGGTCACTTTCACTGTCATCATCTGCAGCATCAGAGAGAGCCCTCAGAGGAGGTTGTTCCTATGGGACCCCATCATTGCCCTTCACAGCTGGCCAGTGGGGGAAATTTCCCCTTTTTCTCTCCCTTCTTTTTCTTTATTTTCTTTTTTTTTTTTTTCTAGAAATAACTTTCAGCATTCCAAGACATGAAGTACACCATCAGCTGTCAGTGTCCCACAAATAAATCTTCATGGATACAAAACTGTCAGAACATCCTTTGTGCAACATGTGCATGCCCCACATGCAATGATGACTACAAAACAATTCACTTCTTCTATGCTGTGTTTATGATGCTTGACTGGACCAGAAAGCAAACTACAACTCCAGGTCCTTGGCACAGAAATATCCTTAGCATCCTCCCCATAAGAAGCTTCAAAGCAATTTGTAAGTGTGTGCCTCCAGTGGGAAACAAGAGTGTAGAGGATCTAAATTAAAAAAAAAAAAGGCTGGAATCTGACAGTGAAAGGCCATCAAAAACAAAACCAAATGAACAAACAAACAAACATTGCAACATTAAGCTCTGCAGTTGTGCAAGATCCTGAGGGGAAAACAGAAGGCTTTGTATTAGCAGTACACCTAAGCAATAAAAGGAGAAAATAATTTTTTTAATTTATTCAGATTTTGATCCCCTAGCTTTTTCTCTTCCGCAGTTACATCCACCAGGGATCTGCTATCACATGGCAGCTACAGCATTTAGCATCCATGTGTCTGGGAGGTGAGCAGCACCCCAAGAGACAAGATAATGGAGCAGAAGAGCTGCCTCCTCTGCCCATTAGTCAAATGTTCCCAAGGAGAGTGTGAGATGCTCCCCAGAAGCAATCATTTCTTTCTGAAAGCCTCAACTGCTACATGAAGAAAATCATAATAATGGTGGCAAAGGGCTGAACTGAATGAGATTGCACAGCAGTGCTTTATGTGGAGGAGGAGGAAGGAAGAATGCCTCTTGCGTGGTGTGAAAGCCATGGGAAGATATGTGCCCCCTTAAGAAGAAGAAAGAAACATTTTAACAAAATGTTTAGGAAAAGCCTTCCTTTATTGGGCTGCTGGTTTCCAAGGAGAAAGAATCAATCATTCAAAAAGAAGAAGAAAAAAAAAAAAGATGAGAAAAAGAGCTGTCAGGAAAGGAGACATCTGGAGCTGACTTGTGTACAGTTTCTGCTTCTTAGCCCAGTGACACCGAATCATTTGCTACACTGTTTTAAACTGAACAAAGCTCTGGAGCAATCTGATTTTCTGATTTCTATTTAAATAAAAACACACTTTTTTTTTTTAACAAGGCAGTATTACTTCTCTGTTTATTTCAATGAGTGATTTTAGAGAGTGCTAGTGTACCATTTAATCACTGTTCACAGGTACATGGCATGTAATTCACACAGAAGGAATCAATTATGAGAAAAGAAAAATCTGAATAAGGGTCTTGAGACAATACTATGGAAACTGTGATTTTTTTAAGGGCAATCACAAACTGTGATTTATAGCAGTCACATAGATAACCACATTAACTACCTGGGCTTGATAAAAAAGGGAAAAATGAGAAATTTTTGTTCAATATATTAATGTTGAGCTTGTACATGTAATTCAGGAGAAAAATAATCTTATAAATGAAAAAAGCAGATATTTTAATTGTGGGTAGAGCGAAAATAAGAAAGAAAGGATGCTTTATAAAACAATCTAACAAAGTAATTCCTATTGTGTCATTACCAACAGCCTGGATGCAGACATTAAGCAAAGTGAGTGCACAGAAAGGATGCTCACTAATGATATTGCTTTCTCTCGGGACAGCTTTGCAATGAGCATGGGGATGCTCTTAGACAATGAATCACAAAGCAGTTAGAAACACTGAGCTTTTTGTGCTGCATGGCCAAGAGCATCAGTCTCCTCAGCAGATGCCTGCATGACTGAGTCTTATCTGCAGGTCCATGAACTTTCTCTCCACCATCTCTTTCATATTTACAAATAAGAATGATAAAAATGTAGTTCTGTCTCCTGAGATCTGATGGTAAAAAGAGCTATCAAAAAAAAAAAAAAAAAAAAAGAGAGAGAGAGAGAGAGGGGCGGGGGTATTTCTTTTGGTTTTCCTTTTATTTATGCTAATCAGGGAAAAGTTTCTGTAAGTTACTAAAATCATGCTAACAGCAGTCTTGTGAGTGTGAGATGCTAAGGCTTGGCTATCTGTTCCAAGAAAGGCCAGACTCACTGCTGAGAAGAAAATATAACTCTGGTAACTAATGAAGTGTAGGACAGACTACATGGCTTTATATCATCTGCTATAAAAAGCCTCAGAGTGTCCTAAAGCATTTGTGCCTGGAAGCCTGGGGCCTGTAATGATGTTCTAACATGTGCAAGTAGAGCACCCTTGACCAATTAAGAAAAGCAGGGACTTCATTTTTCCTGCAGAAGCTTTTGCAGTGGCCATTTGGCTTGAGGACTTAGTTATGTCCCCAATACCCAGTTTGTAGCACAGACAGGGCCATTGCTGATGGTTCAGAAAAACCTTATCACTTAATTCATATTTCCTCAAAGGATTCTTTTCTACAGGTTGGTCCTGGAAATCTCGCTCTCCAGCCCTGGCAGTGGAAAAACAGATCTCAGCCTCTTTGCTCTCTGCCCTATTGCCAGGGAAGCCTCCAGAGTATGAGTGGGAGTATCAAGATCAGGCTCTTCTGCAAGCTGAGCTCAGGGACACTGAACATAGCTTTTGTATCCAGCAGCAGGCACAGATTCCCAAAGTCAGCACACCCTGTTTATTGCAGGCTGTTATGGATCTTTCATCCCAACACCAAAATAACTGTGCGAGATTTCCCAAAGGAAAAATGATAAAACTCTCCACGAGCATGCCTTCTTCTCTGCATTTTTAATGCACTGATTTGCATGCAGTCAAACAACCAAATATCTGTGCAGGGAAAGCCCAGTCCCCTGTATCTGTCCCTCTTTTCTACACTAGCACAAATGGCATGAGGCGTAGGAGCATGGTCAGCACTGCAGGGGGAGGATTACAGCCTCTGAGTCCTCATTTGCAGGCTTCTCACCAAAACACTGTTGACATGACAACCTCACTGATCTTCTGTGAGACCAACAGCCAGTGCCATTCTAAATCCAGGTCCTACCATGGTTCCTTCACCTGGGATCCAGAGGCTCTTGGTAGGCTGCCTGTCTTCAGGAGGGAAACCAACATTTTACTGCCTGCCTAATTCTCTTCTCACTTCCACTTAGGTATATCTTTGTGGCAAGTGATAAATCTCTATCAATAATGCACAAAGTCTCCCAAGTACGTGGCACAAGCTTGTAGAGATACATTTCAAAAGTTCTTGTGGCCCACGCCGACCGCAGCCCTTATCAGCTGCGTCCCTGAGTCTGTGCCTCAGCTGGGATTTCCTCCCACAGTCCCATGAGCCCAGTCAGCCTCTGGAAAAATCACTGTCTTGTAAACTTGTGTTTTCTTTGTCATTCAAGTGAGCTGCTATTTCTGGCATAACTACTGTTTCCATGGCTACACCAGCTCATAAATAGGGTCAGAAACCTTGGAGATGTTTTTTAACTGATTCCTTGGAACAGAATATAATCTGGCTGGAGGTGATGAAGCTCCTGAGTTTTCCTTTGAGGCCACAAGGACTGCACTCCTGCTACCACCTGGACACCATGGTTTCTGGTGCACCTCTGCTCTGGATCCAATGGCAGCTGCTGTGGCCCAAAAAGTTGGCACTGGCCTTCCTGGGGGAGAAAGGCCTGGGCAGGGAGGGACAGGGATTGGGCTCTCAGTCCCTGGGCAGGACTTGTCACCCATCTGGGGCAGCAGCCAGGCACAAACAGAAGCAGGTGCCTCTTGCTCTAAAAGGAAGCTGCTCTAAAAGGAAGCACCCACAACTCTGCAAAGTAAATGCCACCCAATTTGTGAGGGGGAGGGAGAAAGAGTATGGATGGAGAGAGAGCACTGATAATCCTGGGAGATAAGAAAGAACATGAGAAGTGGGGCCCTTTAGGGAGTTTCTGTCATGTTTTGTCAGTGGTAAAAAAAATATCTTCATGTGACACCATGGAATATTTTTTTCCCACAGTCCACTTTTTGTTAAAGGGAAACAAGACAGATTTCATTGGGAAAACAGGAAAACAAAGGGAGTATTTTGAAAACAAACAGCCTGAACATATGTAAATTTTGAAGCCTCAGGAAAGAGCAGTACAGGGCTGTACAGCTGATTTCCCCAGCAACTTTACCTACACAGAAGAAGGCAGAAGGGGAGGGGGAGCCCCTGGAAACCTGTCTGCAGCAGATGGAGGCATGGGAATGAGCAGCAGGGATGGGAGGGAGTCTGCTGCCAGCAGGCTGCACCTCTTTATATCCACACAAGCAGGTCCCTGCCCACAGTAATCACTTCTGCTGTCAGAAGAGGATGAGTGCAATCAATCTCCAACATTTGTATACAAGCTCTAGTCATCACAGGGAAAGAGAGGATGCCAACAAGATGCTGCCCCCATTCTCTTTCCTGTGCCCACAAATTACTGCACAAGCCTCTGAAAGCTGTGTGATTGTCTCAAATGTGTGGGAATGTGTGTTTTCTCCTTCTCTACTAGATTGAAAGCCTCTCAGCTGCAGCTAGGATTTACTTCCCAGCTTCTCAGTGCCCACTCAAGGGCTAGGACCTCATTGATTTGTTTTAATGTAAGCTAAGAGTCTCACTGAAGGATTTATCTTGTCTAACTTCAGCATCTGAAGGGTCAGAGGCCCCAGCTATGGGACTCCTGCTCAGCACCAGTGCAGTGCTGGACTGGTGTTCCCTGCCAGGGCCTGTCACATCAGTGAGAGACTGTCCCTTCTTGGCCACACACAGTCACACCCCTGCTGGCTTGGCTGCTCCAAAATCCCCTCCTCCATCCTCACCCGAACACAAATCCCATCCATCATAAACAACCCCACACTTTGGTTTCCTTCTGCCCTTGTGTTGCTCTGGTTCTCCTGCTGCTGCTCCATTTACTGGGATTATTTTCAGTCCTGCCAGGCCTGATCTTGTGCAGTGAGGAGGATGCTCAACAAGGGTAAGAGTGAGGTGCTTCACCAGGGCCAAGAGCCCCTGAGGGTTGTTAGCCTTGTGGTTAACAGGTTACAGGCCATGGCTGAGGCACTGCTGCAGCTGAGGATGAGGATGATCTCCCAGCGCCTTTTTGCAGGACACTGGACCTTCTCTTTTCACCCTGAGACTCCACCAACTCTTTCCCCATCTCTGACACTGATATTCCAGGCAGTTACAGCAGACTATTAGAACACATGGGAGATACCAAGGGCTGGGTATAAAACAGAGTGCATTGCCACACATGGAGTTTTGGTGGGGTGGAGAATGGCCTGAGCTCTGCCTCTGAGGGCCCCTCCCAGTGACAATGGTGCTGGTACCCAGATGAGACCTGGCTGTTCCCTCAAGCCAACACCTTGGGCCTCAGGAGTGACTGGTTGGCCACCCACGTGCAACACAAAGGTTTCCATTCTGCCCCTGCCTTCCCATCTGCTTCCCTTGAGCCCTGCAGCACCTCAGCAGCATTCCCTAGGACTCCTTGAGCGGACTCAGCCCTGCTGGCACTGGGCTAGCTGTGTGCATGGCTCTGTAAGGTGTGTCTTCACCCCTGCAGTTCCTCTGAGAGGTTCACTGGAAACCCCTCCAGGCATTCACCAGCACAGGAGAGGGATAGGGAATTCTCTCTTCCCTGGCATGTGCAGACACTTGTGTTTCCAAGAAGCAGCACCCCTCAAAGGGAAGGTTATTTCTCTATTTCTCTTTGCTTCTCCAGAGATGTCCCCTAGAAGCTCCAGAGAAACCACAACATTCTTGCAGGAAGGGGCGCATCACCCCTCAGGAGTGTGCTGAGGCTCTGCTGCTCCTCCAGACCTTGCCGGAGCTGTGCCTGCCCAGCCCTGGTCCCACAGCGCTCCCCCCTTCCAGCCCTGCCATGCAGACACCGCCCACGAGGGATGGCCTGATGTCACCTGGTGGCAGGGTATATCTGGAGGACAAGGGACACCTCGAGACTCTTCCTGCCCAGGCTGGAGGACGGGAGTTGAATGATTTGCAAGAGGAGCCCTTGGCACTGTGAGTGTTCCCTGGGAGCTCAAGGCGATAGCAAGGGGGGCAGTGGGATGGAAAAGGAACTGACTGAAAAACCTAGGGGAGAGAAAAGTCCAGATAAAACTCCATGGGGGAAAAAGTTTGGATGTTGGTGCTTGGAGGGTGTGAACAGATCGAGTAGCTGGGAGAGGGAGATGTGATTCTTGCGTGGTTGCTTTATTTCCTCTATCATTAGGGCAGGTGCTGCTGCAGGGGTTTGTCTCAAACCTGGCTGTACAAGCAGAGGCTGATCAGTTCTTCTTGCTGAGGAACCCCTGGGCTGGGCACCCCTGGCCTGGGGCTCCCTGAACCCCCCTGGCTGAGCCTGCTGAGAGCAGCACTGGGGGGCTGCCAGGGAGCAGCTGGGACAGGCAGCTGGTGTTCCCTGCCCCAGTGCCCAGCCACACCTGCAGGGCACAGCAATGAGGAGGTCATAACATGGTGCTGTACCTCTGCTGTCACTGAATCTCTTCTCTCAACTGGGATAGCCTTTCCAGTGATCCCCGCTTGGGAATATAGTTCTACTGGAAATGAGTTTCTGTCTCTTAGAGTGCATCCTCTTTCACGTGTTCTTGGTCTTAAAACTGCTGCCAGAATAAAAGACTTGAAATCCTGTGTAAGACACAGGAGCAGAAAAGGATGAACCTGCATGGACTTCTTCCCATCACTATGATCAGCCTTGTCAAGCAATTGAGGCTGGAGCTGTGAGACTCCTCAAAGGCTCTGGATTTGATACTCCCTGACAAAAGCCTGAAAGGATGGTGCAGGTGGCTCTCCTGAGGCCAAGATCTGAGCATGCAAGAAACCCATAAAGATAATGTGAGCACAAGGATGTTTCCCTCTGGTTCCTCTCTACTCACAGAAGAGTGTCTGCATGGAGGGCCGTGGCTCATGGAGGTTCTGTGTCTGACACCCTGAGGCCGTGTAAGACGAGTGCACACGGAGGAACCTGTATTTTTGAAAGCTTTGGACAGGGGAAGATAAGTTCCTACCCCAGAACCAGAACGGTCTGAAAAGAGAAAAGAAGATCAAGTGATGCATCTACATTATCTGCCAGAGACATTTTCCACAGGGAGTCAGAGATTAAGGATGGAGCAGATTAAAGAGTCAGCATTCGTCAGTCCGTATCCAAGCCCCTTTGAATTTAAATAAAACTAAAAGAAGGATGATTAACCTGGCCAACAACCCCGAGGTGGGATTTCTGACGCAACTGAGATAAGCCCATTAATGTGTATTAAGTATAATTAGCATTCAGATGCCAGCAAAGCTCTTACCTAGAGGATTAAGCCCTTGACTGAGCAGAAATGCTGTCAGGGGCAATTAGGTAACACCTCGTCAGAGGAGGGAGCAGAGGAAGTGCATGGCAGAGGATCTTATGCCTCAACAGTCTTTGCACCCACAGCCATCAGCTCTTGCCCAGGAGCTGTGTGCTGCTGCTGGCAGGAGCAAGGGAGCTCTGGCAGACCAGGAAACACTGGGAGAAGGCAGCAGAGCACTTGCAGAGATCTAGAGGAGACTCAGAACCTTTGTCAAGCCACCTGTTTGATCTGGTACCAAGGACTATCCCAAGTAACCAGGTATGGTAAGACAAAAGGCTGTGAAATTCCCATGGGAAGAAGCTGCCATTGGCATTTCTATCATGTCTGTGATCCTGGGGTGCTTGTCTGGCTGTGTGTGGGGGCAGTTTGTTCCCAAGGTGTGGGAACTGGAGCAGTTTCCATGCTCTGGGACAGGGCCCACTCCAGCATGAATGGAAAATTCTTTGACTCTAATGGTGGCAAGCAAGTCCCGCCAGCTCCATGGTGGGAAGGCAGCTTGATTTCAGTGGCAAGAGGAAAGATTTTGTGTGGCATTAAGGTTGCTTTCCATCCTCTGTCATTTTGTAGTGATGCATGGAGAGAATTAGAAGTAGAGGGAGATTAGAAGGGAAGAAGTTAGAATTGTCCCTAATGTTAGAAATGTCCCTAGCTAAAAGTTTCATTGAGTGCTCTTTATTGAATTCATGCAGGTGAGAGTGGATGAAGTGTGATTTGGGCAGATCCTTTTTCCTACCAAATCCTGGGTTATTGAATATCTGGTAAATGGATACAACTACTTCAGATTGGGGCAAAAAGAAACAAAAGAAACTTCAAGGGCTGAATCTTCCCATTAGCTATTTCTCTACTGAGTGAAGTTGGAGACAAAATGTGGACTCGAGGACTCAAGAGGTTTTGACTCTCAAAGACATATTTGTTGTTAAGGTAACATGCCAGTGCACAGCAGAGGTTATTGAAGCAGGGCAGGAATTCAGCAGGAGATGGAGCACAAATACATCTTTCAAGTTTTGGATGTCAGTCCTACGTGATGGAAATCTGTTAGCTGGTTTGTTTTTTCTGTTGTACTTTTGGGAGTAGCCCTTGAGAAGGGCGCCAAGTAACATGGTGCTTAAAAGTGGATGCATGTCCCTCTTAGTTCAGGAGTGGGGTCTAGCACTGAGACAGACAAACCTACTGGTAAGAATTGCATCTGAGAAAGAGACATAGTAATAGACTTTGGCACATTAGCAGACATGCTATGGAGCAGCTTTCTGATGCAAAGCATTTTGTTGTAGGGCAGTATCATCTGAATTCCTCCCATACTGAGTAACAGAAAGGGACAAAATTCTGTCTTTGTTTTGGAGGCAAAATGCCTTTATCTCTCAGTTTGGCCCTAAAAATCTGTGAGTCAAAAGATTTCATCTCTCCTGCCAGCAGTGCAGTCCAGGTCATACCTATCACTGCACTTCCATTCTCATTCTGTTAAAGAAGAAGGTGACAGTGTTTGCCTGTCCTGCCACCATGCTGTGAGGAAAAAAGAAAAAGCTGTAAATACTGGGCAACTGTTCAGGCACTGCAGAGAAGGCAGCCAAATAAGTAACTTCCAGGGTTTGAGCTGGTCCTTGTGTTTGTGGGCACAGAGTGTGCTTAGGAAGCGTTGTGTTACACGCGGGGGAATAGCATCTGTGCATTTTGCAGCTTCAGACACAACCATCTGCTGCTCCATTTGGGGCTGCTGGAACCTGTCCAGTCTCCTGCTTGGGATATTACAGCTGAGACAGAAGCCTGACCACAAGCGACAGAAGAACTAGCCTGCCTCTAGGTGCCATCATTTGGAACCATCCTACTGCCACCACAGATGGAAAGATGCTCTGGATGAAGTATTTCCAGACTGCCACGCATACAGAAATATGGCTCTTCACCTTACATGGATGTGGAAGTGACACAGGAGGATTGCTCAGATGATCTTTCTCCTTGTATATAAGGATTTGCTTTCCAATGCTCTGGCTATTTCAGGATAAAGGAATGAACTCTCTTTAGAATAAGGAAAGAAATCTTTGATGACATTTATAGTGCTGAGATTAGAAGTCCAGAGTGTCACGGCAGGTGATGTTGGGGATTAAGCCAGAGTACTATGGTGACCTAATGAGATTAGTCTTTAGAACCAAATCCTGAAGTTAATTCCATCAGCGATTACATCACCTGGAGATAGGAGATATATAATAGTCATGGGGAAAACGTGACTTCAAGGAAGAAAGAAAGCAGTTACATTTATTTTTATCCATAATTGCACTTGTTCAGACCATTATATTACTAATGGCGTACTAATTAGCACAAAATTTGATGAAGGGCTGGTTGCTTCTCTTTGGGCACTGGTGAGACTTATAGCTGTCCTCTCTGGGAAGGAAGCAAAAGGCTCAGAGTGCAGCAGTTTTGCTGTCTAAAACAGGAGACATGTCTCCTAAACAGAAATTGCTCCTTGATAACTATTTATCCCCTGTGGAGTTTGGGTCATGTACAGTGTGGTGAAGTGGGGTCGCCACATGTAATATAATGCTCAAAAATACCAAAGTGGGCATATCCTGGGCAAAGTTACAGGCTTTATTCCTCTAAATCCTGAGAAATTTGTGAAATAAACTTCTGCCTAAAAGGTAGTCTCCAGTGTGATGCCTTAGCCTTCTGCATAATCTTGCAACAATCTTGTGCTATTTCCCATGAGTTTGGTATTGACAAATGTTGGGCCCTAATTGCAGCTCCACGCAGACAAAGGACCCTTCCAGCCCAGCGTCCCACATCCATCAGCGTTCCAAAGGTAATGCTTAGGCACAAGTATGAGAACAGGTGAAGTATATCATGGTGATTCCCAAGGACAGGATATTTCTCTAAGTCATACATGTGTCTTCATGGCTCCTGTAGTAGTCAGGTCCTGAAGCAGTAAGCAAAAACCTCAGCAATGCTATTCCAAAGCTAGCTATTAAAAAACTCCATCATTGGCACTAAACTTCCAATTTTACCTAAATTATGGGGCAAACTTCTGCAGCAATCTGTCTCCAAGACTGCAACTGTGTTTGAGGCAAGAGGAGGTGTTAGTCTCCATGGCTCTGCAAGACTTTGCACCATGGGGTAAATGTCTTTGTGGCCTTAGCTCAAGTGCTCTTTGTTTGGCATCTTAATTCCAGCATGCCAGATGAAAGGCAGCACTACCCTGCCTAATTTGTACTCATTACAATCTTTCTTTATCTATAATACCATTATCTTTAATCCTGTCACAATTGTATTTTCCATACTTCTGTCATCTGACTACTGATGCCTAGAAGAGATAAGCAGAGCGTTGTGCCAGTCCTTGCTGTTATCTTGCAGACAGAGGGATCTGAGAGAGGCCCGTGCCTGCTGCCCACAGCCCAGCGATGAGCGAGACCCCGGCCGCCAACCTCAACACGGGCGATGCTCCCACCGGCCCCACCACACCGCGCAAGGGGCCCCCCAAGTTCAAGCAGAGGCAGACAAGGCAGTTCAAGAGCAAGCCCCCCAAAAAAGGAGTAAGAGGGTAAGGGAATTGTGGAGAGAAAAGAAACCATGCTAGTTGAATCGCTCCCCGCTGCTACATTGTGCTTCTGTGCATCGTCCCTTGGGCAAGGAGATGGCTTCCCCCTGCCCCCTCGGCCCTCCAGCCTGGAGCTGCTTCTCTTCTGCTCCTCTTCTGATCCCTACCCACAATTCTTATTCCTTGGTTGGGGGCTTGGGGCATCTCCCCTTTCCTTGCTGCTGCCCCAAACTCACTCCCTACCTGCTCTTTTCTCTCCTAGGTTTGGAGATGACATCCCAGGCATGGAGGGGCTGGGCACAGGTAAGCTCTGCAGGATGTTGTCGTGCCCTGCTTTAGCACTAGCGTAGACTAACTTGATCATGGGAGAGGATTCTGGGGTGGCCTCTGTTCCCCTGACCTGTCTGCAGCTGTCAGGGTCACCATTGAAGACTAGTTCTGCCTGCCCAAGCTGCCACATTCATGCTTATACACTATGTGAAGAAAAGACTATTTGTGTATGTTTCAGCTTCAGACTACCTACACTGGGCTGCAGAAGTGCTTGTTTGTTTTCTGCTAACACTCTGGCTAAGAATTTCAGCAGCATGAGATTCTCAAATAAATGCTAAATGCTAAGCTATTAATACCAAAAAATCACAGAAACTAAATCCCAGATGGTCAAGTGTTTGTGTTGTCATCAGAATCCTAATTTTAAGAATTTTATGTACCCATCTGGGATTGAGAAGAATGCATTGGATGAGCTGTAGCCAGTCAGAACTTTGAAGTTTTGATGAAGAGAGAGTTACAGATCCTGAATATTGTAGGCCAAATTATTCAGCATCTGATCTAAAACTGCACATGTCTTCAAGGAGATCACAGTTTGGCTACAGGTAATTTATAAGAACAGGAGAATCCACATAACTGGAATTAACTTTTACACCAGTTTACCTAGTCACTGAAGAGACTAGGAACTGCTGGCTTGCTTTTGCTCACAGAGAGAAAGTACACTGATTTGGTTTGGTCTGACAGGTAGTACCAGATTGGAAATGCTCATCTGCCCGTTTAACCTTCAAACGGAATCTCATTTTTTTTAATGTTTCCTGAGTAAATCAGCCTTTCCATTAATAAAAAATAAATCCAAGGAGTGCATTGGGCTACGAGAACACATTTGTCATTTTCCCTCTTTTGCAGATATCACTGTGATTTGCCCATGGGAAGCTTTCAGCCATCTGGAACTGCACGAGCTGGCCCAGTTCGGGATCATCTAAGGTGTCAGCGTCTCTGCTCGTGTCACCTGGTGACTCCACAGATCCCAGCATGGTCTTTACCACCTTTGACACTTACTTTTGGCCCTTGCATCCACTTCCTTATGGGCAAGGTGGTTTTGTAAGAGCTAGTTATGAGAAACTTAACTTTGCAGGTTAATTTGGCAAAGAAGTTATTTGGGACCCTGAGCAGACCTCATGTTCCATGTGATGAAACTACTGAAAAATGTCTTAATGTCTCCCTGCACCATATTCTTTCTTCTCTCACTGTCATAGGTCTTCAATGTTTATGGCGATACAGGGAGGCTGTATCTGAACTTTTTCCCTGATTAGCTGAGATATTGTGTGCATGTATGTCCAGACAGAATTAAATCAGCCTGTTCTGTTTTCTTCCTTCCCTCCCTTTCTTCAGCTTTCTATATAGAATTTCCATGGGTAGGTCCCCGTGTTATTTGGGCCACGAATTATTTGCTCAGAGTACATCCGTAGAGAGCAGCATTAGAGTCACATCAGTCCAGACATTAGGCTGTTTTCCATAGGAGATCCTTCCCCAGCAGCTTCCGTAAGGAACGTGCTGCTAAGATTTACCTCATCAGCAAATGGGGAAAAGGGCTTGCAAATGCTGTCTCTGCTGTGCTGCCCACAGGCTATGAACCATGAGAGTCTGGCTTTTCTCATAATGTTAAATGAAAATGTGTGCATCTGAGATCAATAGCTAAGTGAATTAATCCTATTATTCATTCCTTTGTGGTTGCAGTTCCAAAGAAGCAGCCCTCCAAATGATGCTGTATTTCCTCTCCTTTGATGAGAAGCCCTGTGTGACACCTGTCCCCATGCCAATACATATTTACATGAGACATTTGCTCCCCAGGACATGCTTGCTGCTTATTAAGACAGAGAATCCTTATGATCTGTCACCAGGCTGTGCCAGCAGTCCTGCCACATGCAGCAGAAAATGATATTGCAGTAATTGCTCTCTCTTCCCTGTATTTAGCGTAGGACAAGTCTCCCTTCACCCTGCCCCTCATAAGTAGGAAGGCTTTTCTCTCTTCACTCCCTGGCAATTTCAGGCTCTGGAGCTTGTTTGGACAAGCAGGCAGACGGTGTCCCCAGAGAGAAGTAAGAGCAGAGCAGGCAGGGAGGCAGGGGAAGGGCGGGATGTGTACATGCAGACAAGCACAGAGAAATCCACTTAACCCCATCGATCTGTGTCTGCTGCTCTCTGGCAGTGAGTGCTGCCCAGTGGTGAGGCACCCACAGCCACTCAAACGTTCAGGGAAGGCACCGAGATCCGCTGGCATTAGGGAAGGGCTTTTGGCTTGTTTGCAGGCAAGGAGCAAGTTTGTTGTAGCTACATAGTATTCATAAGAGGAGGTGGAATTTTTAGTCATTGCTTTTAGCTTAAGAAGCCTCATTGCATAAGAACTGCCTTCCCCTATCTTATCTTTCCTAGGCTGAACATGTTCATGGGAGCAAGGAGTGATTGTGGAGAGGAGAGCAAATCCCTTCTAAATGATTGATCCCCACGCAAAAAGCATTGCTATAAATCCATGGTGGTGCCGTAGTTATCTGCTACTGTTATTCCAGAAATAAAAGCTCTCAATTTTCAGTTAAAATATAGCTGGGGCACCAAAGCTAAAGGGAATGAATTCCTGTTGGCAGTCCAGAGTACAGCCTTTATTATCCAGCCCTGGTGCCGTTAGACGCAGCAGTGAGCGTGGAGCGCTCAGAGCCGCAGCGCAGAGCCCTGTACCACTTAGCTAATTGCAACCCACAGCTATTTCCTTGGCCAGAGGCACTCTGTCCTTTCCACCTGCTTCCAGCTTCTCCTGCCTTTCTCACCTTCTAATGCTTTTCTTCTTTCCCTAAATGTTCTTTATATAAATGACCTTTTACTTAGCTTTTACTATAGGGAACTGATTTCTTTTTTTTTTCAAGCTCCTGTACTAGCCCTCTCCTTCTGCATTTAAATGTGAATGCTTGTATGGCAATACTCTCATGCTCTCCCTCCCATTATGCCATCCTGTTAATATGATCCTTTTTCCACCTTCTCAGTCTGTCCTCTTCTCTCTGGGAAAAGACCCATTAGATCCAGTTTTAAATCTTTCAAGCTGGCTGCCTCTATTTTAGTTGAGTTTTCCCCTTTTTAAACTCGACAAAAACAAGAGAAGGAAATTCTAATTCATCATTTTGCTCCCTTTTCATCCCAGACCTTGGGAAAACCGTCCACAGACAGTGAGATACCTTGTCAGAAAAAACTGGGGTAAAAGCAAAATTCTCCTTAGTCCAGGGATTGAGGTTTTAGCAAATCAGGTCCTGGTGTAGTTCCCCACCTGATTGCCACAGCCCCAGTTCCCTTCAGAGAACTTCCCCATTCTCCTTCCTGGAGGAGTCCAGCAGGAATGCACACACAACCCAGTTCTCATACCTAGCTGATGAGCTGTATCAGAAGACGGGTGTTTTGAGCCAACACAGTTTGTTAGTTATTTTAAAAATCATTTCTATTCATTAATAGGAATCACATTCATTCCTTTACTTGTAAGGAATTTTGAGGCTTAGAAGAAGAGTCTTAAAACACACTCATGGTTGCTTTTTCTGAGGTTCTGAGTTTTTTCTAATGAGCCATAGTTCCTGAAACTTCCATTTTTCAGTGAGAGATGGCTATGGTGCAAGAAAGCAAATGTGTTAAAGCAGCTTGTTGAAGGACTTCACTCTATATGCATTGTAATACATTATTCTCTGGTATTTTACTATAAAAACATGTCAAAAGGAATAAAAATTAATAAAAAATGTTTTAAAAATCTTAAGAATGTAGTCTGACTTGCTGGCAAAATATAGCCAGGGAAAGGCAGATGACTTAGCTTTTCTTTCTGAAATCCTTTCCTTTCCTGGGGAAAGCCCTGAAAGTCACTTATCATGTCTCATTAGAGAAAAACAGCTATTTATCTCCAAACAATAGGCAATAAAGACTGACTGTGATATCATCTGAGAAGCAGTTTTTTCCTAAGTGATGACTGGTATATTCTCCCAAAAGTGTTGCACATGGTTTCCTTCAGGCTGAAATCTTTTGGCCAGCTACATCTTCTAGGACTCAGTGCCAATGAATGTCAGCATGTTTTCTACCCCATAGCAAAGAATTGCTGAGATGTGAATGCCACTTAGTTCCTTCTCAGTGCCACGGCTGCCAGACAGAGCTGCAAACACTCATCCCCTCTTGCTTCTTTCTGTTGCTGAACTTTCTAGGTGTCCATAGGGGTTTCAAGTTGGTCAAGTGCATTCGCCTTCTCGTGTTATGCTGTCAAATCTCAGCCTTGGAAGTGTTTTCTTTCATGCCATCTTTGGAGTTTTTTCCTTGCAACTCGTTACTGGGTGTCCAATTGAAGGTCTTTTGTCTTTTGAATGTTCTCTATCCTGTGAAATACAAATATGAGTTGTCCAGGACTCCCTTTGTGAGAGCTTTTTACACAACCCTTCCCAACCACATTTTGAAAGCCAGAAAAACATCTTCTCATGTATTTATGTCTACTTAATGCCATAACCAAATTTTGAGTCCCATCCTCACTGACCCCAGTTTCTGACTAGTGAAAAAGTTAATTAAACCCAAATCTCTGCAAGAAAAGAAGAATGAACCTTAGGAAAAGTGAGAAGCACTTGACTTGCTTCCTTCTCCCCCCCTCCACCACTTCCCCATCTAAATTGCCTCAAGAGTCTCAGTTAAAAATAAATAAACATAAAATTTAAAAACCTATTAAAAACCCCAAAGTTGGATTCTTCAGGACACCTGAAGAGCACTGGTGCAAAATTACCATCCTCCAACAGTTTTCAAATCAGCATCTCACTCAGTATCAAGCTACTCTCACATTTTCCTATGGTATTGATCAATAAGGTGTAGGCTAAAAAATGTACCCTGGCAATATCACTCTGTGTTTTGTGGGGCACTTTTCTATTTTATAAATGGGATTTTGAGAGTACCCACCACCTTTAGGTCTTTAATACTTGATTTTCCAGAGTACTTAACATTTCATCTTGAAGTTTAAAATGCAGCTGTCATTAGTTGTGGTTGCAGCTGTAAGTACTCATTAGTGAGTCTTATTTTCTCTGAGTCAGATCTCACTCAGACAGTAAGATCCAGAGCCTCAGCTTGGAGATCTGAGGAACAAGAAGTCTATTTTTGAGAGCATTTATGTAATGCTCCATAGGGTGGGCAGGTTATTCCAGCCAGCAGTCTGTTTCAGCATCACCACACCACTGTGATGCAAATCTAGACAGATTTGAAAACAAAAAAAAAAAAAAAAAGACAGAACATAAGATTATGCAATTAAAATAAAAGATCGTATCACATGCTTGTAAATGTGCTCAGCTCTGGAATTTCCTCATACCAGACTGCTTAACTTTGAAGCCTTATTCCCAGTCCCCATAGGGCTGCCAGGGCTCTTGGAGCTCGGATCAGCTCAGTACCCTAATGTTAGGCACCTGCACCTCCACAGTTTGTCCTGACAGCCCAAGGCAGGGAGCATTTATGGCTCTGAGCCTTTTCCACACCAGCTGTGATCCACCTGGAGGGAGTGGGGTGGCTGAAACCTCTGTGCAGGGGGGAAATAACGATTGGATTGAATTCTGTCACTTTCAACTTACCTTTAGCATGTGCTCTCACATTTTATGTTGTTCCTCTTCTTGAAGTTTAGCATAAATATGGTGAGAATTCTGGTGCTGCTGCTCCTGCTGGGTGAAAAGAATACCTTCTCTATCAAAGCCTTCAGGAATTTTTCAAACACATTCTTGCCTCTGGCGTTTTTCTGAGGGCCTCTCACATTCCTGAGGCTGTAAATGAAGTGGCTGAGCATAGCAATCAGCAGCACATATTCCACACACAACAGGCTGCCGAGATGTCAGGGCAGACCCGGGATGTGACAGAAATAGATGGACTGCACTACCCTTTGAAGAGTAGGACTTTAGACAGGGGGGCACTGGGAATGAAGAATGCTTTTGGTACCCTGAGACCTTGGTCAGGAGAGTGGTCAGCGCAGGAAAAGTCCACAGGAAGGAATGATACCTTCAGAAACATGGAGAACACAGATAAGGACTGTGGTGAAGCCCCAGAAAGCTGCTTTGCCCTGTGCTCTGTGCCACACAGGGAGGGTGTAGCAGCTGGCCAAGGAGCACTTGCAGGAGTTCTGAGCCTGTTATGATACTGAGCAAGAGCATCCACAAAAGGCACAAATGATTTATAAAGCACTGAGCAAGCTGAACTCGGTCCCTTGCTCTCTCTGGGAGGCTGTGGCTGCACAACCACCCAGGAAGGAAGAGAGCTTGGAGAAAAACACACCAAAGTGTGAGAGCTCCAGACTACCACTACAGTGACCCTGTGATCATGGGTGACCGAGTAGGGGAGCAGGAATAACATCAGGGGAAAATCTACGTCTTGTGCTATTAGGAGAACTTGATAAACCCATGTTTTACTTCCCTTCACCTCCGGACAGGACACCAAAAGTAGCAACAGATAGAAATCCCAGGATCATTAAAACCCCCACCACTGAGGGCTGCTGGAACACATCTCTTGGAAGCATGACCTAGGCAGGTTTACAGGGACTGGAAGTATGACCTAGGCAGGTTTACAGGGGCTGTAGAGGGAAGTATGACCTAGGCAGGTTTACAGGGGCTGTAGAGGGGCACACAGGCTATAGGCAGACGGAAGGCAAGGCCAATTCCTCAGCCCTACAGAGGTTTCTGCCCCACCAGTGACCTGAGGCACAAACTCCCATTGCTTGATCAAAACACCACATTGGTTTCTCTAGGCACAGGGAGACGGCAAATGCATTTGCTCATCTCACAAGAGCTATCTGGATTCATGCCAGCTCAAATCTGTATCACCCAGACAGCTGCTGGCATGGGCATAGCAATCTTGCATCTGTCTGCAGCAGGGAATTGGCTGCAGGTCTGACAGTAAGGGAAGCAAAATAACAGAAGGACAACCATGTGGAAAACAACAAGTTGTATTAGATCTGGCTTTAGCAACTGCAGTTTTACCAGCAACATTCCCTGGGACCAAGGTCTTTCCAGGCACTTTGTAAGTACATCACTGTGAACTAATGAATGAGTTATAACCCTGGTCTCCAAGCAAGGGCATTACTCCAGCCTGAGGATGCTGAACTTCAGTAATAAGGGGGCACTGCAAAGATGCAGCTCAGACAGTCTTGAAAATGTCAGTACCTGGCCAGGTCACCTACAGACAGCTGGGATGAGGAACACACAGATGGAGGCACTGGGGAAAATCCTTTCAAACACAAACCTAAAGCTAGATGATCTGGTAAGCACCAGTCTCAGACAAGAGCAGAGGGAAAGCAAGTCAACAATTACATTGGAATGAAATATGGTCAGCAAAGGAGGCAATTTTGAACTAAAGCTGCCTGTACAGAAAGACTACCACAAGAAGCTATATTGTGATAAATCTGAGAGGATCTTAACACCATTGCATCCCCATCCACAAAGGTCCATTCAGTTCCAGGACAAAAGCTGATAAACTGTTCTGTATTTTGAACTCGTGTAGAAGGGGGATGAAGAGTAAACAAAAATGAAGAAAGGAGGAGCTAGGACTTCACAGGCATCAGGGAAGTTGCTCCAGCACGCACAGCCCCCTGAAAGAGCCAGGTGGAGTTATGATTCCCACCTGGAGGCAGCTGTGGGGTATAGATAACAAAGGAGGATAGATATTAGCAAGGATGAAACAAGGAAGAACTGTCTGAAAATAACATCAAAATGTTAACTAGCTGTTATCAGGAAATCCTGACAAATACCTTCCCTGGGAAAACATGGTCCCCATGGGAACTGGGAAGGCTCTGATAGTCAGTACATGTGTGACTGTGTTGTAGAAAGCATCCAAGAATCCCCTGCAGAGAACATCTGGTACAGAACAGGCGTAGTTCCCTGCAGGAGTCACACCAGGCCAGCTCCATTGCTGCTGTCTCTCAAGCTGTACTCTAGTGATGTATAGAAAGTTTGCTTTTTATATGAAACTCTTGCTCAACCGTTACAATATCAAAGCTACATACACAGGAAGCTCTGTTTAGCAGCCATCTGTAAGCTTCTGATAACAAGACAAAGTGAGATGCTGGGTCCTCAGCCTCTGAAAAATGAATATGAAAAAACCAGGAAAAATCTCAAGCTCAAAACAGAGAACATGGAAGCACATGAGACATTTTCATTTCACTCTTCAGTGAGAACTGCTTCTTTGGAAAATACAGTGAGATTTTCATTCCACATCCTACCATCAGTGCCAGGTTTCTCACTTTGGAAGGCACAACATGCACTGCATTGTGTGTGATGCTATGATATGCAATATATTTTTCTTTGCTTCAGTCTAGAACCATTTCCCTGAAATGTGGAATAAAGCTTTGAAGCTTTATCCCAGCCATGAAAACTTTTTGCATTCATTCATAGTAATGCCTAATCCCATTTTAATCTTAATAAGCTCTTTAGTGCAATAATATTCTATGGCATTAAGGCATACAACTTAATTCCTTGAATTAAAGCCAGGATTCTCTTTGGAGTTTTTGCACTGGCTTCCATAAGCTTTGGATCAGGGATCAGGTCAACCTCCAAAAAATCCTCCAACCTGCTGCAAACCAGTGAACCGTCTGATTGAAAAGGCTTTATGATTTTGTATTCTCTTACAGTAGCTTTTGTATGTGTATAAAATTTGCACTCATAAGAATTCCAGAACTTCCAGCAGCATTTAAGCAGAATAATTAGCTGCCTTCATGACAAGATTCTGTTGATAAACTCTTCAGGAAGAAATATTTCCTTACCCTCATTTCCCAGCCCAGGGCTGATACAGTGACAGAACATGAGGAGCTTGAAGCCTTTGGGTGCCTACTCTCAGAAGAACATTATTTCTTGATCTCTCTAAATGAACTGGATTCCCAAGTTCCTTCAGACAAAAATGATAGAGACAAATTTAATATTAATTAAATTGCAAACAGGAGGAAGTTGTTGCTAGTTTAAATCATTTAGTTACAGAGGAAATTTTAAATCACATCTTTCAAAGGTCTGAGAAAAATCATACTGTGGGAGCCACCTGGAATTTCTCTCTGAACCTCAAATAAATGTCCCAAGTATTCCCAATAGAACAAATCCTCTGGCTTGTTTTCAAATTTTAATTGTGGCTGGGAGCTACATAACAGTGCAAAATCCACTCTCTGTCCTTCCCATGTCTTCACTTTGACTTTACTTAAAAATCTGTATCATAGGCACTTCCATCCCTTGAGCTTTGTGACAAGGCACTGAATGTACACAGAGAGGATAAATCAGTCCAAAGCTTGGACACAAATCCAAGTCAAGGGGGTTGCTGCTCACTGACTGGGTTAGAGAAGGTGACCTCTTTGGCTGCTCCAATTGTCAAATAACATACAGTTCACAGTGACTTGGGCTTGCACATATCTCTGCAAGCAGCAAGTTCAGAGCACAAGAGCAACTCATTGCTGCAGCTCAGCTGCTGAACAGTACTCAGTAACAAAAACAGTTTTCTTATTTTTCATCAAAGGTCCTAAAATCCTCTTTAGTTAACTAAAGAGATGGTCAAAAGGCCATTTGATCAGACCCAGAAACGTCTTCATGGGAACTGTTTCTGATAGGAGGTGAGTCTTCCTTATACGCAGCAGAAAAGTAAAATCATATCTGGTGGCTGGTTTGGCAATTTCAGATAAGAACCCCATTGCTAATTTCTCACAGAGGCAATAATGAAACTCAGAAATAATTTTTCACATGATCTGTGCCCTGTAGATCTTCAAACCAAGAGTGTGTGACAGGAAGGGAGATAGATATGCTGAGGGTAACATCTGTGGCCCAAGCATTTTAGAGCTCTTGTGCAGAACCGCTGGAGAGGCTTTCAAGTCAGAACTGTGCAGGATGTCACTAGGATGATGCCAGCTGTGTTTGACAGGCTAATACCCATGCTTTCCCACTGGTGCACAGGTGGGATTCCATGAGCAAGAACTGGGTTTGAATGCAATAACCTGTATTGGAAGAACAGAGATTGGCAAGTATGTTAAACCAATGCCCCCGAGCCTGGCACAGGCACTGCAAATTTTCTAGTCTATTGCTATAGAACAGGCAAAATAGGTCTTCATTGCTGCCTGCTGTGTGTCTGATTTAAATAAGAAATCTGCAGAAAAGCACAAGAACCAAAAGTCTCCACCAAATCAGAAAAAAAGTCCTTCAGACCCAATACTTTGTCTCCAGCTGTAGCAAAAGACAAGATGCAAATTACATATACCACAGGATGTCGCTAACATATCTGATAGCTTCCAGTGATTTGCACTCAAGGACATCCTGAGCCAGAGATGATGTCTTTGTGTACAATGGCACTTGGTAAATTTTTCCTTCATGATGCAGTAGAGACACTTTCTGAACCTATAGACACTTTTACTATCTATGGTACCCTTAGTTAAGGAATTCACACAATAAACCCTCACACCTGAAAAAAAAGAAATTAATAGATCTGTGACCTTTTTCTCTCAGAATGCATAAATACCCCCAACTTGTTTTACTTGATGCTACCTGCAAGTTTCCTCAGTGCTTCCCCTGGAAGAGACAAGAGTACTATATTGACAAAAGTAACCTATTCCTATTAATTTTGGTTCTCCCAGGAAGAGGATGTTGCGGTCATTCATTTTTTGGCCAGTGGTAGTCAACTGCAATTGTTGGGTTCCAATTAGAATATTGTCACTTGAAAACTATTAAAACTCCATGTTATTTCTGACCTAGAGAGGTTAGGACACCACCTGTATTTAAATACAGGGGGAGGATGTTTTTTCTTTTAAGTCAGTGTTACTTAGGAGCAGCATTTAAAGAATTCAGATAGGACATGGTGAAGATAAGTAGAAGCTACTGGAAGTTGGTTAAGTAAATTTCCTGTTGGGCAGATAAAATAATCTTTACAATTACTCCATTCTAGCAGTAGTTTGAAGATTAAAAAAATACACTTCACTGCCATTCTCTACATACAGGATCAGAGCAACAGCTGGTGAAAATTGACCTTGTACCCATAAGTCACCTAACATTTACTGTAGCTGGTCACAAGACTGGCTTTCTGGGTCCCTGGGAGAAGCTTAGGTGATCTTGTGTGTACTGCTTCAAGGAACTGCGTTTTCTTCCAGCAATTAGTCTCTTTCCACATTTTGGTTTTGAGACATCACCACTCCAAGTGTCAACCTCCTGCTTCTCCAGAGTGATGGCAGCTGATCCCAGCAGTAAAACCATCTAGGTTCATTGAAGCAATGGGAATGAGGGATTTACTGTGGAAAGAGATAAAGTTCTTAGCCTTCATTAAATAATTAGCAAGAAGGAATATTTTAGAGAAGATGAGGTAGCTGTTGGTTTAACCTTTTAGCCGTCTGTGGCAAACCAGAGGAGACTGCCTCATGCTCACTAATACCTTAACTGAGCATATTGCATCTTTTGGGTTACTCAAAGCAAAGCTAAGGTGGTGAATTATTGCCTCAGGAAAGCTGGCAGGACACACCTAGGGCAGAAACTTGGTGATCAACCCAGCAGGTAGGGTCCACACCTGATATAGCAGAAGCACAGGGAGTACTGCAGATTCCCAAGGGATTCAAAACAGAGAGATGCTACTAATATATTAATAGTAAATAAGGTTTCCTTAACAAGAGGGTATCCAGGACACCCCTGTTGCCTCAGAGCAAAGTCCAGCTGCAGAAGCAAGGCCATGTTTTGGATTTGCAGTCAGCAGCAGCCTGCACAGACTGTGGCAGGAGCTCCTGTTCCAGTGCTAGAGTTGGCAAGGCTGCAGGTGTGGGAGGGGGCACACTAACCCTAACCCATGCCCTGTACTCAGCTGCCTCCTTTCAGCTCCCTTTGGAGCATGGTGGCAGTGGCTGCCAAACAGGGCCTGCTCTCATGGAACTCCTGGTGTGCTTGTGCTGGCTCTGCTTGCTGCTCCTCCAGGGGTTCCTGTGCCTGCCTTCCCCTCTGCACAGTGCCAGGCACTCAGCTCCTGGCCATGCCAGACTTCGGGAGATGCCAGCACGGACTGTCCTTATTGAGGATGCAGCCTTCTATGGTCAGCAATGTCTGTGGTGTATTGGGAGAACTGGAGCTATAAATACAGAAAATAAGGGTGACTTTGGTATGTTTTCCCACTTAAATTTTTATTGGACTTTTTAGAGCCAGAAATATCAGAAAGCTCCTTTAATGACAGTGGCATCCTTTACGAGTCTCCGCAAAAACTGAGCCCTAAAACCTCTGCCCTACTAGCTCCTGCTTCACAGGCCTTGAGGCAAAATCATTCTGGGTGAGGCTGCGCCAAGTGAAGACCCTTCTGAGCTTCCCATTTCTGACTCTGAAACACACAGAAGTTCCCCGTCCATAGAAACATTTACAAGCTTTTCCAAAGCTGATGGAGGAGGAATCTTAGGATGAGCACAAGGGTTCCAGCTGCCTCCCACAGCCACCCTGTCATGCAGGAGGGGAGCAGCCCCATAGTACCTGGGGCCAGGACCAGCACAGAGGGGTCCAGGATGCCCATCCTCAATGGTGTCTTTGTGTCTCAGGATAAATTCTCCCCACATGGAAGTATTTCCTAGAGTAGGAAAATGAGTGGTAAGCCCCTCCCCAGCCGCTGGGATGGGCTTGCTTGGAAAAATGCAGTGTTATAACATGGGTTTCATCTTTTGGCAGCTGTTGCATAAATAACTTTCTCTTACTGGAAGCAAAGACAATGGTTGGGTTTTAAAAAAAAGAATATTTTGTACCTTTAACACTATCAAGTATTATTTGAGTTCTCCACAGCTGCAGAAGAAAACAGCTGCTGGGTCCTGGTTTTGACCAGAAAAAGTCATAGTCGTGACATTGACTTATACAAGCACAGAGATCCAAATGGCTTGTTTTTATTTATTTTGTTTTCTGAAATCTATAAAAATAAACATCTTCAAGACTATGGAACTTTGCCAAAAGTTAAAAATATAACTGAAGAAGAAAGTAACAGCCACACACTGTTCCTAACCCAAATTTAACATTAAAAACCCCAACCTAGCCACAGCAGAGGAACTCTAACCAGCCTTTTCTACTCCACAAACTCACTTACCTCTCACCCCATAAAGAAAACTTTTGAATGCAAAAAGAAATTAAGAACATCATTCATTATCATACTCTAAATGTTGCTTAGCCCTTTTGTTGTCTCCCAGGTTCTTTTTGCCATACATACTCCCTAAAAACCACACCTTCAGTCTCAAATAACCTATTAAAGCATTTGTGAGGCATCACCCTGATTTTTCTGCTGAAGAGCAGGCTGTGTCCCAGGAATCTGCAAGGCACATGCAAAGAGAATTATTAAATGATTTTCAGCCTGTGGTCTACAGTCTGCAGGGACTTCATGAACTATTTCTGAAGAATCCAGAACAAACAATCAAAGCAAGCAAGATGCTTGTCACTGTGCTTTGATTTCATGGTCAGTGCATTAGAAAAAATATTTTTAAATGTTTAGGGAAAAGATAGAAGAAATCATCCAAGGCTGGAGGCAGTCTAGAAAAGTGTAAGAAGAGCAGGAGCTTGTTTCATACATACTAGTTTCTGGATTGTGTTTCAACTAGCTGAAATGTGAAGCTATGGTGATTTTTTTATAGCTTCTCAGCAGCATTTTGCAGTCCATGCAGAATTCTTGCTGCTGCACCAATTTTCTCAGCAGCATCCATGCCAGATAGCTTAAAGTTAGTGCAGTGGTTTCATTACCTTTTCAGTGCTACTTTATCTGAGCTGTTGTCATTTCAGTGAGCCAGGAGGCTTTGCTCTTATCTTAAAAGTAGGAACATTATTGAATTTTTTAGTGTTTTTGCATTATAGATCTACTATGCTGATTTACACAGCCAGCCCCAGATCTTCTTGACTTATTAAGCATCACCAGATCTACTCCATATTTTCCTAATCTGGGAACAGCTCTCTTGCAACAGAGAGACTAAAATAAGCTCAGCTGTGTTAGTGTTTGTCATGTTGTCTGTTATATCACAGCTCTGTGTGGTGCAGAGCCTGCTGCAAAGGTTGCAGAGTTACTGCCCAGAGAACAGTTCTGCCTTGGGAAGCAGCCTGGCACCTCAGCCCAGCAGCCTGCTCATGCTCAGCTGATCCTCCTGCAGGGAAATGGATCACCAGTGGAACTGCTGTGCTGCTCTCTGGGTTCAGGCTGCTGTCTCAGCACAGCACTGCTCTGACTGGAGCCAGCCCAGCACCTCTGAGCTGTGAAATGCAGACAGGACCCCCATGTGCCAGCCCCAAAATCACTGAAGGCACGGGGAGTATTTCACACAGACCACTTCAGCTCCAGACAGCATGTTTCCACAAAGAAGTAAATGAGAAAATAACAAAACATATTCCATCTCTTGTGCTGTGGGAATGTTAATCCAAGTTCATGGTGTTTAACACAAGTAGGACAGCTGGTCTCCAAATGCTTCTGCTTATCGATGCAGTGCCATAGGATCAGAGCTGCCATCAGTGGGCACATACTGTCTGCTCACCTTCCCTTTTGTGAAACAAAACTTTCACACCCTAAAGCATTTTCCCCATCAGCTTTCTCACTTCCCCCTCATTTCTGTGCCATTCTAGAAAGCTGGCCACTGTTCCTCCCAGCACTGGTGTCATATTGCTGCTCACCATCAGCCTGCATTCTACAATTTTGGAGTGTAATCTCTGAGCTAAAGAGGACTTCTGGCTGCCCTGTAATTTATTGAGGTCTTTCTAAGACACAAGCCTGGTTATCCCAGGGCATCCTGGATGGCTGAGTGTTAAATCAGAGGCAATCTTTACTGCAAGTCACAGACTCAGACTCTGTACCAACAGTGAAATTCATCAGCCCTGCTGCCCCTGGTCTGCCACCAGCCCTAATCCCCCCTGATGGCTATGGGCACCAGGATAGCACTGGGAACAGCAGCAGGGATTGGCCAAAGGGGAGGACAGGGCAGGGAGGGAAGGTGTGGCAGAGGGAAAAAGGGAGAGAAACTGATATCTGGAGCTCATGTTCTGCCCTAGATGTGGCCAGCTCTGTGGGGATGGCTATGGCAGATTCACAGAACAGGGAAAATTGAGAGGAGCCCCTTTTGTGGGCAGAGGTACAGCCCCTGCAGCCCCCAGCCAACTGATGGGGATTGGGTTGAGCCCCCTCCACACACCATGTTCCCATGCCTGGTTGGTTACACAGGCAGCATGGCGCAGGAACCCAGGGATGGTTTCACCTCCCCTGGCTTTAGGTGTCTATAGCAGGACTGCCGAGGGGGATCGGGTCAATAAAACTGCTGGAGCTGAAGGATGGATTCATCTAACCAAGCACAGCACCTGCTTCAGCATGGCATGAGCTCTGCTCCAGCCTCAGCTACAGGATTAACTCTTCACAAGCAAGGGAAAGCCCCAAGGTGCCAAGCTCAGGCAGGGACATTGCATTTGTTTAGAGGTCAGTGCCATGCTCAGAATCCAAAAATGAAGTAGACTAGAATGCAGTGAGGACCAATCCTGGCAAGACAATGGCAGTGATAGTCACACCAACACATAGCTGAGGAATGTGGATAAAAATAAAACCTGTGGGAACAAAACAAATTCTGAAAGCATTACAATAACCATTGGTTAAATAGCACAGTGTTTACTGGCATTCCCATAACATCCAAAAACCTTTAGCAGGGTTCAAAGCTTTGCTGTGCTAAGTGCTGCTCAACCATATAATTAAAAGACCCTCCTGACCTCTTGAGATCACGTGCAGGAGCAGGAAGATCCATGTGTGGTCATCACCCATTTGCTGTGACTCTTTTTTTCCCCAACCATTTCCAAAAGTTTCTCAGCATTGCCCATTTCTCTCAAGGGATTGTGCTGGAACACAGTAACTTGATTTGGGCAAGCACTTGAGTTAAAACAGCATTGCCTCAGAAAAAGGGATATATTGTTGCTTGCAAACTTTCTGACATTGCAAGGCCAGGTTTGTACCATGATATCTCAGATTTCCTTTTAGGTGATCTCAGGTTGTTTCCACAGGTCTCAAGAACTTCAGCCAAGACTTTAAAACAGATTGAATTTACAAAGAAAAATATTCTGATTATTTCCCAAGTATGTGAAGAAACTTCTCTTTATATACAAGTACCAGAACATTTGGAGGAAAATAGGAAAGAAACATATTTACAGACCTCCTTGATATCTCAGTAAACACAGGAAGGAATTTAAACATTACTACAGGCTCAAAGCAACTTGTTAGAGAAAACAGAAAAATATTTTACACATTTTTTACTTTTTTTGCATACCAGGTGTGTTTTTTTCTGAGTTCAGGTGTGTGTCAAGTACCCAGCTCCATGGATCTTCAAGAACTCCTATGTCCAGTCTTTGAAATAAAGTATTTTAAAACATTTTTAATCCACATAGAAGACTTGTAATACACATGGGTTTCTTTGCAGTTGCAAATTAAATCTTCAAGAAAGTCCAGGAGGCTTATTGAAGATGGAACTGGGGAAAAAAACCCCAACAAAACAAAAACAAACAAACAAACAACAACAACAACAGCAACAACAAAAAGTACCCTAAGCATGGACACAAGAATCAGTATTGGCTGCTGGGGATGTGACGCTGTGAGATGACCTGAGAGAACAAAATGTCTGTAAAAAACAGAAAAGAACAAAGCAAAAATAACTGGATTTAAAGGAGCTTGCTTGACTTGGAGCTTCTTAAATACCTGTAAAAATTCATGGAGATTTACCAAATCCCATAAGTGAGCCAATTGTGTAAGTATCCAGAGAGTAGATTATTTTTATTTAGCTAAAAGTATCTGCAATATATATATTCTTAAAACCATTTGCTTTCTGTAAAATGGAGGATGCACCTTTGAGAATTGTGCAATCAAAGGAAAGCATGGAAATTAAGTCAGAAATAGAAAAATGTGTCAACAGTTGCATCAGAGAGAAACTAACTAAACTGTTACTTTCAGCACAGCATTTTCTCCCTTTGTGAGCTGTATTATAGCCAAAAGAAAGCAGCAAAGAAGAGAATCAGGTCAATTTGAGACATGATTTATTTTGAACCTTCTCTGTAGCACGTTTAACACAACCACATTTCACTGCGCTGCTAAGAATAGTCCTATGGAGACTGGGAGAAATCTAAAGCATGTGTGCATGTTTGCACTGGGTTAAGGCACCTCAGGCAAACCAAGTCTTCATTTTTGGGACATGAAGTGACACTTAGGCTCCTCCTTTGCCTCCAGGGACAGAGTCTTACTGAGTAATGAGTAGGTATTTAAATTATTAGCACTGAGGAGAAAAGCTCACACAAAACTCAGGGTGTTGGTTACAGCTCTCAGGAAGCAAATGGTCATGAAAGTTGGTTCAATACAAACACTGATACCGTTTTGCTGGCTTTGAAGTATTTAAACTGCATGCTGGAAGGTGTTTGAGCATCGCATCTGAGCACCATGCCTAAATGAAACTGCAGCTAATTGCAGCACAATTAGCATTTGTACAGAGAAATGAACAAGAAGAGCAGGGCTGGTCTTCACTGCAGAGTCAAATTAACTTTGTGATGTTGTGAGTTGAATGTTGCCTTTGTATTAAGTCCTGCTGACACACAATAACCTCACTCAAGCATGCTGCAGAACAGATACAAGATAGATAAGTGCTGCCAGCCTTCACACACCTTCCCATAAATTCCATGCATGAAAAAAGGATGAAATTGTGCTAGAATCCACAGAGAAGTGGTTTACAGAAAAATCTGTATCTTTTCTGGTAATCGCAACCCAGACCAATATGATCCCTGCACTTCTCTGCCTCAGCAGTCTGTTAGAAGATCCTCTTTCTCTTTTATCTTACAGCAGAAGCAGCAGAAATAAAACTTTCTCTTTTTTCCCCCAAACCCGTGTGTGTGCACATGAATAGGGGTTTGCACACTGCCAGATCACTCTGCAGCACAAGTTTAATCTGATCACATGTGGGCATATGACTGCACTGCTGTCAAACCAGACAGGGCACAGGATGGAGCTTCCACTGTCCTTTTCTGTTAGCATGAAGTTTATGTCAGCTGGGGAGAGTGGATGACACCTGATCTCTCACAAGGCCCAGCAGGATGGGTTTAACCCGTTGTGCTCCTCTGAAGGGATCCAGCAGGGCAGAAGGGGGGTGTGGCAGGCCAGCACCCCGCAGCTGGGGCTGTGCCAGCCTGGGTGCCATGAGCACAGCCCAGAAAGGAGGGCTGACCCAGCCAGCCAAGGCTCCCAGCAGGACACAATCCCAATGCCAGCTTACACTGGCAGATTTAAAATGGATTTGCACTTGGCATCCTGGCTTGAGCCATGGCACAGCAGCCTGTGGTGCTGCTCTTCATTGTTTACCTCACACGACATCACCTCAGAGTGAAATAATTCCAAAAAATAGTTCTAAAATAGCTCTGCTCGTACACTGCCAATGTTCCACTGTATGGTACAAGGCTCACAGCGGGCATTTGCCTCCCTGGATCAAGAAGAGAAGCTGAGATCCCTCTCCTGGCCTTCTCTGACAGACTGCTACCATCTCGTGGCCATTCTTGCTCTCTCTGTTGGCAACAGCACCCGACCTCTTTAAAAGCCCTTATTATTTTCCTCTGCCCTCTTAGCTGTTCCACTAGAAATAAACGATTCTTTGGAAAAGAAGTAACAAAACCAAACCACTTTAGTTGTGCTATGACACTGTAGAAAGAATAAGATTAAAGAAAAACGTGTCCAAAATATTTTTCATAAAGTTTACACAAGAATCTGAAAATAGCACCTATCACTTCATTATGCAAAAGTAAATAAAATTATTTTAAGGAATATATATATATATATATAAAAATTTTATATGTGCATATATATTTATATAGAATATATCTATTATATATATATTATATATATATATATATATATATATATATATATATATATATATATATAAAAAACACAGATCCTTTAAAAAATAAATAATTTGTGAAGAGCATTTCTTCAATATCAAGCAAAGCTTTAGTGCACTCATCCTGAATTCCTGTCATCTTGATTCAATCAGAAGCAAATTAAGACTTAGAGAGAAAAACAGTTTGCAATATAAAGCTTCAAGAAAACATTTTAAATCAAGCTGCTACCGACACAAGCATTTTTTTTTCCAAGAAAGAATACAAAAATTCTCACCAGAGGTACACAAATTTCCTGGGGACCCCAGACCAAAGTTTAAGCTATGAAGTCCCCCTGTCAGCAGCAAACTTTAGAGCTCATGTAAGGGATAATGCTGCCCAGTGGACAAGACAGATTTCTGACATAGTTTTCATTGGTAGTTCTTCCACTCCAAACTCTGAGCAGTCACTCCTGCCTCCTACCCCTGCCCTGTCTGCCTCTCCTGTTCACCTCTCTACACAAAGGGTGGACTCTTAGCAAAGCACTGCACCTTACACACGATTCTGATTGAGATGATGGGGGTTTTTTTAGGTATCATGATGATAGAAATAAAATTGGATAATTGAAATAAGAGCATATGACTGAGTTTATTTGGTTTATTATTAGATTACAGAAATTATTGTTTATACAAGGGTAGTAAATCTGATCATTCAACTGGCATTTTGGGAAAAGAAAAAAGCAATTCTGGAAATCAACCTGCTTACCCCTCAGGACCATCTTCCCTACAGAGAGAGAAACTCATCCATTGCTTTCCAGCGCTGACGGTGCAGAGTCTGACTCTAGAGGGGGTTGTGCAACCACGCGTGAGTGTGACTGTGACAGGGAGGAGGAAACTCTCCTGGGTGTGTGAAAAAGCGCTGGTCAGCCCCTCATGTCGTGTACAAACTGATACACCCATAACAAATATAACTCCTGATGCAGAGGCCGTGGCGTTTGCCTTGTGGCAGCAAACAGCAGAACTCCCATGGGTGTTTAGCACTGGAGAATGTTTGTGGAGCTCTGTTTTTCTGTCTCATCCATGATCAAGAGCTCACAGTAACATGCTGAGCACTCCAAGAAGAAGGTTTGAATTCTCCCTCTTCTGCTCAGTAAAGAACACATCACCCACAGCCCCTTCTGGGGCCATGTGTCCCCTTTGTGACTTGCTCTGGGCAAGGTCCAGGGGGCTGGACAACCATGCCTTCCTGCAATTCAGAGAAATCCTGGGGATGTACATTCACACATGACCTACTTGGACTCCTGTGTCAGCCAAGGAACTACCACTGGTGCCTCTAGAACCAGTGGAGGAAAAGCAGGTCTTCCATGGAGCAAACCCAAGCAGATCCAAAATCCAGTGCTCCGAACTGTTCCTCATGAGTGCACACCTTCATGGACAACAGAGGAAGCTGGAGGAGTCCAGCCAGTTTGCTTAGGTGGCTGTGACCTCCAACACCACAGTCATCCCTAATTTCCTGTGCAAATTGACCTTTCTGTTGGGCCTTCTTCACATAACCCACCAGACCTTGCTGCTCATGCCTCCTCAGACAGCTGAGAACATCCTGCCTCAGTTATAGGGGCAGGAATGTAATCCAGGCATGGGGTACTGGTGCAGTACATGGATTACAGACACTGGGTCTGATTCTTCTGCCGGCCACAAAACAAACCAAAATAGGCAGCTCTTCTCTGGAAATAAACAAAATCAAACCAGCCTGCTATGGACTTTCAATTTTATTTTAGTATTTAAATGTAATAGGTTTAGTACGAAGACTCCCCCGTAGATAATTTGTAACAGAAGATAGTCAGCACTCTTCTTACATATTAAAATTCTTTCAATTATTCCCCTGCATTTTCCCTGTAAAACCACAGGATGGAAGAAAATGCAAGGGAAAATGCATCTTCAAATTACTGTGAAGGTCTAAACAAAATTGGAAATTGATCTACTCACACTTAATGGTTCTTGACCTAGGTGAGTATTTACCTCAGTCTTAGCTTGCAGCTCACCCTTAACCACCAATTTATGAGCCAGACCTCCCTTAGAGTTAGGTATCCACTACAGGTTAAAAATGGGTTCATCAGTTTTGTGTTTAATTGCTTTACTTCTCATATATGATCTCATCTACACTTGAAACCTGATCCTTCAGATGAAAAAAATTAGTTTATTATGGGGTTTTGTTGTGAAGAGAATTAAATCTAGAAACCAGACCAAAGCAATGAGAAATTTTTTTCTAGTAAAATTTAGTACTACTGGTGCTGTATCTGATTCAGACCCTAAGCAAATACAAAGACACATGAAACCAAACTTCTGTCTTTTGGCCTGATATAAGGAGATAGTAGGAAGGATAGGAAATGGTTTGAAAGGGGATCCTTCAATATCTATGATCCCATGACGAGTAATTAACTCTGAGCAGTGTTGCAGTCAGTGCGCAGTACCAGCAGTCCCAACCATCCAATAAATACATTTTTTTCAAAGCCTTTTCTCTGCCTGTCATGTTTTCATTTGAGTGGCCTTTCCCAACTTCGAAAAATTCCTTGCTGGCAAGCAAGCACCCCCCCACTGACTTCAGATGTCTCCTTGTTACCCCTAAAATGCAGTTTGTCCAGATGTAGGCCTGCATTTCTGCACAGAACTCCTCCTTGTTACTGTCTGTATAAGCCTATGTTTGCACCACACAAAGGAAAACAAAATAAAACAAATTAGCCATATATGTCAATTAGAGAAATTGCTGTCACAGCTAAATTGAGTGAAACAAAGCTGCAGGCAGATAAAGTTCAGACTTTAGTCCTGAGGTCTTACACTTTCAGTACAAACCTCATGCCCAGTTATTAGCAATGTCAGCACTGTATTTCAGGGCTACAGGGTTAAATGTGAATGTCAGCTAATGACTGATTTTGTGCAGGCTGTACAGAAGTCCCAGTGCAGGCCTATTTTGAGTTAGTGAAGACTAAGGCAGTTTGTGTGCCTTATTTATACAACAAATTGCAATTCAGAAATAATAAAATAAAAATTGGAAATGCATAGAGGTGGGACTGAGACATCTATGACCTTATTCTGCCTCCTTTTTCAGAGTGGATACTCACCACCCCTGAATCATTGTACACTACAACAGGTTTGGACACAATGCTGCCATAGCAAACTCCTGACAAAGGAGGTTTTAGTTTGCTTCCCCATCCATAGCAAAATATGGAAGTGATTTATTTAGGAGAAGATGTGAACAGCCTAAGAAACCTTGCTGTCAGATGTAGGCAGATGAAGCCCTTGCTTTGATCTCCTTTACAAATAGAACTCAAAACCTGATGAATCAATGTGATTTTCCATGTAATTTTAAAGCACTTGGGAATAAATTATTTTGCTGTGGATGGGGAAGCAAACTAGTCCCAGTTACACATCTGCCTCATCTTCTTTAAGTTCTGCTTGTCCTGTTACTTATTACAGAAGTCCAGCTTGGCTCAATCCATTGTTCTCAGTGAAAAACAATATGAACCAGCTTAAAATGAGTTTGTTGAGAAAATATGAGCAAAGAAAGATAAGAGCCAAAAGAGAAAGTGAAAAATATGAGATCTGTGTAACTGCAACATCAACATTGAAGTCTGCGTTGGAAGGATATTTTGTTTTTGCCAAAATTTATAAACAAAACCTGGTCAGATTGGATCAGTTCTTGAATACAGACTTCTCTGTCTGGCAAGGATTCATTGGACAGAGTTGAAGGGATTAGTTGCCTTATTCCACTGTCATTGGTTGAATATCAGATTTATTTATTATTTCCTGTCTTTGCTAAGTTGATCCAGTTGCCTTGGATGAACTTGGAACTTCTGGCAGTTGTTGATTTTGGTCCTGGGATACTTTTACATGGATAAGAAGGGATTATAATAGGTTTGCAATCCTAGGATATCTAGTTGTGGCCACAAAATGTTCAGAAGCTCAAAACTGAAAGGGATTTGGAACCTTTTTTGAGGCAAATACAGTTAGTAAAAGCTTGTAATACACAGAAAAGCACTGGTACTCTTTGAGATTAGTTCATTTAGAAATTAGGTGCTTCTGCAGGGTGAGCATATTACCTGTCATGAGTAAGTTGCTACACTTGGTGCCCAGGAGAACTGGTAAGGGCTGTGTAGGAAGGAATCTCTGTCCTTTGCAACTGGACATGCAAATTTACTGCAAGGGATAAGATGTGGAGAAGCACTCTGAACCTCAGCTCCCTGCCTTTCTGCAAACAAGGACAGGGATTTCTCTTACAATCTTTTAGTTGCTATTCTTTAAAAATGCAGCTTTCCATGAATTAATTACTGATTTGAACTTCGTGCACAAGCCACTGGAAGTGAACCTTATTTCAGCCTGTACAGCTCTCCAGAAATGTGGGTGTTGTGGTGTTGTGATTCTCAGCCTTCATTAATGAAACTTTCCAACCAAGGGGAAGAAAACTGCTGCCTTGAAGTGTGGCCAGTTGTCCCTCCTGTTCCTGAGGAATGACCTGCAGGGAGTTAAAAGAATTTAGTAATTGCTGGGACAGCAAACATCAAGCTGCAGTAGAACATGGGTGTTTGCTTGGCACTGAATGTGTTCTCTAGGTGATCATCATACACACAAACTCAACAAATTCCTTAAGCACCTCCTTTGAAAGCATAGTGTGGAGAATGTTCTAAGAAACTCTAGTTATTACTAAGAGTTTTAATCAAGACACCAGTTGCATTACTGCCATGCTTGGTGAGATTAAGGATCTTCTCCCAGCTGTTGCTTAGACTTAGATTTATAACACTGTGAATCAGATTTGCACCTGGTTCACTGCAGGGTGCTTCTTCATGGCCTTGCACATTGTTTGGCACTACCTCATGCCACAGTGCTAGCCAGCATCCCACTGTTTGTCTGCTCTCTGCCTACGAATTCTGTGTTTGAGTACTGCTGACCCCACACCAACCTCCACACAAGCGCACACACACACACACACAGTGGTGCTGCTTCCAAGCAAGCAAGGTGCAGGCAGAGATGTTTTAGTGCTTCACTGCTGACAGCTTTAGCAAGGAAACAGCCTGTACAAACGTGGCTTGTGGCCCCTGCTGCACTCAGAAACCAGCACTAAGGAACAGCACAAGAAATGGCTGGTAAAGGACTGGAAATAAATCAAGAATTGCAAAAACAGTGCAGGGCAAGACAGACATTACTATTTCTCCCTCACTTGGATGTTCCAGTTGCCTGACCAAGACACCTGCTACTTTGCCCACTACTATCCTTACACCTCAACAACCTGCAGGAGCACCTGGTGGCCATCTCTGAAGGCCCAGTGGTGTCTAAGTTCTGCAAGGTTCACATCTTATACTGCTCACTGTGAAACACAGTGTAAGTTTTAACTATCACCACCACTACCCCCCTCCAAAAGTGGCAAGGGCGCTGAGCAGAAGGCTGCAATAGTGACAGTGAGGGTGCATCCAGGGGGAACTGAGAATTCCTGGACAACAAAGGGCTTTATGGATTTCATTCTTGGTGACTCAAGTAAAGCTCAACTCCTGCAGGAGTTGCCTTTGTCTTGAAAGTAGTACCTATATTTAATCCAGGTGCTTTGATTGTGGGAAATCACCTCTGTATTTTAATAGGCCAGGAGCTGCACTTCAAACACAGATCTATTGTGAAGAAATGTTCCCCTTCCCTCTGGTATAACTAAAGCATGGTCAAAATGTAATTCTATTTTCTTTCCCTTTAGAATACCCTATTCTCTTTTCCACTATATCTTTGTTAGTTTGATGTCTCTGTGTCCCTTATTGTTTTGGTATTGTTTACATCTTTGCACTGCACCCAAGCCTTTCTGATTGCTTCTTTTAGATAAAGTTTCTTTTCAGAATGAGTTATTTTTATTTCAATATTGTGCAGGTTTTCTTTTAATATATTATCTCATTTCTGGTAATATCTTCAGAGTAAAAGAGTAGAAAAGAACAATGTCTTGTTCTTCAAGACATTTTCAGTTACTTCTCCCCATGTCCTCTGCAAAAGTTTACTTATCCTATTCCTTATTTCTTTCATTTTCTTCTTTTCTGGCATACAGCCACTTTTGAGAATTAAGTTAGGTTTAGAATAGATCCCAGATGTCCTTTTGATAGCAAAGATTGCCAAGTTTGCTGTATGTTTTGCTACAAATGGCTTTGATTTCTTGTGCAGACTTCTACTCACAAAGGCATTGATGGATATAAAATTAAACCTTCTGGTATTAAACTAAACCCTAAACCAGTAAACTAAATCTCTCCAGGTTAACTTGTATAACAAACTAACACAAAAAAGACTCTTGTGCAGAAAGCCAGCATCGGAATTAATACAATTAATGTTTTTCACCTTGTTACAGCCTGTATTAGATGATGTTCATTTTCTTTCAAATGAATGCTTTGGCCTGTAGATCCCTAACTTATAGGACACTGATGCTTCAGGCTGCAGACAAAACACTCCTTTCCATTTGAAAGACTTGGAGTGCAAAGGACAGTATTTCCACAATGTATTCTTGGACTACTGTGTAAATAACAATCAGGAAAAGGAGGTTTTCCCTACACTCTTTCTTCTCCTGCCTCATTAGTCCAGCTGTAAAAAACATAATAGGCTGTAAGTTTATAGCAATAATAAATTTGATAATGGCTTTCTCTAAGCAATAAACTAAATTTGTGGTATTTCTTACTCTTATCTATGCCTGAAGGAACATGAGAAGGCAGTAAAACAGCAAGCAAGGGTAAATTCCAATGTCCTGAATTTTGATGTGTTAAACTGGAATTCCAGGTAACTTAGAACTATTCAGATATGCCACAATTTATTGTATCTTCTCTGTATCTCATAAAGAATGACAGAGTAAGTGTTAGAATTGTTACTAAACTGGACTTTCAAGAGTCACACTATTCAATTTAACACTTTTTAAAATATTGCACATAAACTTTATAATCAAATCTTAATAGGCAGCTCACTGGAAGAAACAAAGCACTGTATCTGTGCCAGGTGGCCTTTCTGAGGAGAAAAAAACTGTAGTGATACAGAGCTTGGTCTATTGCATCACTCAAATCAATATGCTGTTTTTTCTGCAGCCTTTCATTCTGCAGATCAATCTAGGCACAGTGAAAGGTGCATTATTTGGTCTGTGTAAACCTTATTTCGTTAACCATGGAAGACACTATTCTGATTGCTTTTAGCCAAAGTGGTGAAGTTCAGGGTAACTGACAGCAGAGCAAGGATCTGTATGCTGACCAAACAATACACCTATTAAACATGATCAGCTCCTCTGGAGCTGGGATTGAACTTGGGACAAGAGTTCATATCCAGACTTAGATGTTTATTGTTTCTTATTAGTGTTACAGCCTCATAGCTGTGAGTTCTGCAGTCTTTCATTAGTAAGGTACAAAATAATTAACTATCTCTTGTTATAAGGTCTTTTAAGGTTAAACTATCCAATTAAGAAATGATACCTAGATTATTTTCCTTTTCAACTCAATAACTAATCCTTTGAAGCCCACAATGTGGACTTTTCTGTTTAGTTACAAAATATCACCTAAACTTATGAAGAAGGAAGAAGAAAGTAAAGAACAACCTGTTTCTGCCTTAAAACTTTCATTTTCTTTCATATTTATTACTATATTTTAAAACTTTAAACTTGAAGTTTTCTATTCTGGGATATACACTTCTAACTAACTACACACCTGCAGTTCTAGGGTTATCAATCAATTTTGGAAGCCTTCTCCACATCTTCAGGTTAAATGTAGTGTTCCCTTGTGGGTCTGTGCCTTTCAGCACAGAAAGTTTAAAATCTAGGGTTCCAACACTCCTTCTGTGTAGACTGTGAGATCAGAGGTGCAGGTGATTTTAGAGAGGTGAGCATTGTGTGTTATGAAGAGCTGTGGCCATAACATGGTCATTTATTAGGGAACAAAACCTTTGTACACTTCTCTTTTGGGAAACATTAATAGGTTGGATCTATATCATCAAATTTAAGATGTCCACAGTATAGAAATCAAGATCTGAGCTACACAACTGGTGCCTGAAACACAAAGAAATAAAAAGACACGTGAAAAAACTTAGATTAAATATTAGGAAAAAATCTTCACTATGAGGGTGAAGACTCACCAGAACAGGTTGGCCAGAGAAGCTGTTGGTGCTTTATCCCTGGAAGTGCTCAAGGTAGGTTAGGTGGGACTTGGAGCAACCCGGTCTAGGGGAAGGTGTCCCTGCTCATGGCAGGGGATTTGGAACTAAGTGATCCTTAATGTCTCTTTCAACCAGACCACTCTGTGATTCTGTGACAGTTCTGTGATCTTGATGCATCGTCAGAGAACAAGTCAGACGAGCAGCGCAGACCAGAAGTATTCACTTTCCCTGTAGCTTAACCCTGATCATCCAGGAGGCAGTTTTTGTCCCAAGGAAGGTGGCTGTCACCTGCCAGCTTCTGCAGCACAGCTGACTAAGCAGTCCCAGGGTCAGGATGGGGAGGGCACAAGCATTAAGCACAAGGAGTATCATGCTCTGTTCTTTGGTGTCACTTGTACTTTGCCTACATCTAAGCTCATAGGCAAATGTGGCCTCAGATTTAAAGAGCGATTTCACAGGAGGATGACAAGTGTGACAGTGCTCACATGGGTCTTAGGATGAGGGAAGAGATGTAGATCTGACTCTATGTTACAGAAGGCTTGATTTATTATTTTATGATATATATTACGTTAAAACTATACTAAAAAGAATAGAAGAAAAAGTTCTCATCAGAAGGCTAGGCTAAGAATAGAAAATAATGAATCAACAAAGGTCTGTGGCTCAGACAGAGAGAGAGCCAGCTCTGCAGTGATTGGCCATTAATTCCAAACATCCACAAGAGACTAATCACAGATCCACCTGTTGCATTCCACAGCAGCAGATATTCATTGTTTACATTTTGTTTCTGGGGCCTCTCAGCTTCTCAGAAGGGAAAAATCGTAAAGAAGGATTTTTAATGAAAAGATGTCTGCGACAGACAAGGAGACATTTTATTTTTCTGTAACCTGTATTTGCTTGTTTTGCTGAGATAAAAAGGGTTGAAGCATGTTTTTCTCCTTGTTTACTTGGTGTTTGTTTATTTCATGCTTGTGATTAACATACTATTACTCAAGAGGTTTCCCACAGACATGCAAAGCAAACTCCTGTGAGTAAACGACTTTTAGAAAGCTTGGGGATGAAATTTAGCCAACAATAATAGTTCCTGGAAATTGTTGCTTCCTGTTGTGACATAAGTACTGTAAATAAACAACAGAAAAAAGGAAAACTTAGCAGAGGAGGAGATGTTCAGGACTGAACCCCACTTTGGCCACCTAAGAGCCTGAGGCTATGTAAGGCTATGCTTGCTAAGACCTATAAACAGCAGTATACATTGCAAAACTGTTTGTCATGCCAAGCTTCACTAGGTCCTGTTCTGTCATTTTGGTGCTAAAATGCAAGCAAAGACACATTTCATGCAATGAAATTGTATGCATTGCATTCATACATCTTTCAGGCAATGAATAAAGTTCTTTTGCTGGATGTGTACCAGAAGCAAAACATGTCAGGGTGATGCTGTTACTATGTAAAGCAAGTAACAACAGTTTATCAAATCGATCATGATCCCTTCAAGAAACAACTTTTCTTCTTCTCATGATTATGTATGTGCATTTCCCCATGTGGATCTACTTCAGTGACTAAGTTTATTAGATCAAAAGACTTAACAAAATTTCTGTTGTTGATCTTGATGAAAGTTGATAAAGGCATTTGACAAAAGGTGAATAGCAAGGAATATCACAGCTGCAGTAGAATTTTTGACAGAAATTCATGCTGGAGATGTACGTAGCCCTCAACAACACTTTGCTGATGTTCAGCCTAGAAAAATGTATGGCCTCAAGATGTAAAATAGGAGCACTGTTCTTGTTGCCTAGAGAAAGCAAACTGTTATTTGGAAAGAAGTCACATTGATATTTCAATGGGTAATATTCTTTTTATGTACATGCACTTTATAATGCTGACTGCTTTGTTAATGCTCTCATTGGTTCAAGAGGTAGACCAGCATTTCTTGACTTTTGGCATTTTATGACAATAATTTTTTTCAGAAACCCAAACATATGAAAAACAGAGCAGTGGCAATTAATACTACTGAGAAAGCATAGCTGTCCAGTTCCCAGACTAAAAATAAACAAGCCATATTGAGTGGGAAGTGGGCTCCCTGGTCAATATGATATGTTTGTGTCCAGGTTCATAAATATTTTCTGAAAAGAACAGCATAAAGGATTCAGCCTTGAGCAGCTTTCTTACATGTACTCCTTCTGGCATTGTGATTATCATGTTTATTTACAATTATTGGTTTGGGTTATGGGGCTTTTTTAATTTGTAACTCTAATATTCCCCTATGAATCAAAATGTTCACCAAGACACCATAGAGAAAACACCCTAAAACATCAGGAGAACATTTTCACAGCATGGCTAAGAGCAGAAGTCATGAAAGCAAAATTACCTGTATTTTTCACCCCAGGAGCAACATGCTGTGGCTGTTTGGGGCTTTTTTTCTGACCAGAGACAGATATATAAAACATTATTTTAATCAGTGTAACTTTACACAAACAAAAATTTTTGTCACCCAAAGAAAAATACCAGCCTTTACATGGTAACTTTCTCCCATTAGTTATTGAACTCTTACCAAGATTCCCCTGTCCCAGCCTGGTGTACACTCCCTGAACAGTCCCTAAAGTGGCTGACTGATAGATAATACCTCTTTGTCACCCAGTCTTTTGGAACTTGTTAGTCATAATTATTCATTCCTGTTTCTATTCTTTTTTCAGAAACTCTGTTTCACAGACTCAAGGCACTGATACTCAACCTAAGATAGTTCAAGTACCTGAGCCAGTGAAAGAAAGTAAACATTACAAGTTTGTTTAATTCTTTAAATACCAATAAGCCTTTTTTTTTCTATAACCTCAAACCTCAGTAAAGGGTATGTTCCACAAAGAGAAGTACAGAGTTCTTTGGCTGGATTTCCTTCAATCTCAGCATTTGGAAGAGCTCTTTTTCCTGTAATTTAAACTGTCTTCATCACATTACTACATTATGATTTACTGATTGACAACAATCTCAGTGGAGAAAAAACAAACCCAAGGCAAATTCCAGAGAGGTTAAAAAATATTTTCTCCTATTGGCAGTAGGATGCATGCATTTGTAATAGTGTGCTCATTGGGCTAAATATGATTAATGAAATTCAATATCAACTGTAAAGGCACCTCTTTGCTTAGAATAAAAGGTTTTAACAAATGTTGTAAATATTCTGTGTTTCTCAAGGGACAAACCACCCCATACACTGTCAGACCTGGCTCACCTCACCTGTTGACCATGGACCTCACCCAGCGGTTCTGTGAGGGGAGGTGCTTGCACAGACCATTACAGCTGGAATTGGCCTCTGTGGGACAGGCAGTGCCGGTAAGCAGAGTTCAAGTACAGTTTAAGCACGGTACAGTTGAGTATATTGCAGTGTTATGATCAGTAAGAGCTTGCCTGCCAAAGAGGAGAATTAATAAAGAATGTCCCTTTAAATGTTTTTGCAGGCTTGGCAGCTCCTCCCCCAGCTGCAGATTTCCTTCCTAGATATCGTGTACAGTAACCAAGGGGTGAAATGTAACAGATCACATTCTTCTAGGCTTTCCCGGAATGGGCATTGCTTAGAGGAAGTTTAACAAACAAATAAATAAATAAATATCCCAGCTCTTCTTTTTTTTTCCTGTGTTTCTGTGTTTTATAGCCAGACTGGAGTATTACCCCACAGAATCATATGTGGGATAAAGTGTAGTAGTTTACTTTTAAAACTGAAGGGTAAAAAATTTTGCAAAGTCCCAGTTCATCTCATACTTTCCTTAATAATAATAATATTACTAGACTGCTGAGTGTTTGCTTTAACTGCACAATGAGAAATGAGAAATCAAGAACTGCAGAACAGTTAATTCCTCTTTAAAACCACATAAATCTTCCTAATGCATGCAAAAATTATGTCCATTTCAGGAAACAATTCCAGGAAGCAAGAGTCACACAGGAATTCAGCAGAAGCTGGCTCCTGGAACATGCTCTTCTTTCCCACCCATAGAAAACAGGACCCAGCAGCCCAAACACTCCATCCAGTCTCTCCTACCTCCAGGCACACACAGCTAGAAGCCCTGCTCTCTTTCTCCTCCCCCTTCCCATTCCTTCTCCAAGGGACATGCTGATGATCATTCCCTGCTCACATCATCCCCCTGAGACTTGTCCTTCCCAGCCACTCCATCATCAGACTTGGGCATTGGAAGCCCAAGAGGCAGGCAGAGCACACCTGTAAAACATCTCCAGGAAGGGGAATGGAAAGGCAAACTGCATCCTGCCCAGCCTTCAGGCACAGTCTTCCCTGCCCAAACACCTGGAAGGAGCAGGCAGGGGAACTGCCTGCTAGAGAGGCAGCCAAAGGTGTGGAAGGAAGCCCCCAGAGTCAGAAGGTCAGTTGGGACCAAAGGCAAGTCTTGAGTCAGATTTGGACTGGACTTCTCCCTTTTGGCAGCTATGGCATCCCAGGAGGCATTAAAAGCAGCAGAGACTGAGACCCTGCTGGGGAGGAGACATGGGGCTCCTCAGGAAACACTGAAAAATGCTTCTGCCACAGAGGCACAATCAGGCAACCAGCTCTGGCCAGTGAGATGCCACACTCCAAGAGCAACATTCCCAAATGGCGTATTTTAAACATTTAAACTTTTTCAACATCACCTCCTAAGGGTACAGAAGTCAGTAATTCCAAAATTTTGGAAGTCAAGCAGGGGAACAATCACTCCAGGGAGAAATGCTCTGCATGGCAGAGCAGACCCAGTGTGGCAGTCATCCTGATTACCCCAGCAAACAGGACCCCAGTGTGAAAGCAAGGATATTTTTGAAGGAGCTGCTTGTGCCTTCTACCCATGGCAGTGAAACAGCAGCTTCACTTGTGGTGCTGAGATCAGCTAAGGAGCTGGTTGATCACCACATCAAAATTATATACCCTTTTTCTCCCTGAATGACAGAAAAATTAATCCTGTTCCCAAAGGGCAAGACCCCTCCCTCTTGGGAGCACAAACACACCCCTACCAAAGAGTTTTATTTCACTGGAACAGAGGTCTTGCCTCAGAAGTCTCTTATCCCTCCGTTTCCCAGCCATCAGCCCCAGTGCTAGAAGATGGCCATGTTCAGCCCCAAGGCTTCCTTCTCCCCTTTCAGCTCAGCAGCTCTGGACTGCTGGACTTCATTTGCTGCAAGATTTCTGTCCCCACCCACCAGAACCCCTGCCTAAGCCACCCGTGAGCTGAACTCCTTGATGCAGACCCCTGTCCCTCTCCATGCTGAGTTATCCCACACACAGAGGCACATTGGAAGGCAACCCCCCACCACCACTTGCATGCCTCTGTTCACTGAGCTTCTCTTAGGACTTCCCCCTGTATTTCTTTCCACTTACTTTGTGCTCTTGGATGTGAGTGCCTGTATTACAGGCTCACAACATGTGTACCACATGGACATTTCTAGATCATGCCTAAGCATGGAATTATGATGTGAAAATCAGCTCCATGGTGTGAAAAATGCCAATTGCTTGTTTTTTAAATTTTTAAAAGTTTAATAGTAATAAAATGGTTATAAAAATAGTAATACAATTAGAGTAATAATAATTTGGACAATTTGAATTAGGACAATATGACACAGTAGAGACAAAGAGTTATGGATGTCCGGGTAGCTTTTTCTGGGCAGCACGAGCCCGGAAAAGGACACCTGTTAACAAAGGATTAACCCTTAAAAGCAATAGCCTGATGCATATTCATACACTTCATACATGATGCATAAATTCCATTCAAACACAGGATTCTATCTGGTCATGGTCAACTTCTTCCTCTGAATCCTAACAGTGCCTTCAAGGCGGGAAGAAGTTCGTTTCTTCTGCTGAGAGGGCAATAAATTCCCTTTCTCTGAAAGATTTAGGTGTCCTGTGGCTTCTATCTCGCTGTGAGTCCTTTCTTTAAAAAAAAAAAGTATCCAAAATAGCATAGTTTCTATTTTAACATTTTTTATAACCTAAAACTGTATTTAGCACACTGCTTAAGAGAATTAACACAGCATTACTTTCTAACACAACACATCTAATATTCTTTTTAATACTTGCAAAAACCCAATCATAAAATACGCATCTTTCACAATGGCTAGGTGTCCCACATGCATCAAGCCCCAGCACACAGAGGAGGGCTAACCCCACCACAAAGAGTGCTGGTGGGACTAACAGCTCCAGACCGGCCCAGGAGGACTAAGGGCAGGAGAGTTGTGTCCCTTCCATGACTGGAGGTGTCAGTGGCTCCCTGAAGCAGCAGGCACCTTGGCACCTTGCTCTGTGCCTGCATAAGCGGCTGCGGGCAGGGAGCTGCGGCCACGCCGTGTCTGGGAAGCACCGGGACGGAGGGAGGGAGGGAACCGTGTCCAAAGTGCACGAAGGGCAGTGCTGAGGTACTGACATCCGTGCTGGGACGGTCAGTCACCTCTAAAGAAGTGTCCAAACAAAACTAAACAAATTAATCAAAGCCCTCACGGACACCCAAGCTACTCGAGCACGGCAATCTGGGTGAGCTTAGCCCGGTCAGGTTTTCGCGCTGGTTAGCACAGCAGGGAGAAGGAAAGGAAACGCAAGCCCGAGCCTGGCGCAGGTTGTGGAGCTGGGCTTGGCTTGTTTTCTTGGTCAGAGGCAGCTGACTCTATATCGGGAAACAGCACGGCCCTCAGAACCGAAAGAGAAAGCAGAGATAGCGATCTTCACGTCACAAAAACAGGCTGGGGACAGCCCGCGGCCGGCGCAGCTCCGCCAGCAGCCGCAGAACCGCTTGCGTCCTATCCCGGCACCACAGCCCTCCGCAGCGTGTTCCAGCTCCGCTCCCACCCACATGGGCAGCCCGTGAGTATCCTGCACTGAGACCCCGCTTTCTAATGTCACTGGCACTGGGGAGGACTGCCAGAAGTGGTGTTGCAGGGTGCAGATGTCTTGGAGGGTCCTTCCCCTGCTTTAAGACTCTTTAAAGGCAGTTCCCCCACAGTCTGTCCCATTTGCTGCTGGTTGGTTTCTGTGTACCAGCCATCCTTAGCTTGTCATGGCATTTCTTCACCCATGGTTTCTCCGCAGCTTATCCTCCCTGAGGGGGAAACACGATCCGGATAGCTGGGGTGGGGAGGTGGGGAAGGGACAGGACAGATGTCTTGATGGAAGAGTGTCATGTCCAAAGCATGACGCTTTCCCATTACTCTTGTACAGCATTTCTTCCCTCAGCAGCCAGGGAGAGGGGAGACAGGAAAGTCAAGCAGTCTGGGGGGCTCTACAGTGCCAAAGGAAATGCCCATTCCCTCGCCTCTTTGCACTCAGCCCCATGGCAGCGGCATCCAGCGGCTCACAGAGATGCCTGTCCCTGCACAGATCCTGTGCCAGGGCTGTGTGCCCTCCTGTCCCCTTGCCCAGGGGCTCCGCCAGCTCCTTGCCAGAGGAAGGCACAGCCCCAGCCTGGCAAGGGTGCCCACTGCCTGTGAGCAGCAGAGGGAAGGCAGTCCCAAAAGCACAGAGGCTGCCTAGGAGCCTTATCTCCCACACAGAGACCTCAGGGAGCTCCTGAGCCATTCCCACGGGGCCTGTCTCTGCCGGGAGACTGAGACACAGAGCTCTGCTATGGTGAAACCCAGTGTTTCCATCAATGCCAGTCCAGGAACAAGGATGCTGACTCCAGGCTGGGGCTCGCTGTGCCATGTTCAGGTTCCCCTTTCTTGCACCTTTGAGGAAGAGCCACAGAGTTTCCCATCCAAAGGCACAGACACCTCCTTAGAGGCAGTGAGACTGTCTGGGAAAACCCAAGCTGTACGCTGGGTGAGAGCTCTTTCCTGTTTGTCTCTCGCTTCTCAGCCAGGCTGCTGCTAAACCTGCCTCAGTGATGAACTGCAGAGCTCACCAATGTCCTATCTGTGTGCCAGGTCTCAGCCTTCACTGCCTCCAGGCCAGTTCTCCATCCAGCGGGCACAGGGCCGTCCCAGGCATGTTTCTGGTCCTATCAGTCACACGTAGGGACAGGGATTTACCTACTGGGGAGGCAGCAGGAGGCAAAGATGCCAGCAATTTAACCAAGAAGAGAGGGACATCGTTGGGAAAATATGTCCTTACACACATGAGCCTCAAAGCAGAGGAGAGGGCAGAGGTACCATGGGCTTTGCCCAGGTCCCCATGCATGCAGAGATCACGCAGCAGCACAGGGTCTCTGAGGTGGCTGTCCTCCACCCCTGCCATATGTTACCATAAACCTGATGGGAATTTAATTCTCTGTCCTCTCTCTAGTAAACATGTGCAACTAGGACAAATTTTGATAACTTGTACATTTTATGAATACCAAGGGAGTGAGCATGAGATGACTGAACAAAAAGCCACCTTTCTACAAGCCTGCCTTCCCTAGGAAACTGGTCTAAATAAATACAACAGCAAGGGTTGGTGGGTGGGCAGGCAGGGCCAAGAGTCAGCTGGGCTGCAGAAATCCCTGTAGACCTGGTCTGGCAGCCAAGAGCTCCCTCCAAGTGCAGCTTGTTCTTCCTCTCAGGGTAAGGCAGGGCAGCAGGAAGAACAATGAGTGGTGTGAGCCCTTGCAGGACAGGGAGAGGAAGAGCAGCAATGCCTGGATGCAGGAGACCATATGTGAGACAAACCAAGCAACAACACTAGGGGAAAGAGAAACCATGGTGAATTACATTTCACCAGAGGTCTCATTTTGCAGCACATCCTGTGCCCAAGCACAGATATTTTCCTGGTTGCTTGTGTCTTCATTGCAGGTTCAGAAAAATGGGCATCCTCCATGTGAGCTTCCAGTCTCTCCAGAAGCCTTTTGAGAAGAAGCCCTCCAAGGGAGGCTACAAGAAGTGAGGGAAAAGCAACCAGGGGAAGTGGACAGGTTGGTATCTGATGCTGTGAGCCCCTTCCATGCTGTGTGTGTGCTTCTCTTGGGAGAAATTTGGGACTGAGAAGCTTCATCTCTGTGCTCATTAAACAGAGGTGCCCCACTTCCAAGTTTCCAGGGAGAGATGAGGAGTGGGAGGGGAATGCTGAAGGGTCTCTAGTCAGCAGCACCACCACCAGGCACTGAGTACAGATTTATTAGAGTCTCTTCTGGCACTCTAAAAACTCACAGGCTGTACCAAATTCATAATCACCTTTGGCTGATGGTCTAGGAGGATATCCAGGTTATCACAGACTCACAGACTATTCTGAACAGGAAGGGACCCAGAGTCCAATTCTTAAGTAAATAATATACCACTGGGTAATAGGCAGTGGAAGGGGACAGTAGGGCCAATGTGAACTTCTTAAAGGAAAGTGGTAAATTATTCTCAGCAGCTGCAGCTTGTCAGAGGGAGGAAGAGTTAATTGCAAAGCCTCAAGCCCAAGGCTGGGCTTGAAGCCAAGGTCCCTTGAGTCCTGTGTTTGTGCCTCTCTGCAGACCTGGCTGGAGAGTGCTTCAATGCCATGTGACTCTGCAGGCAGTGACAGCCTTTCCTGATGCCACTTCCCTGTTTTTCAGCGTGAAGCAGAAGCCTGCAGGACGGCACTAGAGGACAGTACACATTCTGGGGAGAGGAGCAGAGTCGGCTTTGCCAACCAGGCTGAGAGAGGAGCAAGGTGGATGGCAATCACAGGTGTGTCTCAGTAGCACCCATCTCCCAATGGCTGCAGGAGGATCCAGGGTGCCCCTCTGAGCTTGGCACCTGCCTGTCTGGGTAGGGCACTGCTCCCCAGGCAACCGAGACAGAGGAGCACCATGTCCACCAGCTCAGTGGGTAGCAGAGCTCCAGGTGGAAATGCTGGAAATGGCCACCCATTTCACACCCATATCAATGGCACTGGGTGTTCCAGACCTATAGGACAAGGGCAAGGAGACAAGGGGAGCCCTGCAGTTCAGCTCCTGTCACGTCTGCACCTTACTCAGTAGTCCAAAGATCAAAAGGGATGTCCTTGTCTGATAAAAGCTGAAAGAAAGGCATTATCCCAGAACAGCTCTTATCATGCTTCTTACCAGACAGCAGTTTTTCTCTCCTCCCATCCCTGCAGTTTGCTGACAAATGCCTCTTTTCCAGTGAGATCATGATGCAAAGGGCATGTGTGGAGCTGAGTCATACTCTCTCCCAGTACTGGTCCACACATGGGTCACACCTTTGCTGTGACCAGAAGTGCAGCAAATGCACCCCGCTCACAGTGCAGTAACACATGTGCAGCACAGTCCTAGGCAGGACTGAGACACTCCTGTTCTGTTTGCAAGGGGAGTCCCCAGACCCCAGCCATAAGGCTCAGAGCCCATCTTGGGAAGGGTGCCATAAGAGGCAACGACTGAGGGGTCCCCCCTTCATGTTTTCCAACAGGCATCCCCACAGCAGCTCTTACCATGATAGCAAGAAAGCATGCAGGCACCAGGATGGGTGTGCTGCCACAGTGGTGTGCCAAGAACCTGCTGCCCGTGCTGGCTTTACTGGAGGCTGTTGGGACCCTGGCCCTGATGTGCTACGCTCTGCTGTACGAGGCCGGGAACCTGGTGAACCTCCCTGACAAATGCATTGGCTTCTACAACTTCTGCCTGTGGAATGGTACAGCTGGGCAGCTGCAGTGCCTGGACACCCAGCATCTGCAGGCAATGGGCATCAGTCCACTACAACTGGGACTAGCCAGGGTTTGTGTGTATACCTGCCTGGTCTTCATCCTCTTCCACATCCCTTTTGTTTTAAATGTGAATTCCACATTTAAAGGGCGGGGAGAGGGATGGAAGATGATTCGCATCATACTCTTCATCAAGATGATAATCCTGTCTGGAGGCCTGGGTATGTTTCTTTTGCAAACCTCACACTGGATTCATCCCTCTGATTTCACTGGAGGCTTCCTGGCACTGCTTGGGACTCAGGCTCTGCTACTGCTCCAGATTCTCACTGTCACTGTGTACCTCAGCTGGCCCAAGCATACACATATGTGTGAAAACCTCTTAACTGAGGAGGCCCTGCCCACTGAGATCTGACAGTGAAGAAGATGCAAGAGCTATTGGTAACATGATTTAAAATTGTAATCCATATACAGCTTTACTCCCTAGCAAAAATCTGATTCCCAGTCCAAAGGCTCATGTCCAGCCATGCTCTGGCACATTGCTGTGTGCAGCATTCCTGCATCAACCTGGCAGCAGATGACAGCCACAGCACAGAAGCCTCCCAGGTACAACAGTGTGTAACACCCCTCAGTTTGGGGCACAGCATCAGTGACAGCACTTCTGGCCCCAAAGAGCAGTGAAGGTAGCAGAAAGAGCAGTGAAGGTAGCAGAACCAGCTACCAGTGGGCACAGCCCTCTGTTCATACCTAGTCTATGTAAAAAAAGTTGCTAGTACCTCACAATGTGTGATTAAATCTGTAATTAACTAACAAAATGCTTTTACTACATTTGACCCTGCCATATAAAAAAGGGAGTTTGAAAACAGGATCTGTACCTTATGTTTAACTAGGAACTAACAAATGTTCAGGAAAATGTAACCAAGTAGGTAATTTCTTCATAACTAGACAGGATACATATCACTTAAAATAAACAGCCAATCAACAACCAACCTTCAAGGCTGTGATGATACTTCTGTATCGTCCATCTAGGACGATACAGAAGTAACACCAGAAAGAAGCAGGTTTGTAGTTTGAAAACAAGATAACAGACTGAGCATGCACCAAGTAAGCACGCAATAAAAGGACAAGTGAAGAAGACGATTCAACGACCAGCAAAACCCCTACAGGGGGTAGTAATAACCCCTACAGGACACTAGATGGCAGAAAAGACTGAGACGGTTAACTCCAATTCATATAATCATTTTTCAAAACCGGAGCTTTATGTTATTGATTTTCTGTGTAGTGAATATGTAACAGCTTTGTAAGTACATGCTGCATTAATTCATCCAGTGGCTGCGAGAATTTATGTAAATAAAGAATGCCTGCTTAACAGTGATATTCTTTGCAGCTGAGTGAATTTGCTTCAAGGGACATGAGGGTCTGTTTTCTCTTGCTTCAGCCTTGGTGTGGATGAGGCTGGTGATGCTGATTTGACCAATTCTTCATTTCAATACATGCTCTCACAGCTGGCCTCATGTTGTTTGTTTGTCCTTTTTTTTTTTGATTAGGAAGAGGACACTGAGCCATCTTCATCCCTTCCCAGACCCCCATGCACACTGCCACGGGGTCAGCCCCCTCAGGGCAGTTCCAGCCACTGCCAGTCTGCTCCCATACATGCCAGTCTGCTCCCGTTCATGTTCCTCAGCATTGGGAAGACAGCTGCAGTCTGGAGGCAAACTCAGCCCCAGGCCCAATGGGAACAGCCTGCCAGGCCCCGCTGCAGCTGTGACTGAGGGACCACAAGGACAAGGGAGCCTCATGGCTGAACCACGACCATGTAGCTCTGCCAGCAAAGGTCTTCCAGGTCAGCAGCTCCCTGCTTACCTCCATGCCCAACACCAACCCACCAAAGGGATCCTCACAGAAACCCGAATGTCTTCTTTTATCTGTCCATGCTCTGAAATGTGAAACAGAATCAAACACATCCTAATCTGGAGCCAAATCCCACTGAGCCCAGCACAGAGTGGGAGAACTGAATACCTCCTTCCTTTCCCCCTGGCCTTCCTGGGTATCCTACCAGCTACACAGGGCACCGACACAGCAGATGGTTGCACAGCCCCCTCCAGGCCCTCCTCCCTCCGTTCCCAGGGCCGCGGGAGGAGACACCCTCCCCATTGTGCCCTCTTCTCCTGGGAAGTCAGAGATGTTAGCTGAAAAAGATCTCCCTGACGTATTTCAGGACATCGTCCTCAGAGTTCTCCCCGCCTGTCCCCTCTGCTTCAGCACCAGCAGCAGGAGGGGATGGAAGTGCCGGACCGCGGTCACTGCCTCCATCCGTGCTGCCCGTGCTTCCAGGAACCTCCTGTGGTGTTGGCGGGATCTCCTGCTCCTCTTCGCTCCCGGACCGGGCCTTCTCCTCACCTTCCTCGCTCTGTAGATTCTGACCGGAGGGAAAACAACAAGGGCCGGCCGTGCATGACTTCACGGCGGGAGCGCCCAAGGAGCAGGAGGGCAGCCCACCATGCCCGTGAGCCACGCCTCGCCAGGCCCCAGGCCCGCGGTTCTGCTTTGCAAAGGCAGCAGCGCCGCTGGGACAGAGAGGAGAGGCCGGGAAAGCCATGCGGCACCGGCACGCCTCCGGCCCGCCCGGAGAGGGCCGCCAGGGAGCCGCGGGCAACAGCGCTCCCTGCCCGGCCTCCGGAGCCCTGCCGCCCCCACCCCCAGAGGTCCCGGCTCACCTCGGCCAGGACCGCCAGGGCCACCTCCAGCAGCTCCGCCTCGTTCATGCAGTACAGCGCCGCGGGCCTGGGCAATGCACAGGGGACGCTCAGCGCGGGCAGCGCCCTCCCGCCCGCCGCCCCGGCCTCTCCCCCGCCCCAGCGGCGCTACCTGCGCCCCGCCGCCGCCCGCCGCCGCCCGGCGCTGGGGGACGGGGCCGCCGCCGCCCGCCCGTCCCCCGCCGCCCCCATCCAGGCCGGGAGCTGCCGCCGCCGAGCCCCAGCCGCCATGCCCACGCGGGGCGGTGCCGCGGGGGCGCCTTCCGCCGTCGCACCGGGGCTGCTTCCCGCCCGACAGGGACACAGGGCAGCTGGAAAAGCAGCCCCAGACCGCCGTAAAACCCAAGTCACGTCAGAGCCCCGTGTTTGATCAGGCAGGCAGGCAATATCGCGTTCCTCGATACTCCGTCAAGGAGCAAACACGGCTCTGGGCCAGCTGCGGAGCAGACGGGGAGTTGGGAACGAGGCGTGCAGCCTCCGAGCCCCGGGGCAGCCTGGCGGGCCGGGCCCGCCGCCGCTCCGAGCTCTCGGTTACGACGCCGCCCTGAGCGCGCCCGCCGCCGCCGGGGCGCCCTCTGTGGGCCCGGGCGCGCAGGGCAGCAGCGATCCGCCGGAGCGGCGGGGACTCGTGCCGGGAAGCGAGGAGAGGAGAGCCTGGGCCAAGGATGGGGTAAAAGCCCCTCTGGGAATACAGCATGTTGAGCATTGTTCTAGCAAAACATGTTCATTCCTTCCCTCCAGGTTTCTGGCACAGTATCAATTTTGTGCTAATGCACTATCATTTTGCATAGCAGCCTTGGACTGGCACATGTTTTTATACTTTCTTTCCCTGTTTGGGGGTTTTGTGTTGCTCATAGTCCTACTTATGAAGCAAACCTGAGAGTAGTCTCTATCCAGAAACCTCAGCTGATCCTCCGTGAGGACTGGAAGATAACATCTGGAAGAAAGTAACATCCATGGTAGCGTTCAGGACCGGATTAAAGGGGGCTTTGGACAACATGGTCTAGTGGAAGGTGGCTGTGCTCATGGCAGTGTTGGAACTAGAAGAGCTTTAGGTCCCTTGCAACCCAGACCATTCTGTAATTTTGTAATTCTAAATTCTAAAACCCCTATGCAATGTAGTCAGCACTGCAGGGCTTGGAATACAGCCACAATCTTTCTTGGCCTTTTGAGAGGCAAACAAAGGCTCCTATTTGAGAGCTCTCTAAACTCCCAGACTAACCCTGGGAATTCCTGAAGCCAGTTCGAATTCAGCACTGGATTTGAGGGGACATTAGCTCAGACTGGCATGAAGAGCAGTTGCACCATTAGTATCATATCCCACTGAGGTGGAAACCCTGTATTTAGACGTCAGTATGGCAGGAGACCTGTTAATCTTGGAGAATGGAAGGCGGCGTTATGAGTGTAGTCAGCAGGAGCAAGTTACTCCATGGACAACAGGTACCTGTAGCATGAATATGCCTGTAGTGAGGATTTCAGTATCCAGCACTGTTATCCTTGAACAGCTGTCTGTGAGCATGGATACCCATATGGCTCATGAATGGCTGTTCATTTTCCAGCAGTGTATGCTCTGCCAAGGAACAACAGTACCACAAACTCCCAGTACAGGCCAAGGACACAAGCAGCAGAAAGCTCCATGGCAATGTGTAAGCAGATGAAATGTATCTGCTTAGGGCTATGCAATGCCTGAGCACAGCACTTGCCCTGATGTTGGGGGCTTAGGGGGAAGAAACAGCTCCAGTGACAGAGAGCCCTATACAGGGCCAGACTGGTCCTGGCCTCCCTCCCCCTCTCCACCATCAGGTACCTGCTGGGCATTATGTAGCTTCTGAACTCCTACACAAGTATTTCAAAGTATGACTCAAATTTCTGCTCTGGTTGGCAGCAGATACCTATGCCAAGGTAACACAATACATCCAAGCAAACGCAGTTGTTTTTGTTCCTGGATGTCTGGTTCACCTTGGTGTGCAGATGTGGTGCTGGAAGCACCTGGTGGAAACACAAGAGCTTTTTTGCATGCAGGAGACTTGGCACATCACTGCCCTCACCACCCTCCATGTTTTGCAGCAACTGCTGAACAAAGCATAGAGTTCAAATGCAAGGGAATATTTTCTTTTTACAGAAAAAAAAACCCAAATAAAAACAAACTAACAAAATAATAACAACAAATGTTATACCAAGAATACTCTGGTTTCTCATCAGCCTTTCCAGTTTGAGTCATCTTACTGTCATGCAGTGTGCTGCCTCATGCTTGCTTCCTCCAGCCTCACCTTCTTCTGCAGAACCCAGCCGTGACCACAGCCTTTTAGCCACGTGCTACTCAAGACTCCCTAAGAGAGGAAGTCCAGCTGCCACAATGGATTAGTGGAGACTTATTTTTCAGTGCTGCCACTGATCCAGTCCCATACTGGCATTCTGTTGCACAGTGGTTTGGCAAATGTATTTATCAAGAGGCAAAAGCTACACTGAGAAGAGGGACTTTTTTGCCTTCTCTCCCATGCAGTTTGTTCCTGTGAGTTAACACTGGGTTTGTCATCTCTATTGCTCTTCCCCCCTTCAGTACTGTCCAGGTTAAGACTTTTGAGCCAGTAAGGTTGTTAATTTAATTTTCCCATCCATAGAAGCAGTGAGGCAGGTCCCGCAGTCCATGGCTGTGCTCCAATCCACTGTGACAACAGGAGCTCGGTGTCCTCCCAGGGAAAGGCAGCTCTCCAGAACCTTCTCCTCACCATTTAACTAAAAGGAAAGAAAATATAAGACTTTAAGGAGATACGTTTCTGTGGGGGCAATGCACCTGACAAGACAAACCAAAGCCTGATAGAGACTCTGTATCTCTAAGAGCGTGCAGAAAGCATGCTAAGTAAGCAGAAAATCAGAGAGATACTAAGATATGTATAGCACACACGAGAAAGGAAACTTCCAGTCTCACTACAGAAGCATTTGCTCTCCAGCAGCTCAACTTTTGACATCAACTGAACTGCAGTAATTGAACAAGGCAGGCTAAGAGCATACACTGATGAGAAGCACATAAGCCTAAGCTATAGCTCATGTTGGTTCAGGTGCTCTGAGTGCCCCAGATGCAAAGTAAAACTTCCATCTAATCTGCCTTGCAAGTGCATGGGCATGTGATAAGTAACACTTGTTAATGAAGCACAGAAATTTGGGCACTCAGAACCATTCAGCCTTACCCTTTGTTTAATTTCAGTACATAGTAAGGAACAAGGATCAGGCTGGGTCTAATGTAGAATCAGCAGGCACAGAAGGCAGATTGAACATGAGCACCAGTCAACAATCATACATTTTGCATTGAACTGGCATGCATCCATACATCAAAAAAGTAATTAAAACTTTGTCCTAGTCATTGAACACTAAAAGCTAGGCTTTAAGAAAGAGCACAAATACTCCAGCTGTAGGACCCAAACACTTGCAGTACACTCACTACACACTGCTAAAATGCACACTGTGTGAAACTGAGCAGCAGCTTTGACAGAGCCAGGATGGGTATGTGCTGCTTAAAAACTTCCAGAGGCTGCTGTTGCATCCCTGTAATTAACAGAAGTTTGTATGGATATTTAAGAGTAGTCCCCATTACTTTTCAGACTTACCTTAAAAATGACTCCCCCAGTAGAAGAACATGTCAACATGTAATTGCCCTCAGAGTCAAAAGCAAAAAGCCGCCCTCGTGGGAACTGGACTTGCTTGTAGCCACTGTACCCAGACAGAATAAAAGGACCTGTAGCTTCCCTGGGAAGGTCATACTCAGACACCTTCAAACCACTTTTATGGATGTTCCACTGAATAAACTAGAATGAGAGAAAGATAGGAGAAAAGCCTATAATGAAATTAATTGGGATGCAAGTGCAGTTGCCTTTTTTCACTTTTAAGCAAAATAGTGGGTGTTCCTCAATAGAAGATGGCATTCTTGATATCTCTACCTAAGTGGCTATATTATTAAAACACAGGCTGCAAAGGCTGTGAGACTGCCTTCTATCCAGGCAAAGATATGCACCTGCCTTCCTCAAGCACTACTGCCTATGTGTCTTTCCACACTGCGTGCAGTACTCTGGTGAGAATTTGCTTTACTCCTCAGCCAAGGTCCCTCCCTGAGCCACACCTCTCTCTACTGCTGAAGACTATGGAACTGCAGAAATTGAAGTGTTTATTATAAATAATAATAAAAATTGCAATAACAATTATAAAGGGAGCTGCTGACGACATTTATGCAAAGTGGTCAAGGATATGCCTCCCTGTGAATCCCAAATCTCAAATGTGGTCATCTCAGGGGCAGAGAAGGGTCATCCTCACATGGATTGTCTAGGAAAAGGATGTCACCAACAAAAGGATTTGCACACAAGGTCAAAGACAGCTCCAACTATGAACACATTTTTCAGCCACTCTCTCTGCAGATTACCTGGAGCAGGGTGCTACTGCACACCTAAGACTGCAGTTAGCAGCCCACATTTCATCCAGAATCTGAACATATTTTTACAATTGTCCCCACTATATGGAGAAGACTCCAGAAGTAACCTCTCTGCCAGCTGAGCAGTAGGAGGTCATCCCCAGCCTACCTTGCCATCCTCTCCTATGCTGTAGACTGTGTTCTCATCATAGCTGAACTCCACGGAGTAGACTTCCCCATCGTGTGCCTTCCAGCTCATGGCGCACCCGTGCTGCTGCATATCTGAGGGGAGAGCAGTACTGAGCACTCCTCCTACTCACACAGAGCTGAGGTGCAGAGAGGGAGGGAGGCCTTTTATGTTCCTCAGGTCTCTGTGCCAGCCCTCCAAACCAGTCCCAGCACCCTGTGCCTATACTCCTGCTGTCACTTTGGCCACAAAAATCATTGTCTATAACTACTGGACTTTACAGGGCTGCTCATACACTCACTGACAACTGCAGGCATTTTGCATCCAAGCACCACTGGCCCTCCTCCTCCCCCTGTCATCCTGCCCATCCTCCCACCTGCTGACAGATCTATCCTCCCAAAGACCTGGGACTGCAGCCTCCACTTGCACCAGAGGCAGATTCCCCATTCAAAAGTAGGAGGCCCGAGTTGCCTTTATAGAAGGTTCAAGAGAACAAAAACCTGAAGAGAACAAATTGCTCCCAAAAGGAGGACTGATGTGAAGCCCTTGCATTTAAATAAAAGGTCTCACATTAATTGCTTTCCTCACAACTCAGCCTCCAGTGGTACTGCTCTCTGGCACAGCACAAGACCACATGGCTTAAGAGCAAATTCACTCTCCTCTTCAGCAGGAGAGAAACAACGAATCCAGCAGCACTACCAGGGTCTCCAGCCAATGTACTCCAGGAAAAGTCTGTCAATTCACTCCTGAGAGCTCCTGTGGAGACAACAGCTTCCACCTTAGTCTCCAAGCATATCCTAATGCTGCCTCCCTGCTATAGGCAGCCAGCTGAGGACTAGGGACCACCTCACTACTCAGTTTCACAGAAATATTTAAGTTAGAAAAGACCTCCAAAATAATCAAGCCCAACTTTAACACTGCCAACTGCACCACTAAACTACACTCCTAAGTGCCACATCTGTAACATCTTTTAAATACTTCGAGGGATGGTGACTCCAGCACTTTCCTGGGTAGCCTGCTCCAATGCTTGGCAATCCCTTTGGTGACAGAAGTTTCCCTAATATCCTATCTAAACCTCCCTCGATGCTGCTTGAGACTGCTTCCTCCCATCTGATCCCTTGTTACCTGGGAGAAGAGACTGACCAACACCTGGCTACAATCTCCTTTCAGGTTCTTGTAGAAAGCAGTAGCGTGTCCCCTCAGTCTCCTTTTCCCTAAGCTAAAGAACCCCAGCTCCTGCAGCCACTCCTTATGTGCTCCAGACCCTTTACCAGCTTTAGTTTTGTTCTTTGGACATGCTCCAGCCCCACAATGTCTTTCATGTAGTGAGGGCCCCAAAACCCAACATGCTGTTTGAGATGCAACCTCAGCAGTGCCAGAAGCAGGGGGACAATCCCTTCCCTCATCCTGCTGGCCACACTATTTGTGATCCAAGCCCAGATGCAAGTCTTGGCCACCTCAGAGCTGGCTACCAACCAACACCCCCAGGTCCCTTTGCACTGTACCGAAGAGACGAACAATCCCATCTGCAGCCCCGGTGACCAACAGGTTGCCATTGTGGTTGAAGGCTGTGCAGTTAATGGCAATGGGCTCAGGCTCCAGGGAGAACTGCAGCTGGAAGGGAAAATCTGCATTAATGCTGAGAAATGGAGCTGGAGGTGCTGAAGAGCTGAACTCCAGGGGAAGGAAGAAAGAAAATGGTATTTAGTAACAAGAACTCTGGTTTGGAGCCCTACACCTCTAATGACTACAGACTTCAAGGTCTGGCAGCAGCATTGTACTGTGACACTAAACCAGCAATTCACCTCAGCCAAGCCACAGCTTTCTTGGCCATGGCCTCAAGGTTGCAAAACCAGCTTCTGGCAGGCATTAGCTTGAGTATGTTGCTTTCTCCTACATGTCAGGGACAGCACTTCACTTAAAAACAGGGAAGGCAAGGGAAACAGCAGCAACGAAAACCTTTCAGTACAGCTCAACTGGAGAAAGCCTTAGCAAAGCGTCATTCAATCCACTTGGGATATTTCCAGTCACAAACTCTGCAGCCAGGATAGAAACAAGGCCATGGACTATTCTGAAGAATTCCTCAGAAAAATCCCAACACACCAATAAAACAAAAAACTTCACCCAATCCAGCAGCTACTTACATTATTTATTTTTATCCTGAATGTGACAGAGGGGAAAGGAGGAAGGAGGAAAAAGAAGGGTGTTGAAAAGAAAGTCAGCATAATTTAGAAAGAGGGCTCCTAGACATTGAAACAGAAGACACTCATTCTCAGCAAGCAGACTGAGAAAGGAAAGAAACCCAGCAAGTACCTGCTGTTTCATTGTTTTAGTGTCCCACAGTAGCAGCTTCCCAGGAACTTGGTTCATGCTTTTGCCCCCAGAGTTGATTACTGAGAAGTCAATGTGGGAGACAGGGCTCTGGGCTGCTGCAGAGCAGACAAAGGAGGCACCACTTGGGCTGCAGGCAAGCGAGAGGATCCTGAAACACAGGCACATGGTCTCAATCACCTCTCTCCTGCAGCTGCCTCAAGCAAAACACTCACCTACGAGCTCTCCCATTAAGAGTCTGCAAGACAGGGTGCACTGTAAAGCAGGGCAGATTCATCTGCTTAGTTTTTGAGTGTCTCTCATTTACCTAAACAGTTTTACACTGCTCAGGCAGGGACTGCCCTCTAGATGAAGGCTGAATAGCCCTGCAGTTGCAGAAAAGCAGCAGGAACATTAAGATGTTTACTATTAAAACCAACATCATTTATTTATATACAAAAAGCAGTATTCCAGAGTTACCTGGGCATGTCTTCATCAATGCTGATTTCACAGAGATTCTTCTTTGCTTCTGTGTCATAAAGACGAACTGTACCAACCCCACTGCCAAGCAACAGCTTGAAACCAGCAAGGAAGCAGATGGAAAAAGTGTGAGTGAGCAGTACAATGATGCTGGCCAACAACCTCCAAGACTTAGTAATTTTTTTTCTATTTATGCATTCAGACTAAATATAATATTACTCCATTATGGTACATCCTGTCTTCCTGTGCAATCACACAGTGGGACTATCCCAAAGCCACAGAAGTCAGAGTAAAAATCCTGCTTCCCAGTGAGAAAAAGATCTAACAGGCACCAAGATGGCATAAACACCACTGTTTAGATCATGGCTCAACCCTATGGGATGCAAAACATGTATGGAGTCTCAATGTCTACGGGTCCAAGTAAAGAGAAGCTTAAGATTATTAACTGTGCGCTAAAGAGAAATTCAAGCAGAAGCCAACTCCTTTCACCCATGGGAGGATGAAATCATCCCGAAGAGCTCACACGTGCTTTATCAGTAGTGTTACAATTTCAATGAAAATTTAAGTAATGAAGAGATGCATTATAAAAGAAAATTGAGCAAGCCATATCTTTGTCACTTCAGTGCCTAATTTGCTGGTGAATCCTACATGTATTTCAGAATGAAGAATCCTTCTGTTAGCAAGAAGGAAATGAATTCCACAAAGCAGAAGAAAAATCATCAGAACAAAGTGCAACAACTGCATCAACAACTTGCTTTCTAAAAGCCAAAGAAGAGACAAGCTTTAGCACCAGTTCTTCACAGGTGGCATTCTGGGGTTAGCAAACCACGCACTGTCAGTGCCAAAATGCAAAAAATACTGCCTCATTTGCAGGCCAGCCTTCTCATAGAGCCCTGCATCTGCCAAGGGAGGCCATGAAACACTAGAAACAGTTCAAGGACTCAAAGGAATGTGTATCATTTAAGGCTCCTCTCTAGTAACAGAACTAGAGAAAAAGGGCTATAGGAAACATTTAAACTTCCATGTTATTTAAACAAGATCCAAGCTCCTCATGCACACACAAACCCTCAGCTCTTAAGTCACCAGTCTAGAACTGGCCATGGAGCTTTTTTCACACTTTTTTATGCACAAGTAAAATGCCATCCCCACAACCCTGTTTCCCCTTCTCTGCTGCTGGCTCAGAGTATGAGTAAAGGTCCACAGCTCTCTGCTGCAGGCCTCCCACAGGCTGTTGCACTTAGTTGCCTCTGCCTGTTTACAAGTTGCTGAGTGATCTGTGTGAAGACAGGCATTTCTCTCAAAGGCACTGCTTCTATCCTGCAGCTGCACCCACACTGCACTCCAGAATTTCTGTTTCAGGGCAAGCAGTGGTGAACTCCTTACTCAATACAAAGCATACACTTCCCATTCAAGCTCTTTTTAGACCCTGGAGGCTTTGGTTCCCTGTGGAAATTAACTGCTGCCCCAACATGCAACATGTTGCAGCATGGCCCCAAATCATCTGCTGCACTTCCACACACAGACTACTCACCAGCCGATCACGCTTGGTGGCCCATTCCAGGGACAGCAATGGAGATTTGGAAATGGATGAAGCTTTTGTTTGCATTATGGGGTTAAAAGACCAGACTTTGATGACCCCATCCACATCCAAGCTGGCCACCCTCCGTCCAGAACAATCAACCCTGTGTGTAGAATGAAACTGATGGGATATTCTTCTCCCTCAAATTCGTAGATGTAACCCACTAATCCTTCCTTTCCTGGCCACACACCAGTTCCTCGTGCAAGAATTTGAACTTCTTTGCACTACTTCCTGCTCACTTCACAGTAACTGGCACAACAAAGCACACTAAGCTCCAGACATAAAGCATAATGCCCTTAAAAAATACCTGCTTTCCAAGAGACTTTCCTCCTGGCTAGCATTGCCCAGTCACAAATATCTCTGTTCAAAAATCTTTGTCCTCTCTCACATGTAGCACAAGCTACATGCTATTTTCAGTCACACCAACCTGACTGCCCAGCAACTGAGAGTACATATCCAATGTGCTGGACAGAACAGAGGCTGGCAGAAAGAGGGCAGACACAGTTGATCCTTCTGCAGAGGCTGCTACGGGACAGCCCTCCCTGGCAGTGCCTTACCTGCAGTACATGATGGATGAGTGGTGCTCCCCATACTCCTCCTGGCTCAGGACGATGAAAGGCTGCTCCTGCCGGACCCCCACAGCCTCTGCACTGCCGCCAGGCGTTCTGGCTGAAGTCTCTGTTTGCTCAGCATGCAGCTCTGAGCATGGTTCTGCCTCAGCTGTGTTAGTATCTGTTTTCTTCTCAGCACTTTGGCCCTGAAGGAAGAAATCCTGTGTGAAATACAAGGAAGCAGCTCCATATCAAGCTCCTCAGCTACCCCAGGCTGCTCGGAGAAAAAAAGAAAAGAAGCTGCAACAAAACAGAAGCACTGTCAGCCCAACACTCCTTCTGCCACAGACCTTTCTGAGTACAAGGACCATGTGTTGCACAACTGCACTATTTAATATGATCTGCTTAGTTGCTGAGTCCCTTATATCCCCCTCCATGTGCCAGCTATATACTTTCCTGTAAGAATGAAAAGAACTGCAACATCTCTAGCATACCTCAGCCAATATCAGAGGCCCATTTACATGCTATCAGAGCTCAGATTCACAAGAAAATCAACATATTTCAAGGAATTCTTGCATTCAGCAATATAAGTTAGGTCTGTATAATATGCAGTTCAGCAAACCTGCACAAAAACTTGGCTCTCAAGCTCCAGTGGATGGACTATCCTCATCTGCCAGAGGTTTAGACTGTGCACACTGCAGTCACCACTGCAGCCAACTGACTGATGACAACAGTAGAGCTGACACATGAGTCCAAAAGCTTAAAACCCAATTTGACAGGACAGACAGAACAAATGGAGTTTTAGGAAGTGACGGTATCTGAATGAGACAAGATCTGCACTGCAGAAATACTTGGAAGCAGCTTAGTCTTCCCTTGCCACCAGAAGTTGAACAAGAAGCAGATACAGCACATAAGGTGGTAAACCATCTGCTAGCATTCTTTTGATAAACCATCCTCTGAAAGCTAAGTGTCCCCAAAATGGCATTGGTATTGATGGTTATGAATTCCTGTTCTGTAACACATGCTTGCCTAATTTACAGTAGCTTCTCATCAGGACCAATGGACCAAGCCCTGCATAATCAAATCATCTGAAATCACAGAGCTGGATTAGACTGGGAAATAAATCCAAGAATTATTCTCCTACTTAATGTGGCAAGGTAACAACCAGTTAATGGCACTCACGTGACAGAAAACCTTTCAGTTTCCTTTTTGTTCACATGCTTTGAGTACAAGAGAAAGTTAAAGAGTATCAAGCTTCCCCAAGAGCACAAGGACCAACCTTCACACATCCCAAAAATCACTGCATTAACGTGGAACATTCTAGAAAAAGGGAAGTGAAAGGAAACTTACCAAGAAATTGGGCTTTGCAATTTTCCAACCAATACTAAAAGTGTTTTAGAAGAACCATGAATAAAAAAGTTCTCTCAAGGCCTTGAATGCTGAGTGATAGAGTAACATCTCTTTAACCAGCACTCCCACACACAGAACAGCCACAAAGGGCCAAAGGGCAACAGTCTCTCAGCACTGTTTCTCCACGAGGCAGAATGTCTCATACAGACAAAATAACAAGGGCTGAGATGTTGCCTGTGCTCTGCACTTTTTGACAACATGGCTGCTGAAAGCCAGGCAACACACAGGTGAACAGAAGCAATGTGCTGACCTTCAGCAGTTAAAATCCAGGACACAGTTTTATTATTTCATTAGATTTTAAAGCAGGGCATACCCCCAGGCAAACTGCAACAGTAAAGTACAAAAAACTCCAAAAAGTAAATGTTGTTAGGAAAGCAAGTTCCATTCCTATCCAGGAAAATTTTATATTAGTTTTTATTGTCCTACACAGGGCCTGTACAAATCAGCATAAGAACCTACAGGAAGAGAACTCACTTTGGCTGGATGAGTGAGCCAAGTTTATTACCACCGAGGAATGGGGATTTTAACAAGGTATTTGAACACAACCATTGAAAGTGAATGAAACCTTAATGAAACCTCAGGACCAGGCTGTTGAAAAACACAGAGACAAAAGAATTCTTCTTCCACCTGAAATGCCAATACTGATTAACTTCCAGGGACACAGAAATAAACCAAGCGCAGGAGTTGGATTAACAACAAACATTAACCTTTGATACAGTTATTGCTGACTAGCAATTCCAAAGCTTAAAGGAAATACTTGCACTTGTTTTACCACTTAGTTTTACAGAAATGCAAGCCTTCTGCCTCCCAGCCCTGCAGTGCTGACCAGTACCTGGAAGGTCCCTTTTGACAACAGTTCTTTCCTTTCTTTCCCGTGCTCTTGCAAGCGCTTCTGCCGCTGCTGCAGGGAACTGGACTCGCCTGCCACCAAACCACTGAAGTGGCTCTTCCCATCCTTAGAGCTCACTGCTCCTTCTTTTCCTTTGGCACTCTGGAAAGCAGAGAAGTGACTGGGCAAAGTTATGCTTCTAGAGGCTGCAGAACAAAGAGCAAAAGAAGCAGCAAAGCAACCAAGCACCTGAAGGACTCCCCAAGCTCTTAGATAACAACAGCTGTTCTTGTGCTGCATTCAGGCCCAGCACACATTTGCAAGGCAGGAAAGGACATTTAATTTTACAGGTGGAAGCAGAAGCTTGGAGCAGTGCCATGTTGCAAGTTAATTCCTTGGAGACTGAGCAGCTTTGAGTTGAGAATTACCTGGTGATTTGTTGGTTCTTTCTTCCCTAGCAGCATACTGCTAGCCTGCATTGGAGAAGCCCCACTTGAATGGACTGGTCTGGAAGGGCCCTTTTTACTTTGGGAGAGGAAGGAGGACAGAAAGCCTCCCCGGGACTGAAGAGAATGTGCTGTACTCCTCTGGTTGCAGGTCATATCACTAATGAAAAACACAAAACATCACCAAATGGAGTATGAAAGTGTAGCAAAGCAACCTGCCCAAAGACCACCCAGTTGAGGGAAGTGGCAGCTGTTTGAACCACTGCAAGACAGATGTTCATTTGCAAGCCACTGCACCACTATGCACTAAAACCCTATTTGAAAATATCCTGTTAGTGCCTGAAGCAGGTCATTACAGTTACTGTAACCAAAAGCTCACTTCTCAGAGATGCCACTGAGACAGTGAGCTCAAACTGTTGCTGAATCCCCATTAGAGCCACCTAAAACTCCTTCCACTCTATCTGGCTTGTTTAGAAAGACCCTAAGAGAAAGGCAGGGGAATTCAGATTTCTGTAGGACTTATTCAGATGGGATTCCCAATTCATAGCACAAAACAGACCTACTTTGAGAGACATTCAGCATCCAATATTTCACTGAACACCCTTTGATAAACAGCAAGTTATGTTCAACAATTTTATGGCACAAGCCTTCAATCTCTTAAAATCCAGACCCAAAGAAAATAAGAGAGCTACAGCCCATTTGTATGATTATAAACACCTCCCTTCTCAGTCCACAATGCCAAGAGCAGCAGCTGCTTCCCAGAACACAACTGTCTGACCTCACTCTGCTACAGCTTCCTCTGAGAGCAGAGCAGCAGCAAGGACAAGGGGAATACAATGATCTTCCTATCCACTCAGCAAGGATGGAACTATTCTACCAAAGCTGGGCTTTGGTAGAAGACACGAAAATAAGCAACTGAACTGGTCCCCAGACTAAGAGATAAGCTGCACATGCAAGAAATGCCACTTCTTAGGCAAGTTTTTCTAATTCAAATGGAGAAAAATAAATACAGGAATAAATTACCCCATCCCTCATGTCACACTCCTCCATACATGCAGTTTAAAAAATATATCACAAGCTAAACTCTGCAGCCTGTACTGTGCAAAGACTGCAGAGCTGTCACCAAGATAGTTCAATTAACACTTAAGTCTACCTAATAAGACAAATTTTAGATTAAAACATTTTGTGTGTAGTACCTGCTACAATTTCTATCTGTCACTGGCAACAGGATAATTTAATCAATCTTATTCCTGTCCTGTACTGGAGTAAAAAAATAACAGTTAGAGAAGCTGTATCACTGTGTATGTTGCCTAATTTCCAGAGATAGGCACAAAATAGACGTAGCCATAAAACACACTTTTAACTGCAGCAAGTTCATGAGGAAATCTGTGCATAACTGAGCCTCACAGAAGAGAAGCTCTTTCTCCCTTGACTTTACAAAAGCAATAAAACATCCCTGTGTAACAAGAATCCCTTTGGGTCATACAGTAACAGTATCTACAAAACAACACAGGGCCTTCACCTATGGCACTGCAGGCACTCAAGTAAATTGGAATCAACAGCCAATCCACTTCACTTGAGCAATACTGCAGGCACTGCACTGCTGCCAGTGCCCTAGATGCCCAGAACACCTCAGTGCAATGCTGACAGCAGAGCAGAATCACTTCCATGTGTGCTTGGGCTCTCACTGGTTTGCAAGAACCTCCCAAAAGATGGGAGAGATACCTGTCATGAATTCCATTAAACCTACTTAGGTCTGCCTGGATGTCTTTCTGCATTGAATCCCAGGGCAGGGGACATGGAAATGGCCCTCCAGGAACCTCCCTGACCCAACAAAAGCAGCAGAGCCTGTCCCCAGCTCTTCTCCTGCAGGCACTCACAGCTCAGAGTCCCCCAGTCGATCCATGTTGGCCACATATGCAGGCAACTTGTGATGCAGAACTGTTTGCTCCACCTCCAGTTCCTCTTTCTTCATGCGGGAGGATTCAGCCTGCAGAGCAAACAGCTAGGACAGGAGAAAAGAGCCAAGTAAACACAGGGTCGCTGAGATTCACCTCCTTCCCACTCACTGGAGTTGTTTACTCCTTTTATTTCAACAGCTCTAGAAGGGCGGGGAAGGAAAAAAGTTGCTCTGACTGGCTGAGCACCACATTAGTCCAATTAGTCAAAACAATCAGTACTTCAGGCCCATGAAACTGGAGCCTACTTAGAACCCTTCATTCCTCTCCTGGGGCTGGCTGTGGGGACATCAGTGGTGCTGGGAAACAGGAGCTGGGCAGGGCAGAGCTCACCAGGCCCTCTCCATGCAGGCAGTTTGAGGCAGGGCAGGGCAGGCACAGAGCCTAGAAGGTAATCTCCTTCCCACAGCCAAGGGCTTGCTGGACTGGCAGGGTGCACCAAGGTCAGTGAAACCAGGTCACCCTGAAATCCAGCTCCATACCCTGTGCAACTCCTTCCCAAGCATGATAGTGAGATTTATATCCACATTGTGGAGAAAGAAAATCATCTCTTTTTCCCTTTAGTAGAGAGGGACCGCAGGATGCAGCTTTCTGGAACAGATGTGGTTTATGCCTGTGACTCTTACACAAAGAGTTCCTCAGGCTTTTCTGTTTCTGTACGTTTGTTTTTCAGATATATTTCTTTTTCTTTTTAACACATTATTTAAGGAAAGAAAATACAGGAAGAAAAATGAGCTTTAGAAATCTTAGCTTGCTATTTATGTATTTGCATTGTTTCAGAGGCATGAAACAGAGTCACTACTTAATTTCAGCTAGCGTAAAATTCAGTATTTATTGACATCCTTTTTTAAAACCTGTATTCTAGAGGTAGCTGGTTCCCCCTCTGACCTGAGGAGTTGACTAAAAGGGAAAGTCTAGTTTTATTCTGTCAATTTGTCAGAAAACTTTAATCCAGACTGCAAATGATATCAGCCAACATGCAAAACACAAACCATAGGTTTATTCCGACTAAAAGTAAATAATAGAAAATTTGAGGAAATGAAAGAGCTCTATTGCAAAACATATCTCATCTTCTGTCCCTACTCACTGACCATCTTTGCAGAACCCTCCTGTCAATGTTTGACTGACCTTCTAACTCCATACAGTACAGAGTGACAAATCTTGGGGTTTTTCCCAAGAACTGCCTCCTTTTTGAAAGCAATTATTCTATTAAACTTCTATCTCTAGGACAGTGTTGAACAGCTATTAAAACAGTACAAACAGGAAACACAATATACAACAATGTTTTGTAACACAGGAGGTATAAAGCACAAACTTTACTGAAGTATTTATACAGAAAGAGCTTTTCTTGGTATGTTTGAGGAAGTGAAATTAAAGTTCTGCTTACATGAATAAGCCTTCCTACTTGTATGTGATCATCCACATGTGATCTATAGTTTAGAAAGTTCTTAAACTGAAGATTTCACAGATTTCTCTAACAGAAGTTATACATGGAAATGACTGACCCATGTTACACCCTCCTTTCCCTAAGTATCTGCTGATGACACTGTCAAACACAAGACATGGAGCTGGGCAACATTTTGTCTGAACTAATGGACCCTTCTTATGGTTTACTGTAAGATCTAGAGCTGGGAAACAGACACTCACAATATTTCCATTAGTTGGTCCAAATTGCTTTAAGTACATATCAAACATGGTGAAGGGGCCATTTCAGAAGTAACAGTTTCTGTCTCTTTGCCAGAATTTACAACCCATTTCTATTGCTTCTATTTCTCTATCAGCTAAAATCTGGAAGTGACTGAATACTATTCACAAAATCAGCCACAATTCCTTTCCAACCCATTCTATAACTCTACGACACACATCCATAACCTGCTACCAGTTTCACCTTGTTTTAACTTTGCAGTGTAACAGAAAACAAGTTTGTATAGTATTCAGTCACCTGTCAGACAGCACAGGGAGGAGAGACAATCACCTCCAGCAGAGGGACAGGAATATCCTAAACACACATTTCACAATATGATCACAACCCTAAGTTTACTGGAAATAACTGAAAGATAAATCAAAATAAAAGACTTAAAGAATCTGCCTTAGAATAACTCCACCAAACAAAACAGTTACAATGTTTTCAAATGGATGGAATCAACTTTACAAAACTCACATCACACAGTCAGCAGCTAAAGAGTGATCTCAGTTCTGACCTTATGTCGCAACGATTCATTTTCTTCTTGTATGAGACTGGTCCTGAGACATTCAGCTTCAAAGTTCAGTATGACTGGAACTGGTATGCAATGTTAAAGAAAATCGAGGTGATAACTTGTGTGCACCTTACTTAATCCTAAAAGCCAGCACTCCATACTGGCCACTTATCTGTAAAAACAAAGCTGCCCAGTCCATACAATTAGCAAAAAATATGTGCACAACCAGAAGATTAGCAACAGCTTAAGTAATTAAGTCAACTTTTCATTTTGCTGCTGCACAAACTACTTCATGTGGACTTTGCAAGGATTTTTAGATTGTTTATTTTTAGAGTCAGAAGTGCAGGGCAAGACTAGTTCTATTACTGCTTTACTGTACACTGAACGGTTCAAGATGAGCTGAATTCCAGCTGCAGCATAAGCCTGCCCATCACCAAACAAGACAGAACTCTCTAGCGTGGGGCTAAAAACTTATTCCTGCCAAAAATCTACTGCTCTATTATAATGAGCTGTTACTAGGCAATATTGTGAACATAATGTACCCAAGGAAGGATCTAACAGCAGATGCCAGTACAGTTATGGATTATGACCCAAGGCTGTATGACTGTTTTGTACTATGTCAAGCAAAGAGTAAAACCATTTCAGAACAAGATGTGCACAAGATTTCTAGTCACTAGCATGAGGATGATTCAGCATCAGCAACAACCACAATTGTTTTGCCCAGGGAATACCACATATCATCAGATAATTGAGCAGTAACTATTCCAACATCCTCTGGTAAACACCAACTTTCTATTAAGTCTTGGCTGTAAAAAATCACCTGAAAGCAGGAAGTTCCATAATACTATATCCTTGGCATAACTGATCAAAGTGTAACACCAGGGCAAGGGAGATGCAACTATTAGTTGCAAAGAAGGATATGCATGCACTGAAATAAGACGCTCAGGAAGTTGTGCAGAGACACGATGAAGGTATCTGCCCACTGCCGTGAGAAATAGGTAGCAAAGGTGGGGTTGGAGTCTGGAGCAGGGAGGAAGGGCAGGACAAACCAATCCTTCCACTCTGCCTGGTTCTGGAGCTCGGAGGCCTGCTTGAGGAAAAACTCCTGCGCCTTGTCATTGCGGCCATTCTGAAACACAGCAAGAAGAACAGGGCTCACACTCCGGTAATGCCACCAGATTAGGTTGAGGAACATTTGCTTTTTGTTATGAACACAACTATTTCCACCACCTTGACACAACAAGTGGCTAGTTACAGATTCACCAGGAAACAAAAGAATCCCAAATATGGTAGGAGAAACTCACAAATGTACTTAATCCAAAAGACTTCTTTCTAGCCACCACAGTCCTATTTAAAGGCTGAGACTAATCGAACCAAACACACTGATTTCAGTTAAACCAGTGCAGAGTGCACTGACATGAGCATTCATACACAGGACCAAAGTATAATTCAAATTGCTACAGCAGATGCAGCTTGAAAGGGTTTCCAACTGACACATTATTCAGACAGGACTGTCACACCTCAGGGTAAGCACATGGCAAAACCAACCATGAAAAAGCACACTTCTAGTAAGATGTATTAGATTTTGACTCCTCCACTAACACCTCGATCTCCAGTCAGGGAATGGAACCAAGAAGAATCAAGGGGAGAATATAAATCGACTTTCCAGGGTTTGAACAGAAAAAAATCTCTTTCATTTTAAGCTCACACATGATTTTCTGTTCTATTCACAGCAAGCAAAAAGACATTCATTTTCTCTTCCACATTTCCTTGTTCCAGTTTGAACATTGTGATCTCTGCCAGTATCTAAGTTAACTGAGCCAGACTGAGCTAGCAGTACTGTTACCCTTTCTGAGGGAAACCTGTCTTTATGTGAGTGTGAATATCTTGCACCCAGCAAACCACGCTTCCCTGTTGCCCGAGTTTCCTTATGCTGCACACAAGCTTGTCATGTGAGTCTGCACCAAACTCCTGATCATGACACATGAACTGCAGGCCTGGCAGAGTCTCACAGAGGCAGTTTATTGCTTTGGTTTCAGAGACCAGGACCTTTATAAAGTAGCCTAAAAATGAAACCCTACCTGGATGGCATGGACCAGGTAGTATCTGAACAGGCTGGTTTTCAGCTTGTTCACCGTTGGCCGGTACACGTCCTCCAGGCGGCTGAAGAGGCGTCGGTCCAGATAACTCCAGTAATCCCGCAGGGCAGCCAGGTCGTAGCTCTGCACAAACTGCTGCAGCTGCTCCACTATCTTATCCACCTAGAGAGGGCAAAACAGGAGCACTTCACTCATGGGAGGGCTCCTGAGGCACAAGACTTTCTGTAACTTAGTGCTGAGAAGCTTTGACTATACAATCCTTATGCATTAGCCATTTTCTAATCCTGGAAACACTCTGCATTTTGCATTAGCATTCTTCCACTCTGCAGCACTTTGCAAATGAATGAAAAAGAAATATGGCAGAGCATAGCCAAACAGATTTTGACAGAAATATCACATTCTGTTGAACCCAACTGATGGATTTTTTTGCAAGCAAGCAAAACTTTCCACCTCCTTTGAAAGCCTGTGGAAGACAATAATAAAAAAATAATGTGATTAAACATTTAAAATTCAAGTGCAGCACCTGAAAAAAAAGTATTACTTTTAGACTAAAAGGAATAATACCTGCATTTAGCCAACAGAAAGAGGAAGTCAGTTCTGCTCCATTGCAATTTTTGAAGTACCTTTATCTTTAGTAACATCATCTACTAACAAGGCAAGCATAAAATTTTGCAGAAGAATTTTTTTGTGTCATTATGTCTCTTTGGAAATCATTTCTGCATTATGAATAAGGCAGAATGGTAGTGTGGGAATAGATTTTTTGTTCAGTGGTTTCTGATGGCCAAGACAGGCATCAGAAAAAGAAAAAACTGCATCCTGTATAAAATTAAACTAAGGCTGTTTAATATGTGGCTTGCTCTCCCATCATCACTTAGTATCTTAGGACATCCCCAACTTTTATCTCCGTGGCTTCTGGCAGATATAGAAAACTGAAGTTTGTGACTCCAGCAAACCCTTCTTGGACAACAATTCAGATTATGTCACCAGCAAAGTGCGGGTGTTTTAAAAAATAAAGGCGACATGCTTTATTAATGATGAAGTAGTGGTCATATTGCTGGTCAAAGAAAAATCTGACTGTTCAAAGCACGACATTCAAAGCCCAAAACTGTTGCTACAGGAATACGAAACATAATGGACTGAAACTGGATTTTTGAGACTGGCAAATTCTGTGACGAGTTAGTCAAGGCAGCTGGTACTCAAGACATACAAACAAACGAGCGGAGCCGCAAAGCCGCTGGATGAAAATCCCATGACCGAGAAAAGACGCAGGCAAAGGAATGCCTTCCTGCCCTCTCGTTCCGCGGCTCTCCTCCGTTCTTCCCTTCTGGAAGCCGAGGAAGCGCGGGCGGGTCACAGGTCCCCAGCCGGCCGGGCTGCCCAGCGGGGCGGGGCGGCTGCCGGGAGCTGCAGCCCCCGGCTCAAGGCAGGCGAGGGGATGGAGCCGCCGTGCTGCGCTGACGGGCCCTGGAGCCGGGCGGGAGGGGAGCGTTCAGCCCCGCCAGGACCCTGCGCGTCCCTGAGGCGCGGCAGGGCGGCCGGGCGGCTCCGGGATGCGGGGTCCCGCCTGCGGGCCGGCCGGGCCCCGGCGCCCAGCGCAGCGCGGCGGGGAAGCGCGGAGGCTCCGAGGGCTCCCTCCGCCGCCAGGCCCGCTGCCCTCGCCCAGCCCCCGGAGCGCCAAGAGGCGCCCGCGGCCCGCCCGGGGAGCGCGTCCTCCCAGGGGCGCACCCGCGCCCAGCGCCCCGCCGGCAGCGGGGATGCGCTCGCCACTCACCCGGAAACCCTTCTCCCGGTCCGCCTTGATTTCGGCGTCCAGCTGCTTCAGGGCGGCGGTGAAGCCGCGGAAGAGCAGATACTCCCGCACCAGCTCGTCCGTGCGCTCCGCTGCCGCCGCCATGGGGGCCCCGCGGCGCCGCCGGCACCGCCCGCCCACGGCCGGGGCGGGGCGGGGCGGGGAGGGAATGACCCGGCCCAGACCAGCTCCAAGCGGGACTACAACTCCCGGCGTGCCTTGCGCGCCTTTTCCCTGCCCCACTCTCCACCCCGCTGGCGCGTCCAGCCCGCGTTTTTCCCGCCTTCTGATTGGTCGCCGCCGGGCGGCGGCTGCGCGCCGATTGGCCGCCCGCCACGTGCGGCTGGTGTTGCTCGGCGCGGGCGGCGGAGGCGCGGCGGCGCTGGGGGCGGGGCGCGGTGATTGACGGACGGGGTGATTGATAGACGGAGCGAGCGGGCCATTCCCGAGGCTCCCGGCGCGGCCCCTCACGGGCTTCCCCCGGCCGGCCCGCGCCTCCCGACCTCCGCCGGAGCAGCAGGGGCGGGCACTCTTACCTCTGGGCTGTGCTTGCGGTCGGTAGCGAGGCAGGGGGCATTAATCCAGTGGAAAGCCGGGAAGGGCTTTCCAGGCGGGCGCCTCAGGCTGTGGCAGGCCTGGCTGGGCCTGGATCTGGCCCTCTCGTGCAAGAGTATGTCTGGTATCGTTGCCCACACCAATGTGTCACAGTTTAGTGGGAAAAAAAAAATCTATGTTGTAAAGAAGCCTGTCATTTATCACCAGGGAGCAGAGGAATCTTAGTGCTTTGTGAGGCAAGCCCTGGATTTTTCCATGGAAATGAAACATAAATCATTGTAGGGAAGGGTGCAGGAGATGGGAGGCTGGCTTCAGCTGGGTTGCTGTTAATTGTTAGTGGTGAATTAGGTTTTAGTAAGTACTTAACAGGCAGGTATCTCTCAGGCAAAGAAAATATTTCAAACTCCATGATTTTCTACAGAAAGATAAGCTCTTGTCAGTCAGCCAGATTTTTTTTCTTTTTGTCTATCCACTGTGCAGGCTGTAAGATTTCTTTCCCTTCACTTAGATATTTATTCAGTATAAACAAATGTTGCATTGCAGCTTTCAACAGGCACAGCTGGAGACTGTAGGAAGACACATGCCAAAGCGAGTCTCAATCCCCTGAGACACCTGCAAGAGGCAGAACACTGCATGGCAAAGCAGCACTTGCCACAGGCACACCACTGGGTTCCTCTGGCAAGACTCTTCAGCAGCTTGCGGGGAAGAGTTTTATCCCAGTCAGACAGCTGTGCCTCGAAGGTGCGAACAGTGACTCTTTCTCTCTGCATCATTGTTGTACATGAGCATGTTCACACTGAGCCAGGCTTAGCCTCAGTCTCTGAGGATGATCACTGTGTCTTTATGGGTGCCAGTATCTATGTAATTTCACTGTGTGCACCTTTCCTGGATCTCTTTATTTAAAGCTGCCAACTCAGCCTAAGCGAGTTGTCCAGTTTGTAGTCCTGGGTCATGAGTTTATCATGTGCCTTATCTTTTCTTACAGGCTTTTTTGCAGCATTTTTATGGCTTTGCATTTTCTTTTATAGTATTTTGGAAACAAACCAAGGGACCCCGTGATGAAGCTGATGTCACAGCATTTTGTTCTGAAATCAGAGCAGTGAGTTTAGGGACAGAAGGAATTAGGGGAAAAGGAATAATTCGTTCAGCTTTGTGAGGTGCACTCTGTCTTCATGACAGTGGAAAAATAAGTTCAGGAATAAAAACAAGCACCAGTACTGTTTCTTGGTCTCAACTAAAGGAAGAAACTATTTAAGCAAAATTGTTTATAAAGATGAAATTTACTTGAAATACTACTGAAAAGACTAAAATTACCATGCTCAGGCAGAGGAGCAAACCTCAGGAGTATCAACCCAACTCTGCAACTGATTCTTTTAGTTCCACTGGTTGCCTTCAGTTTTCCAGTTTGTAAAGTAGAGAGAGTAATGATTGTTTAGGACAGGAATTGTCCCCTGAATATGCTAAATCCCACTATATGTGGCTTGTGCCTGCTGAGTCCCTTAGCTCTCATGTATGTTGAGGTAAGAGTTCAGTTTGCCATGTTTGAGCAAGACACAAGCTAACCTGAAGTCAGCAGGATCCCCAAAGCCAAGACTATACAACAACTTCCTTTGCCTGGTCTAAGGGGGCTGTGTTCACATGCCAGTCCTTGAAATTGCTTTTTCACAGTGTCTCGTGCCCCTTGTGTGACTCTTGGGAGCCAAGGAAGTTTAATATCTTTAAAAGTCTCAATACAGAAGGTTGCTTGTAATCCTAGTGCTTGGTGCCTGGCTAAAATACCCGGCATGGAAGCTCTGCAAGGTAGATATGGATGGTCTCACCATGCACAAAAATCCTGAAATATTTTGGGGTTGCGTGTGTTTAAATGCACTGGCCATATGTTTTCAGTTGTATTTGGTATAGATGATGGAGGAATGATGTGCAGCACTGAAGTTAATCCTGTTAAGACACACTTTTGCTAGGAGAAGCCTTTGCCACGTTTTATGCTGCTGTAATCCAGGTTACAGCAATGTAGAACATGGCAAAGACTTCTCCTAGCAAAAGTCTCGTGGGAAATCATCAGTAAAATCTTATGCCTTAAGTTGGTAGGCATCCAACAAGACTTCACAGCATGGTATTTCTGGACATGCTCCAAGAAGAGAACGATCCAAACAAGACCATTTGCTGATGAAAAAGATCTGAGTTAAGTAACAAATGTCTGTGTGACGGGGTGTTATGTGTATGTGTTGTATAATAGATACCCAAATATTTATATTCCCTATTGAAGTTTACCTTTTTATTAATTCTTTCCCCTTTTCATATGTATAAGGGTAGCTAGTGAAACAACACTATTTTCCCAATATATTTTCCCAGAGACATGGAAATTACTGAAGATAAACATGAAGGAGAAGCAAAGCAACAAGGGCATGTTAAAACATGAATGTAGTTAGAGCAGAGAACAATCAGTTCTGTTTTCTTCTTATGTTTAGTATCAGGTTTTGCGTAAGGCTAAGACATCTATCCAGAAGCTGGAGCAAACCTTGTGTTCTTTGCTGAAGATGAAAGGTAACTGTATGCAAGTATTTGCTTGGACAAAGAGCCTGAACTTGGTTTTTATGTATTTGTTAAATAGGGACAGAAGTACCCAGGAATTGTGCATTTAACCACAGCCAGCTTTGGGTTTAGTCATAGCAATAAGTAAGGGACAGTGAGAAGTCTGTCAATGCACTGAGCACTGAATCTGTCTCAGAAATCCCCTCTGACTCAGCCTTTCCCAGCCTAGGTGAAGGGAGGAAACAATTCCTGCAATCCCCTGGCAGCAGGCCATCCAGCCTGAGTACCCTTGGCAGCTTCTGCCCAGCAGGTGTGGGGCTGGCATGGGTGCCCAGGCTGCATCCTTAGGCTCCCACCCAGAGCCTGCTGCAGGAGCTGTGTGCTCCTCGTGGCCACTGCAGGGTGGCACAGTGCCAGTCACAGCTGTCACCAGCACCCTGCCCTGCCAGAGCTCAGACTGCACAACAGCACGCTGTGGTGTGGGGTAAAAGGATTTCCTAGGGTAGGAAATGGGAGCCTCTGAGTGTACTCTGATATAAATGGTTGAGAGAGATGCTACAGTTTTTTCTTTCAGCGTGGCAGGCCATCCCCATGCCCTGCTCTCTTACAGCCTGTGTAACTGGCCAGTTACACTGGCCAGCAGGTACTGTCTGCACTGCTGGGGGGCCTCACACCCCCAAGAACGTGCCTTCTGTTTAGTACTGTGGCCACTGCCTCTGCTAACAGCAAGCACGACCAGGGGCTGATAGTACAGAGGCTTTGGACAGGTTTTTTTGTCCCTTCAAGTGTCCAAATTCCTGTCAGCTAGAAAAAAACCTGCTATTCATGTGACTTGTACCTCCAATAATTTGAATCAATTAGAAGTGTCAGTGCTTAAAATGAACAACCTCATCTGAACCCACATCCTTGGATAACCCATAAAAGTGAGTCACAGGTAGAAAGAATAATTTGACAGAGCAAAATTGAAAGGATAACAAGCAGGGAGGCTGGTTGAGAGGAGTTTGAGGCAAGCTTCCCCTTGTTATGTACTCTCATATATGTAAAATCCATACTGCTTGTGAATCACAGGCTGGATGTCAGGGTTTCTCACATGCAATTTGTTCATTATAAGGTAACCAAATTCTGTATTGACTAGTGTGTGCCCAGAGTTTGGTTTGCAGGTTGTTTTCACCATCAGTTCTGTAAAATCAATGTTAGGAAGAAAGCATTGATTCTAAGTTCCTCAGTGTTCATAAACTCCCAGTAGTGCTAGTTATGTTCTAGGAGAGACAGATGTTTCTTCTTTCACATCATTTTTGCCTAATGAAAAACTCTGACTTGTGAAGAACCAGTTGTTGACAGTGTTCTGCTGGGTTGGGGCTGAGGGTGAGAGAGAAGCCAAAAGTGCCATTGATGTGACAGTGACCTTTCTGCTGACAACAGCCAGCTGCAGTCTGGAGGATGGGAGCCCATCCAGCTTGGAGGAAGTCAGGGAGGAATATGTCAGGAGGCAGTTTGGCAGTCAGAGGTAAGGGCTTGTACCAGTCAAGAAAAAGATGATAATATTTTGCACTTGCTTCCATCCCAGCATCTCTGAACCTCCTTGTCATTGCTACTGTATTTCCAAGCAGAGGGTTTTCCTCATGAAGAAAGGACAAGGAGGTTTCACCTGGACTGCTGTAATCCCATGGAGTGCACACACATTCTAAGCATGTTGTTGTTCTCATTGCCAGTCAGTGCTTGTATTTTTTCCCCTCCTATTTTTTTCCCCTCCTATTTTTTCCCCTCCTAGCTGATCTCTGGCAAGGATGTCTCATTGCCTTACAAGCAAAAGGAGGAAAAAGCTGGCTTGGGAGGAATGCCCCTAGGCTCTGGAGTCTCCATGACGAGGGCGTTATTAATCCAGTTGAGAAGTTATTAATGTGGCTTTCTTTCCCTTGTGTTCTTTCCAGCACTACATCAGCCTCAGAAGATATGAGTGAAAGTGACTCTGCCATCTGGTATTTGCTTCAAGAATGTGAAAAACAAACCCTGGAAGAATATGAGAAGCCAGAATTGATCCAGTTTTCAGACACTTTATCCCCAGATCTAGTGGAATTTGAACGGTAGGCGCACCCCATATTGCCTTCAGGTTTTTCATTTGTTTGCAATTATCACTGTGCATCCAAGCACTGCCTTCCATGCAGCCCTGCTGGAGCATGTGTCTGCCTCACAGAAGCCTTGTGCCAGCAACTGTGGCCCTGCTGGTGATGAAGCTGAGCACTTCCTAAGTCCCTGCAGCTTGCCCGTGGATGGACTCCTAGAGCTGTAGCAGCCCCCAGCTTTTCAGGCCTTGGTAAATCCCTGAGGATTTTTCACCTCTTAAGAAAAAGAAGAAAATTTCTTTCAAGTGTGTCAGTCTCTGTGTTGCCACACTTCACCACTGTATCCCTGCCATGGGGCTAGATTTAGGAGGGTAAGAATTGCTGCACCAGATGAATTTGCCAAGAGTCTAGCTGTATGTGTTCCAGGGAGGTGCAGGAACCAGAGGTAAGCACATTGTTTACCTCACAGGGATGCTCATCCTTCCTCTAATGGCATTGTTAGGAGGAGCTTGAACACTGTTGCCCCTTCCAGAAGCAGACCCTTAGCTCCTGGCAGCTTGGAGTACTTTTCTAGTGGGATCAGAGTAGGGTAAGGCTGGATTCAACCAAGTAAGATCTTAGAGTCCTCAGCCTCGGGGCTGCAGCACAGTGGTTGTCTGGAAGATTCCAGAATGCATTCTGCAACAATGCAAAATTGTCTGCAGCACTGGGGAAGGGGGGAACCTAAACACTCATGTGTTACACTTAGAGCTAGTGGATGGGGATGTGTAAACCCTTTAAGCTCTTAAATGCCTGATGCAAGACCTAAAAGTCAGACTACTGTTCTCATGTCAAGTGTCTATGTATTTTATTTGGAAGTCATAATGGTAAAATTACTGTTTTTTTCCGAAGTTAATGATACCTTAAAACCGAGTATTGTACTCCATGTACTTCCCATCCCTGTCAGACAACACCAGGAGGTACTTGGAGGTTTTCTCCTGCATTTCCAACAGGATAAACGATTATTTGATTGCCAAGGTAGGAGAAATAGATGCATGTGCCATCTATCCTATACCATCAAGCAGTGAATTTCACCCTAACCATTCCACAGTTAACAGCATGCAGTGCAGGAGAATCCAGAGCTGCAGCTGGCATCTCTTCCATGGCATCACCACCACAACCAAAAACTTCTGCAGTTCCTTCTCTTTTGCTTTGAACCGCTGTGTATTTCTAAAAATCCCTTTGATCACCGGGTTTTTTCTCAAAAGGAGACTGCAGCTGGACCAGCAGATGGCACCAGCTTCCCGCTCCTTCTCTGCTTTTGCTCCTGTTAGAATTGGAGGTGGCTGTAGTTAAGGTATCGTTTAGAAGACCTTGAAAGGTGCTGAATCAAGATTGTCAGGATTAGAAAAATCTGCTTCATCAAAGACTGCACGACAGAGCCATAAACACCTGCCTTTCATGTTCTTTACTGACCAGGTAGACCAGGGCCTGTACTGTGTAGACTCTGGCACTTATCCTGTAGTCCTAGGGCAGGTTGCATTTGGTTTGTTGCTAATTCTTGTCAAAAAATGACTTTTATAACAGGCATAAAATGACAAGGACTCTTCAGCAAAGAAAGCAACAGCCTTTTGGTGACCATTTAAATCAGATTGTTTGGGAAGCATCAGAAATGCTTTGAGCTTTGGCTGACTTTTTTTTTTTCCCACGTTCAGCAGCAGGACATACCATGGTAGGACTTCACAATACTCTGTCCAGTGCAAAATGTGGTTGGCTCCTTCCCACTGGGAAGGAAATAGCTGACTCATGCATCAAGCTTAATTTCTTTAGCAGAGCAGTCTAATGCTGGTTCATGTTCTTCTGCTTGAGAAATTCCAGGTCCTTTGTTTGGAGCTGGACATCCAGAAACCTTAGTGAGTGCAATACTTAACATGAGAGCACTTATTCCCCTTCCAGTATTTTGTCTCCAGCAGTGGTGGAAAATACTCCAGAGTGTGGAAACTTGGGTTTAAACAGGTTTATGTTTACCTACAAAATTATATTTTCAATATTGGTTTGCTGGAACAAATATTTACAAATAAAAAAGAATTATTTCTTTTGAGTTACTTTCTCATACAATACAGTTCAGTTAATCAGGAAATGTGCTCATGTGGGACATCTTCCAAGGAATCATTCTGAGCCCAAACATAGTGCAAATGACTGCTGTTTGTTTATCTGCTCTTGGTTTATACTCCTTTGATCTTTTTATTTTTGTCTGAGACTCTCTAAGCATTTAATTAATGTAAAATAACCTTCAGTGCTGCTTTCTGAAGTAGACATTATTATCCTGTGCCACACAGTGCTAACAGAAGAAGCAGGCTTGTTCTGAGATTTAGTCACTGGGTTGAAATTATCACCCCTGTGTTCCACCACCAGTTTCACTACAGACAGCATAGAAGTCAGTGTTAGATGTTCAGTGGAGGAAATGGAGCTCCCATGGATAAGTCAGAGCATCCAGACCTGGGGCAGTGTCTGTCTGTCTCTATGTACAGTTCCTAATGGATCGGGATACAACCTCAGCCAGGGCTTTAAAGTGCAGTGCAATGCCAGTAAATGAGTAAAAAGTCACGTGCAGTGCAAAAGGTTCAAAGGATACAAAGGCAAGTAAGTGAACATATATTAAATTCCAGAATGAGGTTTGCCTGTACAACCTGCAGTGCCTGGAGCTTCTGTTGTGAGGCAGTCCTGCTGAGGCTGAAGCTGGAGCCTGCCTTTTGCAGATGAAATTGTCAGTGTTGGGCACCATTCAGTAATTGTATGAAGTCTGGGAGGCAGAGTCAGTGAAGTATGGATCACAGCTACTCCCTGGTGTCCTGCTGATTTTCAGTAGATGGCTGCCTTATAGCCTGCTCTTAAGAGATGCTCCCTTTCCTTTCCTTTCCTTCCAGATACCTGTATTTTTATAAGCACACAGTGGACCTGCTGGTAGAGCATGGAATTGTTTGCACCGGAGAGGTGCCTCTTCCTGAGGTCTCCACAGCTATTTCCCATCTCTGGCAAGAGCTTTCTGAAGAGAGCAGGGACAGCATCTTGCAGTACTGTAGCCAGAGAGATTTCCTCATGGATCCCAAGGCTGCTTGCCCAGAGCCTGCTTGCACTGAAGGTAGTGTGAGGGACAGCGGAGGTAACAGTGAGGAAGCCAGTGGTTCCTCAGTCTCCACACCAGAGGAAGTAAGTGCTCAGCAACATTCATAGTCTGCCTCTGAAACTCCAAGCTTTCAGATGCTGATTGACTCTGCAGCTTTTAGTTGCAAGCATACAGTAATTGTAACTACATTTTCTCAAGATCATTCAATGTGTACATGGAGACAATAAGCAGTTTTTGAGTAAGTGTCTGCACCAGATTTTCTCTTGGTGAGATACCTAGTGAGCTACAGAAGTGCAGTGGTAGTAATCCTGTTAGTCTCCACTGACTTGTGGAGTTTCTGTGCTAAGTAACAGTTCAGTTTGCCCTACCTTGGTCCAGGGACAGGGAGCAAGAACAAGAACTACACAGTTACTGTGCTCTGCACATTCTCCAAAGAGCACAGATGATGTAAATCCAGAAGGGATACCTAGTTTGCCAAAGCCTCCTGTGTTTTGGGTTGGGTGGGGTTTTTTTCATCAAAGCACTTGGTAGCAAAGAGAAAGTATTTTTAGACCAGTGCCAGTGGTACAGGGCCAATGACTGCCTGTACCATGCACCTCTGCAGAGCCAAGAAGTCAGTGACTGAGTAGACCAGAGCATTTATTAATAAGAGATTGAGTAAATAACAGCCAGTTCTATCAATGGTTCCTGGAGCAGTGACTGCTGAAGTAAGTAGCTGCTTGAAGAGCTATGTGTAATTTGATTAGCTGCAAGGCAGGGACAGATGTTTACCTTTAGCATGTAAGTAAATGGCATTGGCATGTTCTTTTTGAGTCACAGGACACAACTGATATTGCTCATTGCCTCAGGAAATGTCATGGAATGTTCCCTGTGTGGTATTTCTGGCACAGAGAGTGTGTGAGCTGCATTATGGCAGAGTGAACTAATGACTTCAGTGGTCTGGCATAAGGAGCATCCAAACTCCTTTGCCTAACTGGAGTCAGTTTTGGAGAGACAGATCTCCAGCCATAAGCAGCAGTCCACAGTTGAGTCTCTAAGGCACTGATACAATTCATGATTTTCACTGATTTTTTCTTTTTTTTGGAGATGTAATGTGAAGTCTAATTCCTAGAGGTTGAAGCACAGGCTTAAGGGAGTGGACTGACCTTGTGCTCCTAGCCATGAAATACAGTTATTCCACATTATTCCTGCCTCCACAAAATCTCTTGGTTTACTCTAGCTGTAACCAAACCTGTTAAATGTAAAGAAAGAATATCATGCTTTTAAAGACTTCATTATTAAAAATTATGCCCTAGGTAAACCTTTTTAGGTGGCTGGATATGCTGACATCTGAAGTGATTTCTCTGCTAGGTGATGTTTGAAGATGCATTTGATGTTGCTGCTGGTTTCCTTGACAGAAGCAAGGCTCAGGGATTGTCCAGCCAGAGGTAAATTACAAACACCCCTTTTGGCAGACACAATACATTCATAGCCCACTGTCAGCAGTCCATGGCAAGTGCTCTGTGGAGTAGGACAACAGCTCTTTTTTAATAAATGGTCAGAATAGCAGCCTCCAGCAGCTGTGCTCACAATAATACTTCCTTCTAAGGGGAAAAAGTGAAACAACTAATGGTCATTTACAGCAGAATCAGTAACAATCACTTACTGAGAGCCCCATCACTTCAGGATAACTGGGGTCCTTCTGATTTTCCTTGCCACTCTGCACAGCTTTCTGTCTTTTCAGTTTACAGTACTTGTAACGTTTTCTTTTTCTCTCTCACTTACCAGGCCTGTGAGGACCAAGAGGCATTCCCTAATAAATCAGTTAATCATAAGCCATACTCTCATTTAATGAAACAAAAATGATAATTTTTCAACATTTTCTCCCTTGTCTTACCCTAATTCAGTCACATGGAGGTGATCAGGTTAAAGTGTGGTTGACCTGAACAGTAACACCAAAGAAACACAGGATCTTTTAAATAATAACATCTCCTTCCTCTTCAGTTCAGATGAGTGACCTAGAAGAGAACATGTCAGATACAAAGCTGGCACTGCCTTTGATTTTTTTCCCAGTAGACCAAAGAAAGAAAAGCATTGTTTTCCTCAAGAGGAAAATCACATGATGATTCATCTTTTATGTATTCTTGCTACTTAGTCTTTGTTAAGATTGTTTCTCTTTGCAAATAATGTTTTTAATCTGTGGGGGTTTAATCCCATTTTCTACTTATTTTTCAACATTTAGAGTGATATTAAATGTGAATCTCTTCCTTTCACCACCATTCCAGATTGCACTTCCAGAAGGGAATAAATTTAAATAAGGTTGTTTTGGCTGATTATCAAAATATACTTGAAGGGATAAAAAACCTTAACAAATATTTATTTATTAAATAACATTTATTAGGTCACAATTTCCATTTGCTTTTAAAATAAGATTAAGTATTCTTTAATACTGCAAAGTATTGCTATAATCTTTTAAATCTGTTTTAGGTCCCAAATCAGTTTGGTATTTCAATAGTCAACATTTGTTTTCTCTTTCTTGCCTGTTGTTCTGCACCTTGTAATTCTGGACAGAGCTGTGATGGCAGAACTTTGTAAAATCCCAGGAAGAATACAGAGGTGAGGTCTAGAATGAAAAGCTTAGCTTTGTGCCACAGTTACCTGAGAACACACCTGCCAGTTATAGCTAACATGTCATTTCATCATCACAGCTTACTGCATTCACTCAAAAACTTTACAGAAGTCAGAGCTGTTCCTCTGAACAACCCTACCAAATACACTCCCAAATAACCATTGTTGTACCATGCTGTATGTATCAGCAAATCTCCTTGTTGTGACACCAGTTCCTTGTATTTCTGTTCTCTGTTCTTACATATCTGCCTTACACTGGGCAAACAGTATCTCATCAATGCATCCATCACAACTCCTCCCTGTCTTGCTTGGCTATTTTCTTTCATATCAGAACCATCTTGAAAACAATTTGAATTTTTTTTTTAATTTGTAAGTAAAATATGGAGGAGAGAAAGTAAGGAGAACAGAACAGAAAATTAAATACAGTATCTGATTCCGTTTTCAGTTCAGCATTTGCAAGCTGCACTTCTGAAAATCCAGAGGATCACCAGAGACTCTATGTGCAGGTCACTGACTTCCTAAAACACCTCTTCTTCACTAATACACAGTTTTGCCAGGTAAGCCTTGTCAAAGCATTCCTTATAGAAGGAGCAGCATATTTCAGAGCAATGTATTTCAGGAGCTATGTTAGAAAGGGATTTTTGTATTCAATGTTTCTGATCATATTGTCCAGAATGATTCCAAAAAGAACATAATTTTTGATGTGTCATTCCAAAAGGCCAGTAGCATTGCCTTTGTAAGAGGTTAAGTGTGAGTGAGCACTACTTTGAATATTATTCAAAATGGCAAATGACATGAGGAATTGTAAAATTTTATTATTATTATTATTGTTTGCATGAAAGTTCCTTGTGAAAAGCTTGAGTGATCTCCTCTGAGCAGGCAAAGCTCACTTTCCAGCTCTCCAGCAACCCCCAGCTGCTTCATTCTCAGCTCAGTAGAACCAGCTTCTGCTTGTCTGGGAGCCAGGCTCCCTGCCCTGAGCCCTCCACTGGCAGGCCCTAGAAGCAGGATATTCATGTTCATGAAAGAGCTGATGAAAAGCTCCTGAGCTTCCCCTTAACTTCAGCCTACTGTTGCAGTTTGCTGAGCCAGAAATCTTTGTATTTGCATTGTTCTTCCTCCCCTTGTCTCCCTGCCATGGAGGTGGCTCAGAGCTTGCACATGGGTAAAGAACTGAAAGGGCAGAGCTTGTTCTGGTTCAGAGTCAGTGGTACCTCCACAGCAGCCATTGGTTTTCTGGTTTCTAGTGCCCAGTTCCCACCTGGTCTTTGGTACTTGAGCAGATGCTCCTTTGAAGGAAAATAGAAGGTTTGTGATGAGGGGTAGTTGAGACAGAAAGCAAAGCAGCAACTGGTGTTGCACCACTGTCTGAACCTGTCACAGAGAGACTGCTGTGTGCCCTTTGGTTCCCCATCCTGGAGAGAGTAGCACTAGAGAAGGTGCAGAGAATGGCAGCAAGCACAGGAAAAGGCATTGAGTACTGTCAAGAGCAGGACTTTTCTACAAAAAAAAAAAGACTGAGGGGTACTGCAAATCCATTTTGTTTGTACATGGTGTGGATGCAGTACACAGAATGATTACTCATTGTGTCTAACACTAGAAGAACTAGAAAGCACTAAATAAAATGAACAAGCAACATATTAAAAATATTTGCACATACAAATTACCACATTTAGACTCCAGGGTCATCAATCCATGGGCAATTACTAAATCTGAAGGTCCAGGTTCAATACCCAGTGCAGGAGGGCCTCACAGCACAGTTTTGTATAGTGTACAAGTGTTTATTGTAAAACCAAGCACACTGTGTGCCCAATTCTTGCACTTTTTTCAAAACTTCCCCTGCTGGCTGTTGTCAGAGACCAGGCACTGATCTCCACAGCCCTTTGGTCTGTGACTAGCTATGTTCTGTGTAAGAGCAGAGATCTTCTTGTGTTTCAGTAAATGACTATGAACTCAGCAGGCCTAGAAAAGAAAGAAAAGCTTTAAGCAAGATATGGCATTTTCTGGTTTTAAATTTCTTTTGTGAGTGTCGTGCCTGGCATAGTCTCATCTTGTCCTTCTGCTTGGGGGTGCCTGGTTATGTGTGAGCCCCAGTCCATCTCACAGCTCTCAGATGAGGTGGAATGGTAACAGGTAGTGTCTCTTTCAAGGTTTAAAGAGGAAGATTCAAAATAAGACTGGGAGGGATGGGAAGGCAAGCAGCTAAAGAGCCCAAAGTACTGGAAATTGGCAGTTGACTGTACTATGTAGATCCAAAAGGAAATAAAAAGCTGCAAAGGGTTCTTTTACACAGGAACTTTTAGTTATCTGTGATAAGACAATAAAAAGGGAATTTGAGCAGAAATCACCCAGGCTAGATAATATGAAGGTCACAATCTGTTTTGATTTAGAGTGCAGAACAACACATCTAGACGGTGCTGCCAAGAGGCAAAAGAGTAGAAAAAGGAAAATATGACTGACAAGCTATTTTTTGTTTTGAGAGCAGAAATTCGGATCCATCTCAAAGCAAACAGATTGAGACAGTTATGAAAGTGGTTGCAGAGCAGGGATAGAAGATGTTCCAGCTAGCTTGAAACACACCAACTCAGGCAGCAGCAGAGAGATCAGTATAGGCTACTCACCTTCCCCCAGAAATTGGGCTGCTCAGAGCATCAGAGACTGCTGGACTTGACAGGGAAAGGAACCCGTCCTGCTTCCCTTACCAGACTGAACCTCTGCAGACCATTCCCCTTCCCTGTGCTGGTGCCATGCTAGCACAGGAGTTTGGGCAGTGCTGGCACAAATTATCTCAAGGATAAAGCAGTGTCCCAGTACACTGTGCACACACCTTGTAGGAGATACAGAGGTGGGTAGCAAGTACAGTAAGTACCAAGGTAAGGCATGTGATGGGACCCCACTGAAATACAAAAGGCAGCCCATGGTCTCCTTTCCTTTCACCTGCAGAGCTGATGAGGTGATGGATTTTATTGCTGGTCATTCATGGCACTGCCATGTCCTGTCATTTCTGGTTAACTGTGCAGGTACAAACTGCAGCTCCTGCTGTTGGACTGTGGATGGTCACAGCTACTGAGCACAGCTCCTCCTGAGCCGCTGCCCTGGCTCTCAAGGCTGCCAGGGGCTTGCACCCCACTGGAATAAAAAGCTTCAGAAAGACTCACACAAGAGGAGAGGGGAAATAATTTGGACAAGGAAAGGGAGAACTCTTAAAAGGGCAGGGACCCCAAAATGAGAACAGGAACATGCTTCTACAGTATATGATAGATAAATATTTCTGAGCATGAGATTAGTTAAGCAATCTTGTAATTTTTCAAGAGCTGTTGTCTTAAGGTCACATCATAAGAGAAGCTTAGCAGCAAAGGCAGTAAAGAGTAAATTTAGACTGAGATCCAAAGGTTTTACCCAAATGAAACGCAGTGGGGTTTTTTTTTCTAAAGAGTACTGAGCACCTCTGTGTCTTCAAAGACACACTTTCTTTTAAAATTATGGATTTTAGATGAGTCCCTTGACAAGCAAGTGGTATTTAGTGCTTCTTAAGCTATACACTTTCAAACAGCACCTATTTTTAAAAGCAGTATTTCACTGAAGAGTCTTGCATCAATGCAGAAGGTGGACTAGATGGACTGCAGGCATGAATACTTGTATCTTCCAGACTTTGATTTCTCAAGAGCCACTTGTTGTCTGTAAACTGGTGAAAGAGAAGACCCTTTCCTTCTGTTGCTAAAAGTGGAGCAAAGCCTGAAGTTGGTAGAAGTTAAGGCCTCAAAGAAGCTGTCATACCTTCAGAGCCTGTTATGTGACAAACTTGCTACCACAGTCAGTAACAGCTGTCTAGATGATGTAAATAGACACAGGGTGGAGCCCAGTGATTTTAGAAAGAAATTGGCAGAAAATTTCTTCATCAGGCACCTCAGGAACTCGTCAAATTCAGAGAGGAGGGAGGGCTCATGCTGCATTTTCTGGTACATCAGCTCTTGACCAACTCACTGTAGATTTGAAATTCAATGAACTCCTCTGGTTTTTAATCCTGCTTGACTTTGGGGGGGCTTTCAGGAAGAAGACCTTCACTATGATCATGAGACCGTGATGCTGCGGTGCACGGAGACCTTCGATGATGAAGATTTCTAAGCAGTGTCTCCAGCAATGTTTTGCCAAGCCCTGCCAGATACACCAGGCATGGGAGGAGCCTCACCTCTCTCAGTGAGCTGCCTCTCTCAGCAGTGTGGAGACACTGTGTTGGTTTGTTATCATTGATTTCTCCTTCCCTCATTAGTAATTCTTGATATATCAGTTGATTAATTTATACTTTTTAAAGGTTTTAAGGGTCTTAGCTATTTATTAATATATGTTTTTACCCATTGCTATTTAATGTTTAGCCTTGCTTCACAAAGAAATGGAGGCATGTACAGTTATGTGACCTTGCCTAGCATAAGGTGTGGGAAGAGCAGCAGGGAGGCCAGATCAGTGGCAGTATGCACACTCCCACAGGATGCAGGTCTCAAACTGCACCCTGCAAAAGTCACCTCCTGGCAGTAATTATTTTTCTGGTGCAATTTTTCATCTTGGGCTCATAAGGAAAGAGGGATTTCCTCACAGAGAGTGGAATGAGGCTCTTCTGTCTCTTTATGAGGACAGCAGCAGTAAGCACCCACTCCCCAGTCACCCAAAAAAGTGTGGGCACAGTAATACACTTTGGATTATTTACTTTTGTGAAGTGTGTAAAGCTGAGTGATCAGCCCTGTGCTTTTCTTCCACATCTAATTCTTGGATGAGTAGTGCTGCTCAGATAGTGTCTTGGAATTAAAAGTGCTGTGAAATTGAATAAAGTCCTTCACATCTCTGAGTTATCATTAAAGGCTCTCTGCAGACTTGAACAACTGTATTCTGATAGTGGTTATGTTGAGGTCATGCTACCAGCCATCACAAACAGAAAGGATGGAAGTTTTATTTTAAAACCTAAACTAAAGCTGCTGTGCCTAGCTGTCCAACTTCAGCAGCCAACTTTTAGACTGAGTCCAAGAGGCCTGGACTGTGGCCCAGCATTGCCTTGGTGCATAAAAGCATGATACATTCAGGCAAAAACACGTGGAGCTGAGTACTGAAGTACAAGGGAGGAATAAACACTACAGAGTTCTTTCTGGCCCTGCAGCTGAGGCTGTGGTGGCACTCCCAGATGAATGTTTGTCACACTGCTGTGTCTGAAAGTGGGGTTACAGGGGTCCTGTTTGGGTTTAAGGGCTCTTCAGAGTTCTCCAGGGTGCAGCCTTGCTATTCCCTGGCCTTCCCAGTGTGCTTCATTTAGACATGCTGGCATTGCTTTGAGACTAGAAGCATTGTGATGACATTAAGGGGAAGATGAAGAACACATTACTTTGATCCCTTCTCTTGTGTGATCACAGTTCACAGGAGTGCAGTGATTCTTTGAATACCTGCAACTGATTCTTTAAATACCACCTGCCACTTGCTCCAGCAACCACCCTGAGAAATACCATTACAGTGTACGTGTTATTATTTATTATACTTGCAAAAAACAAGTATTAATCTCAATGAAGGAAACACAAACTTATGCTACAGCAATAATTTTATTACACAGCACCAGGAACCACAGGACCACATGTGATCACTTTGCATGTGGCCCTACAGGTTGAGGCTAATAGGGAATAGGAGCAATAACCTGCACACCTGTTTTCCAGAGAAGTGCTTTTCACCACACTAGACCAAACAGGTACAACAAGGGTACACAGTACACAGCAGCAGCATAGGGATGTGTAAGATTGTGAGCAGAAGTGCTTTCTCCATTGTATTTGATGAGGATTCCTTCATCTTTGTAAGGTTGGGTGCCCAGCCTGTTTCTCCTGAGACTCCTCCCAGCACTCCAAAGGTGGGATACATTTCAGTAAGGCTGGTTTATTCTGTTCGGTTAAGAACCTAACTAAGGTCCCTAGAGTCCCTCTGTGGTCTGAGGCAGAAGAGACAGGTTCAGAAGACAATCCATCCCATTAACTTTAGATGCCTCTCTTACAACAACATTCATTTGACTGGCTAAATGATGGGAATTTGGAATGAGATGAATCATGACCTAGAGGCACCCTTCCCCTTGGCCACGATGAGGTATAAAACACAAGGTGAGAGGTGGGTGTTGCTTTAAGGTGCTGGGGATTAACCCAACCCAAGGGATGCCTGAGAGAGGTGCAGGGCCCATGTCAGGGAAGCTCCTTCAGCTGCCACATCAGGGGACAAGAAGCCCTCCTGCTTGAGCTGAGCAGCTGCCCCTTAGGGTGCCCAAGGGTCAGTGCAAGAAGGAAACAGAAAACCTTTCCTAGGCATTTCTTGGGCTTTGGTGTTCCCTGAGGAGGGATCAGGTTCTTCCTACAAGTGAGCAGGCAGGGAGAGAGAAGGAAAAAATTACTTCCTCAAGGCTATCAGTGGTGCAGTCAGCAGAGCTGGGAAGAAGAAGACATTATCCTTTTCCTGCTCCCCCCTCTAACAGCTGCCAGCTCATGCTCAGACGATGGGGGCTGCAGACACACTTTCAGACCCCTGTTTCTAGGATGAGTTCATTTGCAGGCAAAGTGCTTATATCTTTGTATCAGCCCCAATTGGTGCTGATTGGTGTATCAGCACCAACCTCAGAGTTTCTTTCTAAGCTTGTTTCAACACTGGTTTTCTGCCTAGCAGCCTTCAGTTCATCCATTCTCTTGTCACAAGACAGTTTTCTGGGGCAAGCAGGGAGATAGCGAAACCAGGAGACATTGCAGTATCTGGTGCCTATGCCAAAGGGAAGATCATAGACCTTGGAAATGAGCTGAGAGCTCTCCATCCCTCCCTTGTGGCTTTGCTTCCATGCCAAGAGCCCCCGCTCCTCCTGTGTTCCTGCAAGAGCAAAGTGAGGTTGTGTTTAAAACAGCAGGGCTGCTTTGTGTGCCTCACACCCACTGCTCAAATCCCAGCAGACCCAGCACAAAATACAAATCCCTTCTACTTAAACCCTTCCAGCTCCAAAGAACTCTACAAATATTCACTAATGAGCTTCCAGACATTAATCCTTTTCCTGCAACAGCTTCCAGATAAGCAGCCTTCTCCATGCTTTCCATGGGAATCGTGTATACCAAGAAGTTTTCACCTGCCACAGAAGATCCAAGAACTGTTCAAAGGGGAGGCTCATGCAGTGCTGGGAAAGCAAGGCTGGATGTTAACTGCCCAGACAGACACTTCAGAGCAGCAGTTACTAGTCAGTCACAGGTATTTACCCTAGCCAAAGGAATTCCCAAGTGCCTGTAACTGCTGCAGCAGCAAAGAGCCTCTTGGGAAAGGGACTAATCCTACCTGTAAATTCTGCCCAGAGGAGCTGATGATTGAAGGCTGCAGGAAAATTAATGAGCCAAAAGGAGACTGGCTTTCTGAGAAGCCTCAGACAGTAACAGAATCTTACAGAAAAGAGCATCCTTTCTTCCTGCTCTTCTCCTGCAGCAGAAAAGAGGGTTTCCTCTCCTATTCTTATGCCCTCCCTCCCCATGCTAGATGAAAATCCAAGGCTCTTTGCTGCCTGTGAGGGCCAGCACCAGCCTTTCCTACTGCTTTCCACTTCTGTGGCTTTAGTTCAGCTTCAGTTTTAGCAGCTCCCATGCTGGCACACGTTGGCTCCTTCCACTTCTTACAGCTGCTTTCCTCTCTCCTTTTAACTAGCAATATGGTTTTAGGCAGGTATGTTCCCTGAAAGATGCTTGCCAAATAAACCTTTTCTTCAGCCTGGGTTCTTCCTGACAAATTATTTTATTTTTGATAAGCTGCTGTTTTCCAGCCAGAGACCATTTCAGTGATGTCTTCTGTTCCTCAACCTTCTCTGGGAGGAGTGCAGTCACACGGTGTTTCATGGTTGCCAGCACAACTGTATCCATAGAACAGGAGTCATGAAAACAAAAAGTACCAGGGAACAAACCCTTGGACAGGCACAAACTACCAGCTCATTTCAGCAAATCTTACCTGGAATGGTGTTATCCAGGATAAATGCCAGAAATCCACCCACAAACATGCCAGTGGTGAGAAGCACCAGGATCACTTGGTCAAGCTGGATGATCCCTAGCAAAAAAAAAAAAAAAAACCTTTGGATCGTGGTGTAGGAAGAGCACTTTACCTGTTTAAGCAGCAACATTTCTGGTGCCAAGAGGCTGCAAGCTGCATGCTTGCTTGGACTAGGCTTGCTTGGATGAGACTTGCAAATCCAAAGCAGAGTGTAAGATTTGGAGTGGAAGGGAGAATGATCTCACAGCCAGTTTCAGACCTACAGTTTTATTCTACATGATTATTCACAGACTCACAGTGGGCAGGAAATGGCTCATAAATACATTAAGAGCTTATGAACAGTGCAGATCCCAGCACTGTCTGAGAAAAAGCCACCTTCTGCTCCAAACACATTCAGCACCTGCACAACACCTAACAGCTCCCTACAGAGCACGAGCTTCAGTTCCCAAAGAAATGTGAGTCTATTTAGCATGGGATTTCAGCACAAGCTCATCAGGTGTGATGTCTCCCCTTGAGGATGGCCATGAGCAAAGCCCAGTGGCACTGGGCATCTTACAGGACATCTACAGAGCATGGGGTTTGTGGGCCCAGCTCTTTAATCAGCCCAGCCAGCACACCATGTATGCTTTAGGAGAGGACACTGGCATTTGTGATGAAGACATCAGTCACACAAGACACAGTGAAGGGCCAGCTGCTGGAGAGCTGAAAATTTCAATAAAGTGAACTTGATGGAATTTAGTAGAGGAGTATGCTCTTGCATTTTGAAAGCACAGCATTTCATTGTGTATGAGCACATAAGAAAGCCTCATTCATTGACAACTCAGTCACTGACCATAAGGAGAGATTTCTGCACCAGATCTATGCATCCAGGGCAAAAGGCAATAATAGCCCTCAGAAAGAAACAGGCAACAGTCAAAGCACAGATTTCAGCGTTTTATAAGGAAAAAACTATTTTAAAAGATTTCTCTGCTCAGCCTTTCCTTCCATTTCATGCTGCAGAAAATGCTTCTGATGTCATTTCTTACCTGTTTTCAGCAGAGCACTATTTTTGCTTGCCCAGTTGGGAATTGTGAGGCCAGCAAATAGAGAAAATCCAAAGATAAAGATGTTTCTTGAGGAGTTCATATCTGTATACTGCACAGAGAAATTTCATACATTACATGCACAAAACTCTGGATTACTGTTGTGTTTATGAGATATGGTGGGATGCAAACTCTGGAATCAGGAATGGACCCAGCCCTGGTGCTGCTGGGGCATTTGTGATGCTGCAGTCCCCAGTGCCAGCCAGCCCTGCCCATGCCAGGGAGCCCTCTGGGATTCAGCCCCTCTGGGTACAGCCCCTTATCTTTACCTGAGGAATTACAAACATAAATGTTTGCATTTGCTGCAGTGTGGTTATAGCTGACACACTCTGTAAGAATCTGACTTCAAACTGAGGGTGCTGTGTGCAGTTTTGGGCACCACAATATAAGATATAAAGTGATTAGTGAGTGTCCAAAGGAGGGCCACGAGCATGGTGAAGGGTCTGGAGGGGAAGCTGTATGAGGAGCAGCTGAGGTCACTTGGCCTGTTCAGTCTGGAGAAGAGGAGCCTGAGGAGAGGCCTCACTGCAGTCTGCAACATGAGGGGAAGCAGAGGGGCAAGTACTGATCTCTTAAATCTCATGACCTGTGACAGAAAATGGCAGGGAGCTGAGTCAGGGGAGGTTTAGGTTGGGTATCAGGAAGAAGCTTTTCACCCAGAGGGTTATTGGGCACTGGAGCAGGCTCCCCAGGGAAATGCCACAGCACCAGCCTGACAGAGCTCAGGAAGTGTTTGAACAATGTTCTCAGGCACATGGTGTGACTCTTGGGGTGTCCTGCTCAGAGCCAGCAGTTGGACTCGATGGTCTTGATGGGTCCTTTCCAGCTGAGCTTATTCTATGATTCTCTGTTTCAATGAAATGAAGTCCCCTTCGCCAGAGAGGCAGCAGTGCTCACACAGCTTTACCTGCAAACTGGAAATGCCCACTGCCACGATAACACCGAACATCACGAGGAACAGGCCTCCAATCACAGGGATGGGAATGCTGGCCAGCATGGCCCCAACCTTCCCCAAGATGCCGCTCAGGAGCATGGCACAGGCACCAGCAATGATCACCACTCGGCTCCCCACCTGCAGCAAGAGGAAGAGGAGGCAGTCACGCACTGACCGGCAGAGGAAGGCCGGGGGGCAGGCTCCAGAGCCAGCCTGTCAGGTAGGTGCTGCTGCTCTGGCCCTAGCACTGCATGGCATGTTCAGGGACAGGTGCTGTGAGCTGGGATGCTGACACTGAATGGGAAGCATCAGTGTCTGTGCACCATAGATATTTATCACATAAGGCACTCTGAAAGCATCACACCTATTTACTTGTGTTATCCTCTCTCCTACTACTGACAGAACTTCAACAGTTTGCTATTAAACTGAAATTAAAAAAGAAGAATAATTAAGAGCACAGTAATATCCACTTGTTCTTGCTTTAGCCTAGAAATATCTTGGCATACATACAAGCCTGGCACTGCAATGGCCCAGCCAGTTCACTGGACAATCCTTCTGCCAGGGTTTGGACTGACATCCAGAAGTGGCTTTCAATGAGGTATCCCACAATGATGCCTCCATTCCCTTCAGAGACCAGAGCTGGCTGGCTGCTCCATCCTAAGCTCTGGGATCTGATCTATCCTTTCTATGGTCAAAAAATAAGAAGTGAGGAAGTCTTTTGCTCTGTCCCTATCTCTCATCACCCATCTATCTTCAGTAAAACCATTTTTTTCTCATTTCTTCCCCTAGGCCTTTTCTTGGTGAAGCCCTACAAAAAAGATGGGCTAAAGGACCAAGCCATGCCCTTTACTCAGATCTGTTAGAGCATATGAATAGGAAAGAAAAAGTATCTGCCAAAAAAAGGGTTGAAAGAGACATTTATATAGAAAGTGAAAAGCAGCAGTATTCCTTAAACTTCCAAGTCAAGATAAGCCTTGCCCACACCAAAACTTGGACTGCCAAAGAATCATGCTAAACTTACAATATTTGTGTCAGGGCAGCTCTGTAATCCTCTGCAAACATTTTATAATTCAATTAAATATTTTAATCCCTCCCTTCAAATATCTGAAGAATGTCTAATTACAGGACAGGCTTGTGAATGCTTTCAACAAAAACATTCTCAGTAACTAATAGTGTCTCTTTTTAAGTATTTCTTAAACATGTCAGTTTAAAATATTTGAAGTCTTTCTTGATTGTGAAAGATAAATAAAAAAGATTTGGTGTGGAGTTTAAAAAAAAATCATGCATTGCCTTCAGGTGCTTCATTGCTTTTTATACCCTGGCTGACTCTTGGGACACTATTACCATCTAAATGTTAGTTAATAAAAGTCAACAGATCCATTTGTTCAGGATTAGAACAAAGATTCAAAGTCTCAATTTGCTAAAATGTTGAATTACCAAGTATATGGAGTTGGCCTTAAAAGCAAAAGACCTAATCCAGTGATAGCACTGTGACCATATTCTGCTATAGCCACTAGTTTGGAGTTTGCTTCAGTTATGTCAGGAAAATGATAAAATCAGTTCTCTTTCTTAAGGCTGAAGAAACTGCAGGGATCCCCACAATATGTGGTGATTCTCAGGCCTTTATCTCTCTTTAAAATCCTCCTTTTCTTGGAAAGGAGTTCTCAATACTGGCATACTGGGCCTGATCAAGCAGTTTAAATATTGGTGCCTGGTGCCATGTAAGATGTTGCATTTTGGTAGCTTCTCCTTGCCTTATCTGTCAGCCCCTGTATGTATCTGAGATCTCCAAAGACTGCTCCAGTGGTGCTGGACATCTGTGTTTAAGAGAGGAAACAAGTTCCTTGTGTTTCCATTTGTTATGGAAGAATGTATTTCCCACGTACAAAAAGAAATTAAATCTGCCTTGTGCTCTCAGCACCCCCATCTGTCCCAGCCAGCGTGTTTACACTGATTTCAATTGACTGAGATGACACTCTATTTTCAGCAGAGGTGGGATCCAAGGGAAATACCTCTCCTGAATCAGCAAGGATGGCATGTCCTCCTGGAGGACGTGGCATACGTTGTGAGAATACATGTCCTGTAATCTGGTAATTATGAATTTGGGCAGCATCCCATACATACAAGCATGCAGCAAACAGCACATCAGGAAGAGCCGGCTCAGGTAGATGGTTTGTATGCACAGACTCCCTAGTGACAATGCACACGTGGTGATGGGCTAAACTGGACTCCATGCAGACATCCAGACAGCCCTTGGTGCTCGTGGCAGCTGCCTCAGTCAGACACTAACACTGCCATGTGTGAAAAATGGTTATCGTGAGGTTTATGAAATCCAGTGAAATAAGCAATATTATAGAGTGGAAGCTGTAAGGATTTATTTACTGACTCACAACTCTTCTGGCTTATCACTGCTTGTTTGGCAATGATTTGAAAATGTTGTCCAGTTAGCCTAAATGTCTGGCAGCCTATCCTATGGCTGCAAAGCTTAGTGAAAATCTTTGATCTGATTGTCCAGCTTATCTCTTTCCCCGATAAGTGCAATTAATATACTCAAGGGACTCACACACAAACCTTTGCAATCACATTTTGTAACCCTGAAGAAATAGTCTAAATCAATTTCACATGATTGCCATCCCTGGGTTATAGAAGTTGTGGAATTTGAAGCCCTATTAATATTCACCCTTTCTCTCCTCTCCCTCTCCATGCCCGTATGGGTTAGCTCAGATGTAGCATTGTCTCTCCAGCCTTACCTAGGCCAGGTATCTGAGTGAGTGCACTAATTCCCTATGCAGGCCAGAGGCAGAGAAAGGGAAGCACTGCTCACCTCTGTTAAGTCATTTGCAGTGCTGCTGAGCTGGTCACCAATGTGCCAAGGCACAATTTTCCCATGTTCTAAGTTATATATTGTTGGGGAAGATGAAACAGGAAAGCCTTATAAACATGATTGTCTGGCAAAAGATTTTGAGAATATAGAAACTATAAGCAAGATTGAAATGAAAGCAAGCTTTGAGATACCTCAGTTACTGAACAACTGGAAAAACTGAAAATGGAAAACAACAATGGTATGGCCAGACTGAAGGTAATCCCCTTTTGATGAAACAAGACCCTCTGCTTGCACACAGGTCCAAGGGTCAGAGCAGACCCTACTCGGCAGAAAGGGTCCAAAGAGTTGTTTTTAGGGTTTAAAATGTAACACAATATGGTAATGTAATAATTCTTATAGGCTGTATGTAAATGCTATAGGATTTGTATATTGTACTAAATTAGTTAGTGAGAATTAGAATATTCAACACAGAAGAAGATTTATTGTATTGTAACAAGAATCTCAGTCTCTTACCCTTTTACTCTCTTACCCTTTAATGCTCTTACCTTTTTTACTCCCTTACTCTCTCTCTCTCAGCCTCTCTACCCCTCTCCTCTCTCGGGCCAGCTCCGAGCTGCAGCTGGCAGCTCCCAGCAGGGCCCTGCACCTAGGTCCTTTGCAATAAACCCCAAGTTCCATCACCTGGCTGCAGAGATGTCTCGTCTCCGTCCGTCCCGACCGTCCTGGCCCCCGACACTCCGACAATATGTAAGTTATAAAACTTTGGGGAGGCGGCCTGAGCTCACTGCCCAGGCCCAGCACACAGCCATGTGCACACCCCGCGGGAAGCCCTCCGGGAGGCACCGCCGTGCGGCCAGGCTCACCTTGGTGATGCCCAGGACTCCCACATTCTCGCTGTAGGACGTGGTGCCGCTGCCCGTGCCCCAGGCCCCGGCCAGCAGGCAGCCGATGCCCTCCACGCCGATGCCGCGGCTGATGGCGTGCTCCGGCGGCGGCGGGGCCCCGCACAGGCGGGCACAGGCGTAGTAATCCCCCACCGACTCCAGCATGGAGGAAATCACCCCGGCCAGGATGCCAAAGATCCCGGCCAGGCTCACCGTTGGCATTCCCCACTGGCCTGCAAGTAAAGAGCTCGGTTCAGGTGGAATTTCAGGGTTTCATTTGCCCTGAAATCTGCCCGGGGTTGGAAGAACAGTAGGAACTGTGTTCTGAACTGTGGCTGTTCGCCTGATTTTTGACATGTCCTCTCCTCCCGGTAAGTGGAGGTGGAGGCAGGAGCAGGCAGGATGGGGAAGGGGAGGCGGCGGTACCTGGGTAAGGCAGGCGGAACCAGGGAGCCCGTGACAGAACGTCCCCGCGGCTGTCTGTCCGGGCCAGGTGGCCGTAGGCACTGGGGGCCGCAGGGAGGACGCCGGTCACTGTCAGCACGTAGCACAGCAGCCAGCTCAGCGAGAGCCCCAGCAGCACCTGCCATCACAAGCAGCAGTGGGGGCTGGTTAGGGTATGGCTGCGTCCTCAGCACGGCTGCGGTGGACAATGTGTCCCCGCCCGACCCTTCTCCCTGCACACGGACGGGAGGCAAAGAGGCAGCAGGAGCTCCTGGTGGCCCTCTCTTCTTCTCTCCCTCCCAATAATCAGGGCCATGGGGAGCTTTTTCCTCTCTGCCCCTTACCACACAGGCTCAGCTGGGAAGCACTCACTCATCTGGAAACGAGTGGAAAGAGCCCAGGCAGCTCAGGGTGGGTGAGACCAGTCCCTGTCACAATTCCCTGGTATCCAGGAACCCCAACGTACCGGGAAGATCTGGAAGAGGTAGACTGGAGAGGAGCGGGGCTTCTTGCCTCTCTGGTAAGATGGCAGCGGCACAGCAATGTGTTTCAAGTACTGAGAGAACAGAACTATGAAAAAAGTAGTCCTAGAAGGAGGGAAAATGAGATCATAAACAAAGGGAGTGCCCAGCTGCCCGCCTGTCCCCACACTAAGTGAACACCTGCTACCCAAGAACTAAGGACTCCAGAAGACCCATGAAAACAGGCTCTCAGCAACAGAGGGTGGCTCTCCACTCCACCAAGCTAGACAAGGAACAAGCTTTCCATCACAATCTACTGATAGCTCTGCATATTTGCAAATAACTCTTTTCCCTCTATTGTTTCAAGACTGACACCCCAGGCAGTGCACCTGTGAGCACGACACTGTTGCAGAAAGGTTAAAAATGCCTCATAATTAAAAGAAAGACCTGACAGACATGCAAGGTGCAGGTTCTGCCTGTGTAATTCAGATATACTAGAAATACAGGATTTATTTTTTGCTGATTTCAGGTTTTGTTCTTCAAGAGGCAAAAAGCTCCTGTAACACAGAGTAAAAGAAGAGGATTTGGTTTGGCTGTGTAAATCCCTGTTTTGAAAGAAAAACCCATGCTGGGACTGTGGGGCTGCACATGGTGCCCTCAGAGGCCTCCCAGCCAGCCAAGAAGGGGAGAGCATGGCTCTGTGTCTGCGAGGGCTGAGCTGAGGAGGGGCCCTCCATGGCAGGGCTGTTCCCTGTGTCCCTGCAGCACCCGGGCCTCGTGACAATGGAAGTAACTGCAGCTGCAGCTCCTCTCCCATCCCTTGTGTAGGACACATCTGGAACAGCAGCACATCTGGGTGCACTCACAGCCTGCCCCCCATGTGCCTTTTGCCCAGAGGGGCCAACCAGAGGAAGCTGGAGGCTACCACATGTGGAGAGAGGGCAGGAACTGGGCATCCCACTTCAACTGCTGAGCTGCTAGAAGACCATGGACATTTCCTGGGTTAGCCAGGCCTCTGAAGGCCTCCTCGTTATTTTACAACAAATTTAAATTTTACAGATGGAGTGAATTTATCTGGATAGGATTTGGTGAGAAATCAGTTGCCCCAGCTGAAGTGCACTGACTTCACTGGAAAACTGGTAGTTTTCCCTATGTGAAAAGGTGACAAATTGTAGGTGCAGTAGTCAGGGACAGGCAGAATTCCAACAGTGAAAAGAAAACTGTCCTCACTTCTCTGCAAAGACACTCCATGCCATACACAATTCAAAGCACTGGATGACTGGAGGGAGAAAGTCTGAGGAGGAACTGGTTTCCATTTTTGGTTTAATGCTACACAGACTGTGAGTGCCCATTTTGTCCATTTGCATAAATAGAAGTGCTCAGCAGCCTTAGGACTCTGGAAGGAACAATTCCTCCTACTCATGTGAAGACAATACATAAAGCACCAACTATTTCAGCATAGAATACCTGAATGCTCAACTTGGTCATTTTAGGAATGTCTTTTAAACTTAAATAACGGGTGTGTAAGACAGTTTGTGTAGACAACTGTGACAGAGACTGCACACACAGGGAAGGCTTGTACCACTACTGACCTATGGACTTTGTATTTTTAAAAAAATCAATTATTTTTTAACTCATGATTGGGTTTTGCTTTGTTGCTGAGAGCTTAACCTCCTGGGGACTGGAGGAGAATGACTATGTCACATGGCTGCCTTGCACAAGCCTGTCACATGTTGGTGCTCAACATATAAACCTTGAACCCAGGGGAACTCTGCTACAGACTGTGACACTTGGTTTCATATTAGAGGCAGGTGATTTGTGTACTCTCATCTTTCCCACAGAGATGTGAGACTTACAGGAATGCTATGCCCCAGTGCTGCCCAGCCATATCTCCAGCTGACTCAAACAGAGGTAGTCCAACCAAGGTGATAGTGGGGGCAATTGTCAGAGGGCCAATGAACCTCATCAGAAATCCAATCAGGCCAGAAAATCCAACGAAGATTTGAAAACAAGAAGTTACAATGATAGTTCCTTGCACCTGGAAAAAAAAACAGAGGTTGGAAGGGACTCCAGCTGTTGAGCCTTTTCCTCGTGTGAGTGCAAATCCAGCACGAGAGCCAGGCTCAGTCTCTAGTTACAGAGTGGCATAGAGGCCTCCTGCTGACAAACCTGGCTAAGAATTACATGTGGGAAGGACCACCAAAGCAGCAGCAAAGCAACTCCCCCCTTGGCCGATGGACTTTTGTTCCAGAGATCACCTCGTCCCTGTCCTCTTGGGCCACCAAGCATGCATCACCTGCCCTGCACTCTCCTGCCTGCTTGCCCAAGTCAGGGGAAAAGGTCTTGCCCCAAAAACAGGAGCAGGGCCATGGTCTCCACTGATCTTCCTTTTGGGAAGGGCTTGGGTCTCTTCAGCACACTGCTGAGGCAAGTGACTCATCACAGCCTCTTTTTTTTTCCTGAGTATCAGTTTCACTCTGGGAGCACATTTATCACCCTGAACTTCCCAGTGTTTGACAATCACGGCCAAGGAGCCAGCAATTACATTCTGAAATGCTGCTCACCTCAGCGTCAGCTTCAGGCAGGGGCAAGGCTGCTCTCTGCCTTCTCAGATTTGGTAACAAGCCCAGGCTGCAACTTCTGTGGTGCTGAGCACCTTCCTCCCCCAGCTCCAGGGGCTGGGTGAATGACCCAGGCTGAAACAAGGCGTCAGCAGTGCCCTTGGGACAGATTTATGTGTATCAGCAGAGAGCAACCTGTGCTGCACAGCAAACCCCTGGTGAGCTTTCAACACTTCCCAAGGGGTTTGGAAAACACACCAACAAATGGATCCACAGAGGCAAATTTGGTCACTTGCTCTGATAAAGGCAATTGATGTAGAATAAGGCCGTGAGATCCCTGACTTTTCCCCCTCCCTTCTGATTACCTAAGAATGTCCTTTACCTTAATATTTACGTTTTGCCTTGCATTTTTTTACTAGGTTTCCTGTGCTTAGACACGGTTGTTTCCTAGAAAATATTTTCCCTCCCTTTCTTCTTCTGGGCTAACCTTGCTTTATAGAGAAGGGATCTGACTGGACCAGTGGAGACTTTGCAGGGACCATAAATCACATGAGGAGGTCTGCATGTCCCCTGTTCAGCAGCAGTGAAGCACCTACTTTTTTTGATAGAGAATAGATGCTTAGAAAGCTGCAACAGCTTGAGGGCCAAGGTTCATTTGGAATAGAAGTTTTTCCAGCTGTGATGGCCATGATATGGTCAGGCACTTTACTGAAAGAAACAGCCCTGATACAGAGCAGGTGCCACTGAAAATGTAATATACCTCTCGCATCCGTGTCTGCCAGACTTGGATGAATTCTGGTGAAGAGGCATTCACCAGGGTGGCATTGTTTGTCCAGGCAGGGCACTTCCAATTGGGGAGAGACAGCATTGCCAAGGTGGGGGTCAGAAATGTTAAAGTCCCTCCTTGAATAATAGGCAGCCTGGAAGGAAAGCAGAGGGAAAAACATGACAAGTGAGAGTGCTAGAAACTCTGCTCTATAAGGGTGAGAGAAAGGAAAGCAAAATAAATTTAAGAATCAGTCTGCCCATGGCCTCTGACAGGATCTTTTGAATTGTTGTGGCAGGTCACTGTCACTGACCATGGGGAGGAATTGCTGCCCATTGCACACAAGAGCACTGCCATGGGGTAAGAGCTGAGGTTCAAATACCAGCAATGGAGGGGCACATGGGTGCTACAGCCCAACCCTGCTACCCCCGTTAAGGAAGAAGTAGTGCTTCTAATGGCTGATGAGACCACAGACATGCACAGAGCAGGAAAAGTCTGGCAGGGGAAGAAGACCAAGGAAGAAAGACGGTGAGATGCTGAAGGAAAGTTCAGTCAATCTTGCCAATATCTAGTTGCTGCCTCTCTCCCTTTGGCTGCTTTGGTTTTCTTCACAATGTGCTCATGCACACAAGGGCATGCACTAAGTACTCTCCATGTCACAACAATCCTCAGTCTGAGGGTGATAGAAAATGTGACTTGGCATTTAGCACACTGGGTTTTAATGCCAATTCCTCTTCTTCACTTCCACTGAAACTAGAAAGGAAACCTGCATGGAGGGGTCTGTGGGCACTGACTGGGTGACTGGGGAGTCTTTGGCTCTCCCCCCACACCACATGTCTCCTGGCTTAGAGTATCTCTCCCTCTGGGAATCCCTCAGAGTAGCAAGGAACTTGCATCTCCAGAGGAGTTCAGCACTGGCTTCGTGCAGGGATTTATACAGCAGACCAATGCTCCTTTGAGCTGCACCGGCCTTTTTCCATGCATGAAGAAATGGAGACAGAGACCTAAAAGGTCTGACTGACTCCTCAAAGCTCCACATAAGCCCCCATTGCAGTGCAAGTATTTTTAACCATTCCTCTAGTGTGCTTGAAAAATCCTAAGCTGCCTGAGGGTGGGCAAAACATCCCTGAAACAGCCAAGGGAAATCTCCAAGGTGCCTCTGTTTTCCTTCTTTAGGGAGCACCCTTAGGAGGAGCCCCCAAAGCAACCTCTCCTTGTGCCAGGAGCTCTCATGGCACCTGTTCAGAAAAGCCATGGGACGGCAATTCAGGTGACTGCTTTTGCAGGGCACAGCTTTCCCTGAAACAGAGGAATTTCTAACGTTCTTGAATTAGGGGATGGTGTAGCTGTAACAGACCATGTCTCTGTCACCTAAACCAAATATTTATACTAGTCATGTGCAACTGAAACACTGTCAAAGCTTTGAAACAACTTTGCTGGGCAAGGCACAAGAAACAAACAAAAAGAAACAGAGAAGGCCCAGGGCCATGACTTGGAATCTAATAATAGATTTACAGTTTCTGTTGTGTTGGTCCCTAAGATATTTCACAGCCAGTGTTGCATGGGTGTGCCCAGTGTTGCCATGGGTAGGCTCAGAGGAAAATGGGGTGCCAAGGTGATGCTTATGGGGTACACTAAACTCTTTCCTGTGGGGTTTGCAAGAGGGAAAGCTGCAGAAATAGGGACGGCAATACTATGTTTTGATAATCAGTATATGATGTCCAAGCATTTACTAAGCAGGACTCACCATAACAGCAAATGACCTGTGTCTCCCCTCAGGAGCCTCTGACAGTGTCTCCAGTGACTGTGTGGGACCCACTGCTGCTTTTTCATGCTGTGTAACATGACTGAGCTGCAGGTTGCAGTGGGTCAGCTTTTCCCTTGGCTGTTCCTTCATGAATGTCCTCATGCCTTACAGTTGGGGTCAGCAACAAGGCAATTGCACCCTCAGCATGGCAAAAGCCATTCAAGTTTATCCCATGGGAACAGCTCCTTACCACTTAATTTGACCTGTTGTACCTCAATCAGCTATTCATCCATGGGGGAGAGAGGCTCTCTGCTACTCTTTAATCCCCAGTTAACAGACAGCAGGGGACATTACAGCTCTCAGGAAGGCACTCAGGCGTTTGGAGGGTGCCTGGGAGAACTCAGAATGCCTGAATTGCACCAGCAGTGATGGTCATGGACTCCAGCCTGAATTTAGCTGAAAACCCAGTTTCTCTGTTTTTTGTGGTCAAGGTGCTCCTCTTTCCTCCACTAATCCTGTAACAATGTAGAAGCAGAGCACTCCTCAGGAAGTTTGTCTACAAACACTTCTTAAGACTAAGAGAGACAGAAAAGTTTCGGTAGTGAATGAAGCAGGAGGAAGAAAAACATTTTGTGGAGCTGGCAGTTGACCAGTGATTAACCAGAGTCCCTCAGATTCAGAAGCCAAAGAATGTTTTGAAGCAAAAACCACAGGTTCCCACCATTCTGGAGGATAAAACAGCCCGTGGAAAGACAGAGACAGCCCAGAGTTGTGACAAGGGAAATAGAAGAAATGTTTCAAGGTCAGCAAAGATACAGGGTCTTTCTGGAAAAGGGGAGTACTTGCAGTCATCTCTGTCACTAATACTTCTTTTTCTGGGTACTGAATAGCAGCTCCATGCTCATCTCACTGCTAGCTGCTCATCAGCAAACGATTTACCTTTTATGCCCCAAATCCCTGAGCATGGGAAGTGGCACCACATACCAGGATGTGCTGCTGAACTCTTCCCTGAGTCCCTAAGTGGTGGCAGATGGACTTCATCCCTAGAGTTTCCTGTAGAATCTGTGTTCTCTTGACCCTGGGCCCAAATCAGAAGGCTCCTGCCTCAGCTGGAAGATCCCTGGGGTAAGGACCAAGCAGGTACTTTTTACTGCATGTTGCAACGCTCTATTATTTTGAGGACAGATTCCTTGTAAGCCCAACAAAAGGTATATGAAGTATCAGGAGATGGAAAATTCGGAGCAGGAAGGTAACCCTGCAAAGTTTCAGGGTGCTTTGGCATGGACCCTGATTGCCCAAGGGTAACAAATGACTCACTGTTAAACTCTAAACAGGGTGGTGGCCTAGCACCCAGTAATTGCTCGCGTTCTCAGTTCTCGAATTTGGCCTACCTCACTCCAAAGAGGACTTGCAGCAGGGTGCAAATTCCTGAGACAAAGATGATGGTGCTGATCAGGTGGCTCTGGGTCAGTAGGTCATGCTGGAGGCAAAGGCCTTTGGAGAGCATCAGTGGGACGGCTACAAGACCTCCTATGGCAGTCAAGAAGTGCTAGGAACCACAGAGAAAGACTGGGTGAAGAAGGACACAGACCTGGCTGTCTGTTATTACTATGTTGTTGAGAGAACTCACAGATTTGTGCTATATTAAAATTACCCATCCCATTACCCATCCTCTCTTTTTTTTTTTTTTTTTTTTTTTTTTTTTTTTTTTTTTTTTTGACAGCTTTAATGCTCTGTTAGGGGCTGTTCCAAAGCACCTACAAGAATTGCAATGCACCCACTGAAATGTCTCCTCCTTTACATGCCCAAAGACCTTTTGTAGTGCTCTGGACTTCCCAGGCCACTGTCAGACACAACCAGTTTATCCCCAGCATCTGCAGACAAAGCTGTTGGACATACTTTTCCAGGAAGCTGTGGGCCTCCCAAGGAACAGGGGGAGAGCAATCAGGCAAAGTGAATGCAAATATTTCAGTCCATCTCATTGGCACCACAAAGGATGACATAAAAAGTTGGCAAATTGGAGCTACACATTTTTTGCCATCAGTAGCTTTTCTCACAGAGCACAATTATAGATAACCATAAAAAGTGAGTGCCAAAGAATGGAAGAATTGGGCATTGTGTTTGTCAGAGGAGTCACAGACATTTCTACAATGGCCTGTTGTTAATGACTAAATCTGAAAACAATTTTTAAACCTCTTTTTATTTTAATTATTAACCTATGTTGTTCACTCTCACTTTGGAACACAGCACTGCAGAGGTGGAACTGGTGGCACTCAGAAGCACACTTTATTCACTACAAGCATGTTTTATTAAAATTATGATGCAGATGTGTTGGGCTGATACACTTAAATTTCTATTTAAGAAAACAAAGTACAAAATTCCACCAACCTCCAAGCACAGTCCATCATTATCTTAATGACTCTGAGGTCCCTTTTCCCACAGGCTCCCTACCCAGCATGGCATGGGTGGCACTGGGTCATTTAACACACCTGGCACAGACATCAGCCAAAACAGCATGTGGCTTTTGTTGCCATAGGAAGGCAGAAGTTCAGAAAGTCTTTACACTTTTGGCTACCTTCAGCCAAGGTACCCAACATGTTCTTATTAACTGATCCCAGCCCCAGGACTCTGCCTGACCATTTGCACTTCAAAGGGTGCAATGTAGCTGTGGGCATGATGATAATGATCAGTGCTCAGGATGTGCACCAAAGGACCTGAGCTCACTCATATCCAGCCTCAGAGCTCCATTCAAGCCCTGTGAAAGTACAACATTCCCAAATTCATGTTTCACCCCAATTAACTGGCCAAACAGCCACGTAACTTTCCCCTACTCCCAGCCTGCACCTGCTTTCCCGTCTCACCTGAATGCCCAGCAGGATGCACAGATACCAGGGAGGCACATCTGTGACAGTGTAGCCAAGCTTGGTCCCACTGTGGCTAGTGCCTCCACCCTCCTCTGGGCCCCAGGCAGCATGAGCTGGTGAGAAATGGCAGTGGCTCCTATGTTTACCCTGGACAACAGGAGAGACACTTTGTTAGCCAGAGCCTGGCCCTGCAGATGCCCAGCAGCTGCCTCTCTTGCAGCCATGCTCCACATCTGGCAGGAATACCCCCTGTGCAGCTTTCAACAGTGCCACAATATTAAAAAAACAAAACAAAACAAAACAAAAACAAGGAGGGGAAATTAAAACAGAGGCACAAAACATATATGGAAAATTTTTCTATGTGCTAGTGTGTCTAGGCCTGAAGAAACAATAGAGGGTGTCTCAATCTCAAAGGGACATCCAAAGTGTGTTAATATCATTAAAATCTAGTTAAGGACAAAGAAACTGACACCAGAAGCAAGGAAGAGTGTGCAGTGGGCTTATCAGTGAAAGCTGCACTGTCCTCTGGTCCCTGTACCTCCTGCCAATTCCACCCAAAAAGCATTTTTTATAAAACATTCTAAAACACCTGGCTGCCACTAATTACTGAGTAGAAGCACATTTTATATTTCATTTCCTGGGTCTTCTCTTTCAATCTCCTTATGCTTACCTTTACCAGTGCTGTGCCTTGATAAAACACCTGCCTTTTGTCCCACTAGAAAACCCTGCTCCTCCAGAGGAGCTGGCTGAAACACAGGGACACCAGCGGATGGGAAATCCCAGCATCCATGCCAAAGGAGCTGCCTGAAACTGCTACCCAGGAAGGCTTGGATCTCCTGCCAGGCAGGCAGAAGCCCCAGGGCTTCCCAGGGAGCTCTGTGCCTTACGGTGTTTATTTACATAAAGACGCATTTTGCCAAGGAAAGCAAAGTAGTGCTTTGCTTCATTTGCCACAGCTTTTAAGTAGAGCAAATTCTCCTGGTTGTCCGTGCCTCCTTCCAGCCCACTCTGACCCCTGTGCACACCCAGGGTGGAAGGAGGCCGCCTGGGAAACCACAACACTTAGAGCCAGATGCAAAAGCTAATTAAGATCCCAAAGCATTTGTTTCATTGGCCCATCTCCAACCAGCAAGTCCTCAGCATCCTGGCACCAGAGGGCTTTTCTGGGCTGAGATGCCTTGCTCTATCAGGCAGGGACAGAAACCTGCTGTGTGGAGAAGCCTAATCAGTTTATCTGCAGCAAACTTCTTTTTGTTTTGTGTTTTTAATCCTCCAAGTCCTGCAGGAACCTGAAGACACCAAAATACCCATCACAATAGCAAGTAACACTCCTGGCCTGTCTACTGGTGGGGGCAAACAGGCAGTGCTGTGGTCAGGAACAGAGATATAAAATTAATGTTGCATTCTGTTGTAAGTCTTGCAGGTGTGGCAGATTATTACCAAAATCATTTGCCTGAAACCTCCAGGTTTGCATTCTCTTGGTTGAGTCTCCAAAGTCCCATTTTAGGTCATGCTGTTGAAAACAGGCCATGTAATCCCTAAACCCCCAGACCCTCATATTGTCATTGATCTGAACTGTTGTGTGAGGGGTGTGGAACTCAGGTTGTAAGGGTGTCATTGAATTAATTATGAATTTCTTTGTTCAAGGGCCCTCCCCCGCAGCACTCAGCTCAAGCTGTTTCTACTGCAGTACCACTCAAATAAACAGCCTTAATCAACTTAAAGCCTGAGACTCTGCCCTGGAATTCCTGTGCTGGAGAAGCCTCTTTAACAAACACAGCATATTTATCCAGCCTGGGCAAACTGGGAGCATTACAGATACTTCAAAATAGATAGGTGAAGGCAGACTTAATTCAAACTGACTCAGGCATAAACTTCAAGAGAAAAAGGTGTTCCTTAATAACTCCCTGTGCTGACATTTTCATTTCAGAACAAGAGAGCCTGAGCCATGGATTAACAAATGTACAGCAAGGTACTTAAGACTGCCCATGCATGGAATTATTTGGAGACAATTACTTCTGAATTACACCATGGGTAGACAAATGCTAAGCTAGGCAGACAGCAGTAAGCTCCTTTCTTTTCACTGCAATTTCCCCTGTATTAACCAGGAGGCATATTCCAGGCAGGCAGAGCCTGTGCCAGTAACAGCCCCACATGATCATCACATGAGTGCTTGACCCTCCCCAGGAGCTGCAGGGGAGTGAGCAGGGCTCATCAGGAAAAGGATGGAGTGGACATATCAGGATGAGAAAGGAGCAGAGACACTGGACTCAAACTGAAATTAAGGAGGTACCATCTTAAAATCTGAAAACACTTTTTTGCTGTGAGAGTGACCAAGCACTGCACAGGTTGCCTAGAGAGGTTGTGGCTTCTCCATCCTCAGAGATATTAAAAACCTGTCTGGACACAGCCCTAGGCAGCTGGTTCTGGACAGCCCTGCTTGAGCAGGAGTTTGGAAAAGGTGATCTCCAGCATTCCAACCTCAGCCAGCCTGTGAGGCTGAGATGCTGGCAGGAGAACAAGGCAGGAGCAGTCTGGAGCAGGGTTCTCAGCCCAGCTGCTCCCATGAATCCAGGGGACCAGTGCACCTTCCCTGTGCCTCAGGCTCCAGACACAGCACGAGAGCCCTCCATCACACCTTAAGTAAGTGCATCAAGGAGGCAGTCAGGAACGGAACTGCTTGAACCACACGTAAAAGACCTTTGTGTTCTACCTTCTCTAGGGTGATTCAAACCATAAAAATTCACAAGTCTGATATGTTATGGCAGAACAAGATAAAATGGAGAGCCTGTTAAAAATAATGAAAGAAAACCGACTCTGAGCACTTCCCTGAGGCTCTGCTCACAGCTGGCACAGCACCTCCCCTGCACACAGCAAGCTCACCCAGAGCTACACAAGAAATGTGGGACTTGTACACTAGGAGGTTAAATGCTTCCTCCAAGGCAGCACAGACAGGTGGTCTGTATCGAGGTAGCAAGATGTTTGTAGGACTCCACTCCCTCACACCTGCTGACAGAAAATAAGCAGAGTTTTTAGTTTCTAATGGAGGTGACCCCTGCTTTGGGATAGGAAGAGGGCTGTCATATCCCAGGACCTTGCCCATGGCTGTTATAGCTAGCAGCATTGTCAATGTACCACACAGCCCTGGACTGGCACATCATTTACAGCTTTTACTACATATCTGTAATTCTACAGGGTGCCCTCCTCAGCTGACACCCAAATCTCTTCTTCACCTACATTTCTAACAATTCACCTCACTGGAAATACGTCAAAAAGACAAGGAAACACAGTCTTTACTCAACTCAAATTCTATTGTAATTACAAATACATAAATACATAAAATTCTATTGTATTACGAATACATAAAATGCTTTACACAGGAGCACAGCTACAATCTCACCTGTTTTTCAGTACAGATACACATGCACTGCCATTCATCTACATTATCATTTTAGAAATAGTGGAGGGAAAAGAAGTTAAAAGGGTGCCAGAGAGTAGAAAGTATGCTGAGCCTGCAGCAGCAGCAGGGGCTGTAGTGAGGAAATCATTCCTCAGATTCTTGTCAATAAGAGCCGAGACAGAAGTTTAGCACACACCAGAATCATTGCAGCAGCCCCAGCCCCTGGCTTCCCCCTTCTCCTCCTTCCACAGGGTTTGCACCTCTTTATGCAAGAATTGCCCTTCAGAGAGCAGACTCACCTCAAAGCTGGGGTTACCTAGCCCATTGATATCTTTCTCTGAAGAGGGTGTCATGCCTTCTGTTTGCCTTCACCAGCTGCCTTGAAAAAGAACCAGTCAGAAGAGGAAAGCCTCCCAAATTCCCACTCCTTTCAGTCAAAACAGCCCCAAAGAAATGGGGTAAGAAGATGCAGAAGCTGGATTTCAGGGGCCAAACAGTGCTCAGTCCTAGCTATTCATGTGAGCTGTATTGCAGAAGTATTTCATTTTCTTGAGCTTATATAAGTGACTCCTTTCCTCCAGCTGATTAGAGGATTGGCATTCAAACAATCTGGAAAGCAGCCCTTCCCTGGAATGAGAGAATCAGTAACTGCTGGCAGAAAAACTTCATCCACAGGTAAGGATGCTGGAGGATATCAGAGAGGCATCCCACACAGCCTTGGAAATTGTTGCTTCATTGCTGTTTCAACAGCAACTTGCATTTTTGTGTGGGTTGGGCCTGTTTGAATATCTTTGTCATCATCTTTGGGACATTCAATTACTAGACAGTTTCACTTACTTCATATATAAACTACTGTATATTTTAGCTGATATACAAACATTGTAATCTTGTAGGATACTCCTATTACAGCCTGAAGAGAATGAAGCTTTTTTCTGTGAATTTATTTATGGCAGCGACCAAGGACCAAGTGTTGGCATATATGTGTTGTTTAGCTTAAATAAATTTGACATAGAATGAGTCATAGTTGTAATATTGTGTGATTTAGAATACTGTTTGCTTAGCTTTAGTTGCTTAGCATGAGCAGCTGGATTTCCTGAAGCCTTGAGCCACAAGCTGTGGACTTTCATAGAGATATTTTGGCTGAAATACAGTTAATTTTCCAAGTAACTGGTACAGTGCCATGTTTTGTCATTAGGATAAAGAATATTGATAATATACTGATTATTTAGCTGTAATATTTATGCTGAGTCTAACACTTTTTTAGTTCCCCATGTTCTGCCAGTGAACAGGTACAAAAGAAATGCAAAACAGAAGATAAGGATGCTACAACCATCAACTCAATAAAATAAGGCAATGGCCTGCCTGCATGAAGACAGAGAAAGAGCTCAATAAGATATTAGAAGACCCAGACCAAAAATCCCCACTGGACTAAAAAACTGCATTAAGAGCACATGAAGGGCAGGTGTATAATCTTAAGCACATAATTGCCGGGGATTTCTTTGTTCATGGTCCCTCTCTGAAGGCATCCAGCTCAAGCTGACGTGCTGCTGTACTCTCTATTAAATTCTTTATTTTATAAATTCTGATGCCTGAGACTCTTTTGTAGGAAAATTATGGTTGAGTGCAAATGAGGAAGAAGTGCACCTGAGAGCATATATGTGTGTGTGTGTGTGTGATGAGGAAAGGAACACTCACTGGCTGATGGAGCTGCTTACTGTGATGGATTTTGGTCTCTGCTGGTGTAATCTTGGAGGGATGTGTGGGTGTGGGTGTGACTGACTCCTGGAACACTGAGGCAGTGGCTTCTCCTTTCACACAAGTATCAGAACATGACACCAAAGAGGGATAGAAAACATAAGATTGAAAAAAGATGACTTCAGGTCATCTGATTATCCCTATGCAGCTAAGCATCCTAGCTCATGACCATCAGATGGCCAAAGCATAGTTACACTTTTCTTAAAGTTGCTAATGGTGTTAATGCTCCATCAAACCATTCCAGCCACCCTACCCCTACTTAGATCAAATTCTATTTAATTTAATGGCTTCCTAAGGCAGTGAGCTTCAATTGCAAAGAACTCCTTCAGAGGGGGGCATGTTATCACCTACACTTTTATCTCCTGGTTTCCTTGAAGGATGCAGTGGAACTGAAATAAACTCCTGTCCCTATTCCTTCTGTAGAGCTTTGGTATTCTCAGATCTTCTCTTGAGACCAGGACTGCATTACAGGATAGGACAACATTGCTCTAAACACTATCAGTGAAGTTACATCCTGCTGGACAGATAAATTCTAAGACATCAAAATCACTGAATCATAGGATGGTTTGTGTTAGAAAAGACCTGGAAGGTCATAGATTCATAGACTCAGAAAGGGCTTGGTTGGAAGAGACCTTAAAGATCATCTAGTTCTTGACTAGAGTAGCACAATATTCCTCTGGGGCTAGTCTATCTTCTCAGTAAATTTTTATTTTTATAAAAATACCTGTTAATTTCAGCCCAGCATCTGTTCCATGACTCCTCAGTCCTGCCATAACCTTGTATTCAGATGAGACCCAGGCATTCAGTAACCAGGGCTTCTTAAACAATTTAAACTTGTTTAACATCCAAAAGACCAGGATGCATAACAACACCTGTGTCACCTAGACTAGCATGTGGTACTGCCCACACAAAAGAGTATTAAGTGAACAGGATGAGAAGAACAAAATGATAATAACAACATCAATCCTTTTCCTCAAAAAAAGCTGGGCAGAAAACCAGATTCCCCCCCTGGGAAATCATGCAGTGCAAAACATACACTTTTTAGAGTACCAAGAGGTTATAGATTGTAATAAAAAACACAAGAAGGAAGTCCTACATAGCCAAAAGCCTGAACATTAAGCCTGTTAGGAATGAAGAGTTTAACAATACCCACCTCTGGTCAACAGAAGGTTAATAATCTGGAATCTGGATGAAGGTTATGAAATAGCACAATGTTTATGTCAAAGTAAAAATTTATGGGGTCCATGTGAAATGCCCCAGCCTGGAATACCCTGCCTTTGGAAATAAGTAAGAAAAGTAGGAAGTCTCTATGTACATGCAAATATTTGTATACATGATGTATACACGCACATTTATGTGCATATTTAAGTATCTATAACAGGATTATCAATAAATTATGACATTGTGAGGTTTTTTCCAGAACAAGGTATATTATTCAATTAGCAAAAATGCATGTTTGAACAGCAATGTTGTGAACTACTGATTATTGATGACAGTCATGACGACATACAAATGACTTTTAAGTATAAATCAGCAAGTACACACCTTTTTAAGTTACTCATAATGTTTTAGGAAAGAAAACAAACAAATATAATACAGATTGCTTTAGACTTGTGTGTCTGGCATATCTCTTGCTGTCAGTCAAGTAACCTGGCCAGGTCCTCATTACAGTAAAGGTTGGCTCAGTTTGTGCCCCTGAGGGGGCATAACTCAAATTTTATGCCTCTGCAATGCAAGCACTGATACAGGAACTCCCTTTGCCTTCAGTGACTACCTCCAAAACTTCCAGTGCACCTTAAAATTGGAGTCCCAAGTGGGATAGATTCCCAGAGTATTCTGAATTAGAAGGGACCCACAAGCATCACCGAGTCCAACTCTTAAGTAAATCGCCCAAACAGGGATTGAGCCCACAGCCTTGGTGTTATTAGCACCATATTCTTTCCCAAATTATGAACCAACCAAGAGTGACTGGCACAGGTGAAGATGTCTAAAGCTGAATGAGAGGCATCCCTCCATGCAGGGCTGTGCACATCTAACCCGGGGAGGTGCAGACTCGCTGAGGTGTGCCAAGCCCTGCTGAGAGAGCAGGTTCATCCACAGTGCTCTCCCAAACCTGTGGCACTGAATCCCAGCTCCTGGGGTTGAACAAAGGTGTGTCTAAAGGGAACTCAGGGCTATGAAATAAAAGTGGTGCGGTATAGAAGAGGCATGTCATGAAGACTTTGTGCAAAAAAACCCAACAAAACACCAAATACTGCAATAATCTTCCTGCGGAACAGTTTGTTCTTCCACAGCTCCAGCCCTCGTTGGCTTGCATGAAGGATGGACTAGCAAGAGAGCTAAGCAAGTGACTTACAATTACTAATTTAGTTAAAAAACACCTCTATGTCCTGTCTGCAAAACCTTCTGCAAGCAAAGAGGATTACCCATGGTCACTGACCTGAAATTAGTACCTGTGTGTTCATTGAATCATAGAGTAGTTTGAGTTGGAAGGGACCTTAAGCATCACCTAGTTCCAAGCCCCCTGCCATGACAGGGACGCCTTTCATTAGGTCAGGCTGCTTCAAACCCATGCAAGCCAATCTTGAACACTTCCTGGGATGGAGCATTCACAATTTCTCTGGGCATCCACAACTCCTCTGTAGTTCAGAATTCAGTAGTGGGAGTGTGGGAGAGGGACGCTTTTGCAGAGGGAAGATTTAAAAGGTTCAAAGGGGCACAAGAGAAGGTAGAGAGAAATGCCTCTGGTTCGGGAAAGCTTTATCCTCAGTGCATCCCCACCAGCCAGCAGGGAGATCTGAGTGCAAACACAAGAGACATTTGAGCCAGCTTTGAAAACCATCATCTGAGCATTGCCTTGCAGGCTGCTGTGATGGCGAAGCAGCCCTGGAAGGAGATCACCCACGGGGAACATACAGCAGAGGTGGACAACGACAGCAAAGACTGTGGAGCTAGGAGAGCGCAGCCCTGTGGCCATGACAGCTTCCCCACTAGCTGCTCCTTCCTCTTAGCCTTCCTCACGAGCTAAGGACTGACCTGGGGCATGGACATGCTCCTCTCCTGAGCCCAGGCTCACTCCCTGCAGGAACAGCCTGGTGCTCGATGCAGATGTCTGCCTCTCGAAAGCAGGAACTGGGAACAGCACTGAAATCCCACTCCAGCAGGATACTGATTTTGCAATAACAAACCCCTTTATCTCCCTCAGCCGCAGGCTAGCTCTTAAGAGCATTAGCAAAGGGTTAATCCATGTCACCCACTCGGCACTTTGAGCACAAGCGTGGTCATTGTGTCTCGGGGTTTTGCTGAGCGGGTCGCTCCCCGGCACGGGTGGGTGCCAAGCCGTGCTGCTGCCCGGCCGGGCTGAAGGCCACGCTCCTGCCGTGTGCTGGGCCGATGCTGGATGTTGGAGCGCGCCGGGGCGCATCCAGCAGCGGGGATGGGCACTGCCTCGGGCTCTTCCCACCGTCCCCAGGCATCGGCAGCGGGGGGGACCAGCTCGTAAACCCCGGCAGGAGAAGGTGCACAGATTCCAGGCTCAATAGAGGGAGCACTTCAGGGTCGGTCCTGTCCAGGCAGATGTATTCCCAGAGCCCAGGGGGCTCCCTGCGCTCCAGCTTCCAGCTGCCAGGAGACCACGGGGTTTGACCCGGGGCGTGCCCCGAGGCAGGATCCTCTGTGACAGCGCTACACGGTCACACAGTCCAGCCTGCCTCACAGCTTTTACCTTTACTGCACGAGCAAACAGCAAAATCCCAGCAGTCAGATAGAGAAAAGAAAAAAAAAAAAAAAAAAAAAAGGAAAAACTAAAAACTCCCAAGAAACCAGCAATATTCACCGAGACAGGGAGGAACATACCTCCTTGGTCTGCTCTCCAGGGGAAGCCAAGGAAAGGTCACTGCTTAAGAAGGATTAACCAGAAAAGTAAAGAAATGAAAGTAGTTTCTAAGCAAGATCATTAGGAGCCATGGGAGGTTGAAACAGGTTTTCCTAAGAAATAAAAAAAATCCCTTGGAGAGAAACCCAGAAATACCGGCCCAGCCAAAACAACAACAACAAAAAAAGGACTGAGATATGGATTAAGGTGTTCCCACATCCAAAACCTCATGGAGGTTACAAGAAACCTCTCTGCAAGTGCAAGGAGGGCCAGAGTACTGCTGAACTACTCCAGGTGGGAGCAAGAGCAGGTCCCATCTGGGGAGGAAGGCAAGCCAGGTCCAGCCACTGCCTGGCCCCACAACTCCCTTCCACTCAGCAGATGCCCTCGTCTACATCCCTGTGTTGGGATGGGATGTGACAAGAGCTCGATCCTATCTGACCTTTTTATTTCTCCTTTATGCACTACAGTAAATCACACTAAGATGGTAAGGCCACTGCTGGGTTTTAGAAATAGAAGCTGCTCCCTCCCTCAGAACCCACTGGGGCAGCCCAGCACAATGGCTACAGCTAAAGGCCACAGATACAAAAAGGGAAATGAACAAAAACTGACCCATCTCCATGCAAGGCTGTATTTGTGCCAATGCTATTAGTGAATAACAGCCTCTAACCCTTATACCTGCAGGCAAGGATGCAGTACAGGAGGGGCAAAGGAGACCCACAGAGCCAGGGGGTGCAAGGAGGAGAGAAGAGAGCTACAGGAGGGGATGCTCCAAAAGTCACCCCAAAGTCCTGCTGGTCACACAGGTGCTCTGCTGGCTGCTGGGGAGAGCCCTGGCACAAAGGCATTGCTGCTCCAAAACATCTGGCTCTCAAGCACTCAGGCACCATGGAGCACCTTTTCTCTTCATGGCTGTACACAAGTGAGCAGGCAGGTGGGGTAGGTGAGAGCAGCACACATTCCAGGAGGCAAGAGCTGATTGCTACTACAGCCCCTCCACCTTTAAAACATCAGAGCCTGAAATGACAGGCAAAAGATGCCAAGCACAGAAAAGGAAAAGGAAAAACAGATTTCTCTGCAGTTCTCATAGTGGCAAAGCCAGCAGAATTGCTGCTATGAAACCCTTTTGATTCCCGTGGCTCATATCCCACTGCACTGCCACTGACAGAAAATCAGCCCTAGGTTCTGGCAGGAAGGATGAGACAAGCACAGGAGGGTCTGCAGCATAAGAGTCTCAGCAGTGAGCTCAAACATGGATTTTGGCAGATGGAGGAGGAGGAGGGTTCCTGATGTGCAGCTCCAGCACCTGGAGAGATGTTAACAGCCAGTCTCCGCAGACAGGGGCTGTAAAGGATGGATCCTAAGGCTTTGCTCTTTCTCACTCCCTTCCCCACACCTGTTTTCCTTCCCCGTGGGGCTCTGGAGGTGAGAGCAAGGCTGGCAGTGCTAGGAGCAGGGACGCAGGGCTTGTGCCGACACGGAGGAGAGGCGAGTGCCGGCTGCTAGCTTTGCTGCTCAGGGCTTAATGCACTAAGAGCCCAGCTGATCGCTGCTCAGACGCCAAGGGGAACCGCAGGCGCTCGGGGCGGCCAGGCACCCCATGGTGCCGCGTTTCCCCGACCATGACGGGACACGGGCTCGGGAAATGCATCGTCCTTTGCCTGCTGCCCTGGAGCTGCCTGAGCTTTGCCTGGAGCGATGCTGCTGGGCCCGGGACCGCCTCGCTCGGCGCAGGACACGTCAGAAAGGGGCTGCCCGGAGCCGCTGCCAACGGGACGGAGGCGCAGAGCAACATCTCAGGTACTGAAATGAGCGATCCCCCCTCTCCCTCTGCGGGCTGCCTGGGGCCCTCGGAGCCAGCGGGAAGGGCGCAGGGATGCGGTGTGAGGGCATGATGGTGCTTCTCTCGTCGGACACAGCGGCACTCCCAGGGCATGCACAGGGACCACAAGGCTTCTGTGGTGGCCACAGCGGCTTCTGTGATATGGGAGAGATGTGTCGCACCAGAAGCAGTCAGGAGGCACAGGGAGGAAAGTCGACACTTAATGTTTTCCTTTGACAGTAAAAAGTCCCCCTCCACGATAACATCCATGCATATGATGATGGACCAGCTGTCTGCTCAGGGTGTGGGAGCACTGAACACATCCCTACCCCTAGAGACTCAGCTGCGACCCTTGGGAAGAAATAGAGATTTTTTTTTTAAAAGCACAAATAATCTCCAACTGCTGAGGGTGATTATTTTTCTTTAATCCACTTTCCAGGGCAAAGCACACACCATTCCCCAGTGAGTGAGACATGGCCTCAGGGCTGCTGTGGGATGACCACCCACCCAGGGCTGGCAGCAGCTCAGAGAGCCCATGTCATGCTCCAAACCATGGTGACTATTGGCAAAGGTCATAACAACCACTGCTGGACAATGTAATCATAAACAGATCCAGGCACTCAGCAGCCTCCCTGGCACCGCTGAATTAACTCATACAGACATCTGTTAACAGCACTGCTGAAATTAGAGAAAGTCTGATCTTACTCAGCCTCATTTGTTTCTTATCAGCTCCACTGGACTAGAAGCCTACACCATCTCAGTAAAAGCAGTAAAAGCAGAGGGAAACCAGACCTTTCTCTCACATTAGCTTTACTATTCCACTTGAATTCCCCACAGAAGTTACCCCTAAGCTAGATAAAACACATTTCTGCCTGCAGGTTTTAAGCTTGGTTAAATTAGAGTTGATCAGAGTATTTTCCTTTAATTTAGGATATTGATACCCATGATGCCTGCTACCACACCTTCTTGGCCTCGTGGTAGAATATCCAGGTTCGGGGGTTGGCAAGCACATGGTCAGACTGCCATTCTTTTTGGAGCCTACCTAACTTTTGGCTCTCCCTAGGTATTAGTGCAATGCAAAAGAGATGGTCTAAGCAGGATAATTAAGTAGCTCTGAATAGTTGTGAGTTACAAACTAAAGGCTGGGAAGAAAAAGAGTCTCTCTGTCTAGCAGAGAGTAATATTTCTTTGTTTTAAGTTCCAACCAACAATATTCTCCCAGAATATTGTGTTATAAAAAAAACATTCTCTTCCTTTCCCTCCTAAAAATTGCTCTCTACGTACTCTCCCCAGCCTGCACCTTTCCAGTCTCACTTCTGCTGTTCAGTAGCTGCTCACACTGGAGAGTCTGCAACTGAAAAGCTTATTTTCCAGATAAAGCTGCTAGACTTTCTACGGTATTTCCTTTGGACTATGCAAAAAACCACACACATAAAAAAAAAAAAAAAAAAAAAAAAAAAAAAAAAAAAAAAACCCCAAACCATCAAACAACAAAAAACCAAACAACAATGTCCCAGAGGCTTGCAGGAGTGACACAGGAGATTAGCAGCCCTTTCCACAGCATCACTGGGGGGACCTTTGTCACCACCTACACTTAACACGTCCCCTTCTCCCCCAGCGCCATGCCCAGCTCTCCCCCCGCCGCGCCATGGATACTACTACGTGGACAGAGGCTCCGGCGTGTCCCCGGGCTCGGTGCTGGTGTACTGGTGCCAGGAGGGATACCAGCTGGTGGGCAGCCAGAGGCTCGCCTGCCTCCGCCAGGACAGCGCCTCATCCTGGAGCCACGCCCCGCCCCAGTGCCAGGGTAAGGAGCGCTCGGGCGGGACCCGGCCCCTGCCCCGCTCCCGCGGGGAGATAACTCGGGTGGGCAGGGGCAGCACCGGCCCCCACACGGGCCCTTCCTCGCTCTGACCAAGGCAGCGGGGGCAGCAGGAGGTGGGGTGACCCGGCCACCCCAAACGGGGACAAAGAAGATCCAGTTTGACCCAATTGGGTGTCGGCCAGCACCGCTGAAGCGCCTGCCCCAGCAGCAGCACTGCAGCAGCGTTTCAGGAGCTGCAGGAGGCAGGGGGTGCCAGGGGTGAATGCACCTGAGATCAGCCCAGCAGAGAACCAGAGCCTCCCTCACTGCCAGCAGCTGCTGCTCAGGTCACCAGGCCGGGTCAAACCCGGGCACCGGCTGACACCTGACCCCTGGGTCAGGCACAGGGAGCCCAGGGCACTGCCAGGGCTTTCCCAGCAGGAGGAAAACTGAACTTCACAGTAACCCGTATATGCTGAGCACGTGCCAGTTGCAAGTGACCCTTCTTAATACTTTTTAACTTTTCTTTTAACATTTTAACTTTTTTCCCTTTTTAGCTGTTTTCTTTTCCCCTTTTAAATTTTTTCTTTTTTACATCTTCAACGTTTTTTCCTTTTTAACTTTTCTCCCTTTTAAACTTTCCCCCCTTTTTTAACTATCACATTTAAATTTTTTCCTACTTTTCCTGTTTAACCTTTTTCCTTTCTACTTTTAGGGCTTAACGTCTACTACCTTTATGCTTTATGCAAGACACATCAAATGCTTTCTATTTTCTGCCCCGTGTGATTATTTTATATTAATTATCTGAAAAAAATATGATGTATTAATACGGGTTTTTTTTTTCATCAACTCTCTGGTGTATTGAGCCGGCTGGCATCACCATGAGGTTTTATAATGGTTATTACTAAACGTTCTCTGGAACGTCCCTTCGGGGTTACCTGCACGGGGGACGGCGGCCGGAGCAAGGGTGGCTCCCTTAGCCCGGCCCCGCTCTCGGCCCTTGCCCGCAGCCGCCGCGCAGCCCTCGGGCACCGGGTCCCGCATGGCGGTGGCCGCCTCGCTGCTGAGCGGAGCCGTCATCCTGGCGCTGTCCGTCTCCTTCGCCGTGTGCTGCTGGCGGGACAGGGCGAGGAAGAGCCGCGGCGGGTGAGTACGGAGGCGGGGCGGGAGGAGCGAGCGGCAGCTGAGGGAGTGTCGCTGCTGCCATCTGCTGAGACACGCGGGCTGTGCCCACTCGGGACACTCGGGACCCGCCTGTGCCCTTTCACAACCCTCCTGCTCACACATCTGGAACTATCAAGCGTAGGTTTAACGAGACCAAGTGCAATGTGCAGCACCCGGGTATTGGTACAGTCTAGGGGATGGACAGATGGAGAGCAGCCCTGTGAGAAGGACTTGGGGGTGCAGGTGGATGAGGGGCTGGACATGACCCAGCAAAGGCACTCCCAGCCCTTAAAGCCAATTGTATCCTGGGCTGCATCCAAAGCAGGGTGAGGGAGGGGATTCTACCCTTCTGCTCTGCTCCAGTGAGACCCCCAGCTGGAGTGCTCCATCCAGCCCTGGGGTCCCTAAAGAGAGACGTGGACTTGTGAGTAAGGCCCAGAGGAGGCCACAAAGGTGATCAGAGGGCTGGAGCACTTCTATGAGAAAGGCTGTGAGAGTTGGCATTCAGGCAGCAGCAAAAACTCCAGGAAGATCTTACAGCAGCCTTGCAGTACTTGATGGGACCCTACAAGAAACAGGGGTACAAGCTTTTTAGCAGGGCCTCTTATGATAGGACAAGGGGCAATTATTTTAAAGTGAAAGAGGATTGGGTAAGGCTGAATATAAGGAAAATGGGGTTTACAATGAGGGTGGTAAAACACTGGAACAAGTTGCCCAGAGAGGCTACAGATGCCCCATCCCTGAAAATATTCAAGGTCAGACTGGATGGAGTTCTGAGCAACTTGATCTAGTTGAAGGTGTCCCTGCTCCTTGCAGTGGGGTCACTTTATTGTTCTATGATTCTGTGGGCCTGGTGATCTACAAAAAGCTCCCCATTATCAGAGGAAGAAGGGAACAGACAGTACGTGGAGGATGGTTAATAGGAATATCACTCTTCTGAGGCTAAGTTGAGTGCACAGCCCAGGGCTGGGGAGGGAAAGGAGGAGCACTCTTCTCTGGAAATAGCTGGGAGAAAAGTCACCAAAAGCTGGGTGGGAAGTAGGACTGGGCAAACAGAGGTAGCAGGACCACAGCCACAGAGAATCATCTCAGCAGCAGCAGCGCCCAGTTTGCCTGGCACACACTACAGTCCAGCAAAGGATTGTATCCTGGGCAAAGGATTACAGTAACAGGGACCATGCAGCTAGGAATACACCTTAACCAAGAGCCTAACTCATTAGCAGAAGTTCACAAGGAAAAGGAGAAAAAAAAAATCCCTGCAAGCAAGAGAGAGCATCTCAGTCTTTCAACAGGCACCAAGCACACTTCTCCCCACAGGCCTGCCCTTCCCTGAGTAGTGCAGCCCTTATCTGCAGGGCTGAAACAGCATCAGTCCTTCCCTCTGGGAACACAGGAAGGGGGTAAAATCATTGGGTGACAGCGCTGCCGTAGGATACAAACATGCCAGATCCTTCCAGGGGTGTGAGCAAATAAAAGCCCGACCACAGAGCCCAAAGCAAGCACCTGCATGGCATGTCTCTCACCACCCGGCAGGCAGCAGCAAAGGAAAGCCAGAGGACGGAAGCGTGGCCCCTCCACGGCCGAGAGGGGCAGGAACGCTTTTGGAAGACTCAAGCACTACCACCGGCGCGATTACCACCTGTCGGCCGTCTCCAGCTCCGTGTTCCCCGGGGCATTCGCAGGCTGCGATAACCTGGCTTTCCACAGGTACGGTTCAGCACCAGCCCCTGCCGCTGCCTCCCAAGCTCCTCACACAGGGACGAGCTGCTCGCAGGCTGCCCGCAGGCAGGAGCAGCCAGTGTAGAACAGCTCAAGTCCTTGAGCAGTCAATCCCCTACTTCACCCTCTGACGTGCTCCCCACCCAGCCCCGACGGCAGCGAAGCCCTTGCAGCCGCTGCTCTTTTCCAAGCGGGAGGGAAGCCCGGGGCTCCCTTTGCCCTGCCTCGGCATCACTGGGTAGGCTGCAGGCTCCTTACCATGGCCTGTCCCGCTTGCCTTTCCCAGCAGCGCAGCCCAGCAGCCGGAGGTGCCCGCGGGAAGATGGCGCTGTGAGGCCCCGGCGCCGCTGCGGCCCGGCCCCGCCCCGGGCAGCGGCCTGCCCTGCCCTCTGCCCCGGCACGGCCGCGGGCCCCGGCTGCCCCTCGCCTGCGCCGGCCTGGAGGAACACAAGCTCTTCGGCAACTTCGGCAAGCCGGTTTGAGAATTTAAACTGCCCTTCCACTTCCTTCCTCCCCGCCCCTTTTAACGCTGTTAACTCCTTGAGCTCAGGAAAGCATTTCGGAAGAGCCAATTACTGCACCTGGGTTTTCAAATGGAGAAAACCTGACACTTCATGCTGAAAGACAGTTTTTTATATAATCCTTTTATTTCCCTCCCCTGCCCAGCAGTGCACATTTCAAAGAGCAGTTTCCGAGTTATAAACTTCTCAAGTCAAGTCTGAGTGGCCTCGGCTTAACCTAAAGTCTATGTATAGACTTCCAGGTTTTGAACATGAGTCTGATTTTCTGTTTAGGGCTGTTTTAAAGGTTGAAAGTGTAAACAGCTACCAGGAACAAAGAATGAGATTAGATATCTGGAAGCATTTACAATTAATTGCAGTTGAATATAGATAGAGACTTAAAGGGTTTTTTTGTTAGCATTCAGAAGTCACCATATCCTCCCACTTCTATACGGACAGTCTTCGACTTGGAAGATGTATTGACAAGAGTGCAGAGCTAGCCAGTCAAGGGGAAGACATTAATTTATCTTTCATACAAAGAATCTAGCACATCTGAAAACAAACAGAACAACACCCGCTCTGGAAGGAAAAAAAAAAAAGCAGAAAGGAAAGAAAAAAACCCCAACCCAACTCTTGGGGGTTTTTCATCTCTTTTTTCCAGCATTAGAAATTCAAATCACCTGTATCAGGACCCACAGCAGGACTCAAAGAGCTAATCATCAATTGCATTCAGAAAGCAATAACACTGTATTTGTGTCCAACATTTCCTGGGTAGAAGTCCAGGGGCGTGCTCCAGGAGCACATGCAGGGCCTGGCCAGGCACTCCAGGACACCCGAGCCCGTGTTTGCACCCCAGGACACAGCTGTGCCCTGCAGCGTGCCCGAGGCGCTCTGGGCACACAGGCTCGGTGAGTACTGTGACATCAGTCCGTGCAGAGACACTGCTGGGATCTCACAGGTGCTGTGGTGCCAGAGGAGGGGCTGGCAGTAAGAAGGAGCACCCCAGAACGCCCTGCTGGCTCGAGGATCCAACATGGGACACTCGTACAGTCCTGCTACAAAGGCTGGGAGTTTTAGTCTGCTGACTTCATTTCTGTCAACATTTGCATCGCATTTCAAGGAAAGAAGCCTTAAAAAGATGCAAGGCAGCACTTCCTTGTGATAAGAGGAGGTTTGATAGTAGATGTTGATACTGCTGCCACTTTTCCCTGGAATAAGGGCTAGGGATACTGTTATTTTCTATTTCTAATAATAAAGGAATCTATTCCAATTTCATCTCCTATGTATTTTTTTTTTCACATGACCAAGCTATGGGAAGTCCGGAAGCAGGTAGTAAAACATTTACAGATCCCTGGAAAATGATGATGTTGGCAGTGGCCATTTACCAGCAACTGCATAAGAAGGAAAAAAATCTTTCATTCTCTTTAGGCAACTGATGCCTTAGAAAGGACAGGGAAAACAAGACCTGCTGTGAGCTTCCCTTCAGCTCACATCCTAACCTTACCTTCTCCTCCCTCTTCTTCCAGCCAAGTCTAATGCACAGGGAGGGGAATAATCCCGTTTCAAGGTAAACTGTTCAAAAGAAAAATTGAATAGGATGGGAATGAGACTTTCCCTATCTATTTCTTTCTCTGTTCCTCTCCCTTGTTATGTTTTAATGAATCCAAAAAACCTCACTACAATCTTCTCTCTCTCCAAAGAGATTTTTGTTGAAAAAATACATTTGGGACTCTGTTCTTCCTTGGATCTGAGTGAGGCTTGAAAACCAGAAGTGTGATTTTTTTTTTTTTTTTTGCTATATACTATTAGAGATTGACATCTGCTTTCACTATAAACTGAAATTATGCACATTGCAGATATAAAAATCTTTTGCCAAACATGTCTAGAAAGTTGCTGATTTGTCAGCAACTTCATTTCACATGAAGTGTCATGACTAAAAGCTGGCATTTTCAATAAAAAACTGACACAGTAGTTTTTGTACAGAGAAAATTGTCAACTTGAATCAAGCATTTTATACAATTGGTATTTTAAAAATTATTTACTTGACAAAACTGAAAAGTTTCCTGGGAGTAACATTTTCCTGACTTTTTTTTTAATGCGTGCATGCAAACTCTGCTTCCTAACAAAACTCTTTGATCCCAAATCATTGTCCTAGCCAAATTTCTCCAGCAAGAAAGAGAACACAGTCTTCCTCAAAAGTCATCTCAAGCAGCAGGAGAACCAAGGGAAGAAATATGGGCTAAGGGCAGGAAGGTCAGCTCCATACAAGTTTCCCTATCTACCCTTTAGTCTTTGCCTCAGCTCCTTGAACCAGCACAGCAAGAGCTGAGTGAAAGTGTGAAGAGCCACACTCAGCTTCAACTCATGAAGGCACCATCAGCGAGGCAACAAGAAGCACAGTTTGCATTTATTTACCAAATGAGGAGGGAGGAGGAAAGCAACTCTATAGAAGCTTCCAGTAATTTGCAAACTGGAAGAAGTAAAGCTCTTAGACTATAATCCCATGCATTCTTGCCATGTTACACAGAGGTTCCTGTTGGAGCCAGCATCCACTGAACCACATATATCACCTTTTTTTAAAATTTAAATTATTTACATTCAATATCCTGCAGAGAGCTGGACCTTGGAACTGAAGGAAACCATCTGAAGTGGGATGGAGATGCTGCAAGGCCAACTCATTGCCCATGATGTCCCAGGCAAACCTCACAAGCAGTAGCTTTCTGCTGAGTGTCTGAACAATGCACTCCCAGTTGGTTCTTTTTATAAACAGGATTTTAACCTTCAGACTCTACACTGTAAACCTCAGCCTGCATGCTTATCTCAAAAGAGCTAAACAAGCTTTGGTCACAACTTGAAATTCTCCAGTGAAGGCTGGTGTACCAGCCTCCTGTGACTGTTCAGCACTGGCAGAAGAGATCTCAGACTCTCTGGAGATCTGGCCAAGATTAGTGCTGGGACCTGTAACATCCAAATACTAAAGGTATGAAATTATAAAAACACATTCATTGTGACCTTGAAAACAACAGCCACCTTCTGGCAGTACAAGCTTTCTACAGTAACATTTTAAGTGCTGGTAGGAAGAGGAAAGAGCTGAGCAAGTCTCATTCTCTCTCTATGCACCTCAAACACACACATTTTTGTCAAAGTTTTAAGTCTGAGGACTGGGAAAAAGAAATAGCAATCTATGAAGATTTCTCAGGAGACAACAGTAACTATGTGATGCCTGTATCCCACTGAAAGACTCACCTGAGTTGTAGGAGATGGAATCTCCTGACCATCAGATGTCAGGCAGATCACTCTCCCACAGATTTTAGATTAAAAAGGACTTTTCTGTACTGTTTTCCTCTGCAGTGATGCCACCTCTGTTCAAATGACTTCCACACCTAATGCATTGCATCAGACCCCCCTAGACCAGTATTGTTCATGAGCAAAGCCAGTAACAAATCTGCAGCTGCCAGGTCACCCAACTCACCTCAAACCCTCACAATGCAGCAATTCTGAGCACCACAAGTCACTCCAGCTCCCTGAACTTGTATGGCAACAACTTTGTATGGCCATTTCCATCTGAAGAGCCCTCAGTTTGCCACAGAAACATAACAGCAGTGTGTCTTGGGCAAGGCATAGCCCAGAAAAGTAGGGAAGGTGAACACCTTACTCATTAACAGTACTCTTGCATGTGGATCACAGCATCCTGAGGCTATGCCTTTTCTTACACTGCAACCCAAAGCTATGATGATAATTCACATTTTTATTCTTTAGAAGCTTTGTTTATGGTCTCAACTATTAAGAGAAGAGAACTCAAGAGCTCCTTCCTATTGCTGCCTGGAATCAAAAGACAAAAACTTTCCAAAAAATATTAAGAGAGGTAAGATAAAAAGCAATTCTTGAATGAAAGCTTTTGGGTGCGCAGATATGGCTATACACACACCTGTGATAAAGGATTCCTACCATTTTTACAAGTGCAATTAGTCAGTATATCCAGCAGGTACAGTTGCCCCAATAACCTACCCTTAGGTCAGCCCCAGGGCTTCTATGCCCTATTTCTTGTTATGTCTCAAGTTCTGGTGGAAAACAAGACATCCTTGTCAGAAATTCTCTTTTTAAGAATAAGACTAAACAAAATTTCAAGAATGTGTTAGAAAGGTTTAGCTTACTGTTCTAAAATGTGAGGGCAGGAAAGGTACTAGAAACCATACAACTGTATCTTAAAAATCTGCAAAGCTACAAATATACGAAAAAGCTAAGAATCTTTGGGCATGGCTATCAGTTGAACATCCCAAAGAAGGAAAAAAATGCCGAGATAAGGGCAAAGAGGAAGGAGCACAAGCCCTTACATCTGCATTCAGCTGGAACAGATGACCACACACCAGTGAAGTGGCAAGCACATCCACAGCTGGCCATGCAGCCACACGCTACTGGAGATGTAAAGCAACAAGCACTCAAAGCACAGCTCCACGCCAAACACCACTGCACAGTACAAGCTCTGGCCACCCTGAGAACTCCAGCTGGACTGGAGGAGAGGTCATTCCCCTCAAGATGTTACAAGTGCCTACAAGCCCTTCAAGTCAGGCTGGTGACAACCCCAGTCCCCCAACCCTTCAAGCACTCTGCCTGCCACCTCTCAGCTTCTTGACACACCTCAGTTCTGAGCAGTGAGTTTTTATCCCAGCACAACAGCTTTCCCCAGAGGGAATTAGCCCCAAGCAATGCAACATCTACCAAGCAGTGAATTTCTGTGTGCTAGAGACCAACACTAGTGCCAAGCTCCTTTACCAACTAGGTAGCTTCCACATGTTCTGAGGAGAGGGATGAACAATAAGTACCCAGGAACCACAAGCTCTTAAAGTGTATTTTTCTAAGCTCTTTTACAAGCATAAGGATGGAAATTGATGCATGACCATTTCCTTCCCACCAGAAGAAAAAAAAAAGCCAGAAATCTCCACAGCAGCATGACGACTCCACCAAATTATAAAAAAACTCCAAACTAAAACAGAACAAACAAAACTACAAAGCCAAAACCATCCCCCATTTTCCCTAAAATCCAACATCTTCAATGTTTATGATTATATGAGCATCTAAGGGGAAAAAAACTTAGTGAACAAGATTCTGTGATGGAGAAAGAAAAACAAAAGTTGAGTTCAGGAAATCCTCAGAGACAGGGGAAGGTGCGGTTTGACCCAGTCGGTGTCGGCCAGCCCCGCTGAAGTGCCTGCCCCAGCAGCAGCACTGCAGCAGCGTTTCAGGAGCTGCAGGAGGCAGGGGGTGCCAGGGGTGAATGCACCTGAGATCAGCTCAGCAGAGAACCAGAGCCTCCCTCACTGCCAGCAGCTGCTGCTCAGGTCACCAGGCCGGGTCAAACCCGGGCACCGGCTGACACCTGACCCCTGGGCCAGGCACAGGGAGCCCAGGGCACTGCCAGGGCTTTCCCAGCAGGAGGAAAACTGAACTTCACAGTAACCCGTATATGCTGAGCACGTGCCAGTTGCAAGTGACCCTTCTTAATACTTTTTAACTTTTCTTTTAACATTTTAACTTTTTTTCCCTTTTTAGCTGTTTTCTTTTGCCCTTTTAAATTTTATTTTCTATTTTAATTGTGATTAAAACAGGTATTTCAAGACACTGCATTTACAACACCACATACCTGCTGACACTTGATTTCCAACCAGGCAATGAAAGTTTTTAAAGGAAAAAGAATTCATGCAATGGCTCTTCACCTCAGCCAGAAGGTGACATTTTATTCCTTGCTGTATCTAGAAAAAACATAATTCCCTTGTTTGATATTAGAAAGATGGGGAGGGGAAGCCATAGGGCAGGAACTCTTACTATCAATCCAGCACTACTCACCCTCAAATTACTGCACCTGAATTGTAAATTAGTTTAAAAATGCCACACAGCTTCATATACCAACACATTCATGGCCAACAATCACCTACCTTCCCTCAACACATACTCAAGCACATTTTGGAAGAGAAGTCTGGCCCATCCTTTACACATTATCTACCAAATGTGTTGCCAGTCCTGTGTCACCAGCCTTTCAGTCAAGCACTGCTCTTTGCTTAACACATGAAAAAACTGCAAGTATCCACACAATATAAGAAACAATAGACTGTGAACTAAGACAATCGCACTGATGTTCTCTTTTCAGTAAATGTTCCTGTATAGAATTTCTTGCCATAGGAAAACTCCATCAATTGATTAAAACAAATAACCAAAACCACACCAAAAACAAACCCCCAATAAAACAAAAACCCACCTTCCTCCCCCTTACCGGTAAACCCAAAACTTCAGGAGAAAAACCCAGGCAAGCTCCACACAGTTGAACAGAGTGCAACACCAGGTTGGTTCCCAACTGAGGGGATGAAGAATCCACATCAGATAGTGGACACAAAAACAGGCTAAATGTGACAAAAGCTGCACCCAGCACATATCAGTCTGATCACTGATACACCTTACTGTTGTAATGCCAACATTACCCACCAAGAAGTCTTTCCTGGGGAAGCAGCACCATAAGGAGAAGGCAGCATTGTAGTTGCAAACCTCTTCCTGAAGGCTGAGGGTTTGTTGGCAGGCCAACCACACCAGGTGCTGCATGGCAGCAGGGAGGAAGTGTCTCCCAGGCAGCTAAAACCTGGTTTCCAGTGGCAGCAGACCATGGGCACAGGGCTGCCACAGCACCCCTTAAACTGCAGCAAAGGGACAAGTAAAAAACTGAAGAAGGCATCAGCTTCAGGAATTGCTGTGGTACATGGAAAGCAGTTGGAGCTGCTTTGGAGCCTTGCTTATTTTCAGGGTCAGGAAGAGCACCCTTCCAAAACAATGTTAAAGGTGGAAAACTGCCAATCAACTGTGGAAGGAGACACAAAAAAAATCCAAACCAAAGATGAATTGTATCTTCACCAACACCTCCAGCAGACAGTTCCTGCTGGGCTGCACCCCCAGTCCACTGGTACCAGTAGGCACTGCCATAGATGAGGCCATTCCAGCCTGCAGCACTTCTCTTCCCACCAGCAGCAGTTACAGGAAATGGCTGGGTGACAAAAACACAGTTTACTTTTTGGGGAGCACTGGCATCAAAGGGTGTGCACATTCCCCCAGGTAACTAGGGCACATGACTCATCTGCAGCAATGCTGTCAGATCAGATAGAGCACATACAGGCCCTTAATACAGAGTAATAAATCCAGCACTAACATGGCAATGCAAGTGAGAGAAGAGCAAAAGCATGCAGCCACCAAGTCCTGCTTTGTGTAACAGGATATTTAGAAACACATTGAGCAGATTCAAGACTTTGCTCCTCTGTCCAGTGGCTGATTCAGCATTTGTTCCCACTTCCTGACAGGCCAGTTCCTTACCCCACCCCATCCCCATTTAGGGTTCATCAATGGAAATTCCCTTCCTTGCCCCTGCCAGCAGCCAACACTTTCAGAAGGCGGCCAGCCTGAACTGTGCAGCTCACATCAGGTGAGAGATCCTTCTGCACAGGCACCTTTAGAATTTCAGGCTCTCTGCTGCCACCCTCCTAAGCTACATCAAACAGCAGCCCAACCACAAGGTTACAGGTTTTAAGTATGTCTGCTCCCAAGAATAAAAGCTTACTGGAGGCCTTCTGTCCTTTAAGAGCTCTTCATCTCCTGCTGTGCAGTGACATATTTTAAACTTTTATGCAAGGCTGTTGACGAACACAGGGAACTGTAACAAATTATCTGCCATATCGTCATGCATATTATTGTATGCTATCCACCCCAAGTGCCATGGCATTTAATTCAGAAAATACAAACAAGATTTTCATGCTTCAGATTTAAAATGATAGCACAAATAACAGAGATTGATTCCTCGAGCTACTGCCATGAGTAAAGACAACAGAATCCCTTTAAAAGATTTAAAGTGTTATGCTTTTTCCACCCTTCCATACAGAAGTTACCAAACCAAGCAATATTTCCAATGATAAAGTAGTTCTGGTTTAGATAAGAAAACCCCAAACATGCAATGGCATACACTTTTTACCAGATGCAGTAATTAAAAATCCAAGGTTAAAAAAATCAGAAAGCAAACATGAAGTCATCATCAAGTTTTCTGTTTTATTTAAGATTTTAGTTTTAATTCTGAAGAAAGAGGTACATTTCCTTGGTTTTAGTTTTAGCGTCAGGTTATAACCATGTTTATTTATCTGTTTCTTTTTTCCTGTCTTTTCAATACTGCACAAACGTCCAGAAACTACAGGGTTAAGTAAAAGCTGCAGGCAGAGGAGGTCAGAGGTTGCTCCTGATGGTGATCATGTGGCCCCAATGCAGTGCTATCCCAGAGTGCCCAAATCAGGTGAATCTTTTAAAAAAAAAAAAAGAGAGACTGACAGAGGAGACAGAAAGACTGAAGTAAATATCACTCGTGTTTCAGCTGCTTATAATTATATTACGTATATGCTAGGTATTAAATCTGTGAATACTTTTAAAACATTAAAGTTTACTTGAAATCTAAAGCCAAAATTAAAGAAAAATCTTATTCTCCCCTCTTTAAACCACTCTAGCAACATGCCAGTTACTCATAGCTATAAGTGTTTTGTCTTTCAACACACTTCATGTCAAACTCTGACTGATGCAATAAAATCCCCTGCTCAAAAAAAAAAAAAAAACCAACAAAAAACAACCAACCCCAACATAGCAATTTCCCTGTGTAGTGCCACACTGAATGCAAAATAAATGCTGGGCCACTGCTTGCCCCACATGTTCAGTAACTTCATTTAAATTAAATACCATTTTTATGTTCTTGCATTTGATTCTGCATTGCACTTTTTCCCCTACTGCAGATTGACACTTTTCCACTAGGCAGAAATACTCATGTGCAAAAGACGTAAGACAGTAATATTCTCCTGAAGCATTGAGACTGCATTTTGATTTCTCTCTCTTTTTTTTTTTTTTCTTAGAATGGTTAGAAAGTATTTCAAACAGCGTATTTCAAACACTGTTTCTGCAGAAACTTAACAAAAAGAATGGTCATGACCCTGTGATGGCATTGCATTTGGGGGGGAAGTTTGATCAGGAACTGGATTCTTCAGAAAGAAAGATATGACAAGGAACAGTAGGTGGGCGTGGGGAGGAGTCAGGGTGGGACACTTCCTGCATTTCTAACGTTTTGGGTCTTATTTTTCTTTTTTTCTTTTTCTTCCTTTCCTAATGACGATCCAGCGCTGAGCTCTGTAGTAGATCTGTGGGGGTTTTACTGGGGGGTCTGAAGGCTGTCTGAAAGCCTGGAGGTGGGGAATGGAAGCTGGTGGGGTTTGAAGGAGGAGAGTAGGGATTCCAACTGGCTCTGTGCAGAGGGATCTGTGTGCCGAAGGGGTTACTGTGGTGCGTCTGTGATGGCGCTGCACTGGGGCCGTCCACCTCTGTGAGGGCCTGAAGAGATTTTAGCCAATGTGGAGGATTGTCATCTTGAAGAGTGTCTAAACTGTTTCCTGTGGAGGCTGGGATACCTAAGAAAAGAAGAAAAAAACAGGGGTACAGGCAAGTCAGAGGAGAAGCGACAAACTGACCATGAAGGAGGTCAATTTAACCTAGCAAAAAGCAACAATGAAAAAACATGATTAGTTTGTACAGAAAATGCATTTTACATTATTATGCATAATTATTCTGCCCAAAAAACATTTAACATTAAATCGAGATAGGAGAGAGTTCACCCTCAGAGCACTTCTGCATAAAACACACATTTTCCTATCAAACATTCTGCTCAAGAACTGCCTCCTTGTCAACATAACCTCACCACACTAAGCTGCCAGTACACTTATGCTTCACCTTTTACTCTGCCTACTTGACTCATGCTTCAGCCTCTCTAACAGGGAGACACAACCAGACAGCCTTATAAAAGAGAGCTTTATAAACAAGTGGAGTATGTCCCTTTTTAAATAACCAAGTCCAGTGATTGCCTCCAGTGCCTCAGGACCAGCGACGCACATACCGGACATGCCATCCAGCAGAAGGGACACCTTATAGATTGACCCTATAGGAAAGCACTGCTCCACCTGACTGCCTGCAAAGGTCCTGGGCATGCATTGCAAAGGCCTAAGTGACGCTCTGTTATACCTAGAGGTTCCACAAAAGTTCCTGGACCCTTGAGGTTTTGTGGATGGAAGCTGGAAGAGACCACCGCATACTGACTTTTTCTTTTTTTTTTTTTCTTTTTTTTTTTTTTCCAGATGTAAATCAGTTTGTGCCAAATCCCCATTGGATGGTTTGCCAGTGGAGCTGAAGGAGTGAGAAACGGTTACCTGTGATGATTGCGGGGTCCATCCAGCTGCCAGGGCTGTCCCAATTCAGGCTGTCGGTGGTGGCAGTGTTGGACGTTGGTACACTGTGGTTGGCGTTGGAGGGGGAGGAAGCATTGGGCAGTCCACCAAAGTTGATGTTAATGTTCGGTAGAAGTGCCCTTAGCCCGTCCTGCCATTCCTTCATATTTAAACTCTCTACAGAACTGCTGTTGTCTGGGAGATTTACCAACAAAAAAAAAATGAAAGATAAAAAAATAAAAAGCTGAAGTTAGAAACAGATGTCCTTCTTTGGTGGGGTATGGGATTTTGCTTTTACTTTTTAAGCTAATAATTTAATACTTCCCCTGTCCAAAACCTAGGGTCAGTGTTTCCATGATTGATGAATTACTCAGAGGGGCTGGCAGGTTTTAAACAAAGTGTAAGGGAATGGGGGAAAGATATAACTCCTCCCCCAATATGTATTTCCCCATTTTGATTCAGAGACTCGAATAACCAAGGACACAGTGGCTCTCCCTCTATTATTTACAGGGGAAAATCTACCAGGTACTTGATGAGAATAGCTGCTGCAATTTGGCTGCTTTATTGATGGGCAGCAGGCTCAAAAGGGTGATGTGCACCAAAATGAAGAAAGGCTAGGTAGGGCTTTGGAATAGAAATGGAACCAGGGAGGCTGAGGAAAATCACAGATGTCTTTTGTTTTGCTATAGCTTGCGCATTCACAGCCCTAGAGATGTTCTTCCGAAGAAAATGGTAATGAAGTTGGAGGGAGTGAATTTTCCTCTTGCAGTTGAAGAACAGTAGTGAAAATTCTTTAAAGATCTTTCAGAATAATTTCTGACACAGCAGTATCCTCAAAACTTTGGTAACAAGCAAACCAGCCAGACACCAAAGCAGTCAAGTCTCAACTACTTGCCTCAACATTTCAAGACATATTGTAAAGGACAACAGAATAATGTGGCTACAGCAAATGATCCCTCAACACAAAAATAACACCATGCTATCTAGAACAAACTATCTGGTTCTGTGATCCATCTCTCGTTTTGAGTATCTCAAAGCAGGACAAACCAGACATGAGCACTCCAGTATTTATCATCTCATACAGGAAGTCATACTTCATTAGCTTGTGGTCAGTTTTATTTGGAAAGGAAGAGTTAGGCAGTATGTTGGCACATGCTTGTCTTTTTGACAAATATCTAGAACACAACCTTCCCCCCCCCCCCAAACATCTCTGCCTGTCCTGATTGAGGAAAGGACCTTGATCTCAATCAGAATTGTTATAAAGAGATACTTTCCTAATACTGATACTTCATCATCAACAGAACAGATTTAAGTCTTCCTGGAAAATCAGAGGCCATCACTAACTCACAACCTTATTTTGGAGAGTAAAGAAAGCAGTCTCAATTGCTATCAAAACCTGCCCTGGCAGTTTTTGTAAAGCTGAATGTTCAGAAAAAAGTGGTGTCCTGGGCAATCACCTTTTAGTAACGAGAGGGGGAGAAAAAAATCCCCAAAACCAAACAAGAAAACTACTTGAAATCCTGTCATTTCACAGCTCCTCCTTTTTCCTTTGGAACACTATTGCACAGAATAAATGCTTTTAAAGAATTAAGTGCCACATGTTTTTCATCAAAACCTACAATCCTGAGATTAAATATAATAAATCAAAGTTTTAGAAAGTATTAGTAGAAAATGTCCTCAAGAGATATGGTTCACAATCCTCTAGAACACCCATAAGCCCATTTGAGACAAGTTTTAAATTAACCTTTTGGAACAAAGGTAGCCAGCTCACAATCACAGAAATAACTGCAACAATTCTGCATTGTACATCATTAGTTTCCACTTTTTTTCCTCGCTGCTGCTTCAAAAATCTTGTGCAAAGAAATAGCTCTGTTTAATTATTTACTTCTACTGCAATGCAAAAAGCACACAAAAATGCTTACTACACAAGCAAGCATACTCATCTCAACACCTGTGAGCTGGGGATCTGCAAGGGTCTCAGTCACCAACTTTACTAACCCCCAACATGCCTCAAAGCTCTTGTGCAAGAAAATGAACCCGTGGTAAACTACCTGCAACATGTCATCGAGGAAGACTAAGACAAAGTCTGCAGGATGTTACAAGGAACAGGATAGGAAAATTCATGTCATAGGGCATTAGGTCTCCTTGGGCTAAGAAAATATGTATGTTTTTGTCATGTTATCTCCATGTAAAAAAGACACAATACAGCACACAAAAGGGTCAAGAAAGCCAGCAAGTGTTTAGATACAAGAATCTCATGAAATGGAAAAGGCTGGCCCTTTCTGGTGAGGAAACACTGCTGTCTGAGGCAGGCATAGTGCACCACTGCTTGGTACCCTCTCTAACACAAAACAACAGGAAATAATAAATTGAGGAAGACTGCTCTTTACCTCAACTGTTTGAACAAAATCTACTTGGATTCAAAGAAGTCAAGAGATGAAAGGCCTAAAAGGATTCAGTAGTACCAAAATGGTGTTGTTTGCTATCTATGAGAGAGTCAGTTTGATAAAATCTTGTGCTCCTAGGTATATAAGTGACAAAATAGAGAATTACAAAAAATTTATTGTCTTTCCCAAACAGGTGTGTTGCAGGTTAGGACAAAAACATTGGCCCCTGACACAAAAAACCCAAGCACCTTTTTGCTGAATTATGGCATGTTTTAAACAGCCTAAGCGAAAATGCAAATCCACCCCAGAGACGGGAAATTACTTCTACCAACTGAAGGAAAACCATTTCTTCAGAAATCATTACTCATCCATCAGCTGGTTTGTTCTTCCTGTTAAATATGTCTATGCTTCATGATGAAGCTAGGACTACAGTTAAAAATGAGAAAAAGCTAGTTCTCAGTTAATACAGATGTAATTAAAAGGGCATTTGCATATTGTCTTTCCCTACTTCTAAAGTTAACTGGTTGGAAGAAGTAATTTTCTGACTATTAGCAGACTTTACAGTTGGACACTACAATCTAGGGGTGTGAACAACCTAGGGGTGTGAGAACCAATACAACAGTTTCCCTCTCTTGAGTAAAAATGCTGTCTCCTTCCATAGGCTAATCTAAAAAGGCTTAAAGCAGCATGCCCACTGATAGTGGAAAAACACAGAAGAAAAAGTAAAACCCAGATGACTGCAAAGAAAGTGTTTTATAAACTAAGATAAATATGAGATTCCTCCCCTCATGCCCTTTGTCTCCCAAAACAAAGCATCACTGGTGAAGCATCACTGGTGAAGCATCACTGAAAGCACAACTATTTACATGAAAAACATTCTCAAATACACAGCCTGCACTCTGGTCTTCCCTCACTGTGCATTTCATAATCCTGTCTGGTCCAGTGCAAACTTGTGTTTACAGGGATGAACAGATCTACATGTCTAGCACTGAAATTTTCCTCTGTCTGAGGTGGTATGTTAATGTGAAATAAAAGCACTTGTATGTAAAATTTGCAAAGTCAACCACTGTCTTAGAATGAGAAAAGAAAAAAAAAGCTTCATCACAAATGCAACTTGTCCATCCAGTCTAAATAAAAAAACATTTGAAGTTAACTTAAGAAAAATAATACATTCTGAGAAGCCTGAACATTAATTTGTATAAAACTAGTCACTTAATGAATTTCTAAATAAAATCATTGCCCCCTTATCACATCCTACCAGACAGTCAAGCAGTTTTACCTCATTCTCTACCTGCAATGCCTTAGCACTCCTCCTTCAAATCAGGCAAAGCTGTGTGTATTTGGGGGAGAGGCCATGAAGAGGATTAATGGCCAAGCCAGAATACTGCTCTCTTGCACATAATCAGTACTTCTGAAGATGTGTGCACAAGTGTCTGCTGCACTGATAAAGGCTGTTCTGTGAACTCCAAAATTCTGACAATGACACTGCAATGAAGACCCAAAGGTGTTTCTAATTTGGCTGCGCCATTTTGGTGACACTGACACACTCAATCTTTTATATTGATGGGATAGCACAACTGTCAGCTTTCTTAGTGTGAGACAAGCCCACTAAAATGAGTATTCCACAGTGACTAGATAATTTCAAATCATTGTCCCAATTTTGATACAAGCCTATGGTAAAATCCAAAGCAAAATTCACCCAGTACATGCTTAAGTAAATAACGACCAATAGGAAAAATCACAAGACTGTTACATTACAGGTAAAGCAAGAGCATTTCTTTGGTCTACATAACTTGCATTCCAAGCCATTACAAAAGCCTATTTTCATGCTAATTGAGTAAAAACATTAAATACCTTCACTCCAAGTTCTAAATATTCTAGTCCCACTGATAAGCAAACACTGCTGCCAATCTTGGTTGCAATTATTTATTTTCAAAGAACCCATCAGTATGTCATATGTGCGACCAAGACACACAGTGTGTCAACTATAGAAAAGAGTCAAATAAGTAAAATAAAATCAGAGGAAATCATCATATGAGAGAAAAATAATACCAGACTGCAAAGAATGGTAACAAAAGAAGCAAAGAGACTACCAAGGTGTATTCAGTAACAGAATAGCTATTTAAACAACCTGCCTGTAAAAAGGACCTTGGGAAATCTTCAAAGATGCTGTACAACAAATTTTGAAGCCAAAGAAAAATGAGAAAAAAAAAAATCAGGAAGAACTACCAGGAGTTCACCAAGAGTCTTTCAACTCAATTAGAAACAAATGGGGCCACCAGAGACATACCCTTTCAAGTGACATCTCTGATCCCAGTCTCTGCCTTGTGCTACCATGTTCAGAGACTGTAAGTGCTTTCCCCGAAACAGCCTATTGCCCTATTCTGAGAAGTGACTGGGGCTTCTCTATTTTGATCTCAAAATAACTTTTCACTGTATTTCTGTTTTGAAAGAGTTGTCCAGTACTTCCCTTTGAGAGGGGGAGAGAAAGACAGGACAATTTGTCACATCCAAAAAAAATTATGACCATGACATTACATAAAGTCAAAAGCATTTCATTCAAAGGTTGTATATTTAAACATCTACAAAACAGTTATTATACGAACTATATCTGTTTCACTTCAGTATGAGTAATAAGCTTGTTTGCTCATGAAATTGTTTAAATCACAAATAAAATCCCATTTAAACATCTGTGACCTAAAGGATTTCTCTCTCAGCTTCATTGACTCTCTATGACTCCTAGAAATCCTACAATGCATAAACCAAAAAATGAAGTTTCATCCATTCACAGAGACTTAAGAATGTTACTGGCAGATTAGAGAAGAGGGAAACTGTCCACATTTAAACAGCAGTGCTGCCCATCAGGAATACAAATAGCCACTTCATCACATTAGAGAGACATCAAGAGAGAGGAGCACTAGAAGGTAAAGCTGTTTGCAGTGAACCTTTAAAAGCCTCACAAACATTGTCTACACATGAAACAGATCGACAACTCACAAACCCCAGATTTTTAAGAGTCAGTTCACAGTGTGAATGTCAAGTGAAAGTCTTGCAGTCATGAGCTCTAAGAGCCAGGGAAACAAAAGAGCACATGTACATACAATTTATGTACATACACACACCTACAAAATTGGCCTTGGTAGACAAGAGACACCAGACTACCCTCAGCTTTAAAATACTGCAAATAAAGCACATTTTACCTCCATTCCATATTGATTTCCATGGTTATAGCAATTCCACTCAATTTAAAAGACAGCCACATAAACAGAAGAACACTATTTTTCAATGTCAAATAAATCCAACTGCAACTTAACTTGCCAGTTAGTAAAAGTATCAAGTAGAATATACTAATTCTAAAGTATACACTTAAAGGGGGAAAATAAGATTTTCTAAATGATTTTTGATGATGATCTGACAGTACAACGCTTTATCTTTCTGTGACTACGTAAATGTTATGAGTCAGAAAATGTCATTTATTTTCAGAAGAAATCCCTTCTACAACATTAATATGAGGGCAGTAAGAAGACTCATATTTGCTTGCATGTACAGTGTCAGAATTTTATTAGGCTTGAGAAAAGCTGTGTTACATCAAGTATTCTGGGGAGTTCTTCTGATTGACTTACACTTACACAGCTCAAGAGATCAAACCATAATTATACCAGCCAGCAACCCAATTTCCATCTATAAGCAAATTTTAAATTGAGATTCCAAGTTGCTTTAAAAAACATGACTGACTTCCTAGAAAATGTTTCCAGAGCATCCCACATTTTTTATTACTCACTCCATAAGAAAACAGGTTTGGTGCTGATCATCTTTAATATTACCATAAATCTAAACTAAGTGCACAAAGATTTAAGATATTGAAACAAATGAAATAGATACTTGAATCCTACACACAGAACAGTTTGATTAAAAAGCTCAGAAAGCATGTAATTCCATTCATCTGGGAAATAAAGTTCATTTTAACCTAAACTGCTTCCTCTCATATCATGCATCAGAGTTCAATCTCACCAGGTTACCCTGTTTGTCAATAGAACAAACTTTGACTTCAAAAGAAAAGCCCACGTCTACAAATATACTTGTGGGTACACAGATAGATACATGCATAAATAAAACCAAAATATTTGAAATTTGTCCTATGGGCAATACAGTAACTAGAAACTGCAAAGAAAAAAGTGAGATCTTCAAAGCTATAGTAACAATTACCAAGAGCCTGTCGTGTTACAGAGATTCTGGATCCCAGGAATATCCAACCAATCAACCAACCCTCCAACTTCAGACTGTGAGACCAGCAGTAGCACAATGACAGCATACTCTGGCAAATGATAAACTCATTTCTAATCTTCCCACATCTGCAAACAATTAAGGCTGATATGCATTTGTAAATTATTTCAATAATTCTGTGGGAAAATTAGATAAACTGCAAGAAAACCAAGTTTTCACCTTCCATGACATGAAATTCATTCTGATTACTAGATGCTGTCTTTTAATAGAAGTGACCTATTTTTTAAATAGGTTTTTTAAAATAATTCCTCTGAGGACAAGATGAAGTTCAAGCGAGGCTGTGTAGAAGAAACCAAGAGATGGCAAGGGATGGGAAAAAAAATTTTTTTGCCCTCAAATGTGATTTGGCAGTACTGGGAGGAGAAACACTATTTGCAAAGCTGCTCTTTCAGTTGCTATTCCTTCAGGATTAATTTATGCTCCTCCCCCAATACAATTTAAAAAAAGACTATATTAGCTCTCTCAGTTGTTTTTCAAGCTGAAGTACTTAGAAAAAGTTTATGCAGAAAGCCTTAGAATTATTTGTACTTTTTGCTGAAATGTATCATTACTGGTATTTTGTTAAATAGACCAAGAAAGAGCCAAAGTTTCAGGTCCATGCCAAGGCACAGCCTTTTGTTAGACACTGAGGTGGCAATGCCAAGTGCACTCACTTTCCAGTCTTTAAAAGGAAAATGCCATGTTTTTAACATCACTAAGACAGCTGCACCTTTTAACTCATGCCAGGGACCTAATGCATATTTTGAAGTGGCTTCAGAAAAGCATCTAAGAGAACACAGCATCCCAAGGCTAAGCATCTGCCTGCAGGAGGAAAGAGACACAGAAGACAACAGAACTGCCTCTTACACTACTGCAGAGCCATCCCAATATCTTAGCAGTTACCTGTGAAAGGAAACAGCCTTTCTATGTTTTGGTGAACCAGCCCTAAAGAGGTTCTATTAACAATAAATGCAGTCTTCCATCCCTAAGACCCAGGCAAAAGCCAACATCTAGTGTAGGTGAAGCTCTTTTGGTGACACTACTACAGACAAAAACAGTAATGACATTTGATGTGAAAAAACTCCTGTCTGCTTGTTTCTCCCTGTTTCTGGAAAGTTACCAAAAAAGCTGACAGGACTTAACAGTCCAGAATGCAGACTGAGTCAGCTACTCAGGCCACCTATTTCAGCCAACCCCATGTTTATTTCAAATGTAGTAGAGTTAATGTGATTAGTCACTCCTCTGATACATTGCAGCAAAAGTGGAGATTTCTTTTCCACTTTTTTCTTTGTCACATACATATTCTTCCAAAATAAAATTACACACTTAAAAATAGGCATCTTGCTACCAAAAAAAAAAATAAAAAAGCAGGATGCCTGTCTTTCACCGTCGTGCTTAAAATCTTGCAATCAAAGATTTTAAAAAAATTGTAAGACCTTAAAGCCAAGCTAGAGATGAAGACAGATATTTATGTATCAAGCCTTATTTGAAACAGTATCACCTATATAATCACAGGAAAAAAAAATTCAACAGGATTTAGGAAACAGTTGCAGTATTAGCACTGAAAAGGCACTGCAAGGAAGGGCGGGTGGGCAAGATGAGATTTTGAACAGATGGAGAAATAGCAGGACTTAAAGGACAGGTGTGTGGATGAAGTTCTCTCAGAGACCATGAGAAGATTACACCAAGGAAGCCAGGCCTTTGTAGTCAATTTAGGAAGTGAATGGGAGTTAAGGGACAAGACACCAGAGCTAAGAAAAGGAATAGCCACAGCGGATTTCAATCTTGACACTGATTTAATATTTTGGAAATTAATCTGAAATCCCACTTCCATTTTATTTAGGTTAAACCTGGATGTATAAGAAAAAAATGTTAAACTCCTCCAGATAAACAAAAATGAGCAAGCCAAAAGTTTAATTTCAAAACGGATTGATTCCATATTGCACTGAACACTTCTTCACCAGTGAAATAGAAAATTAGTTATGATGGGAAATAAAAGGAGAATGAATTTCAAGGTGGGGATACACACAGATACAAAGCATCTCCTGAAGAGGAAGGATGGAGGACTAAGGACCTCCATGGGAAAAAAAGGGTGCTGTGAGCAAAATGACTGATGAGAAGAACAAAATGTTCAATAGCAAAGGCTGTACTAACAGTCCTCTTTGTTGAGGAAACCAGGATATACAAGAATCAGTAGAAGCAATAATGTAAATAGCTGAGGCTGTTTACAGAAGGCACTTTTCATTTCACAACTTCAAAGCAGTTTCAAATGAGGAGTGACCATATTATCAGGGCAACACATCTACTTCTGAGAGCAGCTGCTCTGCACTCTGGAAAAGAGGTAAGCCTTTGGAAATGTCACATGTGGCACCTATACAACTATTAGCTGTATCAGCTAAAATGCTCATCAAATTTCCTATTTTCAATATTTACCCCTAATCAAAAAGACTTCAGGCAGGCATAGATCTAGCCAGGGGGCACAGAAAAGATGACATTCAGCTGCCATGCGTTCTGTCCAGCTGCTGTTGGAAAGCCAAAGAGCAAGGAAGAACACCAAGTGAGCAAGTGGTCTTCTTAAAAAGATTAGGACAGAAAAATAATTGACTAATGTCTCTCTTACTGTTAAGAGTAAGGAAACCAGTACTTAAAACAGGCATTAAGGCTTTCATACACTGTCAGGTCAAGAGGAAGAGTACAGGAAAATGTTTTACCATGGCATCTATAAAGGGATGTGAGGCGCCACTGTTTAAGTCACATTCTTGTTGCTAGGGTATGGGATCAAATGCCTTTTTTACACAGCACTTGGAGAATTTTTACAGCATGCTGACTTTGACAGCCATACCACATAGCCCAAACCCTCTTTTGAAAAGGCACGGTAGCAGAACACACCCAAAATCCTGTACCAAATCATTATCCTGAGACCACAGGAAAATGTCAGTTCCTATGCCACAAATTCTGTTTCCATCGAAGACTGTATAAAACAAGGCTTGGAGTATGCATCTGTTTGTTTTCACAAAACAGAAACAACCCAAGGAGAGGAGACAAAAAAAACAAAGACCAAATAAAAAAACGTCTCTCAAATGGAAATGCAATTATGCTATGGGAAAATAGCAAGTCAGACAAGGAATCTTAGTATTAAAGGATAAACATGTTAACCTTTATTCTGATATGTCACCTTTTTTCGTGCTGTAAATAGTCTTTAAGTAATATGACCACAGCCAACATATAGGGATCTTCCCTTGTTTTACTAAAATCTTGTCTAAAAGGTAGCATTAGGCAAGAAAGGATTTGAATTTGAAAGACAAATTCAATGGCTAGAGAGAATAGAGGCCAGAAAATTTAAAGCAGCAGAAGATGCAACACCATAAATAGGTCAGAAATGGAAGAGCTCAGTACTTTAGGTGGGAAGATGCTGGACCTTCTTAATAAAACCATCATTGCTTTGTCCTCTCTGCTACCAGCTACTGCTTCCCAAAAACCTAAATGCAGCCATGATATGAAGATGTGCACGCTAATCTGTGTCTGGATAAGGAATGCAACACCACTACCACAGACACTGCTGGGGGACACCCAAAATTATTAGAGTTTCCTACTCATTTATTAAGTCTCATCTTTAAATATACATAACACCAATCAATAAGGATATACATATTCAACAGATATAAGCCATAACATCAAAACTAAAAGGTCTTGGGAAAATTTTGATTCTTCATTATATTCTATTACACAGGCTTATTACATTCAACCCCCATGTTCTGAAATATCCTATGGCAGCTCCTGTATCAGTCAGCTGCACAGTTAAAATATCTTGATGAACTTTTTACAATAGCTATCTTCAACGACAATAAATAAAATATTTTTCCCCATCCTAAATAAGGCTAAATTCTTTATGCTTCATATCTGTCTGTGTCCACTTGACTCTTTCCTCTATTTAGATTTTTAATATATGGTATACATAAATTGTCTCTGTCTAACAAGCATTTGGAGAAAGCTTTGAGACATAATATTTAGGCTGCCCCGTGCAGAGTCAGAAATTGGACTTGATGATCCTGGTGGGTCCCTTCCAACTCAGGGGCTTCAATGATTTTTTGGGAAGAATATACACAGGAGTGTAGGTGTAGGAGTAGTCTTGGAAGAGTCCAAACTACCTCATTATTCTGGTCTACATAGAGCTTACAATTAAGTTTCACATTCAGGATAATTATGAAATTACAAACTGAAGTAATAGCCAGTGTTTTAAAATGTCAAGTACTTCATCTTGCAGAGAACTGATGGGGAATGTGGACTAACCATTTTCAACTTTTTCCTAATCCTTTTAACTCTGTGAGTTTGTAACTGTATTTCTATGTAACAAAATCAATGAGTACCAACCACTCAGTAAATTCAAGAAATAAAATCATACATTTATATTTATAAATTAATATGTATACATCTCATTTTGTACACATATGTCCCAAAAGACACTGTTAATCTGCATCCTACCTTATTCTATGATCCCATATTATACCTATTATTTTTGAACAGACCACCAGGCAGTAGAGTAGCAAAGATGATAGTGTACTAGCTATCAAATGACAAAGAGTTTCCTGTTATCCTATAGTAAAATAAAAATAAAGGCACACACACACCCACACTGCTGCCAGTAAATCAATCTTTCCCTTGGCATTATCTGCAGAACAAAGCATAGCTGCTGGCCAATGCTCTCAGGATGGCTTGCATACAATCTAGGGTAAGATTGCTTGCAGCAAGAATCACAGTGTCCATGAAGAAGTCACTGGACTCTTCTCCTGAAGCACAGTTACACATTTATAATTTCATAGTAAACCATCTAATCCATCCCACTCCAGAGAACAGCAATAAGCTTTAATTGTCCCTGAAAATGACAAGATGAAACATCTGCTACAGTTTGAAAAATGATACAGAGGGAAGAAAAAAAAAGTTACTCTGGGAATCAATCAATCAAAAAGTTCACTTAAATATGGGTTGGGGACAAATGTATGCCTGATGAGCATGACATAATTCAAATACATGCATAATAATTCTATGAAGTCAATCATGTGTCATTGTGTCATTTCACTGGAAACCACTGAATTAGTTAATAATTAACTACTTCCTCTAAGAAATAAGCAACCAAATTCCATATAGAAATTATTTTTAAGTGAGAGCTTAATTAAAAAAAAAAGAAACGTAGATAGTGCCTGTGTTCCTCCATTTCAATTGGGTACATCACAGAACAGACCTGCCTGAAGCTGTGAGTTTATGAATACAGCACAGCTCAAATAAACAAAAGGCAGTTTCAGCAAATTACATTTAACATGTCACACAGGAGCATTTCAAATTTATGTGAATAATAATGTCTAAAGTACAAACAGCAGCAGTTTACAAGATACCATTTTCTTAATTCAAGCTTCCATACCACAAATACACCTAGTGAAACCAACTCAAATTCAGAAAGCCTAGAAAATACTATACTAACATGTGAATTTATAGAAGTTATTAGATCTGCTTGTTTTGACATAAATAAAAAGCTTCAAAAGGGTTGATTAAATAGAGCAAACAGATACAGACTCATGTGCCCGTTCCTATCCCCCCCCCTTTTTTTTTACCAGTAACTGGTCCAGTATTAACTACTTTAGGAATTTATAATCCTGTAAAAACCTGTGATCAAAGACCTTAAGAAACATGTGGCTTTTACAGCAGTAGAGGGTCTCTGCTACAAGACAGAATGCAAAGTTTCCCCTACACTTGGTTTCTTTTCCTGTTATATCTGAACCAGTCAAGCTGGTAACATTGACTGAAACATCCTAATATGGACTAACTAAAGAACCAAGAGAAAGGAGCTTCAGGTCCACTACAACTAACTGTTCCATACTGCTAAACAGCTCTTACGATATGCACTGCCTTTCTAGCAGGTCAGCTAGGGTATGATAAAGTCTTATACACAGGAGTTCTCTGTACTTGGACACAACTTTCTTTCCCTGACCCCACCAGATAGATGTATCTGTAAATTAAACGAGGAAACTAGGAAAATTCAGTAATTAAATATTTGCTACTGACAGATTAAAAACAAAGAACAGGAATTATTTTTTTCAAACAGAAAATAGAGATTCATTGAGAGACCTGTACTCTAGATGTAGATTAAAAAAAAAACAAAACAAAACAAAACTGGAAACTATCAAGTCAGCACACAAGAAAAGAGCTATGAGGTCATCTCCTGACTTGCAAATTATTTGTACTTCTGAAGCAGTTAGAGCGCTAAAATAAATATAAATAATATAAGCTCATAACCCAGCAAGCTAAACCAGAACTGAGACTTCAGCTGATTTCTGGCAGCAGGAAAAGGAGTAATCCATCCTTGTGCAAAATATCCTTTTTTCAAGATACATCAATGCTGACGTGTATCAGCTGAAAAGTGTTTGCACTGCAGCAACAGCTATCTAATTGTCAGCCAATCAACTAACAATATTTTCTATAACAACAGATTAAAACCAACACAAAGAACTTTCCATGGTTACCACAGCACATGTTTATTGTGGTTTTAGCACGATATTTGCCAAAAACATTTTTGGATTAATTGGTTGTAGCAGTTGCGTACAAAAAAAGGACATACTTAAATATCAATTCTGCTACCTTAAAACATGGGGGAAGCACATGGCCTGGGCTGTGCATCAACCAGTACCATACAATGCGCTTTTCAGAAGCTGAAAAAAAGATCTACAAGTCTCCTACAAACACAGGAAGTTCCACCTTCAAACCACTAACTAAAATTAAAATAATGCAATACTTTTGCAAACCTGAAATCAAGCTGAACAGATCTTTTTCAACACTAAAGGATTTTTCTGGTCCCCCAGATTATAAAATAGTCTTGTTACTGACTCCTCAAAGTAACAGTTTTTACAACTGACTGGTAGTGTTGAAAAGTGATATCCTGTTGTTTTTCTGAAAGTTGTATGTAATTTAGGGGAAAGGGAGCAACAGTGCAGCTATGGATGCTGTACTTTGTTACGCCATGCCAGAAACAACTTTTTTTGTGCAACCAATATCAGTTAAGGCTTAAAACTTTGCTATTGCCAGTGTAAAGAGTTTTGAATTACCTGCCCTAGCAGTATAGACCATGTTCATACTTGAATCAGCCTAAAGACCCTTCAACAGTACAGCAGCTGCAAAAAGCCTTCAAAGAGGACAAAGTACAGCAAAGTAACTTCTTGCACTAGAGCACAAAAAAACCCACTAACTTCTTCCTAGGTCACTTTCTTATAGTAAAGCTAGTACTTCTAAAACCCATGAAAAGAAAATAATACTGGCAACATCTCCAGGGGAAGTTTTCTCCACCTCAAGGCTACAAAGAGCTAACAGAGACTTTCTACCTGCAGTGCATTATTCATGTAATACAATTTTTTCCCTTGTTACAAGAAAAGAATTTGTTTGGGACAAGCTAAATTGGAAGTATGGAAGAACTTCAAACACCAGAAGTAAATTTTTAATCAAGACAATTATTGTTACAATTAGCTCCTTAGTTGTTATGTTTGATGCAAGAGCCTATTAATCCACTCAGGGCAGCCTAAACTGCCCTGACTTCACATTTACTTTTCTCCAACATCAAGGGCCTCAGAATCAGGATGAATCCTCTTACACACATTGCAAGCACCCATTCAGTGAAGATTAGCATAATATTAAGGCCATCTGAAGCACAGAAATGAACAGCACTAAATGTTTTACTGAGCAGCCACTCAGTTATGTGCAACAGGGAACGACCCAGCCAAGACATCTGCCACAAATTACCATCATTACAATTTTTTGCACTACTTTAAGAACTCTGGTCAACACCTGCATGCCAACATGAAAGTCACAATGCACTTCCAGGGCCTACTCTTAAGTAAAGCCAGTCTGGCAGGACTGAAGAACCAAAATACCAATCTGCTTTGGCACAAAATTAAGCGGGCACATAATACTCCACCTTCCTTATAAAGCTCAACATTTACAAGGCTAAATATCCAGTAAGTTTTTTTTTTTTAATACAAAGGACCTATTTAAAACAATATTCCTCCCTCTGTTCATAACCTAGTACAACAGTCAAGAGATAACAGTCTACTGCTTGTTGCTGGCTATTTCCTTTTCCTGTTCTGACTCAGAGAAGCTGAGAGCATGAATTAAGTCATATTCACCGTTGTCCCTATTCACCTACCTGATATAGGGATCCCTCCCAGACCTGTGCTGTGTTGTGGTGGGAGATTCAAGTCCAAGAAATTACTATTTGAGGTGGGATTTGCTGTGTGGTTCAAGTGCATGATGCTATTGCGTGGGAAGGCCATCCAAGGATAGCGAGCTGCTTGGCCTGGAAAACTGAAGGAGTTGTAAACTGCTCGATGCTGTTGAAACTGTGGAAACCTCTGTGGCATGACTGGAAAGGTGCTACTGAGAGAGTTGGCATTTGTGGGTGCAGCAGGATGCAGGAATCCAGAACCTGGCCCTTTGGCAGTTGTAGTGTGTGGGGTAGGGTTCTGAAGAGATGTGGGTGAAAGGGAAGGTTGGTCTTGGACTGACAGTTCCTTCTCAATCAGGTCTGCTAAGGCTTTGCGGGTGATGTCAAAGGGATCAAACCCTAAGTCGTCCTCTTGCTGTTTGGAGGAACCAAACCCAAAAGCTGCTTGCCAGTCTGTGGAGGAGGATACTGGTATAGTTTCTGTTGGAGAAGAAAGGAACAGGATTTAGAACAAGAATTAGAAATATTTTTTCCATATAAAAGCTTCAGCCTGTGTATCTGACTGTGGTCTTTTATCTTCCATATAATACTACTTTATATGTCCCCCAAAGATACCTTATTCATCAGCTTAGAATGCCATATTCAGATCAAACTGTCATAGATTTCTACTAAAGGCAAAGTGCTAGAAGTAGTAAATAACACTTTTACTGCACACCTGCACTGTTAAAAAACCATGGGAAAACCTTACCCAGAAAGTATTTTCAAGAATAGTCCCAAGCAGAAAGAGACCAATGACCACTTGTTTAGAACCTTCTAAACCCCATACTACTTCATGGAAGTGTGAACGAGCAGAGCATAATAAATAAGGTCTTTACTCAGTTCAATATTTTGCTTTCACCAGTAATGCTGTGCAAAAAAGATAAGCAGGATGTTCCCCCTCAAAAGGAAGAACCTCAGAGCAAAAACAAAACCGAAACCAACAAACAAAATCCACAAAAAATCCCCTGCTGTCTATCGTTATGAAGAGAAACAAGTCAAATTTTTGAGGAGATGATAAAATAAAAAAAGGGAACTGCATTACAAGATACTGTTAAATATTTTGAGGCAGTGTTGCAATAAGTTATCAGAATTTGTCCTCATTTTCAGTTACTAGTTCTTTTCATGATGGCGTAAAGTTTGCTATTCAGATTCACTGAATTCTGGTCTATCTTTGCAATATTTTTCTCAAAATTGTGGTCAAGCAACGTGCTAAGTACAGGGTAGCATCACTTGCAACATTAACTCCCTCTGCTGGTAAGGACCTGGTGTGCTGCTCCAAGAAGGTTCAGCATCCTCTCAGAGGAGAAATCAACAGTTCTATTTTCACTCTAAAATCTGTGATAAAGAGTTGCTAGACCAACAAGAACTTGTCCTTTGCATTCTTATTTAAACCACAACCATACACTTTATATTAAGTATGATCTCTACTACCTGGAAATTATCTCTCACTGCTACTTAATCGTCACAAAATTGGTACATCAAGTGCCTTAGCAGAAAGGAATTTCCTTGGTAATAAATATTGTTTACAAACAGAATTATGATATCCAGGAGCAAGATAAACATCAAAAGATGACTAATCACTAAGTAAACTAATTATATAATATTATTTACATTCAATTTTTTACTGATATTGTTTCATTTCATTTCGTAACACTTCTCTCAGAGTTATCTGTGAGCTCTTCAATACTGTTAACTATTCCCAAGACTATATAACTACAATTAAAACAATGTTTTGTGCATATGACAAGGTATTTCATAGGAGAGTACCTGAAAAATACAGGTATCTGATGAAATTAAACATAACTTGCCTGAATTTATAGAATCTCACCTCAAAGAGAAAGATGAGACACCTTCAGATAACTATGTAGAATACTAAGAAAATTCTACACAACAGCTTTTGATATTAGAATTACAGATTATCACATCAAAATATATTGATACCATGTATTTTCCCCACTCTCAATAAAAATCTGTAACACTAAATATTAAAGCATACATGTCACATCCCATGCATGTTGCTAAGAAAAACTAAAGTAAGCAGTCTGATAATTTAGCCATGCAGCTTGAAAGCTCTGCAAAATTTAAGAAGAAATCCTTAGGTCACTGCAATTCATCTGCAGTTAAGTGACAAATTTAACGATTTGTAAGGGGGGAAAACACAGTCTAGAACAAGTCCTAGAGTTTCAGGTTCTACAGGTTTAAGCTCTGCACAACTCTGTACAAGTTTTAAGCAACTGCAAAAGCAAGCAGCACGCAGCCATGTAAGCTGTGGATGTACCTGATGTGAAGAGGCTCTGTGGTTCTGGTGCTGTGGGCCAGTCACTCGAAGTCTGTGGAGAGCTGGGGAATGGAGGAAGCCCACTGGGGATGGGGTTAGGGTGCCGGAAGTTGTCAGAGAAGAGTGACTGTGATTCTGTTACAGCCCCTTCAAAAGGAGACCGTGCACTGTGATTAGATGAACTGATGGGTATAACTGGATTGGGTTTTGTTAAACCAGGTGGTGGTGAAGGTGTGTCACTGTTTGTTATCTACAAGCAAGAGAGAAAGAGAAAAATTAGAACATGAGTTGATATATAAAAATATTCTTCACTAACTCAGACAAAAAGTTTCCTCAAAACTCCTGGCCACAATTAGGTTTGCTAATATATACCTCAGCACAAGGTCAAACAAAAAAATCAACTTAGCAACAGCATTTTTAAATTTTGTTTAAAATCATCACAAAATAAACTAGAGTGGAAAAAGACCTCTAAATTCATTGAGTCCATACTATGACTAAACACCACCTTGTCAACTAGATCACGGCACTAAGTGCCACATCTGTCTTTTCTTGAACACCTCCAGAGACAGAGACTCCATCACCTCCTGGGACAGCCTATTCCAATGGCCAATTATGAGACACTTCAGAGAACACATGCTTCTCCAACTGGCAAGTTGCATTGAGTCCTCAAACCCACTTACTTTCAGAGCACTTATCTTTGTGTCTTACCTGCTGAGAGCTGTCACCATTTCCTATACTGAGGGAATCTGAAGGTTTATCGATAGGGCTGCAAAAGTGGGAGGGAAAAAGACAGTAAGAGACTCAAGTATTTAACATGAAAAATAAACATTTGCTTTTGTAGTGGAAGAAAAGCCTTAGAATTACAACAAAAATCAAAAAGCAGGGATCAAAAAGGTAAAAAGTGCACTTATTTTTTATGAGACTGCTTTTTTAATCATAAGCATTCCAATAACTTATCATATACTGTAATACTTCTTTTCACCACTCTCCATTCTGCTTGTTGACTGCCTTAAAGAACAAAATTAAAGTTTTGAACATGTTCATAGCAGCTCTATGCCATACAAAACCCTAGAAGTCTATATGATGACAGTATTTTGTAACAGTCAGTTCCATCTATGATACTACTGTAAAGAAACTGGAAAAGATCTATTTTCCAAACACACAAGTTTTCAGTTTCCATAGAAATCTGAAATAAATCTGGGACAGATAAAACATTAAATTAACGATTTAGTCTTGGTGGCAAGTTAAGCTTTCCGCCAGCCTTTAAGACTGAGGTCTGAGATGACAGAAGGGAAAAAAACATAACAAAAACCTGTCAAAAATAAGGATAATCTAAGATAGAGCAGAAAACCACCTCAGAAAGCCATTCACTGCAAATTATTGTGACTTGGCTGAAATGGCACATCTCAGGATTCAAGATTCTTACAGGCATCTGTGAGTTGCCTCAATAAATCTCAATACCGCACTAATGAAATGGTGTTATTGAAGTTCACACTAAAATCTTTGCTTTGCAACTTCAAGGTACTCTCATTTTCATCCACCCATGAGAAAAGATGCACAAGCATCAGGTTCCACAGGCCAATACAAAGATTCTACAAACAAGCATCAGAAGTAAGAACATGAATTGCAGCTCCACTAAGAGGCCAGAACATGATACAAGTCAAATTACAGTCATGATGTTGAAAAATATATGTAACAATTTCTTTTAACTGGGTGCAGACTTCAGATTCTAGATACACCTTGTTTTCAAACAGCCTTTGGTGCTGCTAACTTTAATTACTGCATACAGCCTTACAGTAAGGTCAACTATTTGTAAGATTTCTTCCACTTGTAATTTTTCCCCTCACACCAAAATGAGTAATTGAAACTCAGCAGAATTCTCCACTCTAAAAGACACTGTGTAAGAGTAATCATCAATACCTTTTTTTTTGTGAAAAAAGACAACTGATTGAGTCAGTATCTCAAACAGATAAATTAAGCTGAAATACTTATGACTATAAAGGAAAAATCACTGCACTACTCCAGTGAAGATTTACAAATCCTCTCTGCTTAGTGATTCAACAGCATGAATAAAGCTCTTCCAATTGAAACACACTGCATTTGGTTAGTAATTTCTAAATTCCTATAGCACAGAAATCTGCTGTAGACTCTTCATTACACAATCAATTCTGACTGAAGAGCTGATATTCCAGCCAAATTCCTTTCCTACAGTGCTAACATTCACCTACTGCAGTTTAAAAAGCTATGAGTAAGACAACTTTTACTGACAATCTAAATGATGAAAATGTCTATTATACTTGAACCTTTCTAAGGAGCTTTTATTTGCAAGACAGACTTCTTGTCCTCAGGAATGAATAAGGCTCATTATCTATTGACTACAATATTTTTATTTACATTAAATACATTATTTTCAGAAAAAAAAAAATAATCGCACATCACTACTGAGATGCAATTCCCAGGCTCTCTGATTGCTCCTCAAGGGGACTGCTATTTAGCCTAACAAGAAGGTACCACTTCCAACAATGCTCTCCATTTTAATGCATTGGTTCAATATTGATTTAAAATGAAGACTGGCTACCTAATCAGCAGCACCACTGCTTCAAATATTAGGGTTTACCTTGCTTTTTTCCCATCCAACCTCTGAATGAGCCTAATGTTTATTACCTAAAGGGGTCCATAAAAAACAAACCAGCATGACTACAGACTAGGACTGTAACTGCTAGTGATGCATAAGGTGGAAGAGGACACCAGTTCTACTCAAGAAGGGCATAAAAAAAAAAAAAAAAAAGTTGGCTGGCAATACGAGATGATTGTAAGCAGATGAATTACTTCCTCTACACAAAGAAGCCTCAGTTCAACCTGCTGCCCTATTGTCCCTCTGAGTGCTAACTGGGGAACCCTCTCCTCTGTGTTGTGTTTCTGGAACACATCACTGTAAGGAAATTAGATATTTTAGCCCTAACATTTAACTTCCCTCTACTGAAGCTTTTCCAAGTGACAAACCTCCTGATGTACAGCAAATGGCATATTATTTTTGTGGAAGCTTCGGTATGGAAAAAAAGGAAGGACTCAGCTCTGACTGGGACTGTGCAGCTGTATAAGCTGATGATCCCCCAGGCATTCTGCTCCCCTCAGCCATTACCTGTACTGTCACTAACTTCATGTTAGGGTTCTCCTGCACAGTGTGCCAATCAGACTTTTTAACACGGGCTACACTAAGCCCAGCTTTTTGTGACCTGATCAGGATTTGTATCCAGCTCTCCAACCAGAGAGACTGAAGAATCATTCCCTCCACACCAATCAGTGAGAGAGAAAGCAAGCTGTCTGAAGTACAAAAGGCAGCACAATTACCCGAAATCTGAGTCTGCACCATCTGGAGTCATGTGTTCTGGGTCTGTGCCATTTTCTAATATAGGAGGCGTTTTCCTGTGTTCCATTGTTAAACCGTTGGCCGATTTACTTGAACTCTGTAATGATGGCCAGGCATCTTTGTTATTACTGTTGGGTCTGGAAAAAGGCAAGAGTAAAATAAAAAAAAATAGAAGAGTTCAAGTTATGAAGAAAGTGTTTTAAAAATTGTAAACACTGGGGAAATAAATCTTTGTGCCAGACAATCCGTAAGAATAGATTTATCTGGATATTATTTTTCAAATTTTAAAAGGTGATGACATAAAAAATTAGTGGGATAGGGTAGAGAGAAAACCAGAGGGAATTCTGTTTTCTTTCCTGAATAGATAGCTGCTTTGCCAATCCCAAAGTCCAAACTTGCCCGTTTGAGGAATAGGAAAAAAATGTAAATAAAAATGAAAAATGCCATCAATAGTTCAAGTGTCCAGACCTCTGTATACCTCATTCAGAATTACTTGCTTTAGCCCATAACTATTTTTAAGTTCTGTAAGTCATGAGCTAAGTCATACTTTTTTTTAATATGTTTTATATTCCAGGTCCTATCATGCCTGGCCATAACAGATGAAGTTTTATGTTTCACACCTACAGAGGAGTCCACAGCTTTACTAACAGACCAAGAGATCAGCCAGACAAATACATGGTTCAAGTTACTCCTTCCTTCATTTCTACCATAATTAATTCCCTTTTATAAAGTAATATTAAATTTCATTTTAGAGTGCCCATTAGAACTGGAAAAAGTTCAAGAGAGGACTCAAAGTCCAAGTTTTTGCTGTAAATAGTTACATTCTGTACAAATTTAAGCAAAATGGAATATAGTCTATAACCAAATGGATTCAAATACAGTTTGTCTGTCAACCCTGCAATCTTATTATAATAATATCTTCTTTTGTGTTCTTCTACGTTACCTGTAGCTTTCCATTTGCTTCTATGAGGAGCTGGTTTTAGTGTCCAAGTCCTGTCTTCGTAATAAAGCAGCTTTCACCAAAATATTTTAATATATATGCCCTTCCTGATGCACTCCTACGTTGGTATATTTCTATTACATGGTCCAACACTTACTCTACATTTTTAGGTCAACTTACTAATTTCACAGCCAGAATCTGGAAATTTCACTAACTGCTTATAGCAACACAAATGCTTTCTACTCAGATAAAATTAGTAATAGTAGCTCCTCTCAAATCTCAGTATTTTAAGATTTGCTATTCTGTATCCATCTGTTCTCAGCTACATATACAATATGTACATAGATGAGTACCTTGACCTGATCTACAGATCTCATCTCGGCTTTGCTCACATCTGGAATAAGATAGAGCTAATGAGTTGATCAGATACAGAACATCAGGTAAAGAAGAGACAGCAGCAGCATATCTGTCATTTAATAGTGTCATTGTACAAAAATGAATTGAAATCTGGATTATGAAAATTGTCAATCCATTTATTTCAAACAACCAAATTTATGCTACAGTGCAAAGCCATCTCTACACCAAAACAAACTTTAAAATGCCAGTTAAAAGTCAGTTTTGCATCCAAGGAAAAAGGAAAAGAGAAACAAATTGGTGTGTATTTTGAGGTGGGGGGTTTTGTGTGTGGGGGTTTTTTTGTTTTAGTTAAGTTCAGGCTGCATGTCTCTGCAGGGCTGTTCTCTAAAAGATCAGTATGTGCTTAATAGTTGGTTGTTCTTGTAGCATAAGAAAACACTCATTTCAGCTCTTCAGAAAAATGTCATCAAGGAAATAAAAAAAGTTTGATCTGTCTTAAATGTGGAGTCTATCTCCAATTTTAAGAGAACAGAGTCACCACAACTATCAAGTAACATAGCAGGAGATGAGTACACAGTGTGACCCTGGGGATTTTAACAGTTGTCTTCAACAGGAAGAAAAGGTCTGCAAGCAGGACCTTTCAAATTAGAACAATTTTAGAAAAACACTTAAAAGTTTAACAAACTCTTTTCTACTACTGGATATTTATAATTAAGTATCTACTACTTAGAGCTCAACTTCTGTTCCATTCTGTTATGAAACAGAAATTCTGCACCCCAGAAACACAAGAACCAGTTTGCAGTTGTCAGAGGTTGTGACAAACTGCTAGAAATATGAATACCCTATCAATGAATCCTACAAAAACAATCCTACAAGAAGTCAATTGGGTAGAAACTGCGAAAGAACAATGTGCATTCATTCACCAGTGCAAAAGCAACGACAAAACACGTCCAAATCCCAGCTGCAGGAAATTCACTTTGCAACCCTAAAGGTGGTACCTAAGCATTAGCAAAGAACAGAGGAGTCCAAGCTGTGATTATGCTGTTCAACTGACAAGAGAAATTACCTCCAGAAATTACCACTTGCTGCCTTTAGAGTTACATGCCATTTTCTCTGTAAGTGCTAAATGTAAGCATCACAGACTGGCCAAGCTCCAACTCCTAATTGCTTCATAAAGGCATAAAAGTTTGCTGCAGTTTCAGATAGTGCATTCTTCCCACACTGGTACAATTTATTTTGCTGGGATCTAATCAGGTTTCTAATTAAAATTAGTTCAGATTTCAAACTTGAAATCATCAATACCCAAGTTCAAGAACTAGTGTATTTGTTTTGCTTGCTACACTTTACCTTTGAAGTCAATATTGAACCAGTGCCTGAGAAACAGGGAGCAGCTCTGTCCTTAAGGAAAAAGATCCCTCTGGAAGCCCTGACCACTTGCAGTCAAAGTGCATATGAAACTGCCTCCAGAAATTAAAAGAAAGAAAATAGTCCCAGTACACCAGCTGGAATACCAGTTCTCAGAATTGTGTTCTGCTCACTCAAGACCCATTGACAGTATTTTTGATATAGTACCCACTGTCTTGCTTAGAGGGCTGTGCAGTGATGCTGCCACTGGCAAACTATTGTCTGAAAAACACAGTAGTGCATGAACTGGCACACAACAAAAACCCTAAATACAAGGTCAAGGTTCATATGAAGTGCAATCTAACTTTCACATTCTGCTCTGCTCATCTCCTTTATCAAACTCCTACAAAAAGGAGTGGAAAAATTGTCAACAGTTTTTATTTCTTTATCTTACATATGACATCTGAATGAATAATTGACTGGTAACCTCAGACTTTCATTTATCTTTGTGTGACTACATGCTCATATAGACAGTTATCTTTTCATAACTTACTGAACAAACTACATCAACAGAATATTATTTTAGCAAGGCATAATAAGTTATATCTGCAGTTACAACATAATAAAAAATATACAGACTGCACTATAAATCATGATGCAAAAAAACATATTAAGGTTATAAGATAGCTCAGTTATAAAAATACAGACTGCATTCACAATGATACCAATCATACCAAGAAAGTACACATCTGGTCTTTAAAAAATGCATCTGGTTTTACAAATATAAAACACAAAGGTTTTCTTTCAGAATACCTTGTTCTGAACTACTGATCCAAACGCAAAACACATTTCTTTCCGAAGATACACGCTCTGTTTTAGAACAAAGCGGTGCATGTGTCCTGGTTCTGGCCAGCACAAGGTTAATTTTTGCAGTGGCCAGGAATGGGCATGCCTAGGACAATTCCACACGACCTTTAAGTAATTTTCTGGAGAAAGGCTTTCTTCTGGGACAGCATGGCCTAGCAGAGGTCGTGTCAGTACTGCTGGGGGCTTCTGTGGGGTGAGCAATCACTTGTGAATCACTGGACTCTTTCTTGTACCCGCTGTCATTTGTACTGTTGCTGTTACTGTTTTCTTATCTCACTGCTGTTTCCAATGAATTGTTCTGATTTTTACCTTCTGTGCCTCCAATTCTCCTCTCCTGCCTGGTACAGGGCAGGGCAAGGGGAGGAATGTGGAGCGGCTTCAGAGGGAACATTCTAAATTGGAGAATATCACTCCTAAACAATATGTCTCTCCAGAGAACACCTATCAGATTTTATCATATAGTAGGTACTACAAACAGGAGGCAATTTGGGGCATGAAATAGGAATAAAAGTTTTCTTTGGAATAACCAGAAAGAATAACCAGGCAGTCCAGCACCAGTACTTACGCATCGTACCTCTGCAGTGCTGTCACTTTGTTCTTGTTCTTGTCAACTGTACCCGTAGATAATTGGAGAAAGTTGGGGTTTAGTTTGTACAATTCTTGCAGTAGTTTCTGTTCATATTCCTGGTGCTTACCCGCCTAAGGAAAGAGAAACTCACAATGAATGAATACTGGTATAATATATAAATTTATGGTTATAATTTTTAAATATATATAATATGCCCATATTTATGTCCCAAAGCTTACAATTTTAGCCTTTGCAACTTATCAGCTCACTCCTGCCAAACTCAAAACAGTGCTTCTCACTCTCAGCACAGATGTAACCTCAACAGCTCTAAAGCTTGCCTAAAAAATCACCTATTTATACTATTTATATTTTTTGAGACTTCTAAATGAGAAAAGCACTGACAACCTTATTAGAACTTGCTCCTCAGTTCTAATCAAGAGCTTCACAAATATACCATAGAAATCACAAACAGTGACATTTCCAAGGCAGTCTGCATTTCATATTCCAACCATACTAAGCTTTTCAGAAGATGGGAAGGAATAAAGAGTTCCTTTGAAACAAAAAGTTCTTTTGAAATGAAAGCAATTTTATATTAGCTTAATAAAACAGCAGAGGTGTATGACATGACAAACAGCATATTCTAAGCAATAACTGATAAATCATTCTTTTTAGTAACTGAAATACTGAAATATTCTTTCAGCTAATTGAATCAACTGAGAACAATTTCTTGCTTTCAGGAATTGTGGAGGTCCAATTCAGCTCCAGAGTACTAGAATATGGCAAGTGAAGGAAAAGAGTGTTTTTCAGTCTAGCTTGCAGATAACATTCTGTGGCTTAATACAAAAAACAAAACCAGCAAAATCTACTCCTACCCCCAACACTTACAGTAACATCTGAATTCCAAGATGAGCATTCATGGTTTTTGTAGGTTGCTACAACATTCCAACCTAAGAATTACTGTTTGAAAGTTAAGTTTTATTATGAGTTGAATCAAGATACAAAATAAACCAGTGAATTTGAAATTGTCAATAGTTTTTCTCTACCATTTCCAGATACTAGATGTCCTCTAGCAAAGGAAACAAGTGCCAAGATTTATAGTCCGGTCTTCTGAATCTTAAATCTGAAACACCAAATTTATGATCTTCAGTATTGATTAAGAAGCTCTCACACTACTTCTACATATAAAATTTAACTCTCTGTAACATTAATTCCTTACTATTTTGTTGGAACAAGAATGGAATTAATGCACAGTCAATGTGCACATACCCTAGGAAAATTTTACGACCTAAAAGAAAAATATAACTTTTTTTTTTACAAAAATTTATGCATGAATAGACAAAATACAAAAAATAGTACTGATTCTAAACTACATTCCCTTATGGATGCCTGTAGAAGGCCAATTGCATATCTCACTGGAATACTTCAGGTAAAACCCTATCAATGACTCCATTCTTTTGCTACTTAATCCTCCAATTCTCCATTACTGACTGATCCTGAATGTGTCCTTATGTAGTCAACTTACAAACCTCTCAAGAAGGATGGAAACATGTGGTGTATGCATCATCTTACCCATTTGGTCAGTGTCTACATCCAAGCCGCTACCTAAAGTAGGAAAAAGTGTGGTTCTACAGTATGGCTCACCTAAATGCAAACCTTGAGATATTCTGCACCCTGGAAATGCTTCTTTCACCATGCACTATGACTGTAGCAACTAGGCTGATGCACAGATTTGCACAATTAACAATTTGCAAACGTTAAGCAGATGAGTAAGAAGAAACCTCTCTGGCTCTCTCAATTTGCTTCAGTGACTAAAGACTCAATATCACAGCCAGGTACATCAGTGGTCAGTCTTAAGTTCATTTATTTGCCACACAAATGCAAGAAAGAAACATATTAAAATCCCATATAGAAGCTTGTAGTAATTCTATTTTATTTATAGCAGACAACCCAGAGGCCAAACTTGGCATTTCCAACCCACCTGATATTCTCAACTTCACTTTCCTAGACTCCCTGGAGTTCTATCAATTCTTTTTATTTTATCACTATGTTTAGATCTATTAATTATTTAACCAAGAATACAAATCATCCATTGTCAATTTTTTGAAAAAATACAGAGTCAAAGTCTGAAACAATGAACATCCAATTTCATTAAATGGATCTGGAAATTCACTGACACACAAATGCAGAAAGGCTGGCACACCAAAAGAACAATGTACTTAGCAGGTGTATAATTTCCAATTACTCTTAAGAAAGCAATATGAAATTCAATAAAAGTTTAAGCAATATAACAAGGAACAGGGAAGGAAGAGTCATGTAAGTCACCAAGATGATGTAAAATCCACTCAAGACTTCTGAAGAAACTCACACATGAAAATGAAATCCTGACCAAGGTACATAGCTTATCAATTTTAACTAGCAGTCAGGCCACAGGATTGACAGTTTGCCACTGACTTCCACAAAAAGGGCTGTAGAAAAGATTCTGTGAACTACAGGCTGCTAAGTAAACCTCCATCCTTCCAAAGATTACAAGATGATAATAATAACAATAACAATAATTTTTAAAAATAGAAGTTCATGGATAAACACAAACCACTGGGATTGAATTTAAGTATCTTTTGTAAAGGGAAATCCTGCTTCACTAACATGCACAGAATCAGTAAACATAAATAGAGAGGCTCCACAAAACTTTGAAAGAAGACATTTTTGATAAGGTTTCACACCAGCTATTTATTAATCTGCCATGGAAGAGAGCAACATAGAAAGACTGAATTGAAGATGGTTCAAAGTATAACTCTTAGGGTGCAGAAGCAAGCAACGAGGACTGATGACTGGCATCAGTTCTATGCAACACCATCAGCATGCCTGAGAAAGGCCTTAAAAGCAAGTTCTCTGCTGACAATATCAAGCTTTTTGAGTAATAAACTGCCACGTTGATAATGAGGAGCTTCAAAGAAAACCCAGCGAAATCAGTAAATAAGCAAATGGTGGCAAATAAGCTTCACCAAGGACATGTCAGGTAACACAAGAAGGGAAAAGCAGTTTAAACCATAGTAACCCACTCCTGATCTGTGAACTGGCTGTTACAGCTCAGAAATAAAGATGCTGAGGTTACTGCCAACAGAGCTCTGAAACTGTTAGCTGATTATGCACTAGCCACAAAAGATGCGCTGGGCATCACTAAGAAGGCCACTTCAAGTAAATTAAAACAAAAGGAAAAAATCATGTATCACACTAAATACAACACATTGAAAACTGATAAATTACACTTGGCTTCCCCCACATCATGCATCTGATCTCTCCATCTCAAGGAAGACACAGCTAGAAAATACAGAGAAGGGCAACAGACACTGCAGAAATGGAGCAACTGCTTTAAAATTTTATAAGACCAGAAACTATGATTTGGAGAGAAAACTGGGAGAGACTAGATCAAGTTCTGCCATATCAGAAAGGCAATGAATCAGGTGAATAAGGGGTTTCGCTTTCAGCAAGCACTATGAAGCTAAGATTAAGGGAAAGTTGACAAAACAAACTAGTTCCCAGTTCAACACAGGCAAAAGAAAGCACTTTATACAAAACAGCTAGTGAATTTCTGGGGCTTGCTGCCACAAAAGACTAAAGAGTTGGCAGTATCCACAGGTTCAAAATGGATTAAAAAAATTCATGGCTGACAGGTCTATAAAAAACTAAAAAGACTAGATGGGAACATACTCCCAAACATGCATACGTAACAGATCTAGGTGGTGGGAGAAATACAGGAAAACATACAGGGAAGGTGGCCTAGTTTGTCCTTGAATTTTTCCTTCTACTGCCATTATCTGCTGAAATCCTCAGAAATAATTTGTGGAAAGTATTTAATAGGTATGGACATTCTTCTTTATTCTCCAGCTTACCTCAGCCTAACATATAAAGAAAATTCTACTAGAACAAAATTTGTGCTGGCACTAAGGGTGGGGACCCTCTGCTCAGGGACAGACCACATGCAAAAATGATAGCATGGATGCAAAGTTGGCATACTTGAGTTTAACAGCTTTACCACACCTCATGTAGGAGGATGGAGACAGACCAGAAATGGTGTGCTCCAAATGTACCCCATTTGAGACAGTACAGCTATCCATTTACTTGGTTCCCTACTCTAGACAATAAGCATTTTGATGTTGAGATAGTAAAAAAAAATCCCATCACCATTTTTTATGTGCTATTGTAGTAACCCTCAACATTTTATTTGCAAATGCTTCACAGGCTAGGAGGGTTATTGGGCTTCAGACAGCACGGTCAGTCACAGCACAAGAGCCAATCCATGATAACTGCCCACACACCAATTTTACAATAAAACCCAGATCTGAACTAACTTCATTCACAGAGATCAAAAATGACACTACCTTACTTTAGTATGAAAAAAGGGAAAGTAGTTAGCTCAGGTTGTTTGAATTCCAGGCTAAGAGTTTATCTCCATCTTTTTGCCTTATGAACACTCACTGGACTTCTCAGACTTTAAAAACAGCATGCAATGAAAGAACTTGACCTAACTGTTCTTTGCAATATCCAACTAGTTGATCACCTCTTGGATTTCAAAATTCATCACTGCCTTAACATTCAGCAACACATGACACATATTAGACTAAATCATAAACAGTAAGACATATGTGGCACATTTCATGTGTTTCCTATTCACTACACTTACCTGCATTTCTTCTTTTGTGAAACTGGCTGCTTCATCACCTAGCTCATGTAGATACATGCAGTCTGGTTTTGGACACTGCATATTTTTTAGAAAATAACTGCAATATTTTGTTGTACCTAATGATGCCTGAAGGAAAAAAAAATACTGGAGGTTAAGAATGCTTTTAACCATATAAGATATAACTTTATCTAAAAAATTACCTCAATAATAAAAATTCCACCATAATGAATTTTTGATGCAGATGGAATAAAAGTCCATTTGTAAGAAATACATATATTCTTGAGGATTAGATAATTGGATGAAAATAAAAATGCATCCTAATCTAAATAAATGGCTATGTAAGAGCCTCAGTAAATATTCGCATAATCATAAGGAGACATGTAAGCAGGGTCAGGAAATGAATAGTAACTAGATTTTCCATAGCCACCAATTTGGCCAAATCAGCCTCAAGACCTGTTTACACAGGCACCAAAAGGGAAAAAACCTTTGATTTCCAAGGGAGCTTTTAAGAGGGGTGGTGTATGGACTACAGAAACATTCTATAAAAGCAAACAGGGGGTTTTCACATTGTACTATTATGCTATACAACAAAAAAGCCACCATGAGCACGGACAGGAGGTCCATCTGTTTGCCTCAAACTTTGTTTTAAGAAGTTATCTGCTAACCCACCAAAACACTGCCAGCTGGATGCTCACTGAACTTCCATTTTGAGATTAATACCAGGAAAAGAAGTCAAAAGCCAACACAAACAAAATTGTATGCCAATCCCTGATATTAATGTTCTAGAACACATATGCAAGAGCATATAAACATTCCCACCTTAAGTGTTCTGCCGTCTACCACCACATTATTGACGCACTGTATGGCTCTGAGGGCATCTTCTGACCGGATGTAGGTTACATATGCACTGGCACTTGGACCCTAGGAAGAAAACACACACTCTTTACTTGTTCTTCTTTCCCCATTAAGTCACCTTTTTAGCCAATCATTCAATAAACTGGTATGTTTAGGGCTTGATGTTTTTAACAAGAAACTGACAAAAAAGGTAGAAGCCATAAAAACTCATTTGTGATACATAAAGAATGAAAAGAGGAAATCCATCACTATGTTGCATTAATGTTCTAAAAATACTTAAAAGACATTCTATCCCCAAAATGCAGATTAGTGACTAAATGCTATATTGCTGCTTCTTTAAAGTTTCTCATCCTGTCTCTCAATTTTCCATCTTTCCATGTTGAATTCTGCATCCAGCTTTAAGAGTCTGGCTGGAAAATGTCCCAGTAACTTAATGGTAGTTTGATTCTTGCAAGGCCTTTTTTTCTTTTTACACTCTTACCTATTGCTTAATCAGAAATAGGGAGCCCTAGAATCACTCTGCACACATGTATTCTCTAAAGGAATTAAAATAAAAAAATTACAAAAACCTCTGACTTACCTGTGAGCCTGCATATGATGTGCTGTTATTAATGACAACTTTATGTATTTTACCAAACTTCCCAAAATATTCTGGTCGTTTCAAAACCTACAAGAAAAGAAAGTTCAAATGGTAAACTTAAAATTCATACAGAGGTGTACCTATTCTTCTGTGAAACTGTGCAGCTAAAACCTTTAACTAATAAAAATCAGGTCTCTCCTAAAAGAAGAGCACAAAGATTTAGATTTGTTTTCCCACATAAAAATATGGTTACTTGCATACAAAGTATGTTGCCACTGCAGAACTTTAATCACAAATATCCCACATTTCATGTTGTATTTTAAAAAATTCTTTCAGTACTCTGATTACTCAAATCCCACCCTGGCAAAACACATTACATTCAGCATAGGAAGTTCCTGTATAAACCTGTTTTATAATTTGATTTAAAAAATAAAAATCACATTCATTCTCATTTCCAAATACCAATACGCCTTAAACTTGCATTCAGCTATATTAATTACTAGGTATAAAATGCTGAATCCTGACTGCCATTCCCCACACTCCAAAAAAAGGGAGTAAACCAATTAGCTCAAGATAACCTCAAGTTTTCCCAAGACCAGACTAAGTAAAGGAAGACAAAGGAAAATTTCTAGGGACAAGAAAAAACATTTTGGAATCACTATCATGTTGAAATGAATGAGGGATGATCACATCTATAAAGGAAAAAAAATACTCATCTTGCCCTTCCAGGGATCAGTTAGTACTGACAAATCATTTAGGGACCCTGGGCAAATCAAGAACACCACCAGCATATTAAGCAACTCTGCTGCATAACCATTACCTGTGTACCAATGAAACTGGCTATATATTTGACATTTATACCAAAAGCCATTTTTCCCCGTTCTGTGATGGAAGAAGGTACAAAAGTACTGACTACTCAGACTGAAGATAGTCAAAATAAGGGCATTTCTAGTTCTAGAAAATAACCTGAGAGGTTATAAAGGAAGATATGTTTCCTCTGCTCCATCTTCATATTAGCATTGGATAATGGAGGTGAACTGTACGGATCCAAGAATTAAACTGCCCCTCTCCCTTCCCAAGCAGGCATCAATGCCTTCAAGAACTAACAGCATCACACTGGGAACCTCCCAAATAACTACAGGTTATGTTGTATAGATAGCCAGGCATTCATTGGTCTCTTCTGACTGTTCTTCATTTGGTCTACATCCTCTTGAAACATACTACAACCCCCCTTGAAGGCATCACTCCAGAAGATAATGACACTCCTAAAGAAATCTCCCTTTTACCTAAGCATATTGCAGATTATACTCCTGGTACAACATGACAGCACAGCCTTCACAATTCTCCTAAGAGCACAAGAACAGAAGAGGATCCACTTCACTCCACTATGATCCACCGACCTATTTCCAGAAACAGGACATGACAGCCAAGTTCCCATTCCAAATAATCTCAATTTATGAAGGAGTTTTGTGCCTGCTTAAGTAGAAAACTTGAATATAGTATATGCTTTTTTTAGCTCATTTCTCTCAGGCTTAGTTTCTTGAAGATCAAGTCACCTTGTGCTATATGCAACATTCAGTAAGTACACACTATTTTCTGGTGTGTCACTGAGAATACTGCTACCAATACACCTAGTGCAGCACATCCCCATCCCCCAAATAAACCCATTCCTAGTTACTGTAAATATTCAGTGTAAAATTATCTGAAGTGTAAAAAAAAAAGTATAAAAATCAACTGTATTTACTACTATTTCTCTTAATTACAAATCCTCCATCTGGTCAAAGAAATTAAATTTCAATAATAAATTCATACTGCATTTTTAAATGGTAAAATAGCCCCAAGCCAGTGCTGACAGTTGCTTGCAAATACTTGCTGCTATATTTCAGTACTCACTAAGTGTTATACACCAGATCAGTTTTAATTGATTTTTTTGTCTTCCCTTCTTATCCGTCCTTTTGTTCTCCTTCACTAAAAGCAGCTTTGCTTTATACACTTGTTCTTTAACAGTCTAGCAAAATACAGACTATACTCTGAGACCTCAGAAACACCCACTTCTGTTTGAGACTTCTCCAGATAGTTTAGTTTGATAAAGTGAATTTAATCTGGCACTGTAATTTTAAAGACATCTATGTTACCCTGTAGTACATTTCCTCCATATTCTAATTCAAGATACTTTTATGCATTAGCACTTACTCCACTGGCCACCTGCCCCTATGACTGATGATGGAAGTAAATAATAAAGCATTTTAAATATAATCAGTGAAAACCTTATTTTTGATGATGCAGAGTAGTAGGCCAACTTTTTCTGGGGTCTTCCTCTTATTAACTTTTTCCCCACAACTTCCTAAGGACATAATCCTTATGGTTCTTCCTAGTATATACTTCCAAGGGTTGGCTTTTTTCTTCTGTCCCTACATGTTTGTGTGACACTGTGTATTAGCTGTATAGTGCCAGCAGATCCAGCCTAGGAAAAAGAGTACCTGAAAAGCCCTTATGCTTATTTTTAGCTTAAAACCAAGTTCCTATCATTAAACAAAGAACAACTTCCCCCCTTCCCCAAAAAAATAAAAAAATCACAGAGCACCTGTACTCCCTAAGACAGAGACAAACACTTCTTGAGGGTACTAAGGAGCAGGAAGCTAAATTTCCTTAATAAGTGGAGGCCTCACAGCAGCAAACCATTTTGATATAGCTTAATTTTGTACCCTTCAGAGAAACACAAGAATATTCCAATGTTTCATGGCATCAAGTTAAGAGCAAGATCTGCAAGAGTGAACTGCTCACCTCTGGATCTGCTAGGCGCTGAGATAGCCCTACCACGAAGACAAGGTTCTTCTGTACAACCCGTACACTGGCCAAATGCTTGCGATTCTCTGATATCTTCTGTTTCCTCTCGTTTTGCTTCTGTTTCTTTTCGTTTTTTATCCTCTGCAGCTCTTCCTGGGAGAGTGGTTTGTACACTGCTGGATCTTCTGGATATGGCTAAACATAACAAACAGCATTAAAACCAACCCATGTAAGAAACAACACCTTTGAAAACCATTAATTGCCATGTTTTAATGTAAAAATTTCTTTATTATACTGATCTGACTGTTACGGACACTCACATTATAGAGGCATACTCAGTCCTTTGGGAAGGGTAAACTAATTGCATTTACATGGAATTCTTCTGTTTATAGACATAATATTGACGTGGGCAACCAAATTCTAACCCAGCTGCCTAGTCAGTTTGGTAACATCACAAGCAGCTGCAACATGACAGCCAACACAGCTTACACTAACAAGAGCTTAGTGTAAGCAGGATGAAAGCATGCACTTTATATTTACTTCTGATACAGATCTGGGTACTTGAACATACTCAAGACATTTAAGTATCTTTAAGTATTTCTGAGATAAGAAATTAAAATACAAATGTAGCTTCAGTGGTCCACTAAGTTCAAGACAGTAACATCATCATACTACTCAAAGTTTACATGGTTAATTTCTAGTGAAGAGAGGGATTTCAACACAATTAATGACAGTATTCTCACCATGCTTATGTACAAGTTTGAAATTTGGTCTCTCCATCCCTACAGGTAACTCCTCACAGATATAACACTGTATATTTTAATCTCAAAGTATGCAAGAGAAGTACAAGCATCCTCAGAGTTACCGAAAAAGACTGCTCTATTCACGCTATAAAGGCACTATTTTAGCTGGGTCTTGGAGAGTACAGTGCACTGTCCTCTGCCCCAGATTACTCCTCAAAGCAGTCCCACATTCCTTACCTGCCCCAGTTTTTTCAGACTGAAAAGTGAGGTTTCACACTGCACACAGAAAGCAATGCTAAGCACAAAAACAAGTACATAGAACATATCTCAAACAGAAAGAAGAGTTTCTAAACACCAAGAAGTAAAAAATGAGAAGAGTACAGGAGATGTGAATTAAGACAGAGACTTAAGACAAAGAAGCTAAGCTCAAGCTCACCAGTATGTTGAACTAAGGTCTTTGCTTGTACGACTATAACCAAAGCTTTCAGTGTGCAAGTCCAACAAAAATGAGTTTAACTTTTTCCTTACTGTCCTGTGTTAATGACAAGAGTACAAAACTAGCTGTCATACTAAATAACCTGAGAAAAATCTACAACAGATGAAAATGTTTAGGTTAAAAGCATATCTTCCTCATAGTTGCATGATGTTACTCCAAGAGCCACCAAGTGCTCAGACCTGATAACCTTCTGAGCATATCCCCAAACAAATCAAAATTCATTCTTCAGTTTAAAGTTCAGCATTGTTATGCTACATGTAAGATATCTTCTGCAAATATGCTACAGTTGACTTGAGCAGATGGCATCTCAGTCAAACATCAAGACCTTTGGAACATGTCTTAGTATGACGAAGGAATTTAAATGTGTAAGACACTTTAGCAGGTGTCCTTAACATGAAAACACAGTAAGGGCTCAAGTTACTCTTGAAGAACAGTCAAAACCATAGCACTTCTCAAAAAGAGATTCAGTATTACTCTGATTAGTTACTCAGTTAACTCAGAGTTAACACTGAATACATTATTTAGATTTCAAAATGCACTTGATGAACACCAACAACCAACTAGTAAGGTCACTTGAGATTTGCTATAGCCAATTATTATCTTGTGTTTTAACACATCTACATATGAGGACTTCTGAGCTGCAGAATAATTTTACACTTAATGAGCTTCTCAAAATCTGTATTAGTAAATCACGTAAACTAAAGAAGAAAAATGTTAGGTTTTTATAGAAGAAAAAGATTACTCAGGGCAAAGAGTGAGTTATCTCAGTTACCAGTGAGTTCAGATAGGAACGGGAAGAAAAGTGCACCAGTATAACAGATATAGTTCCAAAAATATGCCTTGCCCTACATCAATTGATGTCCTATCCACAATCCATTCTTTCAAAGATTAATTCCTACTCCACATCCCATACTATGCAAGGCAAAACTTGCAAGAGTGCTGCTCTCTGGTACCGTGCAAGAAATGCATTAATGGTTTTCAGTAGATTCAGTAAGGCTCCTGAAGGTTCAAGGAAACTACAGCAGTGTCAAAATTCATCAGCTTCTTTCTTGCCAAGTCCAGCCACATTCAGAGTATATTCACAAGTGAGTAGCAAATCAGACAGGATATTCCTTCTCTGTACAGCTGTTTGCTGCTGGAGGTACTGAACATGAATCAGGAAACATCCTGGGTAGCTCAAGCATAACGCTGAACAGAACATTTCTATGTCCAAATAGTAGTTTGCATTTCTACAGGAAAGCATAAAAACTCCTAGTAGAACACAACTGGGCAGCTTGAGAATCAGGGAAAGAGAAATGTCTCCATCTCAGCAGAAAGCTTGAGACTAGCAGAATAGGAACTTCAGTCACTAAGCAGCAGCAACAAATGGTGTCCTACCATGGATAACCACACTTGTCTGAGCAACAGAATCTTCTGAAGTTCTCACTAGATACTGTAGGGCTATATGTATTTTATATATAAAATACATGTTTTATATGTGCATCACCCATATGACATGCTTCTCATGCTCCCAAGGAATGGAAATAGTTTGATATGCTGACTTGCAGGACCTATAAATGAATCTGCACACATCTCTTGAATCCCAAGAATAACCCTAAAACAACTGAGGGGTAGATGATTTCCTAGCTATGTATCCTGTGTGGCATAATAACAAATTAGGAGATATTGCACATTTAAAGAAGGTGGAAGACAAATAAGCATAGCATCAACATCTCAGAAACTAATTCTAAAAGAAATAGTATTAGAAATCATTTTCCTTTCAAGTAAAGGACAAAAATCAGACTACAAATACGGAAATAAATTATTTCATCTTCAGAGTCATGGTTTCCCAGAGATGAAGTTCACAAACTTGGATGATGGTTCAACTACAAACAGGTGTATGCACTGCAGACTGCTGGAACAAGTCTCTGAAAGCCAAGCAAGGTGAATTGACAGCAGGTGTACTTCACAGCACCATTTGGTATGTTGTTTTTGCTGTCTAACCCTACAAATCAGAAGTAGAGAGAGGACTATACATAACAGAACCTCTCAGGTTTTGCAGCAAAAAAGTGGAAATGCTACTGACATGACTACAGCTTATTTTTTTAAAACAATATACTTGCTTAACATACTGTCTCTAATGCCTTAGCTGATAAAGGATTTGAGATCCAACCAAAGTAGCTACCTCTAGTGGTATCAGCACTGATGTACTTTCAGATGCAAGACATTAGGAGATATCAACATCAACAATTCACTAAGTTCAGCTGACACCTCTCACTTAAGTTATACCAATGCTTTTCAGACAAAAACAATGAGGCTCCCCAAACAATGTGTGCCATCATGGAATATGACCAAATTTTCTTTACACTAAGTGCAAGGTAGACCCTACAGGAACATCACCAAAAGTCTGAATGTCTCTTGAAGTCTTTGTTTCTCTAATCAGAGAAGGCCCTTGATGAATTCTCAGTCCTCCTGACTAATTTGTCTTGTTATTTCAGTTTTGTTTCCTTTCAGACTTTTTTTCCCCCATTTCCCAATTGTTGAAAGCTGAGCTGTGATTTGTCAAGCACTTTGCTTTTGTCATTCCCAGGCAGGTCACATTCCTTCCACAGAATGGATGCACCAGCATTTCCCACTTGTTGTCTTGCTACCAAATAGGTCCTGAAACAAGAAATACAAAGGAAGTGAATAAGGTTTATGCACAGTATACACCATTATACTTACATTAAAGAAAATAAATTCCTATCTATTTCAAAACATCAATTGTTGCACCAAACGACTCAGTTGTGGGATAAAAAGCACAGGAAGAAACACTGATATTTGGAGACTGTGCTTTAAGACTAAGTGTTCCTTTTACACAGAAGTAGTAGAGAAACATGGACCAAGCATGTTAATTTCTTGATCATACATCTAAGCAGTGTGCTATTTCCCTCCATCTCTAGCACAAGGTGCTACATCTCTCATAGGAGAGATAAAGGACGCTCTGTCAAGGAACTGGAGAAAAAGCCAAAGCCACACCACAGGAACAACTGTCTATCAAGTTACATTATTTGGTGGAAGAGCAAAATACTTAAGAAACGCGAACAAGCTACGTTTTTTTGTTGCTGGATTAAAAAAGTACTGGAACTGACATTAAGGGCTAAGAGTAGCATGTTCTAATTAAGCAATTGAGACAGTATGTATTATTCACATGGCAAACAGGAGCTAGACTGCTGAGTTTTACAGAAAGGATAACAGAAATATCCCTGCAAAGAATTATCACTAGCATTACAATCAGAACCAGCAAGTCTGCTGCCAAGCAGACCAGCTTCTGGCTACAGCAGTCTCTTCTGAAGACAGCATATTTTCATTCTATTTTGTCTAGTTAGCAGCTATTTCACTCACAGTTAAGAAATCAATTAACTGGAAAAAACAAGAAGCCTTGCTTGGTATCTTGCAACTGGCTACACCTACAATTCTGAAGGGCATCAGGAACCCAAAGCCAGATAGCTCAATATTTTTTTGAAGTAGGTACTTTTGGAGTTAGTGAATTAAACAGAAACAATTTCTATTTCTCTAGAAATAAGGCATTTTTCAAGGCTATTTCAGATGATTTTAATGAAGTTTAGAAAGTTTTTAACATGTTAATACTAAGATGTACCAGTTTCCAACCAGCATTTAATTCACACTAGCACCTTACTAAAGCAAATGTTTGTAGACTGCTATTATTCACAGGAGGAAACTTAAGGCTAAATCAATTGACTGCAACCACATGAACATTTTCTGCATGCGCAGATATTAAGTTATATAACAGTTCAAACACACAGAAGTACTCTCCCCTGGGCAGAAGAAACCACATGCTAACATCTTTTCAGTTAGAAGTGAATTAAAGAAGCTTAAGAAGATAATGGTATATATGCAATGCACAGTTAAGATCTAATGGCATATATGCCACCACAGCGTTTAGCCAAGCTATTTTACTACAGACCTTTCCAAAATCTCCCCCAAACACTTCAACCAAAACCCCTGGACATGGGGTTGTTCACTGCTCTTCTCCATGGAGTAGTGCTCAAATTACTGGATAAGTCACACTGCATTCAGTAACATTGGCACAAATAGCAGGTTTCTATTATGTAATTGCAAATAACAAACTCATCCTTGTTTTAATATATGTTTATCCACAGTCCATTTCACAATAAGTATCCTGCACTGGTATACTCATCATAACAATATGGCATACCTGTTGAAACCATTGTACCCCTACTATAAACTTTCCTGCTAAAACGTTGTTGCTTTGCCATGTTCTGTGCTTCAGCATTTTAAGTGGCCACAATCAATGTGCACCATAGTAGCTACAAATAGAAAAATGCTCAGCTCTTTCCCCAGAAGCCTTACTATGCACAGACAGTGACTACTTACACACACTGAACACAAATACACATACCTGGTTCCTTCTGTCCAGCACACTTCAAAAGATGCCTTCTTCACTTATTTAATGCTGTAACTCCATAGCTCAAGAGGATTTATTCCCAAAGTCCTGGCGTGGTCTCTGCATGACAATGTCTTTGTGCCACGGAAGAGATGTCCTCCTCAGCCAGACTTCTTCAGGCCAGTCTCGTACAATCCAGCGACACAGCTCCAAATCCACTCAAGCATATCTTGCAGTCCATAAATGAAGAATGTATCAACATAATCCTCATCTGTTATGAAATATGATGTCTCCTTTCTCTCCAGGAGTGGCCAGTATGTTACACTCCAATCATAGCACTTACTCGAGGTTTCCTCATGAACAGTTTTTCTGAACAAACTGTATCCAATCAGGCTTGCACATCCAATCATAGGGCAGAGTATTCCACATTAAGAGGCCACCATATTTTAAATAATTCAGACACCCAAAACCAGTGACTAGCACACTGCTTCTGTGATTCTTCAAATACATTTCACAAACTTCAAATAACAAACAGGTAAAAAGTAGTGTAACCAATCCAGGAAAACAAAGCGACTTAGACAAGGAAATCCCAGAAATCTCATGTTGTATCAGAAGAGTAGAAATCTTCTTGTACTGTAGGAAATTACTATACAGCATGTGTCATCTACAGCAGGTATCCCAAGTGGAGAAGGATTTGGCTGGTAACATGTGGATCTATCTTGCAGAACACGGAGCTCAAATATTGCAGCAAATTTACAGAAATTTTAAACAAACATGTTGCTGTGGGAAAACCTTCAGGCTTTCAGAGGCATCCAAACACAGGTCAACAGCAGCAGCTCTAGCGTGGCCAAAGCTCAAAAGAGCAGCAAGAAAATATGACTGGAAGTGCTTATAAAATACTGTAGCAGTGAATAAAGATAGTGAGACCAAGTAAGATTACTGGGGGTCTGAAAAAGAAGCTGTAACATGAGACAGGAAGACAAGAGAGGCATAAACTAGGGACAGGGCCATTAAACAGGATTAAATAATAGGAGAACAAGAACACATAAGTAGCTGCAACTACAAGAAGAGAAAGGCCAGGCAAAAAAGTTACAGTCAAGGGAAGTCATTAAAGACAAGAAGATACTGAAAAGGAATTTTATTAAACACTGAAGAAAAGGAAATAATGAGTTTAAGCAAAACACTAGAAGGAGAAATAAAATAATTCAAAATAAATAACAGGCAACTTAGTGAAGTTGACATTTACAGCTGTGGCCAACCAAATCAGCCAGACATCAAGAACACGGGGAGGTATCAAGTACTACCTTCAAGCATCTGTCAACAAGATCAGAATACTAGACAAATAGTCTAGACTTTGAAATGCTTCAAAATTTAACACCAGTGGATATCTTTCCAAAGATTTTTATACATTTAGTATCCACTAAAATATGAGTTAAAAAGCTCCAGTGCCACAACAAAACAAGTAGGTGCTCTATAAACTTGCTTCTCAGTCAGCTCTTCAGTTTAACAGAACCTTAGCTCTCAGTAAACCCAATGCTGGAACACTCACTATTCTTCCTGAAAAGACTCTGTTAATGCATTAGTACCCCAACTCAAAGGATTTTTATTTTTAGCAGTTCTCACAGCATCAGCATGCCTTGGTTCTGACCCGAAGCTTCCCCTACCAATCCGGTTCTGAATTTAATAAACCAAGACCAGCTGTGTCATAACAGCTTCAATACATAGGGAGACAGAATCTGAAAGATCCAACACCTCATCCTTGATCTAGGCCATGGCTAGATGATCGTTTCCCTCAAGGAAAAGGATGTCTTTGGTACCAACACAATACAAAAGCCTTGTGAAATATGCAAGACAAGCCGCTGTTCCAGGGATTTACCTTTCTGCAAGCAGGACAAAGTCCATTCTCATCAGTGCGAATACGATGCCAACAGAAACGACAGATTTGGTACCCACAGGTGCAAGGGAAGAAATTGATGTCATCAATTTCCAGAGGCTCCATGCAAAGAGGGCATTCCACAGGGTCTTCCTTAGCATCAGGGCTGCGAGACATCTTTATATGTTCGCAGAGCAGCAAAAGTTTATAATAACTTAATAGACCAAGAAGGTCAGCACTTGAAGGTCTGTAAGAGGGAAATAAAAAGAAAAAATATTATTAAAACTGTGTACAACTTTTCTTTTGTACCTTTTAACATTTCAGGTTTTCATCACTTTTGTTCTCCCCACACAAGTTATCTACTAAAACACAAGTTTCTGCCAAATCAATTTGATTGTTTTTTCCTACTTACAAGCCTTACAAGTAATAAAAAGGTGGTACTGGTGATGCACCCTCCCCACCTGGACAGACAAACACTTTGGCAGTTCACTGGCCTGTTTGGGTTTCAAAATGCAGATTGCAAAGAAATCAGTGTATACCACACACTGTTGTATAGTATGTACATAAATCTCCTTTATCTACTGCTTTCTTGAAGTCCTTTACAAACCCAAAGTCAAATCCTTGAATGCGGGACTTAATGTTTATGAACAATTTATTCCTTTGCTCAGAGACTTGGAACAATGAGATTTGCAGTAACATTTAGGTCATCCATTCAAACTTTTGAGGTTACAGAATTAACAAACAATACCAAGGAAAGCTTCTTACTCGGGATAATTTATTTCTTTTTTCTATCTCATTGTTTTGATCCAGAGACTGATCTTAGATCAGCCTTAAGACTACTTCATTAGCCATGATTTTTCAGGTACACATCTTTCTACGTGTGTCAAACTTCCATCCAAGTCAGCTATCTTTTTCATCAACACCCAATTCACACCAAAGCCAAAATACACACAATGTGGTTGCAAAAGCTCCAGTTTTAATTTGGAGTGCAGCCACAAGAAGATACTTCTGAACCAGAATTTTGAAGAAGGCCAATATTCAAGTCACTATTAATTTCCTGAAATCAGCCATTTGAGTACGCTTCTATTCTCAGTTGAAGGATGCAGCACAGGAAATTTACTTTCAGTCTCAAAACAAGACACTTGGAGTCACTGAGAAAATTAATGTGGGTGTTTTCTTCTTATTTAAGTGACACTCTGGATATATGAAATTGTGTCCCATCTCAACAAGCTGTCTCCATCTGCTGCATGAGATACGCATGTAGATGGGGCAGAAATCAAGGGCAACAATAGAATTTTTAGGTGGACCTTTGGAAGAAAAATAAAAGGAACAAATGAACAAAAACTAAAAACCCATTGATAAATACTGAAAAGATGTGACCAGAATTGATAGCTGGATTGTCACACTAGCTTTAATGAACTACACCACTTCTTTAGAAATAAATGAACTCTAAAGTTTTTAAAATACAGAATTCTTTTTACAATCATGTTTTTCCCAAAACATCACTAGTGGAATTATAACTGAAACGCACACACACAATCTGGAGTCCCCCCTCTACCAAAAAGTTTTCTGTTTCATTTCTAACCAAAAGCTACTGGATTCTGTACTACCCAGTATTTCTCCAGGCTTTTATGAGAAAATCCAGAAACCAATTCTCACACACCTCTGTCTGAGAAAGAGAGACATTTAATTCTGTCCCTGGAAATAAGATGACTGAATTGTTGCGAGGTCAAACCCTTGCTCACAGATTTCAGTATGGTCTGATGTTAGCCTTACATAGCACTGATTTGATACTTTCCCCACCCCCCTAAAAAAAGAAAAACCAAACAATTGGTTGTATTTTGATCTTCCTCACCCCATATCACACTTCCTTGCATGAAGTCTATCTTAAAAGACCAAGAGGTTCCAGCTCAAGCTGGGACCCCCCACCTTACTGGATCAGATCTGTCTAGCATCAGTCTACAATACTCATTCTTGTCTGCACACCACTTCAAGAACAGAAATTCCTCTACAAGCAGCCAGGAAAAAACCCTGAGGAGGAAAAAACCACACATGCAATCAAAGCACCATCCAAATACACAGCAGAGAGTGTATAGCTTTGTATGGGAACGGCTGCATTGTCACCAGGTTAACCTGCACTCACAGGCTGATACCAGAAGACCAGACTACCTGCAATTCCAGCTAGTTTGGTAGGCAGTATATCCTCCAACTATAAAGTGTACTTCTGGTAAATGTATACCACTGCCCTTGAGAGAAAAAGGTCCACTGGATGACCACAAAAAAGTAAGGATGAGAGAACAACTATTAGATACTGTAAGTATAACTTCTCTATATAGTATGCACTAGCAACAACACTGTCCTCTTTCCGACTGTCACAACGACTACAATCAAAAAGTTAAACTTGGATGATAATACAGCAGCTTTCATTTCATTATCTGTGCTTTCATTCATACTATATTCACAATCATTTTGACAGTCTCAAAACCAGGTTCTGGAAGTTTACCAGCGTTTCCTACAAAGAATGCTAGCAGAATCTGACCTGAAGGGAAAAAAGGATTACTTTGTTTGGGAGCTTTGTTTTAAAGAACACATCCCCGCTGGCTGAAAAATGGGAGGGACTGGTAAAAGGCCCCAAAACATTTTAGTGGTTATTAGGCAGATAACATACACTTTTACAGTAGCCTGTAAACACTTTGTGTAAGCTTTTCACACTTGTACAGCAACAAAACCGTAACAATATGAAAATGACTTTAAACCAAAGGGATAAACTCAACAGATTTTGCTCAGTTTGGCTTTGGGTTAAACTTTGTCACAGATCTCCCAACAACAGGTCAGTGAGCACTCAGTATATTCCTTTATACTTCATACTCAATCCACCACACGCTCAGCAGCTCTGAGCCTACTGAAACACATTTAAGTAAAGCTATACTAGTACTAGTGAAACTGTAGTTAAAAGAGAAACTTTCACCACTACAGTAAAATCACTAAACTGACTTAGGAAGTTATTATTTGGAATCTCCACTAAGAAATGTCATCAGTTCACGTGGATAAAAAGCATGACATATTAGCTAGTGCCTCTGGGATATGCAGATGAGCTCTAACAAAACTGCAACATAATTAACATTTATGAGCTGTTTAAGTTAACACCAAGAGTTCAGCAGCTGCTAGCAATAATGTCAATAGCTTGCTTCAGTCAGCAAATGGCCCGTTATTTTACAACAAGGAGTAAGTAGCAGCTGTGTGCCATGTTTCTTGAAATTGAGGAAATATTTATTTACTTGGCCACAGACCATTCAAGCATCCCATTTAGGGATTCTCCACTGGAGTGTGTCTCCATTTCAAAAGGGTTTATACACCAGGATTTGTGTCTGAAATCTGCATCGGAACAGTACTTGTTTCTTTTCAAAACTGGAATAACATGCAGAGAAAGGCATCAAAAATGCATTCTGCATACAGTTCATGCCCTACCAAGAAACACAGAGTAACTAGTCAGCTCTAAGACTATTCCAAACAATTCCAGATAAACAGCACGGGAAAAGTAATGAAGCAATAGCAAAAAACAAAAGGCGGTATTATATGTTGTGCTTGATCCAGAGTATTTTGTCTTTGGGATCAAGTTCAAAGAGATGAAATTAATCATGCCTCAGGAGAAAAGGAAGAAGATTGTGCACATCTACATGTGCTTTACAAGCAGATAGAATCTGTACATACATATCCAAAACTCCAATGACTGAAGTCAAACACGGCTCCAACAGTTCGCCATCCTGTTTACAGGACACTATACTGAAATATTCACACAGAGATGAAGCAGAAGTGGACAATGCCCAGCAGCACGCTTTAGGTGTAGTGATTTTGTAAAAGGTAATATCCAAACTACAGAAATATGAAGTTCTGTGCTTTATCCCTTGTACTGTGCCAACTAATAAGTTCTTTTCCAAACACATATGGAATGGAAAAAATGGAGACATTTTTATTAACTTTAAGTGCTTACTTAGCAGATGACAGCTGTGTCTAATCAGCTTCACCAAACAATTGTTACTCCTGATAAAATCCACTGGACTTTGCAGTTGAGGAAAAAGTGATCCTACTATTTTGAGGGTGCTCACCTAAACATAACTTCTAATATACCTAGTCATTTCAGCCCATTTAGGATGCAGATGCTTGTTGCCTTTCTCTTTTGCACTTGAAGTGAGCAAGCAAATTTAACTTCCAGCAGTATATTTTCCCTACTTAATTTTAAAAGGGGTCATAAAAAAAGGAGGGGAGGAGTCAGGGGAAAAAATAAACTTATTATGCCTTGTTTTTCCTCAACAGTTTGAGACTTGACATACACTCCTCATCTCTCTAAAGCAGACATGAGAACATCTCCATTTGCTGGCAGTTCATTTTAGTAAACATGTCCCTTAAAGTTTAAGTTCTCCTCCAGGAGGGGCAGCTAGCTCCAGAGAATACAAACACATTCTTCTTCTCACACAATGGACTGAATCCAGCCTTGCTACTTGCTTTAAGAAAACACAAGTGTCACAGACAAAAGTTCTCAAAATCTAGTTATGAAAAAACTCAGTAAAGACTCACATCCCAGAAAGTATTTGGAGACTTAGGGCCTCTTGAAGGGAAAAAATATCCAGACATGCATTAGCTAATGTTTCACTTAAAGTTCAAACATACCTGACACTTGAAGTGAAACAGGTCGGAGTCTGTGCACTGAACCTTTAGTAAGGGCTCATTAAACTTACGCAAACAGAAACCCATGCTTTTTTCCTGGCCTTGTATCTCTTGAAATTCATCAGCCATGAGAAGTCTCAAAACTTCAGTGTATGCAGATGCTTGCCCACACAATGCTACTGGGAGGGCAGCTCCCCCTGGCAAGACCCCTGCTCCCACTCTGCTGAAGGATCACATCCCTTTCTATGCTTCACCTCCGTGTTGATCCACATACAAGCTGGAGGGAGAAGGACAAGCAGACTGCAAACAGCAGCAGTAATGGGCTATCCCTTCCTTGTCGCAGGGGAGAATCAGCAGCTCTGTCAGCACAGCACTCTCCTTCTGGCCAGCTTTGCCAGGGGGGTATGTTTAAGTCTGCTGAGGCACATTTACGACAACCTGCTTCCACTAGTGACTGCTAGAAGGAAAACAACACCCACTTCTTCAAAGTGCAAGTAAGAAAGGCTATCACTGAATTGCATTGAAGCTTCACAATAAAACCTTTCATAGGCACACTAGAAAGAAAAGCCAATTTTTACTGATTTAAAAACAGAACTGAGGGAGATTCGGTGAGTTAGCAGATAATCCATATGGCACAAAGTTCACATATGCACATACCAAATCCTTGTAACAGACACAAGACTAGCTGTTTCACAAAGTCATCCACACAATTCAGAAGAATCTGTGAAACTTCCACATAATTTTCCATCTTTTTGACATGCTACCCTGTATTTGCCTGTCTTTTTTTGAGCCCTACCAAAGAAGAGAGGTCCCTTTCTCCCACTAGCCCTTCACTCACATTAAAATACAGTAAGATTTTACAATCACCTGGTTAGCAACACTGACATATGAGACAGCCAACATTTTCAGGAGTACTGAAAAGGGGCTATGCTTTTCTGAGTTTTATGGGTCTGTTGCTGACTGGGAACAAAGACACTTCAGTAGCAAGCAAGCAGGCTCCTGAATTCATCCAAGCTAATTTTCATTTGAGACCAATGAAAAGTTCACTTCCTACTTCTATTTCCTGACTGTCCTGAACATTTAAAGCAAAATGTACTACAGATTGTAAAATCATGTCCTGTAATTACAAAGTCCATTATCCCCCACGGCCTCTTTCTGGGATGTTTATTACTGTGTTTATAATCTACAGCTACATTTTGATTGCAGGACAAACAACTGCTAAGAAAAGTTAAGACGCTGACAAAGTCCCAAATGTCTGGAAAGTACGACCAGGAATAACGCAGTCATCTCAGTACTTCTGAAAACACTGTTACACTGGCTAGGATTATCCCCAAGTCATTTAGCTCAGAGGTCAAAACTGAAGCCTCTAGACACTCCCCTGCTTTGTGTCTCCCTACAGGTGCCTAGGGAGCTCATGGTCATGAGCTTATGCTCACCCTCATGGTCTCAGAGGGTGAGCATAAGCAGCTGTACCATCACTTGAACCAAAAGAACAAAACATACCTATCTTTGCATCATGACACTTAACTAAATCCATCCTCCATCTCCATCACACAGCCATACAGAAGCTGGCTCAAGTATTGTGAAAACACAGAAACAAACATCTAGAAGTAGCAACTGCTCAAGCAGCATGTTCAGCAACAGTGCAACACAGCCAAAGAAAGCACCTGAGAAGTTTCTACCTCATGCCTTCAAGACAGCTAATAACAAAAATAGTCAGATGACTCCTGCTAAATGAAAAAGGAACTAATCATTCTTTATAAACCCAAAGTGAACACAAACTATTTTAAGACAGTTACATGGCAAAGAAAAAGAAGTTACAGACCACAAAAAGATACTTTCCTCTCATTTAAACTGAACCAAGAATTGGTCATTATTGGCTTATTGTTACAGCACCCAGAACACTGCATAAAGGGCTACAGTGACACATGAATGCCAAGTAAGATATTATTTACTCAGATAACTTACTTTCTTACAAGTCATTAACAGAATCAAGACAATTTATTCAGAAGGAAAAAAGGCCAAGTAAGATTTTGACAAATTCATCCACAAGCTCATAAAGGTCTGGACATAATTATACAAGACAACACTATCCCAGCATGTAGGTCATCTCACTCAATGAAATTACAAGCATAATATTGGCCTCTAATTGTAAAAATTAATTTTCCACATTCGATCACATTCAGTTCTAGGATTCCTTTTCTTCCACTTTCTGCAGACCTCTACTTTTTATTTTCTGTACTTACAGCATCGCTATATAGAGATATTACATGTCTAAAGCAATTGGATAATGAACTAGAAATGGCCTATACAATTATTAGTTTACATAGTTTAAGTCTCTGTCACACACAGAGACCATGTAATATTGGTATATATATTCCAGCATGGTTATTTCCTTCTGACAAAGTAGGTGCTCAAGCAACAACTGAAGCAAAATAGCCATACCTCTACACATTTGTATACAGCAAATCATGTATCACAAATTGCTGTCAAAGGATGTTGCAGAGACCATAGCATGTAATACTAAAACAAAAATAAATCTGTCTGCTCTCATTTAATATTAAATGTGTTCCATCTGAACTACTCTGAAATCCCTAAATCTCTCATTACTGGGAAAAAGGCTACTACTCCATGCCTTGTAGCCTCTCCTCAGAGCATCTGCTACCAGTCACTGTCAGAAACATGATCTAGATATACCAACTTGCCAATCACACAGCAACCACAGGTGGCTATAAACAGGCTGTTTGGGGAACGGAGGGACTTTATGGTGCTCACACAGCACTCCAGCATGAAACACCCGCTTTGCAGTTGGGGTGTCTACACATCACTGTGCCATAGTACAATTTTTCCACAATGTTGTGTTCTGTCTAGTTCCTACTAAGGTGCTACATACACTGAGACATGACGTGCAGATCAGTTTAGAACTTAAACTCCAAAATTCACAAAAATTCAACATGCCACCCCCAGTCACCACATCACCAATACCCTTCCCCTCTGCCCTGCCATTCAGGATATTCTTCCATCTCCCATGACAGCTCAGCTCTCTCTTCCTGTCTCCTAGGTAATTCTCTCACCATCTCCCATTTTCATTTGATCTCCTGGCACCAATTCAGGCTATTCACGTTTCTGTAGGATGCCTTCACCCAAAAGATGAAAAAAAACCCCAGCATTTGTTCCAAGCTTCCAGGTATCAGAGTTTTTATCAGTCTATTTCTTTCTTCACAGAAGAGGTGAGAACATGCCATTCTATAACAAAAGTTTCTTGAGTTAGTTTGTACTAGATAGCATTCTTAATAATAATGGCAAATATTCTCAAATCCAATTAGAAAGAACAGCACAGGTCTGAAGAACTCCACATCCTTTAAAGAGCAATGACCCAGAAATTCTTACACACACAGGAAAATCAGCCCACTTGAGGCTGTAAGACTAAGACTGTATTTGAATATAATCCATTTGCATAACTCAGCTGCAGCCATTACCTTCTGGATAATTTTCCAGAAGGATTTACTTTTGACCTGTTGCTCCAGCTGCATTAGTTCACACAGACTTAATATTCCAACTGGTCTGATCTGAAAGTCATACCACCACTGAAGAACAATCTGGCACAGAACACCAACACAGTATGCTCAGAATTAAGCATGTAATTTTTATTATTTTTTTAACTTGCATTCAAGGACAGCTCAGCTTTCACATTATAAAAAAACCTCTTGATTTGCATTTTCACAGTGCAGCATGAACAAGACCACTGCAGCATCTTTAGAAGTCCTAGCCTGCTTATCCAGCTGTACTCGTTAAAACTACAGCAGTTATACTGTCCAGTGTAAAAAACCTGTAAGCAGTTTTCTTATTCATTCCTGGATATATATGTTATCCAAATGAAGGAAAAAGAAAATTCAGTTAAAACTCCTGCAAACGGATTTCCAGAGATTTAAATATCCATTAGCTAACTGCCTTTCTCTATAGCAGAAGAATTCTCTTATTTGCCCTGAAGAAGCAGGTACAGAAACAGTACCACACAAAGCATAACCAAACAAATGTAACTTGTCATAAGAGCAAAAGCACACTACACATTAATTTTTTCTCTAGATTTTTTACAAAGATTCTAAGATTTTTAATCATTAAGAGGCAGCACTTTTACTCTTGGGGGAACAGTATCCAGTAGCCAACACACACACTTCTGAAATTATCTTGGGAATAATACTTGGAAAGTTAGAACTGCTAGGGGCAGGGGGGAACAAGCACAAAAAAGGGGGATAGAAGCTGATGACACTGAAGAGATATGCACTCTTATTTGCAGCACCATGCACTATAAAGACACACATATATTCCTTTAGCCAGTAAGAATTACCAAAACAGCCTGCAGAAAATTAGCTATAAAATCCAAATCAGCATGATCACAGCTTATGGCTTCTTTTCTCAACCTGCTAAGTGTATCAGGAACTTTCCAAATTCTTTAATTCTCCTTATGAAGTGCCAAGTTGTCACAGCAGTATTAAGTGATAACAAAGTGATAACAAACCAGGGAAGTGTAGCAGCCACATACTAGTATTATCAAAAAACCCTCACACAAGACACACAGCAAGCAGTAAATTTTCTGTTTAAGTGGGGGGATTGAACACCCCACATCCCTTGCCTCTAGCCAAGAGTCTCCTTGAACATTGTTTGTGATTTCACAGACTGTTTGAGCGGTTTTTCTCTAATAGAAAGAGTACAAATCAATGTAAAAGCTAACCTTTCTTCCTTGTTACTGAGACATGAATAAAACTAAGAATTATTCACTCTGAAGCTTAATAACACAGCTGAATACACTTCAGAATGAGGATATGGGAGATCCAGCTGGGGTTAGTAACTACCCCTCAGTTCCCTTCCATTGCTTTCCCGATTTCAAGGATGCTAAGACACGAGAAAATCTGAGACAGAAGAAAATTTAAGTAATTCTCTAAGTTTCTTATGTATGTGTTAAAAATTTATTTAAAACAACCTTCAAGAAACAGGTAAGAGTATTTAATGTTTATTTGTTTCTTCTCCACCTTCTCAATTAAAATGTTTTTATTAGGCTTTAACGCAGTTGTCCAATATTTTCAAATAACTTGGCCTTTACAAAGCAACAGTTATGATGCCATTTTCAAGTCATTTTAAACAGCAAACATGAACATAATATCAGCCTAATTACTGATTTTTTAGCAACAACAGTATTAAATCTCTCATGTTTTTCCATAATCCATGAAAGCAAAAAGACTTTGTGGTTGGGTTGGAAGGGGAGAAAAGCACCCAAACAAGTTTAAGACAGAGAAAGAAAGCCTTATCCAGCTCATCTATAGGTTCTGGATGAGTAGTGATTCCAGCTTGAGTGTTTCTGCTAATCAAGTAATAATGCAAAGCACTGAGCTCAGAAGAATAAAAACTCTTTGTCAAAAAGTCCAAGCACTTCTCAGTGCCCACAATTCCATCTTGAAACTCACTGGCAGCTGATGCCAGAAATTAGAAGACTGGCATAAAGTAAAGCCATAGACTACAGTGGAAATGCTGTCTTATACTAGCAAAACACAAACTATTACTGCATCCCTTCTCTAGTCACAAACTGTGAAGCACCTATGTCAGTGCCTCCCCTAGAGTTTGTACTTGTATGTCTAACATTAACTTAGATTTAAAAAAATCATCACTCCAAAATCATGTGGATACTTACAAGGAATCCAAATGAACATCTAATTCTGCAGACTCTAGCTTTATTCCTCATAACTCAGTGTCCTGCTGGAAGCAATGAAACCTTCTCAGGTCTTTTTAAGCATGAAATGTGATAATCCAGAATAGTTTGAATAGTACAGATAGAGGGATACAGGATGAGCCTGTCTCACTCACAGTTTCTAAAAAGACCTCAAAAGGAAAAAAATTAAGGGAAAAGTAGCCTAGTAATAAAATCTACATTCTTTAATCAGAGTCAAAAAACTCCTGAGATTCCTCTCTGAAGCTGCACTTGCTCTCCCATAAAGCCAACAGGAACCACACCTTTCTGTCTCAAGGTAATGTTTCCACGCCTAGGTCAGCCCTAGGAGCAGCAGCATCAGCAGATGGCTACTAACTGGAGCGCTTGCCTTTAACTGAAGAAGATCACAACAGAATAAGCAGTGATAATGATCAAACCCCTGCCCAGTCATCACCATACAAGCCATTCTTGACAAGGTCAAGATGAAGCAGAGACAGTAAAATTATTTACTTTAAAAATATTAAACACTTTGTAGTTCTGGATCTAGAGATATGGTGTAGAAGCAATAGTCAGCTGCTGTCATTCCTCTACATAGGACAGAACTCAAGGAAAACTGCTGGAGCAGTAACAGCTTCTGACAGACTACCAGCTTTTCTGTACTATCCCCTTTAAACTATTTCCAAGTCTGAATCAAGTATTTTGCCTTTTAGTGACTCTGATTACATATAGTCAAACCAACACAAAGAATTTGAGAGTTTTTTAATCACGTAACTCAGCAGTAATTTCTCTTCACGTAACTCACGTTTTTTGAATATGCTGTGGTCTACAGCTCACTTAGAAAAGAAAAAGAAAAGGAGAAAAAAAAAATGAACAGATCTCCTGACTGTGTTCCTGATTCAGCACATGAAGAACAATGCCAGAATTTTCTCTTTAGGAGCATCAAGCCAAAGTTAATGAAGTTGCATTTTGAATTTTCAAGAAAAATACAGAGCTTGAGTAAGGGAATGGCAATAGCAATCAATTACAGAATGCTGACATGTGAATTGCCATTCCCAATCACTAAGTATTACAAACATCTTGAATATATTAACCCACCCATAGTCTGGAACTGGGATTTCTTGCCTCCATTGATAATTGTAGAAGCTCCAATGTGTTAGTACACATGGCCTGAAAAGTTGGCAGAAGTTTCTCCCTCCATACGTGCACATTCATTTTTTATCCAATACTTTTTCAATACAAGTTCTACTTGCTACAAATAAGGAGTGAAAATTTATAAAATCAAACATAATTAATGCAGTGATCTGCTTTCAAACAAACTTCAATGAGGTTAAAGAATAAAGCTCTTCACAAACTTTATGCAAAAGAGCTATAAATTCTGGTCTATATTTATTTTAAAAGCCATTTTACTTAGAAGTTTGACTGGGTTTGTCTCCACAAGTTTATAACTTATATCCAGGTTTACTTTCACAAAGTCTTGTCAGTGACCCCTGTTGATAAGGCAACTGGGGAGGAACCCAGTTTTTACCTGCTGAGCCTGTACTTCACACAGAAAAGATAAAGTATTAAAATTCTCATGTTGAACTTAAATCAAGAAAAGCTCTCCCACCATAACTTCATTAGGAGTCCTGAAGATAGCTACCAGGAGTTCATCAGGCAACAGATACACACTCCATGAAATCTCACAGCTCTCTGTAGAAGACATCAGGAAATTATGTTTCTGATCAACAAAACCTACAAGAAGCTAATTTAATGTTACTAACTACTGAATCAGCCAGGTAACCACACTCACACTACACACACAGAATTGCCAACTGCATTGCTCTTATTTTCACACTCCAGGTACTACCTGACATTCCCAGGATTCTATTGTATTGCAGTGCTTTCATTTACAAGACTTTAAAAGACATCATAAGCAAATCTATATAGCAAAAAGCATTTCTGTGTCGAGCAATACCATATATTATTAAGGAGAAACACTTACCCATAGCACTGAGATAATGTCCATAAGATGCTTTTCTAGTCACTAGCAACAGATAAAAACTTTAGGAAGACATTAGTTACATTGAGATTGGTTTGATCTAAGTGCAAACTGGGAGGAGAGATGTTTCTGTAATATTACTTGAACATCATTACACAAAAAACCAGTTATAATCCAACTCCAAAACTTTAGCATTGACAACAGAGATTAACTTAGTTACAGATTTTTCCAAGTATCACTTGGAAAAAGTTGCTTGTGACCAAACTATTCTTTGTTGGCTTGCTTGTTATTATAAATAAAGCTTATTTCTTGGCACAGCAGTATCTCAAATAAACAGATCCAAGCACCTCCCTATATACTGCAACTTCATACATAATCTGTACAGACAGCCACAATTGAAATCTTAAACATTTGAAGAAAAAAGAAACAACACATCCACAGTCAGTAAATTGCATGGCCTCATACTGCCTAATTAGAAGGACTCTTCTCTAATGCTTTTCATGCTGGTAGTGTCAATTCCCATTAGCAAATAGCTTTCAATAGCCAAGAGGGCAGCTTTAACCTAAAGATCAACAGAAGTAAATTCTGGAAAAGAGCAGCATCAAAATACACAGAGCACAGACTTCTGAAGAACTTCAGGTACTGCTATATGTAAAATGTGCAGGGACAAAATAAAAATATAGAGGCTACACAAGCCCAGTTTGAGCAGTGTCCATGGGGGTGCATATTTATCACCTGGTAGCAAACCTTATCATGTCAAGATTCCCTCTAGGTGGAGAAAGATCATCTTCAATCATTTTCTGCTTGAATATTCTTAGCTGGAGTTTGAAAATCCATGTATTTTTACTTTGCTTTGGATAAAGTTTCTGGGAAGAAAATTAGTTAATCGTGTATTTGTTCAGATTAAGAGTTTGAGCCCACTTCTGCCAATAATTTAGAGCTGAAGTTGACAATAATGCCATATTTTTGATAAGGTAAATCAAAGTCAAGTCACATGAGCCTGTGACCCAGAGTTCTTCCAGTTAGCTGCCAAAGTAAGTTTGTTCTCGTTATTCTGCCTTCATAGGTATAAAACAGAGGAAGCAGGCTGCCATGGATCAAAATAGTCCATCTAAACCTTATGGATGCAAGGCATGGGGAAGACTCCACAGTGGACCAAAATGCCAGAATTCTTCTGTAATGAGGAGGATGGCAGGAGCACAGAGAACATCCTGCAACCAGCCCCAGGGAGCATAAACAAATCATCACATGTAGCCTGGGCACCTTCAGAGAAAGCTCAAATCTCCCCAGCAAGGGCAAGCCCCCCACAGAGATGAGTACCACAATCAAGTTTCTCTTCACTTTTTCTGATGATGATCAAACCTACAACACCAACAAACAGGAATGAGAGACAAGTCCCTAGATAGGCATTCATACAACCAGCACACAAGCATCTACTCATCTTTACTAATCTGGCCCTATCAAAGGAGCCAGAGAAAAGCCTAAATCACTTCCTGGGGCAGAAGAAACTCCAAACCAATCACAGTCCATAGGCATTGTTCTAAGAACTAATTCAGTGTGCTCCAAAATTTTTGATTTACAAGATAATCCCGCTGACCAGTATCAAAGAATTTCAACAAAGGAGGTTAATATACAAGAATTTTGTTTTAAGAGGCTACTGTTAGCCTCCCCAGATAAATGGCCTCTTGAATCAACATGAAGTCTTTTCCCTGCCCCCCCCCTCCCCCCCCACAAGGCACCTCTACTGTGAAATACCAACATAAAACTTTCAAAGTCTGGCAGATTACCCCAAACTGAAAGCTTCTTTGCACAGTCTGTTTTACAGAAGGATCACTCATTCCTAAACAAGGCCCATTATACTCAATCATTGCTCTAGACATGATACATTATGTGCACAGAACCCGTCTTGCAGAAGAGGAATTCAGAGGGCTGGTGCTAACAGAGCTGAGATGACTGTAGTAACACCACCTCACAAGAAAACACCCAAATTTTCCCTGAAATAGGAGACTATGCAAGATTTCAAGAACTAAGGACAAGTTGTAAGAACATAGTATTATCCGTGGATTAGGTTGCTATTGAAACAATAAATGTTTGAAACTACACAAGAAAACTCATACCACTGTTAAGTGTCACACTCCTTATACTCAGGATTAGCTTTCAGAATATATTGGCAAGTTTGCTCCATTCCTGGAAAATCTACAACTCATTCCTTAATTGAATTAGTGATCAATGAAAATAGACTTAGGAGGCTAAATGTTTAGATCTCAGTAAAACCTGAAAGCATTTGTAAAATATTTCTTACCTTTCTACAAAACAAGCTGAATGAGTTTGCTTTGCAGCCTCCCACAGCAGCTGAGATCCTTGCCTTTGTGAAAGGTAGATTTCCCCACTAACACTTCACACCATCCAACCTAGTATGGTTAAAAGATCGTGGAAGCACAAAAAAAAAAAAAACAAGGCGAGGAAAAAACTCAGTATGCCATCATGATCTCCTGAAAAGCTGTAGCTTTCTCTGAAAATCCTTGACTCGATTATCATGGCCCTTTTTCCCCACTATGGAGAGAAACACAAGTAGAAGGTTGTCTTGCATCAGTAACAGTGCAAGCATTTTTTGTTTGGGGCCAGAGATGGGAGTGTCAGGAAAAGAGTTTTTTGGACTGTACACCTATATTGGCTACACACTCTCAGGGACAACTGAAAAGCTCTGCTTATTGTGGTCTGTTACAGTGCCAGACTCTGCATGGCCAGCACCATGATAATCACCAAAAGTTCTCAGGACTGAACAGTCCTAAAAGCTTCACAGTCCTCTCTAGACAAAAGGGCAGGAACAGAGATTCTAGAAGTCTCAAGGTAGTAGGTCTAGAACATTAAATACAGAAAGAACATCTTTGTTTATTGATCAGTATTGCAATCCACTTCTCTTTCAGCAGAACAATCCTTTCTCTTTAAAGACAGGGGTCATGAAAGAGGCCTCTACAGGCTCAGCAAGGCTTTCCAAGCATTTTCTATAGAGAAGGTGAACCCATACAAAACATATCAAAGCAGACCACAAAGAAATATGGTTACAAGCTGCAGGGGCTTCTTCAAAAAACAAAATGTACATGGTGTTTTAAGTGTCATTAGTACCAAAGAGCAATTTCAAAGAGCTATGGATTCCAAACAAGCCTAATTCTACAAGCAGCCATATAATCCATCACACACATCACTTTAGGATCCATAACTCCTGAACTGTGGCAAATCAGGACCAAGAGGTGTCTGCACCCTTACTTCTCCTTATTCTTCCAGCAAGCTGGGCCAAGGACTACAGCTACTCAGGACAGACCTGTTAAGTATGTCCAGACTGGTGTACAAGACCCCTGAGAACAGAATCCAGTGAGGAGCAAAACAACATTCTTTTCTCTTGCTGTGACCACATGATTGAGATGTGCTGCTATGGACTCTTGTGCTTTGGTTTTCAGAACTCAACGATTTCTGACTACTCTTCTGACAATATCATTCTCTTTTCATTACAACATTCCACTTAGTAAGATTTATGATGTTTGAGTCTTGAATATAACTACAGCATTAGTCACACATATTCTAAAACCAGATTCTCTAAAAAAGCAACTCACACTCAGTTTGGAGGAAAATAATTTGCAAATCTCATTTTGAAAGGGAAAATGGCTAACCTACATAGCTGTTATAAACCGCCATAAACCCCTGCTAATCAAGGTATTTGCCAAATTAATATGCAAATAAACCTAAATCAGTTCAGCAGTTGCATTCTACAAGAAAAACGACTCACTCACTCTGTTTTACTGTTCAGAATTTCTAGGATCTTGGCATCAGGAAGACAAGTATTAGTGAATTAGAATGAAATACAAATGTGTGCTTTTTACCTTTATGCTTACTATGGATACTTAGTACAGGACAGACAGCACTGGCTGAATCTGACATGCAATATACTTCAGGAAAACAGTTAAGCACAGAGCCTAATTTGATGAGAAAAAGTCTTTCAAAATTAGTCTTAAAGACACAGATATTCCATCTGAAATGTGTGTGCAGAAATAAGAAAAAACAATGGGTCATATTGCACTGCTACTTTTGTGTGGGCTAGTGTGTGTGATTCCAGACCTATAATAGAAACTTGGTGTGGTTTAGTCTTCATCTGCAAGGTGCTGAACAGTAATTGTTTTAAAGAGCAACCTGAAAACCCATATTACTGTTCCTACATCACAGTGGAGTGGTTGCCACTGTCCCTAACAGCAATGTCCACTTTCAAAATGAAAGCATTAGATTTACTTAGCATTAGATTTACTCCCTGAGTTATACAAAGATATTTCTCAACATTTTTTCTGAGGATTTAAGAGAGACAGCAGGGGAATATCATATTATTCAGGGATATGGCACCCAGAGTATCTGCTTCCTGACAAGGAACAGTTTACACATTCCAGGTTCTTTTAATACCCACCTGCATGATGGGCCAGACCCATACAGTAATCACATACAGTATCTTCTGCTCCTCTGATTTAATAAAATTACAGATTTTTATCCACTTTTTAAGATAGGACATTTGTCTTTGGAAGAGGTTAGTGTTTTATCCTTGCCTACTGCAAGAGTAAAGGCTCATGATCAGTACTGTGCACACAGATAGGTAAATCAGATGCTGTCAAGAGTTTACATGGATGACATAACACACCTGGAAAAATGCTGGTAGCTGAGACTGCCTGTAAAGCATTACTGTGCCGGTAGACAGTCAACAATGAAGAGTCAGGGTGAATAAAAGCACCTTTGGTTTTGCAGTGCTTTCCAGCCATTTTGTTTCCATTCTGTTTATTAATATCTAGTTATGTAGGTTTCAACTACATCACTGTGCCCAAATTCACACTAGAATGTCAGTCAGTTAGATTCCCACCTCTTATACAAACAGCAAGCCTTTGGAAAGGGATGAAATATTCTTGCTACTGCTGGAACATGAGCAACTCAATTCCCTGACCTTGTGGAAGGAAATGCTCCTTGGGTGGAGTAGGTAGTGCAGAGAAGAAATCCAGTTATGGAGTAATAGAAAAGTAACATCCTCTCCCAGGCAGAGGAAAGCAGGCTGACATCAGTCAGTGGCAAGGACATGCTTCCCACTGCCCCATTCCTTAGGGTAACAGATCACAACAGCTGCCAGGTTAGCTGCCTTCTATGTAAGGCAAGAGCTCCAAACCAACCACACACAGAATTTACATCATTTCTCCTCCACAAGGAGTCACAAGGTAAAGAACTACATTCCAAGTAACCATCTTTCAATGAAAATTCCACAGTTTAGTTTTTCAACTTTCATATGAAAACAGTTTCTATGAAAGACTAAAAATTTTTCTGAACACTTTTAAAAGAGCATTAATAGTCACATACATTGTTTTAAGTCCTTGAAAAACCATAGCTATGTACAAGACTAAGAATGTTAGAGCACACAGAATATTCCCTCTAGATTAAATGCACAGACAGCATATAAAAAAGCATGTCACTATGCAGAATTGAGGTTTTTAACATGAAGTCACAAGCCACTTTGCTACACCCTCAACACAGAGGTACCAAAGGCAAAGTATGTGCCCACAGCAGGTTTCAACTTGTCTCCTCCTAGCACTGCACAACTCTGCAGAGTCCTGAAACTGCCTAAGATGAAAAAGTCACCCTTGTGCCTTGCATACACTCCTACATTCATCCTACTCTAAAAAAGCCACAGAGTTAGTACATTGAGATTGCATCTTTTATTAAACCAATGCATATAATGAACTACTTTATTGCTCTAACACAAGGTACTATCTCTGCACCCAACAAGATGCTACTTCTGCAGCCCTCATTTTGGACAGGAGAAAAGGATGACAAAGTCTGACACTTTAAAAATTCAGTAATTACTGACTGATATACTAAAGGTCCTATTTATAACTTATATTCAACACTTGATACAAAGCTACTTCCCAAATTTTTATCACAGTTAAAGATAAATTTATCTCAGAGTGTGCATAAGAATTAATAGTAATTTACCTTGATATTCTCAGTAAACAACAAAGGAGAAACATTGTTATTTGGAAAGTACATAGATCAAAATCAACTACATTATGGCAGAGAAAACCAATAGCTACACTTAGGGGTATAAGAGCTCTTTAGGATACTCTTGGAACATACACATTTTAAGTCGTCCACTACAGCAAAGTCTTTTCAGACAAAGGAAAAAAACAGAGCCCTCAGCATACAACTGAGCAGTAAAAAAAGCATCTTGCATCAGTATAAAAGGGATCAAAAAAACCCTTAAGTATCTATTAAACAGTCATTCCACAGTGTCTGTAATAGACACCATTATCACTGCTGAACATCTCAAATACATCTGCTTCCTATTTAAACGTGTTTACAAATCTCACATTTGTTCTTTTCTCCCAGATCAACACAAATTCGGGGTATAGGTGGCAAAATTCATTACATGTATGTATGTAAATAATGCCAAGTATTTTAGGCAGAACTGCAGTGGCATATTGTTAGAATTCCTTATCACTATGCACTTTACACAGAAAAAAAATTAACTTAGAACAGCTTAAACTGAAAAGTTTACTGTTCTCCACAAAACATATAGGATCTGCTTCTCAACTTTCATCAATCTTTAAAAGCCATTTTGTCTTTCAGAATTGTTTTCTTATACTAATTATCTACAAAATTACTATGATGTAGAATTGAACAAATATAAGCGGCCTTCCCCCATCTTTCAAAACAGCTTTTACTTGTTACAAATGCTATACTTGTGTTTTTAGACAAAGACAATATTATTTAAATTTTATTTTCAATACGTCTAGCAGCAGTTAAAATACAGATGTAATTCACTGAAAGTATATAGGAGTGAAACAACCCACAACAGAAAACACCTTTTTATGTTCAACAGTTCCAAGTAAAAAAAAAGGGATTAAAAAAATCATAGCTGAAGAGCTTGTCCTTCATCACCTCTGCTCTTAGAATAGAACACCAAAATTTTGTTTGCATAGCACTACATCTCCAGTAGCCACTCAATGTTCTAGAATTCTGACCTTCCCGCTGGCACCTAGATCCAACTCAAATTTGGTCCCAGTGAGGACAGGGTTAGTTTTTACAGTAGTTAGGAAGGGGGCACTGCTATGACACAGAGGTTATTCCAGGCCATTTTCCAGGGATGGGAGAATCCATCCCTTCTGGGTCACACAGTATGCTGGAGGGAAGTCAGGTGTTGTCAGGGGTTTCCTGGGATGAGCAATCACTTATGCATCATTCACCTCTTTCTTGCACCCTCTGTCATTTGTATTGCTGCTGTTGCTGATCCATGCCTTATCTCATTGCTGTTTCCAGTAAATTCTTACCTCAACACGTGGTCTTGACCTTTCTGCCTCCACTTCACCTCCCCAGGCTGGCTGCAGGGGGAGGGAGGAGTGAGCAAGCTGCTCGTGGTTTGGAGTATTTCAGTGGAACACTGAGTTGCAGAACACCACTTCTACAGCACAGCACCACTCACTGCACCTGTCAGCCCAGGAATCCAGCACCCACAGTAACCCACACACTGTCCTTAACCAACCAGTTACCACCCATGGGGAGAAACCAAGAAAAGCTCAGCAGAAAGAATGAAGTACCTTTGCATTCCTCCAGGGCAGAATTAGTGTATGATTATTTGCATTACACCTGCTAAACTTCCTGACTGACAAAGAAACAAAGAGTGGTACTAGACACACAAAAAGCTCAAACACTTCCTTTACAGCATTCTATAAAGGTTTACAAACACATTAGTTGTACTTTGCAAGTGCCATTAAACCCTCACAAGTCTTAAGAGTCAAGAGTGATAATTACTGTCCAGTGCTTTGCTTTTAAAGGAAATACAAGCCCTAATAGGGTGAAAATAATACACATTCTTCAGGTTTAATCTAAGAACAATACTAAGATAATAATGAGTTAGTTTAAAAACACTTTTCTAATTACTCAAACAAAATTCCCAAGTCTGAGAAAGAATACCTGCAAAATCTAGAATAACTGGTGTAAAGGACATTATTTATTGGTACAATGCAAAGATGAAGCTAATTGCTAGGACCAGATTTTCCTTCATTCTCCCAAGAGACTCTGCAGAAGATATGAAACACCATCACAATGTTCAACACCTAATTTTATCTTTCATTAGGGGCTCTATTCATAGTCCTGATCATCACACTGAAGCTACCTAAAGGTCTTAGACTAAATTCTGCCCTAAGATAAATCATAGTGCATTTGCAGTTACAAATTGGAGAAATTACTCTGGATTATCAAAATTGTGCTTTTTAACCAATAGAAGTAAAGTATGTTTCCCCAGCTTTCTACATAGACACAACTACAGACACAAACATTTAACCAAATACAGCCTTGTTGCTGTTCCTGGGGCATTGGACAGAAGTACTTAACCTGAAGGACAAACAACAAAAACCTTACAAGGGAGACTGGAATTAAAACACCCACAACCACCCCACACACATACAATCCAGCCCAACTTCAATACTAAATCACTTTTATTCCAACACTCTCAGCCTTACTACAGCTGTGGAAGGGAAGTGTCTGCAACTGCAGTACCATGGACAGTGTATGGAAAAATTGCTAGAATCATAAAATAAGCTGAGTTGGAAGGGAACCATCAGGATCACTGAGTCCAACTCCTGGCCCAGCACAGGACACCTTGAGTCACACCATGTGCCTGACAGCATTGTGCAAATGTTTCTTGAATGTGCCATTGACAACTGTGCACTCCACAGATTCTATCTATCCCTCCCATTAAAAAAAAAGCCACCCTCACCCCCCAACCCCACTCATCCTCCTCACACCTCTTCTGCCCTGCCTATTCCCCCTAAAGAGCCTGCAACTATCCAACAGGGCACACTAATCACAAGACTCATCCCACGAGGTTTCACTTATGCCAACATCAAATTTCTAGGACTGGGCCAAAGCTTGGAGCTAGTCTTGCTTGCTCCTCATGCTGCCTCCAGTGGTGTAAAAACATTTCAGGTGTGGTACTTTGTAGCATTGAGGGATCCCATCAGCGCTCATTTCCTTTTTTTTTTTTTTGGCACACCATCCCATTGCACATCACTAGCAAACCTGCTATTTTCCCATTCCATTTTGAGCATTTCATCACTGAGGTTTTAAGCAACCACCTTGAACTTTAGGAAGATGAACATCCTGTGTCAGTGCAAGAGATTCAGAGATTCTGCATTACATCCATAAGCTTCAGTATTTACATCAAAGAGTATATTTAAGTTTAAATAAACCTTCCTGCACTTCCACTGAATCCACATCTGCCTTAAGGCAATTAACACAGAATCCCAGAATGGCCTGGATTGGAAGGCACCTTAAAAATCATCTAGTTCCAACACCCCTGCCATGAGCAGCAACACCTTTTGCAATAGACCAGGTTGCTCAGAGCTCCAACCCTCCTGTCCTTGAGTACTTCTAGGACAGGGGCATCCACAGCTCCCCTAAGCAACCTGTGCCAATGCCTCACAGTAATGATTTTTTTCTAATATCTAAGCCAAGCCTGCTCTCAGTTTGATTGTCACTACATTATGCTTTCTGGGCTGTGAGTGCCATTGCTGGCTCATGTCCCAGCAGGAGGGTCAGCCCCTGATCCAGCAGTACCCCCCAAGTCCTTCTCAGAGGGGCTGCTCTCCACCTGCTCATCCCCCAGACAGTGCTGATACCTGGGGTTGCCCCAGCCCAGGTGCAGGCACCTTGCACTTGGTCTTGTTAAGCCTCATGTGAGTTTATAGGCTTATCACTGATTTTTAGTTCAAGCTCTAACGTGGACAATTTCATACTCATGAAGTTGAGGATGGTCACAGTTTTTGCTACAGATTCACAGAATAATTCCAGCTGGAAAGGATCTCTAGGGTTCTCCATTTAACATCCTTCTCAAATCAAAATAAGCAAAACAAGTCTATATTACACTGTGCTTTATCAAGCTGGGCATCAAAACATTCAAAGCCAAACACTACAGAACCTTTCACCTGTCACAATAATTGTCCCACTCCATAGAGAAACAGTTGATCCTAAATGAAGTTATTTTAATGCATGCCTGTTGTCTCTTGCCTGCCTTCCACACACTGCTGTAGCAAGTTCAGCTCAGTATTTTCAATAGCATGCCCATAGGTACTCCAACCATTAGTTCCTCCTGCTTCCCAAAGTCTTTTCTCAAGCCTGAGGATGCATTTCCCTAACAGCAGGCAGAATTTTAGCAAAGTGTTACTTCTTATACACATCTGCTAGATTTAAAGTCTTCCAAGACAAAGTTTTGATTCAAAGCAGCTGTTACCTTTATCCCTGCACTTCCCCAGATAGAACTGCAGGAACTAAGACCTCATATCAAAATCTGCTCTAGTACAAGCTAAAATGAGTTATACATACTGCCTTTCTGGGCTCACTATAGCCCTTCTCAACAATGTACATCAACTCTAAAAGAGAACATCCCCTAGTCAGCCTGCAGCTCTGTTTCTAAATTAGAATTAAAGTTATGGATGAACTTTTAGAAAAGCATCATACAGTTAAATGAAGAGTTGTAATTTTACAAGCCAATATCTATACACACAGGAAGAAAAAAAGATGCCCTGAACTGAGGGGGAAAGAAAAGACCAACCAACTACCAAGCCTCAAAGATCAGAAATATATCAGGGAGAATAAGAGCACATTATTAGGGCTGCTGTCTAAACCATTGCCGGTTTAGACAAAAACATGCACCAAAGGACACCACAAGTACTCCAGCCCTTGGAGAAAATTCCTGGTAAGGTAGAGTACCCTACCAACAATTACACACAGAAGTTCCTGTATCAGTCTTCCCAATCCTCCAAAGTTACTTATCAGACTAACAGTAAGATATTTCAGAACAGTAACAGCTCTTCAGAAAAAGTCCCATACTCTTTGACAGAGAAAATAATATCAGGAATTATTAACCACTGGAAAATTCACATCATGACTAGTCAGTCAAGAAATCCCTGAGACAGGAGAAGGAGTGAAGAAGAAATGTATCCAAAGGTTTATTTCATATCTCCTACCAGTAAGTGAGATGTGCTCCAGCACTTCTCAAAAGAAAAGGCTGGGGGGCTACAGTGCAAGAAGCAGTGATGCTTCGAGCAAATGTGTCAGAAAAAGGTCTGTACTCATCATCCAGCCTATTAAAAAAATCTATACAAATAAAATAAATCATTGCACAGGCCTAAAATCATTCTTCAGAATCCTTGAGAAACTACCAAGAAATACAGGGAACAAGGAGGATTTGGTCAGCCTCTTCAACCTCATGCTAAAACTTGTGAGACAGCAGACACCACCCCCAGATTCACTCTCAGCCATTCCCACTCAGTATGTTTAGTCACAAGTGGAGAAAAGCAAACCTGACTTGTGCAAAATGTGGCAGCGTTCTCCCCTCACTACAGCCAGGAGAGGCAAAGCAGTTTAAGCCCCAGGTGAATGAACACTGGACAACTGGGAGACAACATTATTGGCTGAGTAACTAACTGGATCTCAGCACAATAAAGAGAGGAAACTGTTTCAGCAGGTGCAGAGAAGGGCCACAGATGAGCAGAGCGCTGCAGTATCCCTCCTATGAGGCTGAGGTTGTTCAGCCTGCAGAAGAGAAGGCTCCAGGGAGATCTGAACAGCAGCCTCCCCATACCCCATGGGGGGCCTACAAGAAGTATGGAGAGGGACTCTTATCAGGAAGTGAAGTGATATGACTAGGGGTAAAAGCCTTAAACTGGAAGAGGGTAGATTTAAATTAGATGTTAGGAAAAAACTCATCACTATGAGGGTGGTGAGGCACTGGACCAGGCTGTCTAGAGATGCTGTGGATGACCCATCCCTGGAAGTGTTCAAGGCCAGGCTGGATAGAGCTTTAAGCAACCTGGAAAAGCGCAAGGTGTCCATGCCCATAGCAGGGGTGTTGGAGTGAAGTGATCTTTAAGGTCCTTTCCAACCAAACCATTCTGTGATTCTATGAACTTGTCTGTACTTTCCACTTTAAACCTAAGTCAACACAGAAATGCATTACAACTTAATTGCATTTAGGTGGTGCTCAAGGCAGAAAACCAAAATACTACAAATTAAGGCTGTGATCCTACAAACATTTAAGTAGTAAACTTTACCCAATGGAATAGATCTATTGATGATGATGAGGTTAGAGAACATGTCTGGAACATAAAAACATTGCCTACATTTACAATATCAGCTTCAAAAATATAAGTTTTATGATAACAATTCCCTACCCAGAGCACTCTGTTACACAGTATAACAGTCTTAATATGTAAATACACAAGGCACAGTGGAACTGTAAAGATACAACAGAAGTTTAACACATACAAACCCACTTACACTTTAAAGAGACTACAGTTACACCAAGGTACCTACACTTTTTCAGGAGTGAAAAAGTAAATAAAGCATTAGCCCCTGTAGCTATTAATTGCAAAGCCCAAAGGCAAAACAAATGAGTGAACCATTTCAGCTTTTTCTTGATGTGTACCTGGGAGGTAAAGTCAATTCCAAATACAGCACATGTCCTGGGCTCAAACTTGTGGCACTATCTAAAAGTAGGTGGAAACGAGGCCTGTGGCTTATTTCTTGTTTCATGTTGAAAATGACAAAGGATGAGGCTTCTCTAAAATCTGAAATTCTCTACACATAATTCAAGGCATTAAGGTTTCTCTTTTAGTAATTTATAAAACAGTTGTGTAACACAAAAGGTAGATCTAATTAAAAGGCCAGAGCAAATAAATGCAATGAGCTATAAGTTCTATTAGCTGAAGAAAGATCAGCTTGGAGTTCAGTATGGAAAGCAAGCATACTGCACTTAAGACATCATCTGCTTCAGCCAAGAGCAGGATGCTGTTTCAGTAACGTACTGACATCAGTCAGCAGAAAATGGTAAAAACATCTACCATGTTAGTCACACTCAATTCTAGTTTGGAGCTGCTTTGGTTTCTACACAAAGTACTTGGAATTTTACTTTATTTTCCATTCGGTAATTAAAAAAATGAGATTTATTTCAAACCATTAATTTAACAAGAAGCACAGATAAACTCTGGAGAGTCAAAGAACCATCTTATCGCACATGCTCCACACACCTGTCAGAAATCCAGAAAGGCAGTTGCTCTGTACAATATTCACCCACATCATAAATACCCATTCCCACATATCTGCCACTCAAATTACAACTGTCTACTTCTGCTTTTAATGGAAATACAGATTTGTTACTAAAAAACAAAGCTGAGAAAGATCAAGACGTGCATTGAGGGAAGCACCTTTATCCCAGTGAGGAACAGAACACAGAGAACTGCTTGAACATAATCTATATGCTGTGGTAAACAAATTTTAGAGACACATCTAAAGCAATTTCTTAGGAAAAAAAAAAGGGGGAAAAAATAAGAAATAACAACATCATATTTCACAAATTTAAGGAGAATATGTAGTATTAGATTTATATAAATTCCTTCTACTGCTACCTCCACTACCTGGAGCTGCACTAACTCAGGCAGGTGAACTTAAGGAGTCATTTGGTACATATGAAGTGCTCAATGAAATCCCAAACAATTTGTCAGACTGTGACAAATATATGTTATAAAAGGCACAGAAGTTCAAGTTGACTGCAAATACACTTGCCTAACATGTCCTTTAAATGCTGTGATTTTTTTAATACTAAGAGACAGGTCTGAGGTTTCACCAACCAAGAGCAGCTGAATGCAATTCCTTTGGAGAAGCCTAAGCCCATATGGGACACAAACCAATCAAAACCCGTAAGAAAATCAAACAACTGCTTTAAGAGAACAAAGAACTGGCTGATAGATTTAAGTTACTTTAAAACCAGAAGAAATAAAATACAAAATGAAGACATTAAGGATGCCTCAGAAACATTTATGCTGTTGTCAGCTTTGAGAATATGCTCTTCAATATCTGATTTTCTATTTAGTAACTAAGAAAAGTAAAACAAAAACCCAAATAAAACACAGAGTGACACTGAGTCCATCTCCTTCCTTATACTTTCATATACTATGGTATTTTTTAAGTCCATCACAAGTGTCAGGAAAAAACAATACAATCAAAAGATGCTGCACTGCCCCTGTGTAGAAGTTACCTGCACCAGGCTTTCAGAGGTGGCACACACTGAATACAGCAGAAACAGCAGCTGGTACTAAGGAGCTCATTTGCTAAGAGCAGATGAGTACAGCACTGCAAACGCCAAAAGGAACCTAACCCTCCTTCTCACCTCATTACACCAAATCACATAAGTTTGAAAACAAACTTTGCTGCACCTTTGGTCAGTAGTTTAACACATACATGCAAAGAATTAAAAAAAAAAAAAAAACCCTCACGGTCACTGGTATAATTACAAGGGAGAGAATAAACATTTTACTCCAAAACTGCCTGTTTTCTGACTCTTCACTTTACTTATGCTCTATACAACTGCGCTCAAAAAATAAAAGCCACGTGCCACTGCAAGCTTCCTTATAAAGATGGCTGTATAGTGTTCTCTTTTTAGACACTGAAGTCAAATGCAAATAGCTGGTTTCCCAGGAAAAGATACTACAGAACCAATTCTAAGCAGTTTCTGCCCAAGGTATGGTGTTTTCTTCTGACTGTCAGAGTCACATGGTCACACAACACAGCTGGTTCTCACCAAGTTTCACTGTGCTGTGTATGTACACCATAGTAACCAGAGGAATAGTTCTCATACAAGTTATGCCCTGCCCCACCCCCAGAGAATCACAAGCCTCAACTGAAATCAGAATGAGAGCATGAGCATAAAAATTTACTAAATTAATGTCTCTAAAAGGGCTCAGTGAAAGGAGGGAGCCATTACACTGGTGAAAACATGAGAATGGACATACCTTGAAGCATGCTCACAATTATAACCACTACTCAAGACTCAAATGAAACTGTAATCCAGTCAGATAACACTACCCATGTGCAGAAGACAGCCTGCTATAAGAGCTGCTATTTCCTTAAACTTCCCAGCTGTTCTTCCATATTTTCAACATACACTAATGGTTATGTAAAGGAAAACCAGCGATCATCTTCTAGTTTCAGACTTACCACCTATGTCCTAGAACCAGTTTGCCACTAACTGTGAAACCACACTAATATGTTAAATATATGCTTTACTAAATGAAAGGATTAGCAAAGGAGCTTTCAAAGATGGGAGGAAGCTCTAACTTCTCTAACGTGGTTTCTCAGTTATAAATTACTTGACCCTTAACCTAGGATGAAGTTTCATAAAAGGGAAGATTACCTTCTTAGGAAAAGGGATTGAGGCACGCTAAATGATCAACAGAAACACATGCAAGAAGGCTCCTTCAGAGGAGCAGCAGTTACATGATAAATGGCAGTAAGATTAAGTCACTAGACAAATTGGATTAATGCTACTGGGCCTCTCTCAATTCAGACCAGTGTGTTTAACACAACTTCAGGAGTTTAGGAGCCCCCACAGTTCACACTGATTGAAGGAAATGCATTCAAATTAACTCCTGGGCATGCTGACCTATAAACACTAATTGTGACCTAGCAAGTTTTGGCCTTTTATTTTATGCTAGTTTAAGAGCTCTCAGGGGACAGACATTTTATGAATGAGACTAATTCTAGTTCCATTCAGTAAAAAATAGTCACATGTCATGAAGCAGGAGCTATTCAAAGACAGGGAATAGTTTCTATTTTTGAATGTCCAACAGCCCAAGGTAATATCTACAGATCACAGAGAAGCTCTAGGTCTCTAACTGACAGGCACAGCTATAGCTACACATACCTATCTTCATTCATTATATCTGGAGAGAAGACAAAGAAAAACAAAAAAGTAGCTGAATACTTTCTCCCCACATCTAGTGATCATTGCTACAGACTTCTTCCCTATCCTATTTCTCTATAATTCTAAGCTGTAGTAGAAAACAAACTCTGAACAACAGCCACTACATGCTTACCTATCTGGGACATAACCTTCATCAAAACTTCTATCATAAACTCTTCAGGTAGGCAGCTCCAAAGCACATACAAATATAATTACTTCTTCCCAGTCCTCCACTCAAACTCTGTTTGTTTTTTTTAGGATGGCAACTTACTATAACATGTAATAAGAGACAGGTTTAGAAACAACAAAACTACTCCACCTGCAAGTACAGTATTTCATACTCAAGGTGTCTCAGCTCATGTATCTTGCAATTTAAAACTAATATACACTATTCAAGCAGGATCCACATTAAATCCATACTGGTGAAAGCGACTCTAAACCAAAATATAACATGAAGTCTGCTTTCAAATAAATCTCACCTGTTGAATTCAGTGCTTCTGAAAAAAAAAATAACCTGAAAAACTGTTAGCAAGTCTACCTATGCAGTGTATTTTATTCTACAAGGGTTAAGTTTGCTACCCTTTTAGTTACTATTTTGCATATCAAATCTTATCTGGAAGAAAACATTTAAGAACATCCACACCAGGAAAAAATAAATGCCCCTTCTGTTAAGCAAGGAAAAGATTAGGCCTCAGCAGCGTGAAACATAAGCACTCAACCACAAAATGGCCTAAAAATGGCCCAAAGTAAAACCTGGGATGAAGCACTGCTTGAAAATCACAGTACACATGCCTATCACATTTTTGGCCATCCCTACAAAGCTCATGTGATTCTGTTTTGAATCTGAAGAACTCGTTAGAAGTGAAGACAGAAGTGTGCTGCCATTTTTGCAGTTTCTTTCACTTCATTTGTTTTGAAAAAAAGAAAACAAAAATAAATCAAAACCCAACAACACAAAAACACCACCCCAAATTTCTAGTGCTAATAATTGATTCTTGCAATCAAATACAAAATACTGCAATATCACCTGCCAGCAACAAAAGACTGCTAAGCTGAGAAAGGAAAATAGTCAAAGCCCAGAAGGGGCTCAGACAGTACAAGAGCCTGCACTACAACAAGTGACCCTCCATTTCTCAACCAAGATATGCAGAAGTACAATTACTTTACATCCCATTTTGTAGTCAATTGAAAGCCACTTCATATTAGGCATCTATTGCGCTCATGACAACAGTGAGATAGAAGAAACAGATGCTGGGATCACAGTGTGTTAGAAAGCTACAGATGAAGTTTTCCATTCTTCTCTTGCAAGAGAACAGAACTGGATCAAAATCAGACAGCACTGATCAGAGAAAATGCCTTAGAAAAGATCCAAGCTCCCTTTCCACCAAGTTCAGTAGCATGTTTGCTTGATCTCTACATCCACCTTTATTTTTAACTCAGTGACTAAAGGATTAAAAAATCTCCCTTATGCTGATCCCAACCTATTTTTCCCCAATTTGAAAACCAGCAACAGATGAAATACCTCAATAAAAATACACTAACAACTGATTAACCATTATGAAATCAACACTACCATATTCTGCTCCAGAATAAAAACATAGTTTTCAGGATACACAGAAAAGGACGAGAAGTGTCATTTCCTTGGCCTGTATTTGTCTTGGTAACTCTGGATGCAGGCTTCCTCAAGTTGTTAAAGCACATGCCTGAGATTTATGAACACCTTATTTTGCACATCCATGGTTAGAAAACACTTGCCAGCTCCATTTAAATGATGATAGATTCCTACTAGAAATACCTTGAAGTTGTCAAGTTCTCAGAACAGCCAAGTGGAAGGAAAGAAAATAAAACATATCACCACAAAACTTACTTGATTTTAGTACTGTGTGGAAATCACTAGTTTAAACAGTAATTCTTCCCTTTGAGCTGATGCAGCCAGTCTAATAACAGCTAACCAGAAGCCAAAACCATGTATCCTGAATACTCACTAAATCTGTATAATCTTGAATACAATTTTGAAATAAGCAGACGGTGAAGATTCCTTTTTCAAACTCATACAAGAAATATGCCATCTGACAAAACCAAGCACATCAAAGTTTCTGGTGTGACAGAAAAAAACCCAGTCTGGTAAAAACATGCACCTAACTGGTCCAAACAATCTAATGCATGCTTTTACTTAGATATATTCTATTCATATTTCCTGCTAGACACTTGCACTGCCCTCCCAATTACTTACAGGAAGAACCAGAAGGCCTGAACAGCAGGTCAAGCCATGCCAAATCATTTGCTGCTGCACCTAATTTTCCAAGTCTGGAAAGTATTTACAGTTGTTAAAATGTTAACAAATATTAACCAACCTTCTGAAACCAATAAAGTCATAGACTATCCTCCAAGAAACAGAAGAGGGTGGCCCAGAGGGGACTCTATTTATTCATAAAGTTCCATCTCCTCACACTGTTACCATCCAATAAAAAGGGGACTAAACAGGTAGAAAGATACACACTGAAAAAAAAAAAAAAAAAGAACATCTTTAAAGAGAAAAAACATTCAGGACATTGAAGCAAGGTAAGTTGTGCAGTCTTTCCCATATGCACTTACTCAAGTTATCTCAGCAATACAGCATAACTGCAAGTGGGACAAGAGGTGTTTTGTACAACCCAAGGCACTATTCACCGTGTGAAAGTTTAAGAACCCTTGACCCTAGCAATCTTGCTGAGCAAGTAATTTCCTTCCAGCATGTGTTAAGGCCTATAGATCAGCCTCATCTTACCAGAGCAACCAAAGCCCAAGATGCAATCTGTTATCAGCCACTTAACAGTCACCTGTGCTTACAGAGTGGTCTATCTGAAATAATCTCATTTATTTCAAAGAGACAGGTGAGATTTTGAGCAATAGTTGCCATAGTTAAGCCTTCAGGGCCCATACTTAGGATCTTGGTCAGAGCTATTTCAAAAACATTTAGCTCACAAAGAATATCCTAACCTCTATGAACAATAGCCATGAAGGAAAACATGCACTTTTACATAAAGATTATTTTTATTACATACAAAGCCATGTACTTGCATATGCTCTCTCACCAGCCTTTTTGACCCAAGTTTTTTATTTAGTTGGCACTCTAAGGATGGTCTTAAACTTTCTCAAGTACCAAGAAACTAGTAGAGCACTATTCCTGACAGACACTCATCACCTTTTCTCTGTAAAGAGAAAAACTGTTAGGATCCTCCAACACCCTAATTTTAACAGCTAACGAAGAGGCACCTAAAGAAACATGCAAGTTAAAAGAATACATAATTTTATCACTGTACTCCCCCTTTCCAAAACAATCTTTTCCCCTAAAATGAACTTAGTTTTCAATACAGCCAAGTTCAACTGCCAAGCAGTTCTAAACACGTGTTCATCTTGTTTATGAAATGGAAACTCTATCGCAGAATTCCAAAAGCCTAAGGTGCAGCACAGCTGAATCCTAGACCACAAGTTAGATCACTACATTATTACAGAGGTGCTAAGAAACTAGCAGTACATTTGGCTATTTGTAGGCCATCTGAAACTAATTCACCCTCTTGAGTCAAACAGCTGTTTTATTCCCTGCTCTTCATAAGCCTGTATTTTATTTTTTCTCTTTCCTTTTTAAGCAGTGAAAGGGGCTAGAAAAAGTTTCATTCTTCTACATATTCATCTTTCAGTATGTGTGCTCTTCTGTTAGTGCCAGACACCATGTTTACATGAATATGAAGTCAAAGTACAGGGATGTTCGAGTCAAGACATTTCAAAACTAAAACAAAACACAGGCAGTTAAAACACAGCAAGCTAGAAACCTGTACAGGCTCAGTAAACATGTGACTGGCCAACATTAACTCCTAAAACTTTTGGACAGGAGTAAGCCAACATCTGCAGGTCTAGAATTTCCACAGCTTTAACCAGCTGTGGATTTTGCTCACATTAACATACGCTCTGGAGAGAATTGCTTCTCTTCTGAACAGCATACTTAGTATTACCATACTGACAGAAGCATACAAGCCATGGACAATTAAATCCTCTCTGGTACGGTAACAAAGCATTTTAAGATAATTATCTAGTGTATTTCCCCTCCCCTTTACTGTACATACAAAGGCACCGGCTGCTCACTTTTAAACTGGCAGGTAGAGCTGTAGGACCATCGCTAGGAGCAGGATGAGCACCCATACTCAGCCTTGTCATTTGCTTCTGCTAATACACAAACTGGAAAGAGCTTCTAGGATTTTGCAAGCAGGAGACAGAAAGTTACATACCGGTTATTTTACTGACAGACAAATCTCAGGAGGTTGCACGGACTGTCCAAAATAACACCAAAATTAAGAGGCTGCCATTCACCATCTGTTTGCCTCTCCCTCAGGAAAAAAGTGCCTATCACAAGAAGAAATGGAGCCTGGCTCCAGGGAAGAGGAAGAAGGGGAGAGAGGAAATTTCCACGCAAATTCTAAGTGAATCACGCTGCGATGCCCGCGCCTGGCCGCACCGGCCTGCCCCGGCAAATGCGAGCGGTTCCGGGCCACCGTCCCTCCGCCAGCCCGGCCGGTGGCCCGGCCCGGCCCAAGGGCTTCCCCGCGCCGGAGGGGGGGCGAGGAGGAAATCACTACAGCCTCCTCCGGGCAGCGGCACGGACGGAGCCCCTTCCCCGGTGCCCCCGGGGAGGAGGAGCCGCCCGCTCGCCCCCGCGCCCTCCCCTTACGGCCCGGTGCCCTCGGCGCCCGGCAGCGGCCCGGCGCGTCCTGCCGTCGCCGGGGGTGCACCGGCGGGTGGGCTGCGGCCTGCGCCGTCCCAGCGAAGCCTCGGCGCTCTCGTAGTCAGAGCGGCCCGGCTCCCCCCCGCCTCCTCCTCGTCTCTCCTTCCCTCCTCCTTCCCTCCCCGGCCCGGCCTTCAGCTCGCACTCACCCGCCTTCCTCCTGCCTGCCCGGCCCGCGGTGCGTGTGCGCGGCTCTCCCTCTCAGGCTGCCCAGCGCGGCGGGGGCGGCCGGGCGGGTGGGTGAGTGAGCGTGCGGGAAAGGAGGCGAGGGGAAAAGGAGGAGAAGGGTGGGGAGGGAAGGAGAGAGGCGGCGAGGAAGGAGAGAAGCGGAGGGGAGAAACCCGCAGCGGCGCTCCTGGGGCGAGACGTGTGGCGGCAGCCGGTCGGGCGCTCGGGCGGCTGCTCCGACGACCTTTACGCGAGGGACGGGCGATCTCCGAGCTCGGGGCGCTCCGCTGCCAGCCCGGCCACCATCTTACATTGGGGAGACTTGCCCCGGACGCCGCCCCCGCTGCGCGTGCGCTGCCGGCAGTGGGCGGGGAGCGGCGCGGGAGGGGGGACGGGGCGCGACGGCAGCGGCCGCGACGGCGTGGGGCATGACGGGACTTGTAGGCGGTGGCGGCGGCCCGGGCAGGGCAGGAGGAGGCGGAGGGGGAGGCGGCCCTAGCCGGAGCCGGGTCCTCTTCTGCCAGGCCGGAGATCCGGAGCTCTCCGCCGGCCAGGGCCGTTCCACCGCCCTGCTCCGTGGAGTCCCCGTCCCTAAAGTCCCTGCAAGTTCAACCACCTGTTGCCGGACATTGAACCGCGCGGTTTACAAGCAGTGGGTTGATTTCTTTAAAAAAATATTTTTTCTTGTCATTAGTGTTGCTTTGGGGTTTCTCCCCCTGCCGGGTCGAAGCGATCCCCATCGGACTTTACCGGTTGCTCGCTACAACGTCGGGGCTGTGCTGTGCAGTGCTCTGCCAGGAGCGCCGGGCACGGCTGTCAGCGGCTCGGTCTCTCCGGGCTGGCCGCGGTCCCCGCGAAGCCGCCGCGGCAGCTCCGCCTCACGGCGCCCGGGCCCTCGGCCGCCGGCAGAGCGGGACTGCGCCCTGCCACCGCCACAGCCGGCCGGGCCACTACCTCCCGCCTCCCCCTCCTCTCGCTTTATTCTCACTTCTTATTTTGAAGAAACTCAGAGAAACTGTATTGCTTCTATCCCCTCTTTCTACCGCAGACACGCTGTGCCATGGACCTGTTCACATTGCACGCGTATCCCTCTCTTTTTTCCTCCGATCTGCGATGCTGCGCGAAAGACACCTCAGCTGACAGAGCGCTTTTACTCATCGCCTTTACAGCTCTCTTGTGGCTTTCCTGGCCTGGCATCCTTAGCTCTCCGGGCAGCCAGCCTCATCCTGGGTGTTTAATTATCAGTTATCTCCAGTGCACAAACTATTAATACTTTTGCCATGACAATATTCACCTGAGAATTTGACTTATTTCAGCAGTTGGTAGGACAAAGAGGTGTTCATCACCGAATGCACTGGCACAACAATTACATTTAAGGGCATGGATTTTTTTCTCCTTTACTTTTGTTTCTTAGTTTGAAGTATTATACTAGTACAGCTTTGTTCAGCTAACAGTGGAACTTGTGTTGACATAGCTTATCTCCTTTCTAAAACAAGTTAATGTTACCTTGTGCATATTAAATTTTAGACTGATATACATATGTCCCCCACAGGAAAGCTCTACAAATTAACTTTACTGCTTCTTGCTGTCAGCAAGACCCAGGTCTCCATAAAAAGATATGCTGTTCTCAGCAGTAGTCTTGAAAGGTGAACTCAAATGCAATGTTATTCAGAAAACAAAACATTAAATGGAATGTAAACACCCATATATGTGAGAAATCCTGTTTCTCTGCATATATCTTAGAGTGTAACATACACTTAATATACCAATGGAAAAGTAACTAGTTACTATATATTAATAAAATTCAGATGAATGTATGTATATAACAATGTATTTCTCAAAAACTTTATTATTTTCATATTTTCTTACCAACTGATATATAAACCATTAGGCTCCAGAAGTACCCATTATGTAAGTAACTTATATAAGTGATGTGATTGTTGACACACCTAATACCCAGCAACATTTCCTGTTGATTAAAAGCAAGTATTCTGACTTGGAAATAAAGGTTAGAAATAATATAACTAAAACCTGCAATTTTGAATCAGAATTGAGGCTGTTAATATTAAGTGAACTCTGTGCTTTCTTTTAACTCAGAATTAAGGAGTCCTTCTCTTAGTAAAAGTCTGTTCAAATCATGTTGCTGAGACCTGCATGAACAGATAGCAGCATCCAGTAATGTAGGAAAAAATCTACGTGGCTGAAGACTACTCTGGCTGATGTCACCAAAAGTTATCCATAGCCCTGCTTCCACCTCTTAGCCCTGCTTCCACCTCTTCTTTAATCTGGTAAGAATAATGCACTAGGCCATCATGTGGCCATTTTAAAGTTTTAAGATGTCCTTAATTACTTTTAAGTAATTGGAATTGCTTTCATAAGGTTACTTAATTGCATTTTGACACTTACTTACTTTTGGAAATGTTTGGATTTCATTTGTTTTGAATGGGTCTGGCAACTCAGCAGGACTGTTTCTAAGAAATCATTTCCATGTTCATAAAGAAAAGCTTTTGGAACACATTTTCTTGGAAATAACCAATATGTACCAGCTAGAGTAAAAATGTCTGTTCATATGGTTTATATATTGTGGTTCAGCCCCCAGTTCCCTGACATTTTTTGCATATGCACTGTCATGCATTGATTCACACCCTGTACTGGGAAATTGTTTTCCTGGGCAATGATCCACAGTCACTGTCTTGAGGAACAAACATAGGAACCTGCTAGGATTCTGCAGTTTGGTGTGAAGCCAGGCTGTTTTCAGGACTCCTCCAGTGTTAAGCCACCACCATTTCAAATGGCTGCCAAGAAGCTCTCACTATTTGTTAACCACAGAGTGCACCTGAAGTAGTGGCATAACATCCTAATATTCTTCAGAGGACTGGGGTTTTTTTACAATTTACAGCAAATCTTCCTGCGTTGTTTTTTCCCTTATCCCAAACTCCTCTGAATCTAGACACTCATGTCCAAGTTAACACAAGTTGTCATAAACATCCTTCCAGCTCTTTTTTTTTTTTTTGCTTTCTGGTTCCTGTGCTGAAATCCATTCATAGAATCCTTGAACTTCTCTTTCCTATCCTCTTTCTTTTTGAAGTATTTTTTATTCATTAAGCAACCTGTAAGGCTAAAGTTCCTCATCATAATGGGGCCTTTGTTGTGAGAGATAAATTGCAGTTATTTGTTATTTCTGCACTGAACTCAGTGCCAATGATCATAAGTTTCATTTTTTAATCAATTTTGCAATGTCATTCCCATCTGTTTTTCCAGTTTGGGCTTCCCTAGAAGTGATTGTTCTCAGCAAACCTCATAGTGTGTAAAAAATAAGAAGCCTTTCTCTCTCTACATCTCTTTTCTGTAGAAATACTGTGCTCCTCTTGGAATGGGAAGGCGAGAAGAAGATGCTGGGCTAAAGAGAGAGATAGTTTCCTGTTATTGAATAGTAACAGGGCTTGAGTTTGCAGTTTTATGTGCACCTCTGTAGCAATGTTACCTTGAATATGTTTCCAAGAGCTGAGAAAAAGTCTTAGAGCAAAAGGCAATGGATAAATCAGAAGAATGTGCATCATTGCATAGAAGGGTACTGAAGTATATTCAACTGCAGAAGTGAGAGAGACCACACACATGAGATACCAAGAGGGCTGCACTGCTTTGCTGTGTGCATAAAAATGGAGCACAGTCTTTGCCTTAAGATCTCCTGCAACACATGCAGGTCAGCATCATGTGCACCAGAAGGGAACAGACTGTAAAGCAATTAGCCTGAATTCAAGAATTTTATATTGCTGAAGGTTTGATTACAAGTGTTTTATAATCTCAGCATTTTGAAATGTTTAATTTTGGTAATTCATCTTATAAAATGTGAAAGGAAGCTAAAGAATGCTGAACAAATTATAAGCCAAAGTGTATTTGCTATTGCTTATTTTTTCTGCATTTGATGTTGCAATAAATATGCCTGCCCTGCAATCTGTACTCCTTTTAACTCATGGGATGCTGCCCATGAGAGTTTTTTGAGTGGCAGGAGGAGCAGCAGTGAGCCCAGATGTGTAGCAAGCAGCACAAGGCAGGAGCACAAGACTGGGACCTTGTTTGTGGAGCACCATGGTGGCCACAGCAGAGAGGGTGGCTCTAGACAGATGGAAACAGGCTCGTGGTTCATACAGCTCATTTTCCCCTGCCAGTGATGGCATCTGGATACCACCTGGCTTAGAGCTCAGTTGCAGAGCTGTGACATAATACAGGACGTGACAGGAATGCTTCCCTCAGCAGCATTTTCAGGCTAACCACCTTTCTGGATTTCAAACAGCTTTTTTGTAACCTCAGTCTTTGTATTTCAGTTCAGTGGTTTGAAAACAATATTAGGCCTACTACTCCATGTTTGAAGTGACATCATTTGATGGCTGTGGTAAGTCCCCTGGGTCTGTTGCAATAGAGAGGTTCAACAGTTGACTTCCCATGGATAAATCTTTCACAGCTTATCCTATTCTGGCCCGTTAGAAGTCCTGGAGGTCCTGTTCACACCCCTTCAGTTCTTGTAGAAAAGCCAGCATTACTTCGCTTTATGGCAGAACTGGTCCATTTCTCAGCAATGTCCCTCTTGCATTCAGTTTGACCAACCATCACAAATAGTAATATTTGAGGCAGTGCCATAAAGTTTGGGCTGGATGTGCTGATACACATAACCCATGAGACAACATCAGGGAAGGAAAGAGGTGGTACTCAAAAAAAAGTGTGCATCTGGAGGAACACATGTATACTGGAATTGCAATGGAAGCCATCAGCATTCAGCAGGAGTGATTAGCATACTTGATCCAGATGATCTTGGAACACAAGACAGCACTCAGGGGCCAGACACCAAAGAAACCTTATCACATTATACAATAAGAGAAAATTATTCAAAATGGGCAGAATTCTCTCATAAACTAGATGCAGCTCATAGCTGAGGGCTAGTGAGCCTGGGTTTCATTCATGCAAAAAAAGAAAGTCCAGCCACTTTAAAACAATTGTTACAAATATGCTCAAGCCAACTCATCTGAAATATTTGAAATAACATGCCTGTGTAGATAGGACTTCATTATGTTACATATTATTGTTTTCAGGGAGTCATCACCTGCTCTTTAAAGCAAAACATACATTACAAGACAGAATGATTGCTCATTATTGTCATATTCCTTAATTGCCTTCTATATTAGTGCATTCAAAGGAATGTATTTTTCCTCTTCTGCCCTTCTCTGCCTTCATCCAACAGCACTCAGCATTTTCCACAGAGCTCAAAATTGCTCACATTCTTATAAAAATGCCTCAGCCATATGGGATTTGCTGAGATGAAATAAAACGTGCATGACTTGAGAAAATGCAATACTTTCTCCTGCATATTGATTCCATGGCTGCTGTATAAACAGGAATTGTCCATTACGAGAACTTCCAGTGACTTTTTCTTGTGTTGGAGCTCATGTTCTGCCTAAGCCAGGTGTGACAGGAGCTCGCCTGTCAGCAAGGTATGACGTTGCATTAAAGGGCTGGCATGAACTTTGACGCTTGTAAATATATTGCACCAGCCAAGCTCCAGCTACAACCTTGCAATTTTCCAGACAGATATATTTCCTTCTGCCGAAAGGAATGTGACCTACTGCAGCTAATTTTATGCTATATAAATAATGCTGATAGAGAGACAAGCCTGAGATTAGATAGGTTAGATAGGCAAAGTAATAGATGAAGTAGTAAAGTCAAAGCATTTATTAATCAGAAATACGAATATGTTCCTTAAGGAGCTGCAGGAAACCAGCTGTAATGAGGACAAATGAGAGATCCAAGAATAATTAGATCAGTTTTGCATAGAGGCAGCACTGTAACTGAGACTTTTTATGACAGATATTTGCTTGTTGTACAGAGAAATTTGGTTCTTATATTCTGATAGAGAACATTTCCTCTTAGCCTGTGCTTGACATGCCGACAGAGGGAAGGTTGTGCTGTGTGCCTTGTGCTGCTCTGCCCTCTTTCCCTTCTGCTCCATCTTTCCCCCGGACTCTGCACCATGACAGGACCAGGCCAAGAGCCACTAGGGGTCAGGAACATACCCGGGGGAAACAGGGACCAAGCTGGTATCCTGACCATATTTTATAGATTAACCAAGACAACTAAAGCATGAAAATATACTTTTCTGGTTTAATACACATTTTTTTATTCTTCCATATGAATTTTAAAATTGTACTATGTTTTCCTTGGCAACATTTTAAAATCATTGGTACATCAGTGTATGAATATGAGAATTCCTGCTAACAGGCCAGACATGGAATTAAAGTCCTGGGTAGACCCAGTTTGTTTTACTCCTAATAATCCAGCATTTGTGGGGTTTTAAGGAATGATAAATGACCTCATCTTAAATAGGTTATATTAAACTGTAGCCAGTCAACTCTAGTAGGTGCCATGGTTTTCTAAAGCAAATAAATCAGGTACTGATTTTTATTTTAACCTACTTTCACATTTTCATTTTTTTCCTCCTGTTTACTTTCTTTACGTTGCTACCGTACTTGGGAAAATTATTTTTTGTGTGGAAAAATTCTGAAGCATGGAAAGCTTCAGAACAGATGTGCCCTAGACATTTTCACTGATAGTGTATTGTGTCATGCATGCCTGAAGGGTTTATAATTTGTTTTATGCAAACCTTTATGCTGGGCCTTGAAATATACAGTGCAGTTGTCAGATTGTTATGGGAAGAAGGTAGGATATGCTCAGTGTTTTGTGTGGCTTTAGTCCATGCCTAGCAGTATTTCTCCTGACTAGTACACAAACCAATGTAATGTCTAAAAGCCACAGAATCTGAAACTTTTAGGTGTTTATATTTGCATGGGATCCCATGAAAGAATCCTGATTTCCAAAACAACTGAGCATTTGCAACTTCTCCTGAGGTCAATGAAGACTCACCTCTGAAACACAGTTCCATTCTGCAAGTTTCCACACAGGAATTCTGTGTTGAATGTTAGACCTACCCTGTGGAAAACATTATGTACAATATTACAAGCATTAAGATTAGGTGGGTAGCCAGCTGCTTCCCATTTGTATAAAAAGACTTGGCCAAAGTCAGGGACAAGAGAGAAGTGAGTTCTGGTTGCTTTCTTCTTCACTCCTCTTTGCAGACAGGAACCTAGACATTGGACTTCCTGCCCTCTGTGTAATATATACCTTTCCTCATTCTTCTGAGCAGTATATACTTTGACTCATCTCAGGCCTACTTCAAAGACACATAAATCAGAGGGAGCACTCTCAGACCTTTCCTACTGGAGTGAAGTCATACATTCTCACCTCAGGACAGGTAAACAGTGAGTTATCTCAGCTGAGCTCTTAGTCAAGACAAGGGAGTTAATTTTTCATCTTCAAGATCTCATTAAAATACAAGATTATTTAAATTTAATAATTTAAGTGAAAATGCCACTATGGATATTTTTTAAAAATAGTTTTAAAAATCAGGTATCTATTTTTTGAGGTATATCTACTTTGATGCACAGAAAAGCACTCAGATCTCAAAACATGCAAACTGCTGAAAGAGTAATGGTTCTGTTGTACTCCTGTAAAAGGAAGGACCAGGTGGCCTAGACGAGTTTTATTGGGCATTGCTTTGTAATTGTTGACATGACTGAACCATCAAAGCTGTAAAAGGTGCTTGTCTAATATTCTGAGCAGTGTACTTCCTTAAGAAAACTTAGCACTGATACAGCATTCACCTTTAATTGATACTTTTCCTCTCAGATAACTGTGGAATAAGATGATGAATAGAGTCAAATTAGTTTTTCATGGCTCATCTTTATCTTATATAGAGTTTTAAAGTTTAGAGCACGGGTATATCCTCCTTACAGGAGGTCTACATGTCTCAGTCTGCAGAGGGCTGACAACTGCCATGGAGCAGACTGACAGCACAATTATCTGAAAGGTGTGCCCTGTTGAGAAAAGGCTGAGCTTCAGCAGTTTGGTCATGTCACAGCATGTGACAAAATGTTACCAAAGAAGTGATTACTCCTGTCCTACCACAGCAGTCCTTGTGTCAATTGGTTCTAGGCATGGCAGCCATGCTTAAATTGAAGAACTTCTTACTAAGCTATGTAAGCCATGATTGGATGAGAACATGTAGGATATGGGCAGAGAAGCACGGTGAGAACAACACACGCTGCCCTGGGTGATACTAGAGCTGAGTGTGCACTTACTGTACTGCATTGTATTCTTCCCCTTGATTTTAAATACCAGCAGACAATAGCTATCCCTTAATGCTGTCCAAGTTTGTGATTGCACAGTATTTAAAGAGGAGGTAAGTTTCTTAGAGACAGGGATTCCTAGAAATGAAGTAGGCTGTTAACTCTAGAGGGATACTAGCTCCACAAAAAGCTAGCTCCTTGTCTTGTGTTATGTGTGAAAGTTCTTGGAGCTGGATCATTATTTCATGGAGCCATGAATAGAGAGAAAAGCCACAACTTTCAAACAAGAAATCAGTTTATTGAGAGCACTGGGGCTATATGATTCACTGATTTATCTGAGTAGGTAAACAAACCAGAAAGTATTGAAAGAGTGGCTGTGATCAATGAAAATGAAAACATGCTTTTGTTCTTGCTCAGATCAGAAAAAAAAAAAAGTCCACTCTGAATACAGATTGCCTAGGTTTGGAATATCTGTAAAGGAAAAAAGTTACAGCTGGTCATGTTGTCAGAGCTGGTAGTTCACTTTCACATATGGCTCAGGCATTCAAGAAGTCTCCAAAGTAGTTAACACAGAAGTTTGGGGTTTTTTTTGTGAAAATAAAGTGAATTAATATTTGAGTCAAACACATGCTGATGTGTTTGTCAAAAAGACTTGATCACTGAGACAAATCACAAGAGAAATATTCTTCACCTTGTGTTCAGATTAGCCTTTTGAATGGTGGGATTTTCTCTGCCCCATTCCCTGGCAGGTTCCAGTTGCATATCTGGTGGAGGTTTAATTGTTTAATTGTTTAATTGTTTTGTGACAAAGTTAAGTGTCACTAACAAGAGACTGAGAGCATAGAATGCCAAAGACCCCTCCAACATTTGTGGGAATTAGCAGTTGCATATTAAGTTGGAAGGGAAGAATTTAGCAAGCCTCTCACAACCTGAACAAGTAATCTGAACCCCTCCAGTGAAAGGGAGGAATCAATCTTCCCTATAATGCTCTTCAGATCTCACCTCAAAACTGACACTAGACTTTCTGAGAAGTCCTGGGAAAACATACTTTGAAACACATTTATCATCAGCTAATATGAAACAATGTCAAACTAAGACACCCAAAAGGCATAATCAAATCCTCATTAAAACTATGGCCACCTAATTTTTAGGGGTTTCTCATAGCTTAGTGTCCTTGTGTAGTTATAGTCTAAATATACCTGCAAGCAAACCTTTCCCACAGTGTTTCAGAATGAGTCAGTACCTCAAGCTTCTCCTGGGCTGGACCTCACCATAACTACTTGTTTCTGCAGACAAACTGCTCATTAAAGAGGACTCAGAGTGATGCATAAGAAAAACAAAATTACATTGTTACTAGGCAGATGCCCAGGAATGCAGCTGAGTGATGCAAATACAGCAGAAGACTTTAACAGACATGTGACTTCCACTGAAATATTTTGACATCAGAATCGATTAATACAATTTCTCGTTCCAGAAATTGAATTTGTTCAGTCCATGTTATTTAAATTCTTGCTCCTGAACATAATTCTTCCTGATTCTCAGCAAACTTACATGAAACAAAAAAATGGACCAGAACAGAAAGCAAATCCTTTCTTACACTATCTGTTTACACTGGGGTTTTTTCCAATAAGTTATCTCAGACCATCAAGACAGGGAAAGTATTTCAGTAACAAATTGTCAGAAGTGCACAAACTATATTTTGCATACATCTTTTGGGTACAGGATGCTTCTTGTCTTCTGCCCAGAGAACTCCAAAGAAATGGACAGTCCTGGGAAGATAATTAACAAAATGGTAGCATAATTTGTGAAGCAATTTTACATTGCAGTAGAGATTGCAAGGTAGCCTTTTCCTGAGGCTCATTGGTTCCTATATCAATTTCACTCAGTTTGTAAGTATAAAGTAATGATTTATATCAATTTAGTTTAAATTGACTCCCTCTCCCATTTCTTGCATTATATCTAGTTACAGAAACCCTCTGCTTTATATTAATAGCACAGAGATTTTTGTGCAGTTTAACACATCTTCAGTGTTGCCCAAGTGAACTCATTATACTCTCATAGCTTTGCACTTATTCCAACCCACCTGTTCTTGGATGGGAACCCAAAATAATGAAATAAGTAAATCAGCTGCAGAATATTTACAACATGCTTTAGAAAGTGCTCAGAGTGAATTACAGGATAAAGCCTGAATTTGCAAAACCAACAACTTGCAAAAACACCAGCCATCCTTAAATTTGATATCTACATCCCTGAACAGAAGGAATATCAATAAGGCAGTTGATGTGCCAAGACTTCTATTTACTATATCAAATATCTTCACTTAGCTTATGCTTTGTTTTTCCAGCATTTCCTTGGCTGTAGGTTTCTGCACCTCTTGTTGTCAATTACTGGCAGCTACATCATTACACTAATCAGATCACCTTCTGGGCTAATAACTGCCTCATTGCCCTCAGTAGCTGAATGGGGAAATTATTACAGAAAGACTATTCTTCATTCCAGAATAGAGAAGAAACAGAAACAAAACAGATAGCTTTAAGGGCCCCAAAGCAGGAATTAGGAAAAAAAATAACTCACAATACATGACAGAGCCAAGAACAGTATTTTCACTCTACCTCTGAAGCCTGAACAAGGCTCATACAGACCCCACTGACAAGCAGGATATTGCTTATCAAGGCATTCATTTCTGGTCAGATCCTATAGTCACTAATTGTCCTCACCTACACAGGGAGGGCAGCACTTGCTGTTTGTCTCCCCCTGCTCCATGACCCCAAGGAGGGTATTCATGTAACTTTGAGAATTTCAGCTCATTGTTGCTTTTGGCTAGATAAACCACTTACACGAGCTAGCAACAACCTCACACAGTTTCTTTGATGAGCTTAGATACCTGGTGGTGACACTAGAAATATCTAGGATAGAAGACAGAGAAATTACAAAATTATTTTGTTTAGAAATGCTGAAGGCAAAGATCTCAGACCTTTTTCTAAGATTTGATGCCAAGCAAACTATCTCCATATACAAAGCATGCTTTTTGCAGCAAAGACAGGATTATAACTAAGAAGTTTCTAGGAAATTTAGCCAGCACATAAGACAATTCAGGATTTTTTACTCTGCCAACTAACATAAAACAAAAATACATTATTTTTCCTCTATTCAGATGATGGGGCCGGGCTGAAGATCCATTCAATCAGCATTCCAGGCCTGCTGTGAGATGCTATACCCATTTTTACAGAAGAGTAAGCTGAGATGCACAGAGTTAGTGTCAGTCAAAACAAGAGCTCCAGGAAGTCTTATTAGACTAACCAGTAGCCAGAAATGTTTCTGGCTTTTTGGGAAAGAGGCATATTTCACAATGCAAGGACTGGTCTATTTATGTAGATGCAGTTCTACAAGGCAATTTTTTCAGTTTCAGCTGCAATGCTGAAAAGAATTTTTTCATTTTTTTCCATCGTGTGATGGAGATGTGAAAGATGTGATCATAATGACACTAAAGATTAAAGGTTTGAAATTAAGTAGGGCCTCTTAGGCATTTGAACAATACTCTTTTTTTGGCTAATAATTATTCTTCCTTGTAATAATAATATGTAAAGAGAGTAAATTCTATCATCATCATTGTTATCTTGGTATCTTGATGTATGATTTGACTATGAACCACCAAATACAGTACTATCAAAATTAAGAATGTTACACCTGTAGCACATCACAAACCACCTACAGGTTACAAAGAGTAGGTTCCCACTGTGCAGCTCATTTGAATTATTACTAAGAGTTATTTCCACCTATAGAAGTTAATGTAGGTCTCTCACCACACAAGCAGAATTTGCTACCCCAGAATTCGCAATTTGGAACCTCCTTTCCCTGGAATCCAGCGGAATTAATATCCATCCCAGGTATTTAGTGTCAGCCTACCTTTGATACTTCACAGATTTCTGTCTACTAATTAAGGATGAAAGACATTGGTGTCCCTTCTTGAACCCATCTGTGTTGCAGAACTTGCTGAGAGCTATTGTTAGGGAGAGGAGTGAGGTATTCTTTCCCTATAGTGACTTGTCAAAAATAGACTACCAAACCAGCCAGTGATCCTGGGTAAACAATGGGAACCTAAATTAAAGGACAGCAAATAAAGCAAGGATAAGCAAGAATTACTATTCATGGACTTTCCTACTCATTAAAGCATGGATGGATGGATGCAGTTATGCGAATAAAAATATGTGCAGAATGTATGGTATGGTGCAGCTAGATGCCTCTCTTGCTTCATCCATACTAGGAGCTGAACTGTCACAACTATTTTGCATTAAAATATCACATTGCTGACAGAGAAAGAATATAATAAATGCTGTGCAGCTGGAGCCAAATGTGGTATTTTTTCTTCTGCAGTTCAGCTGCCCAATGACCTACCCCTTGCTATCCACTATTTCAGGCTGTCTTTTTTTTCTTGTTGCTATGTGACCCTAGGTCAATTGGCAAGGAGAGGAAAGAATTATTTGGAAATTTAAAATACTAAATCTGCAGTGGTTAGAAAGGATTTTTTCCTTCAACAGAGTTCAAAAAAAGTGGGTGCAATCTGGCTGTACCTGAATGCCAAAAGAAATATGACAGCTCTTAATACCTGGGAAAGGCTTTTTTTTTTTTGTTTTTAATCAATTATTTATTTCTCTCTCTACTTTAAAACTTCATGTTTCTTAAGGAAACACAGCTTAGGAAATCCCACTGTAAGCCAAATTTTTCAGTAACTTTTGAACCTATTGCAATTTTTGAGTCAATTTCAACTTAATCTGATCAAAGGCTAGAGGGCTCATAAACTTAGTGCAAATCAGGGAATGTATAAAGGAAAAAGATCAAAATTAGAATCGCTGTGGAAGGAAAGACTGAAGCAAAACCTCAAGCTATCCACTACATTTGCTGTGGCCAGGTGATCAGCACAGGCATCTCCAAGTTTGTCTGATACCTGCAGGACTATGGCTTCACAGGGAAGGATGCCCGGGAGAGGATACAGGAATGCCCCACCCAGGTACCAAGGCTGCTTTAGTTCAGCTGCTTGGGGAATAACTTCACTTATTTCTTGGAATGAAATGAATAATTCACTGTCATTCTCATCATTATACGTCTGTTCTGTTCATGGCTATGACCAGGGTAAGGTAAATCTCAAAGAAATATGGGATCTTTGACTAAATCAACAAATTAGGCCAAATTATTGAGAACACATTCATCTACTGAACTCTGAGAATTCTCCTCTTTTCTAAAATATTCATTTCTCTCTCCTAACTAAGTGAAACAATTTCTCTGTTTTCTGTCTCCTTTTTCTTGCAGCTGCCTTGCCAATTCAGTCTCACCCCAGGAGCTCTGCTCTCTCTCTACTACCCCTCTGCCATCCCATTACAGGGGAGATCTACAGAAGCAAAGATAGTTATTTTGCCCATTTCCCATGGGTCTAGTTCATTGGACATAGTTTTGCAAACATGGAATAGTGGTTTAATAAAGTTCAAGAAGGGAAACAATTGGAACTGTAAATGAGTACTTTTAGTGGAATTTTTTACCCTAAAGGAGGGAATTTCTGTAAGAATGCTGATTACTACTGGGGCAGAGAATGGTAAATTGACTTCAGACACAGACTACTTCTAAGATACTGATATTTGTTCCTCAGCTCCAGATGAATAAGTGTATAAACATGCTTTTTATTTTCTTTTCTTTGTGCCTGGTACTTTTTCATTTTCTTTTTTGCACATACGTTGAGTTTAAATGCAGCTTTCTTCACAGGATAACTCCTATCAGATCTGGTGGGGTTTTTGTGGTTTTTTTTTTTTTTTTAATCCTCCCCTATACAAGATTGTAAAGCTTCATTCATATGCAAAAATTATTCATTGTATCTATTTTTTAAAGACTTCAATCAGAAACCAGACAAGCTGGAATCATCCTGATGATTTTTTTTTTTCAATTAAAAAAATAAATTTAAATATTCTAGTGAATGTATCTCCCAGTGCAGTGTCTGAAGTCAGGTATTTAGCCATATTCAGTGAAAGGGGCTTATAGGGCAGGGTTTGGAAGGAAAGACTCACTTGAGCGTGGCACGGAAAGGGAAAGGGAAAGAAGAACGGAACGGCACGGAGTCGCTGTGTTATTTACATCAGAGGAGGAGGGCGGGAGTGCAGGAGCCCGGCGCTCTCCCTTCCCGCAGCGAACACGAAGCGGGCTGGCACGCTGAACCTGCATTGACTACAGCTCCCAGCAGCCCGGGCACGGGGCTGCCCCGCCGCGCCGGAGCCGCTGCCCCTGCCGGGCCCAGCCGCGCGGTGCCGCGGCAGCGAGGCGGGCCCAGGCACGCCCGGGCCTTCCTCGGGCGCCGGCGCCGGACGCGCCTCCCTCTGCCCAAGATGGCGGCTCCGTTGGCGGTAAATTCGGGTAAGAACAATCTGAGCGTGGGGCTGCGGCTTCTCCTCCGCCTCTCCCCGCGGCCATCCCGCTCCGCGGCCGCCGGCGGCCCTGCGCCTCTCCTCCGAGCCCGCGGAACCGGGGCGGCCGCACTGGGCAGGCCGGGCGTGGCGAAGCGGCGAGGCGAGGCCCGGCGGGCAGCGGGGAAGGGCTGCGGGGCGCCCGGCCGGTGTGGGCGCGGTGTGCGGGAAGGCGCTGGAGTGCGGCCGCCCGTGCGGCGGTGCCCGGGCTCGGGCCGCGCAGAGCTGCACGGGGACGGAGCTCCGCGGTCAGAGCTGCCGCCATGCCTGGCTGGACGTACTGGGGAGTCGCGTCCGGCAGCCAAGGCCTCCTTGCTTACCGGGGACTGTGTAGCTCCGTGTGCATGTGGTTAGGCATCACTTCGGTATTACGCTCATCTCCTAGTGCTGTGTGGTGTAAGAGGCAAAAGGGAAATATATCCAGAATCTTACCCTGCTTTCTGCATGTAGTGCCATTCAGTAGTTAGAGAAAACAAAGCCCCTATCCCTCTTTAGCCTTCTTTTTGTAAGACTGAACCAGGTCACTTTTTTCAGCCTCTCATTCATTCTGTTCTCTGGCTCGCTCTTTCAGTGTCTAGCTCTGACGAGCCCAAAATTAGACACAGTACGGGAGTTAAGGACTCTGAGATGCCTAAATAATCATTTACTTGCATTTGCTGGCTACAGCTGTTAATAGAGCCTGGAGTCTTGTTATGAGCCTGTGCTGCTGACTGGTGTTCAGCCTCCTGTCTGCCAGGACACTTGGGTGTTTGTCTGTAAGGCTGCTCTCCAGAAGCTCCCTTGGTTCCCAGCTAGGAGTGGTTCTGTGTTGGGTGCAAGATGTTGCATTTACTCTTGTTGAGCTTCATTAGGTTAACAGAAGGAGAATGGAGACTCTATGAAAAAGGTATAACTGCCATATAGGCCAAAAGGTCTGTAAATAAGGTTTTGAATGTCAATAGTGACAGTTAATAGTCATTATTAGTTCTAGCTAATAGAATTAAAACCTCCATTCTTGTGGTAGGCAGATTTTACTGAGAAGATTTTTGATCTCACTGAATGGATTGCATCCCTGTAGCCTTACAGAAAAGCAGTAATAAATCAAAGACTCTTCATAAAAAACTATGGCTTTGTTGAAGTGAAAATTGGAGTAGTTCAAATGAGACTATTTGATGAGTTACACAGCAAGAGAGTCTATAGCCTTATAATTTAAAAAAACCTAGAGGAATAAGGAGTTTTTTACAGGAATTTTGAGAAAATGTGGCAGATGTGGTACTAGAACTAGTAAAGATTTTGCCGTAGGTTATAGTATATTGTTTGTGGGAACAGGCATATCATGTTTGGGTCTATCACTTGGCAAAATGTTCAGGCATATAAGCATCAACTGCCACTGTTGCCAAGAGAAGCAACTCAGCCTGTCTTTTCTTGCTGTCCCTGATGGGACAGTCAGCCTTTCTAAAATTAGTAATAATAGAACAGCTTAAGTGGGAAAAAGTCAGCATGGTTGCTGAAGTCCCACCTCTTTCTATTCTGGTGCCTGTTCCTTTTTCTGCAATAATTCATCTTTGTGCCATTGCAGAGCAAACTGGGTTGAAGATGCGATCCTGTTGAAAATCAACTCCTTTTTGGATTAGATATTGCTTTGAGAAATTAGACCCTTAGTTTGATCTAATTCCCTAGAGTACATGTGTTTGGGCTGATGCAAAGCAATGATGTGGTAGGGACAAGAGCAAACAAATGGGCCAGGGAAGTAATTGAACAGCTTTTGGCAGGCACTGTGGTTGGCTGCTGGTGTTTATTGGACTTGGTAATGTAGTTAGAGTGAAAAGACAATTTCAAGTGGAAATAAATCTGAACTCTGAAGTTGTGTGGGACAGCCAGTTACAGCTATGTGTGAAATTATGCATGCAGTAGTAGCTATTTCTAGGCAGGGGTAACATTGTAGGAGTTAAAACACTGATGCTCAGAAAAGGCAAATTTATATCTTTTTTACAGGTTGGCCTGACACAGCCATACTGGCACTGCTAAATTGTTGTCTCAGTCATTTGTAAATTCATGTGTAGCTACTCAGCATGAATGGCTTCACCATTTAAGTGTGTAGACTTCACCATTTAAGTATGGCAGTCTTTGATCTGACATTCTAGAGGTACTTTGAAGCTTAGGAGATTGGCATTTTGATTGTTGGGAGGGATATCAATTTTAGTTTGAGTAATCAAAGAGTTTGTGCTCTCTCAACAGAGAATGTTTTTCTCTGATTAGTGAGGCAGGATTTGACACCCCTTCCAGATGACTGGCTCAGTACACACCGGTTCATCTCTGACAGTGTAGGAACAATAAGGGTGATTTAAATAGCTTGCTTTTGCTTAACCTGCTTTTGGTTTGCCCAGCTTACTCACTTAAGTAGTAACCCTTGCAAATGGTTGAAACAATTTTTCTTTAGTCATCTGCTGTAATTCAAGAGTATTGTATATTTTGATTTGATGTGTTGTTTGGCTGATAGTGAAGGGAGTCCTTTTCTGGAGTGTTCTGTAGAAGTGGTAGAGTCATAGTTCTGAAGGGATTTAAAAGACATGTAGATGTGGCACTTGGGGACATGGTTTAGTGGTGCACTTGGCAGTGTCAGATAAATGCTTAAACTCAATGACCTTAAAGGTCTTTTCCAACCTAATACCTGTATTGTAAGTATTCTTGTAAGATGACTTTCAGCACCAGAATTTAGGTATAGACATAATCTTTTTTGGTTCTTTACTTCTTTGGATGCAATTAAGTTTTATATCGGACCATTGTTGTTTTTTTTATTTGTTTTGTGCCTTAGGAAAGGAAAATATGTTTTTCTTGATGGGTGTAAGAGTATACTGACATGCCAAGAGTAACAGTAAACTAAAAAAGGGTCTACTTATTGAAAGCAAAAGAGAAATATTTTGTTTTCTTCCTCTCTCTATTTTAAATACATTGTTTTATCTGTTCTTTTAGCTGCAAGCCTGTGGGGTCCATATAAGGACATATGGCAGACTGTAATGAATGCCATTTGGAAAAGGCAACCTGAAGCTGTTCATCGTCTCGATCAAGTTTTAAAGAAGCACAAATCTGACTTCATTTCTCTCTTCAGAAATCCGGTACTGGACTGATGCTCTCTTCTGGAATGAGCTGGAGAGTTGATGATTTCCTCTGTCTTGTATTGTTGTCTTACCTGCCATTTTAGACCCTGGCCATCCTTTTCATGTGACACTTTTGTAGTACATAACACAGATGTTTTATATCAGTCCTGTTCTGCCGTAAGAATACTAATAGTATTAAGTGGGAAAAGAAATACATACATATTGTATTGTGTCATCTACAGGATAATTTTATCTATGATGATTTTTTTTCTCTCATTATTTGAGTGCTGTTTTGAAAGGAATACTAAAAGTATTTGATGATACATCAGTCATGTGTTAACATTTTTTGTTACTCTTGTGTATCTGAACTAAAGCACAAAGTATTTTGTCTGGTTTTGCTCATATTTCAATCAGATTGACAAACAAAAAATAGGTGAACACATGACCTTAAAAAATACAGAATGTGTCTTGTTCAGAATGCCAGATAATGTGAAAAAACTCCCTGTTTCTTGGCTGGTGGATTGTAGGGTAGTAGCTAGAAATATATCGTCTTTCAGAGGTGCAGTTTCTCCAATAGGAGATGGCTTTTTTAAATTGAAAGGTCAGAAAATTTAACAGTCAGCTATAGAGTTTCACCAGTATATTTTAGCATCTCAGTTTAATGGAAAAAGAATGATGTAAAGAACAGTTGGGAGTAACACAACAGTTCTGATCAACAACCCAGATGTCTTTCACTGAATTGATATAAATTCCTGTTGAGAATTTTATCAAAGTTTATTTTCAACCACTAATATTTTGAGTAAACTAAATGTCAGCACTGGTTGTATAAGATTAGTTTTTTATGTTCCCACAAAGAGACCACTGCTGTCCAAGCATGAAGCATTTTTAGGATGCCTTTACTGTCTCTGTTTAAAAACACTGCCTTTGTTTTTATGATGACAACTTAACCTGACAGAACTGTATTTGTGAGGAAGTGTTAATGAGTAAAGCTTTATTCAGTATTTGATCTTGCCATTTTGAATAACTTCCGATGCTTGTTTCTCTTGCAGCCAAAAAATGTTCAGCAGCATGAGAAAATTCAGAAAGCAAGCACAGAAGGAGTTGCTATCCAGGGTCAGCAGGGAACTCGGCTTTTGCCAGAGCAGCTCATCAGAGAAGCCTTTATCCTCAGTGACCTCTTTGATATTGGAGAGCTGGCAGCTGTTGAGCTCCTTCTAGCTGGTGAGAAGGGAAAATATTCAAGATCTGGAGAAATACAGATTAAATAGGGCTTTCTTATTGAAGTGTACATTTAAAGTGAAGGCATGATACAGTGAAGGCCTTAACTTCCTATCACAGAATGTTCTTAAAAAGAAATTCTCACTATAATGTCATATGGTGGCAAACCCTAATGTTTGTATGCTCAGCTAATATAGCCCCCAGCAAAGGGGGGTATATTCTGAGGACGTTTTATGATTTACTTCCTGTATCATTGAATTGAAACATAATTAAAACATGATTGAGAATTTTTCCATAAAGCAGTGTAATAGACACTGATTCTTCAAATTATGTATTAGTTATATATTGCTGTGTGATTCTCTAATCTAATAACTGATTAGTAAGAGAAGTATTCTGGAGAGTGACACATTCTTTGTGTAGAAGATTGATTTTAGAATTATTAAGTTAAAATTGTTAGTTATTACTAGCTACTGTTCATTAACTTGAAAAATTTGTTAGAGAGGTAGATTGCAAATTTGTCACCTTTGGAAAGCCATCTTCAAGTCAGGCTCACTTTCTATTTTGAACTTGAATTTTCAATGTAGTTTCAGATAGAAAATTTCATTTTGAATAAAATATATTTCTATGATAATCATCTCAAATTGATTATTAAGATGAGTACGTATCGGTGGCAAATACCATTTGGACTAGCATTTAAAAAATTTTTTTGTATGTTTTAGTAGTTGAGTAATAATTTTACCAATAGCACCCAAAATATCTGTGATTTCTTTAAAGTGTCTGAAACAGATCAAAGTGGTAGTGAGTAACCACAGTTACTTTGAATACGATATTTATATTTCAATTAGAAATACAAAGATACAGAGCTGTTATCAAGGCATGTATGTTTAGCTCTCTTTGTCTATTTCTGTGCATTTCATTCACTAGGAGAACACCAGCAGCCTCACTTTCCTGGCCTGACCAGAGGTCTAGTGGCAGTTCTGTTGTACTGGGATGGGAAAAGGTGCATTGCCAATTCACTGCGAACCCTCATCCAGTCACGCCAAGGCAAGACGTGGACACTGGAACTCAGGTGTGTATCAGGGCAAGAAGCTGATCAAAACTTTTGGTTTTGAGTGCTTTTAGAACTAATTAGACTGAAGGGAATATGTATAGTCTCAGATTTGCTTTTTTTCTCGAAACATGGTGCAGCTGCTTTCATGTTTGTTTCTAAAGTATAATCTTTTTTTGCTCATATTTTTGTTGGATTATAGGGATATCTATTTTACTTTCAGTTCTTTCATGCTACCTCACCTTTTGGCAGTATTTTATTTCAGACACTGTCCCAGTCATTGTTGCTCTAACTATTGGTCATTGCTCAGTATTTGAGGACATTGCTGTGTTCTGACTTTCTGTGTACTGTAAAAGGGAATTTTGATCCTGGATTTACTTAAAAGGAATGTACTGTCTACTGGTGAACATTATATGCTATTATACTTATGCCTTGAAAAAGAAAGCGGTGCACACTGCTTCCAAGTTGGCTAGAGAAAGATGAAAAAATGTATTCTAGTGTAAATATAAATTGTGAGTGCAGTATCTGGAAAATTGTATTTGCTAATAAGAAAGCCTGTGAGTTATGTTCATCTTTTATATATAATACTTTTTTCCTTTTAATAGAAATCTCAACTAGCTGATCCCTGCCTAAAGACTCTGTATCCCTTCAGCATAATATTTTGAGGGCACTACTTACTGATTAGTGATACGTCTTTATTTACTCTCTGGATGTAATTAATTTGTATGTTTTTTTGTCATCAAATACATTTTATGGGATTCAGTATTTTAGACATGTTTGTGACTGGAAAACTATGATTAATTGTTAAATTTCTATTCTTTCCGTTACAGTCAAGAGTTAATTTCCATGACAACACGCTTTACAGATGACCTAATGGAGCAGGGTTTGACTCAGAAGATCCTCACACTTGTGTCTAACATTGATTTGAACAATGAATTTGATAAACTCCAGAGAGAGCGAGGATTGGGCAGTGAGAAACATCGCAAAGAGGTAAAATTCACTGAGCATGGATATTCTTCTGTGTTACTCAACACATTAGGATAGAGTTAGACTGCAAGAAGTCCTTTGCCTTTGCACAAAGTCTGCTGCTGTCTGAGATTACATGTATTGCTCCACAGCTTGTGTAATATCAGTGTGGAATTCACATTGCTTCCTGCATTTCTATTTTGCTGTTGCTCCCAGATGCTAGGGCATGTCTTATTTTTAGTGAAGAATTGTAACAGTAAAAATCTAAGCCTAATATTTACACTGTGTGTAAATTTCTTCTTTTCCAAATTCTGAAGTCTGTATTTTAAATTATCAGCACTACCATTATCTGCAATATTGACATAAGAAAAGTGAACTAATTCACAAATTATTAAAACAGATGGAAACGAAGTTGAGTCAGGTGAATAATTCTCTTAATAGCCCAATTGTGTTAATATGAATGAAAGCATTTCTAATAGTCAAGTGAAAATTGCTTAAATACAGTGTCATCTTTGTAGTTCTTGGGCTTAATTGACATTGTCACTAACTGCAGCATAATTTTACTGGCAGGAAGATTTTAAATATTATTGTTTTAATTTTTGATCTCATTTCTAATGGGTGATCTGCTTTAAAATCATTCTGTGTAATAATAAATCAGTTTATTTTCCATTGGATAAAAAACTAGCTTTACACTTTTACTATGAATCTAGAAACTGTGAAAAGAGTGTCTTTCTCATTTATCTAAATTACCTTAATTTACCTTAGTTTCACCTGAAGATTTTTTTTTTGGGGCAAAGGGAAGGTTGACTGTAACTGGGGTAACTGCCAGTGCAGTTGTGTAATTAGAGACAGGGGGTGTGCCTTCTGTGTGATCCATTTACAGCTATGTAAATTCTATTTAGATTGATGTCTCTTGGCCTCGGCAGGGATACTGGTTTGTGTGTAGTCATATTCCCAGATATCTACTTACACCTTTCATTAAATACATATAAATATAAATACAATTAACAAGCAGAAGGGTCCTTTTTTGTTTAGCAAATAAACCCAGCATTTTCTGTAGCTGCTGTGTTCAGAGTGACTTTTTGTTTAAGCCAGTCATCGTGATTGACTGAGAAGGAGAAATTGAACATGTTACCAGAATAGATACATTAACTGGGTTGGTTTTTATTGTTTGTTTGTTTGTCTTGTAAAGGTTTCTGATCTCATTAAAGAGTGCCGACAGTCCTTGGCTGAAAGTCTCTTTGTCTGGACCTGTCAGTCACCCCTGAGTAAGGATGACACTCTACTCCTCATAAGTTACCTGGAGAAGGTAACTGTGGAAGCTGATGGCTCCTTGGATGGCGTGAACTTGTCTCTTCTCATGGCTCTCCTTTACTGCTTTGATGTCAGCTTTCTGGAACAAGGGGCAGAGGATCGTGAAGGTAATGCTGGCAGCTTTCCCAGAGGTTACATTGTGCAGATGGATAAATTGTTGTTTGAGCAGTTTTGTTATTGATGAGTAACAAATTGGCAGGATTTTGCATGTGTTTTTTCCCATTTGTTTACTGAGTATTGGTTTTGTTTTTGTTGTTGAAGACTTGATGCACCGGCTCCCTCTGCTAGCAGAAAGACAGTACATAGCAACGATCCACACTCGGCTTCAGGAGTGCCAGCCCTGGAAATTACCCGGCCTGCAAGCCACTGTCAGATTAGCCTGGGCACTGACATTGCGAGGAATATCCCAATTCTCTGATGTGACAGGTAAAGTTCAGTTGCTGCACATTAGTATTCAGAGGCTGCAAGTGGTGTAAGTCAAAGGATCCATTACCTTTCTGAAGTGTTGTCATTTACTTCCTTAAAACTTTTTATATGTGGATTTGGTGGTAGTGAAATGAATTGCTCTGAAATGTACACAGATGTAGAAGTAATTACTTACTAGAGATTAATAGTGCCTCATTGAAGTGAAAGAGATTTTAACGTACTGGAAAATTCAAGCATTTAATTTTCAGTTTTAGTATCATTTGAATCTGCTTAAATCCAGAATGGATTCTTGATTGTGTTTTTTTTACATCTGTAGATGTTAGACCTCAGTGTCTTGAGATGATGAATCTATTCATAATTTTATTTTTTCCTTTCCGAACCTCACAAATCATCTAGCTTTCTACTATGTCAAAATTGAGTCTACTCCAAAATATCTAAAAAAGAAAATGTAAACAATATCTTTAATGTTTAAATAAAGTAGATTTGTGGTTCTTGGTTGACTGCCTTAGTTTTTTGGGGGTAAATGGATACGCACTGTAACATTTATTAAAACAGAATAGAGGTCATCATCTGCCATTAATTTATCTTTTTTTCAGTCTAGTTCTCCTGTATAGTAGAAAAAACAGAGCTGATAGAAGCATGGAAATTTGCATGTCTGTGTATCTTGAAATATATTTGTTTGGTAACAGATTGTTACTTACTTCTTCCCCTCTTGCGAATTTTGTTGCCCAGCTCTAGCAGAATTCACTGAGGCAGACGAGGCAATGGCAGAGCTAGCGATTGCTGATTATGTTTTCCTGTTCCTCACTGAATCTGTTGTGGCGTCCGAAAATTTCTACCAGGAGGAATTTTACATTCGCAAAATCCATAACCTCGTCACGGACTTCCTTGCACTCATGCCAATGAAAGTAAGTTGTTTGGGTGAGTAGCACTTACTGAGAAGTGTGGGCATCTCTTCTAGGTTTCTGTTATTTGTACAAGGTAGCACAGAGATTCAGATGTGATGCTCAGCTTGAGGTCCAGCTTCAGAAAACCTGTTTGCTTTATAGAAGCCATAATGTTTGGGGTTTGTGTTCCACACTGAAATAGAATGTGGTTTTTAAAACACTTCAGTATGGTGAGATTTGCAACACAAGCTTTTATGGTGGTAGTAGTGTTTGTTTTACATGATTAAAATTTAAATGGATGCTGAAATTCCATTTCAGTTTGGGTTTGGTTTTTTTGGTTTTTTCCTGCTTTGGCTCAGATTTTCAGTTAGTTGTAGCTAATGCCTGAGGACAAAGAGAGATGTTCATTACAAACAGGATTTTGAAATGCAGAATATAAGACAAAATCTGACCATTGACATGCATTCTAGTTTGATGAAAGTCAGTACTAGCTGTTTCACAGGGAATTGTTAGTAGGCAATTGAGTATAGCCTTACAAGGCAACTTTTTGTCTTAACTGTTGACAGCAGTGGTTAGCTTACGTCCTTAGTTATTTCTACTGAATCTCAAATTTTAGGTAAAAAGTAGTGTCTGTTTTGCGGGATCTTTGTTTTGCTTTGTGTGTCTGTGTAACCTTTGTTCAGTTTTACTTAAATCTCTAAGTCAGCATTTTAATTAATTCTTCTGCATAGTTTTTGCATTTATGTTGCTTGACAGTGATGATTTGGGTAAACCTTTTGGTTGCCTCCAGTATATTTATTCTGATCTTGATAATTAATTATCAAATAATTCATTATTTAACTTATCAACATTTTTTCTTGTTCAGTTAGTATACCAATTTAGCTAGTTTGCTTTGACCCTTTCCAAAGTTATTTCTAGTTTTTAATAATGTTTTCCTATTACTATTATTTTAAGCTTTTTTTTCCCAATGAGACACATTATTTTGCTGCTCATTCAATTTTGCATATTGAGATATGTTATAGACCATGAACTAGACTCTATTGACTGTCAAAATGTTTTATTTATGTGTTGAATTGGTTGCTTACTTCTGTTTCTTGTTCTTCAATGTCTCCTTAATATTTAACAAAACTTTTAATCTCATGTCAGTTTGCTTTCTATAAGCCTCTGTTGGAGTCTCATGTCAAAAGCTTTTTGAATTTAAAATTAAATGTCAGCTGGTTTTTGTTTAATAATTAGCATTTTCAACACAAAGAAGTTTAGGATGCTGACTAAATGGTTACTTTAAAAAAAAATTGCTTGCCATTCTTCTTGCTATTCTCTCTTGTTTTTCCTGTGGTATTTATTGACATGTGATAATGCTTCTGGCTGAGACGGAGTAACTTCAAAGTTGCATCAGTTCTGACCTTTTCAAGTTGTAAAGTAGCTGCAAGTAGGAGTAGTCTTTAATGGCTAAGAAAGGTGCAATCCACAGATCTATATACATGAATCAATATTTTGCATTCATGTTTGCATTTACATTACATGTTTCTTTTCAGTCCTTGTGAGTAATGGTCTAGCATTCTTTGAAACTAAGATGTCTAGCTTTTAAATTAGAAAGAGGAAAAGGATCCACCTTTTGGAGCCAAACCAAAGTATCTGATGCAGTCAGTTAGGAAAAACTCCTATGATACAAGTTGAGGGCTTTTGCTATGTTCTAAGGGCTTTGGCAGTAAGTTATAGTCAATCAATAAACTTTGCATGCAAGCTCTTGGGAGGGAGCAAGGATTGAAAAAATAGAAAATTGAATATTCTTGTCATGTTCGTGCAAGTACGTTTGCTTTCTTAGTTTAATAGGCCATGTAGACAATTCCATTATTTCTGTTTATTTCATTCTTAGCTAAATATAGACCACTGTTTCCTTTTCCACTTCATAAATCCTGCAGGTGAAACAGCTGAGGAACCGTGCTGACGAAGATGCTCGCATGATCCACATGAGTATTCAGATGGGTAATGATCCACCTATTTCCCTTCGGAGAGATCTGGAGCATTTAATGCTTCTAGTAAGCCATATTTTCTTGTAAATTACTGTGACAAATAATGATTGTGACTTTCACTTGTCATCTGAAACTTGTACCTGAATGATGCCATATGGTGCTGGATCTTTCCCTTTTGAGATGAAATTTTTTTTTCCTTAAGTACAGACACTTTTCTATAATTTTTCATATAAAGGAGTTAATTTGCTGCCTTGGTTTCTGATGTAATGTCATGGTTTTTATTATTTTTTAGTAAGCAAATACTGCATTGTTTCTTACATTTGAAGGTTTTAGAGGTTTTACCCCACTGTTGACAATTACTCTGATAAATAATTGAAATGTTTAAATAATTCTTATGTGTTGATATATTTGTAATGAAAGTTTGGGAAGACTGTTTTATATTTGCTCGGTAAGGTGACTCCATCAAGACTGATGGAATTACAAATTCCCTTATTTCAGTAGAGTTTTGACCATAAGCATACATTTTAAAGAATGATTTTGTCATATTTTTAATAAAATAAAGAAAATAAGAATAAAATAAAATGGAAATGAAAATACTTATATTTGTTTAAATATTAGCTATTAGGGTTGCTTTACTGCACATTCAGAAAAATCTGTGTTGAAAAATAGATTCGTGTACTGAACTCTGAGGTGTTTTATATTTTCTGATAATTTAAAAGCTTGTATTACTAGTCTTTTCCAAAGATTTCCTTCAGGTTATAGGACATCAGCAGGAAAATTTGTAGTGAAATGCTTTCTTAAGCATCTCATATAGCTATAGGAAACTTAAATGAAGAAATAAAAATTTGCTCTGAGAAATTTGTATGTTGAGATAGCAGATAAGGTTTCTAATTATGATACTACCTAACTTGTAAAATTAATGTATAAAGGTAAGCATATGGTTGTTTAAGGAGAAATGACACTGCGTTTTTTAGCAATGATTTAATCCATAATAGTAAAATAGAAAATTATTAAATTTTCACTGATATGTGCATTTTGAATTTTGCTGGCTGTCACTAGTTCCAGTTCTGTTATTTAGAAGCTGTGATTTTCAGAAAGTTTTAAGAACTGGAACACCTGCCCTGTGATGCTTTGCCTCTCAGATTTTTATAGCTAATCTAGAAGCAGTGCTTATTTTTGAAGTAATTATTTTTTTCTTCCTGGAGTTGTTACTTTTCTTGCATCTTCCTTTTTCTGACAGATTGCTGAGTTGTACAGGAAGGACCCCTTTAATCTGGAGCTTGCCCATGAGTACTGGTGTCCATCAGAGCCCCTGCAGACCTCCACCATCATGGGCTCCTACCTTGGAGTAGCTCACCAGCGACCCCCTCAGCGCCAGGTTATCTCCATTTTCTTGAGTAATTATTAGTAACTTAAAACCAAATTAACAAAAACCCTCAAGCAACAAATTTTTTTTTTGGTATCCTTATTACAGATAACCTCTAAGAAGACCTTACCTTTTTTCAGTGACTGAATTGCATGTGTCCTGCTCTGCATGGCATGGTGGTTGTTGCTTCTGCCAGCCATTCACGGTTGTCAATAAACTTAGCAAGAAAGAGTACTAACAAACCTCTTTGAAAATGTTGTTTAGGTTTGATTTGTTACAGTTGCTGAATGGATTCTGATAGTTCTCTTGTGTTTTTTGTGTGATGACTTCTGCATGCCTTTTTCATTTAACTGAGAAGTTAGATTCCTTAACAATAAAAAAACCAAAACTTTATTCACTGCAGTTGATAGTATTTTAGGGGTAAAAAGTCCTAAGAATATTTAAATTATTTAAAGTCCTAAAATTATAGTCCATAAGAGACAGAACTTAATATTAGAATGAGGATACAATCTAAGCAGGTAAAGTAGACATTCAAAAAACTCTTTGGGTACCTTGGGTTCTGTCAACCCTTTTGAAGGAATGTGCAGTGCTAGGCAAAACCTAGCCAAAAAAAAAAAAAAAAAACGCAAAAAATCAGACACATCCCAAGACTCACCCAGAATACTGGCAACTTAAATTAGGGCCAGGTGCAAGCAAGCCTAATGTCTCTGAAATGAATCACTGTGTGTGTGAGTCACTGTTCAGGTATATGACAAGCACATTGAATTCTTTACTTGCACTGTGAGATGTGCTAATAATACTCCTCTGGAACATTTGGGAGCTGAAGTAAATTTTATCACTAGAAATACAGAATTGCAGAGTTATTATATTCTGCAGTCACATGAGTTGTTTTGTTTAGTTTCTCTTTCAAACATGTCTCACTGAATAGGCCAGTCTGCAAAGGAACTTGTCTACCCCGCCCTCATTACGTTAGAATTTGTTTTCTGACTTTTACTTCTTAATGTTTTCCTATAATACTCAGCTTTTCTTTTTTTTTTTTTAAACACTGATCTTTATTTGTTCTAGGTTGTCTTGTCAAAGTTTGTTAGGCAAATGGGAGATCTACTTCCTTCCACAATTTACATCCCATACTTGAAAATGCTGCGGGGACTGGCTAGTGGGCCTCAGTGTGCTCATTACTGCTTTAGTTTGCTAAAAGTCAATGGCAGTAGTCATGGTAAGAGAAGTGACACTTCAGCTCTTTCTCAACTCCTTTTCTTTCCAAAAGTGCGAAGACTCATTTGAGATGAATTGTGGCCTCATACTTTTAACATTTCATTAGTAGTACAAAGGTGAAACTGGAAGTCTTTACTTGAAAATGTAATCTGAAATAAAACCTGCCAGATGAGGTAGTTAGATGTCTGAGCACCATGGGAGCAATTCACCTAGCGAAATAATACTTAAAAAAAAAAAAAAAATCCATGTCTTAGCACCATAAGAAGTGCAGAATGTCAGTGTTGCTTATTATAAAACAAAAAATAAGTAATGTCTTAAAGCTAGCTGTATTTACAAAATATACAATGTAACTTCTCTGAGCTAACTTTGTTCAGAAGCGCTTTGTTCAGTTAGAATTTTTGGATTCATTTAATACAATAGCACTTTCTCAAAGTAGGAGATGCTAGTCAGTCATGTGTCTTGCATCAGTTTTGCATTGGTCAAATTATTAAAAACCCCTCTTCTTTGAAAATAGAAAAAATGCTGCAAAGATTCCAATTCATAAAACAGAAAACTTATTTATGCTAGTTCTTCATATTAGCACTTTTCTGTCTCAAAAAAACCCATAAACAAGCAAAAGTCTCCAAACATAAATGATTAATTTTGCGTACAATAACTTTCCTTTGAACTTTACTTTCTTCTTTAGATAAGAAACTTTTAGTTTTAGCCATCCTGCTTTTCACCCTGTGAAAGAGTAGAAAGAAAATCTTGTCACCTGTTTGTCATTTTTCTAGCGGAAAACATCCAAGGAGCGGGTGGCAGTCCTGTCTCCTGGGAGCATTTCTTCCACTCCTTGATGCTTTATCATGAGCACTTAAGGAAAGACTTGCCAAGTGCAGACAGTGTCCAGTACCGTCACCTGCCTCTCCGAGGCATCACACAGAAAGAACAGGATGGATTAATTGCATTTTTACAGCTGACCACTGTTATAGTCAATTGGGTAAGTAACATTTTATTTGCTTTTCTTTGTTAAAACTTCTTTATTTCCTTGCAAATCATCATCATTCAGCTCTGAAGTTCTCCTTGACCAAAAAAAGTATGTAAGGAAAATTTATCTAGCAGTTGTCATTTTATTAGTGAACTCCATACGTATGGGAAGCATCAGGAGTAACTGTAATGACCAAACACTGAAGGTGTAGGTGAAGCAGAAAGAGATGATTCCTTTTCCTGTGTTCTTGGTATTGCTCATTTTCTTGCTTACTTGACTCTCATGCTGGTAATGGAGCTGGTAATGTCTTTCAGAAGTGAGGTATATTCACAATAAATCACTGTGGAGTAGGAAAGTTCTTTGCCTTTATTTATGAGTTTGAAAAAGCAAAAGTATTAGTTGAATTCAAAAGGAAGTGATAGAAATTTGGCAAGGGATGTCATCAGCTGTGAAAGTTGCCTCCGGGGTTATGGTTTAAAACATCCCCAAACCAAGGGTGTAAAATTATTTGAATGAATTGACTGGAAGAGAATTCCAGGAGAATAAAATTGCAGTGCATAATTTTGTATTGTGAGTTGTCTGTAATTCTGAATAGTGTATAATTCTGCTCTTAAGTACCAGATTTTGCAGCCTGAAATTTTTGTGATACAGTGAGATGGCCTTGGTTTTGCTGACACAAACACAAGACAGATCAGTGAAACTAAATATGATTTTTAAAAATCGTCTTTGGCAGAAATGATAATGGGGTGATCCTGTTTGAGCTGTAATGTCCGTATTGGATATGCATGGATAGAGGGAGCTCTTAAAACTAATATTTCGTGGCATCATTAAATCATAATCTGGGATGAAGATAAATTTGTTCTAAGGATGCAGGGAATTACCATTTGATGAGGCTAGAGGCTTGTTCCTGTCCAGTGGTTCATCTCAGAGTCTCTAGGGAGCTTACGTGAGTGATGATCCTGTTCTTAGACTAAAACAAAATGATAAAAAAGTTGTTAAAAAACATCCAAATGAACTGTGGGTTCATAGAAATACATAGAGATAGGAGTATACCGAATGTTTGTAATAGAAAAATGAAGAAAAGTCCCTCTACTCATGCTTGAAGAAGCTGCTAGAATGTAAGTACTTAAAGACTAATTCCATGAATGGTTGTCCACTAAAAAAAGCAGGTTGTTATAAGAAGCCTGTATTATCCAAATAATTTTTCTGTGTGGATAGGCACAATTTGAGTACTTGTAAGTCTTTATACTCCGCTCTTTGTTTAATTAAAATGGTTGGCTTTGGAATTGTCTGCTATTCATTTGATATCATGTGTACTTTCAAGTACAAAGAGTCTTTGGTGCTGAACCGTGAATTAGAGATTGTAAGACATGAGAAGCCTTTAAAGAAATAATCTGCAGTTCTGTTTTCTGTTTACTCTGTAGAGTGAGAATGCTCGCTTGGCTCTTTGTGAGCACCCTCAGTGGACACCAGTAGTGGTCATCCTGGGACTTCTGCAGTGCAGCATTCCTCCTATTTTGAAAGCAGAGCTATTAGAAACCCTTACTGCTTTTGGAAGATCTCCTGAAATAGCTGCTTCACTCTGGCAATCCCTGGAATATACACAGGTATTTTAGGATTTTCAGTGCTTAGAACTGTAGCATCCAAGTTAGTTGAAATTGCCAGTAGTATATTTGAAATAGCATTGCATTTCTTCCTAAATTTTCTTTTTGTCATTGTTGGATATAATTTTTTTCACAGTTAATGAATTGGTTCAAAGCAGTTAATGCTTTGAAATGATTTTGAAAATGGCAGTATCACCTCAGAGATGTCATTGGCTGTGCTTATTTGACATCAGTAAGGTTTCCTAACAGTCCTGTTTGAACTGTAATTGCTGCCTTATTTTTAGTTGCTAATAAGATACCCTGACAATAATGACATCTCAACCACCTTTGCTTCTTAATTTATGATATTTCTTAAAATACACTATTTTAAGAGATAATGAAGAAAATGTCTTTCCCATACCCAATATAAGGTAAAAATCGTTAATGTGAAAACATGATGCAGATCTTGGAGAATGTAAAGCTGGAAGCATACAAGTGTCAAGCATAATTCAGCCTCTCAAATAGAAAAATCTTGGCTTTTTATCCTTTAAAAGGATTTAGAAAACCTCTTCTTAGATCTAAAACGTGATGAGTATTTTTTTTTTTTACTCCTGATAAAAATTGTGGAGATACACTTTGATCATGTGAAATGTGTTGGTCTGTTTTCATTTCTCTTTCTGTTTCAAAGATATTACAAACTGTGAGAAGTCCAGGCCAGAGACAGGCAATTGGTATTGAGGTAAGAGAGTCTCTGTACTTTGGCAGCCTCTCTGATCATCTGCATATGCATTTGGGAAGCACTTGCAGAGGCTGCCTCTCCTTCATGTGTCCATGGGAAACTTTTCTAATAGACGCTGTTGTTTCACTGCTTTGTAATTTATTTTCAAGCCTGCTTGTAATTTCTGGAAAATTTTATCCATTTTTGCATTTAGTTCAGCTTCATACTAGTAACAGAACAGCATCTAAACCCTCAAATTCCTCATGAGCACTTCTTACTAAATTTTTCTTAAATTGGACTCACTTTTGTTTACGTCTTGGTATATAGCTCACTTTGCATCTAGCAACAGTGGTAAATAAAAACAAAATAGGTAAATGTTGAGGCATATCTTCTATTAGCTCAGAAAGGAATGAATATGTGTTGCTGAACTGAACAGTACTGATGCTTTGCTGCTTTTGCTCTGTTTGTGTTGTACTGTAGACAGAAATGCTGCTAAGTTGATTCACTGTGAAGTAATTCACAGATGATGCTATTATATTATTTCTCACATGTTTCTTCCTCCCACAAAATTTGTGATTTGTCTCCTTCTCTTTCTGCTGTCCTCCTGGGAAGGTTGAATTGAATGAGATTGAGTCCCGCTATGAGGAATATCCTTTAACCCGCGCCTTCTGTCGACTCATCAGCACACTGGTGGAGAGTTCATTCCCAGCTAACCTGGGAGCAGGTCTGCGCCCTCCAGGCTTTGATCCCTACCTCCAGTTCCTCAGGGATTCCGTGTTTCTCCGATTCCGCACCAGAGCTTACCGGAAAGCTGCTGAAAAAGTAAGTTCTGGTTCAAAATATTTTTTTCCTTAGGATATAGTTGTTGATGTGGCTTAGATCTGTTTGAGAAAGCTGTGCAAAAGTAACCTAGAGCACTTGAGAGTGTTTTGATTCTGTAAGCAGGTGATATTTCAACTCATAGATCAGGATATACTTTAAAGGAGCCTGTATAAATTATCTTTTAAAAAAGAAGTTTGTATTTCTAAATTTCAATTTGCTGTGCAGGATTCTGCAAGTCTAATGGCTAATGATTTCTGAACATGACATGCCCAAACCTACAAGTCACATTTGTCCTTTTCTCAATGTTACCTCAGAAAATATTTCTGACTTGCTTAAGCAAGGAATTTGGCTTTGGTTCTGGATGAAATACTTCTGGATGGAGGCACATGCTAAACTGAATCGTGGAAGCTGGCTATTCTTGATCTATTCTTAGCTATATACATAAGAAAAAACTATTTGTTGCTTATCCGAATAAGCAATAAATACAATAATACAATATCCGAATATGTATATTGTGTAACAGAGCTTAAAGCAGGTAATAAATCTGTTTCAATGTTCCCCTTTCACTTCAGAAAGAAAGCTTGGGCTTTCAAATTATTTGACACGATGAATTATAGTGTTGTTGGCTTGACTATATAATTTTGAAATGCTAGCCATGGTTCTGATCCAGTACATCATTGCAGTGTGTGTTGTGTTCTTTGTCATCTTGGCTTTGTTGCTTCAGTATCAGCCTTAATCTGTGTATTATTTGTTTTTTCATTATCTGCAGTGGGAAGTAGCTGAGGTAGTTCTGGAAGTCTTTTACAAATTATTGCGGGACTATGAGCCTCAACTTGAAGACTTTGTGGACCAATATGTGGAGTTACAAGGTTAACTTGTTCATTGTTCACTGACAAACAGAATTGTAGCTTGTTTTGCTCTGTTGCTTCTATCTTGGGATCTTGTTTAATATTGCAAATAAGCTGGTGGAAAGCTAGACCAAGACTTTAAAATAGGAAGATGTTAAAAATTTCCGCGTAGTATTGAGATCTGCATTGCTGACTCAGTAGGTCTTCATGTACACTATTTTCTGCTTTGTCTCTGCTGGGAGGATAACTTCTCTCTCTTTCATTTCTGATTTGGTTGAAGAGCAACATTTGACACTTGAACAGCACCTCGGTTTTGACTTGTTCCTCTGGACTTGTTTGGTCTCTATCTAAATCACTACTATTTGTAGGGTTAATTTAAAGGCAGCATTGTATTTGAGATAACTTTTAGTATTAACATTATTAATATATGAATTATTGAAAGTGGTAGCAGTGGAATTGTGACCTGAAGTAATTTAATTCTGAACAACTGTCCTTTAAAAGGTTAAAGTAGATTACACTTGCCTCATTATAGGCAATCTAGGGCTTATTTGGGCCCTAGAATTTTTTTTATTGAAACAAAGTTTCTTATAATGAATTCCATTGTGATGCTTGTGGATTTTCTTGTAGCAGTGCTGTGAGAACCACTTCTTTAACTGTAAATATCTTTTGAGTTGGAAGACCTGTGGGCCTCATACTTTGACAAAGAGTACTTGGCAGCATAACTAGCTCAGAAAACTTGTTAGCTTGTTCCTGTCTTCAGCTAATCCTTCAACTTGTTTGATTATTTGTGGGTTACATGATACATTGGAGAAGTGGGTTAATCTAGTTTTGAGTAGGTGCATTTTTCAGGCAGATTCAGTGTGTGGCTCCACACTGGCATGTCTTCTATGTTGGTGTGTGGTGGAGTTGCACACACAGAATGAATGGAAGAAGGGCATTTTTAAAGCTGGTGCCAAAAGAAACCCTTGTACCCTTGTTCTCATTTGAGTGTTAAAAAAGATACTTACTGTTTTCCTGCTTTTATCTATCACAGTTCATGAAGAGCCTAGATAAATCAGAAGCATTAGTCTTCTCTTTTTATTTCATATCACGAAGGTCTTTGAATTTTAGGCTAGTAGTTTTGTTTTTGCATATGTTATTACAACAGTCATAGGGATTTATCGTGGACATTCTCTTTGACTTCTGGAAATACTTTTTCCCTCATTCAGGGTCTTTGTGCAGGTTGCAGGGGGGACATAAACTTTTTCCACTTTCTTTTTAGTAAGATCTTTTTTAGGGTTAAATTTGAAATCGTGCTGTTGGGTACTGGAAAGTAATGGTAATTGTCTTTACAACTATTCCCAAACTTTGAAAATTTCCTCAATGCTTCTATATAAAGAAAATTTCTGAAGACTTTGTGCAAGGGATTTTACTTAGAATCATGGGGGCTTTTAGGTTTTGTAGCTTATGCTAACTTAAGTAAAACAGGGGGTTTTTATTGGAGGTTATAGTTTTTTTTTTTTTTCTCCTTTTGTCTTTAGGAGAAGAAATAATAGCATATAAACCACCTGGATTCAATTTGATGTATCATCTGTTGAATGAGTCTCCAATGCTGGAACTTTGCCTTAGCTTGCTAGAAGAAGGGGTTAAGCAGCTTGATACTTATGCTCCATTTCCTGGTATGTGCCTAGAATTCATTTTTCATTTTTGTAATTCATTTTACAAGTTAAAATGTATAGTAGGTAGGATTTAAAGCTAACATTGCATATCTGTAACTTGTATCTCTTGCATATAAAAATTGTATTTTGGGGGCAGTTTTCCTACTGGTTAACAACTGACAGGTTTTTTTTCCTTGGTGCAAGGCTTGATGAATGACATTTATAAATGTAGTCTATTTAGCTTCTCCTCTGTGTTTCTCATGTTCTTTGTGCACTGCAGGGAAGAAGCATTTAGAGAAAGCTGTACAGTATTGCCTTGCACTTCTGAACTTAACCTTACAGAAGGAGAACATTTTTATGGATCTGTTGCGGGAGAGCCACCTTTCCCTTATTGTCACACCTCTGGAGCAGCTGCTGCAAGGAATCAACCCTCGCACCAAAAAGGCTGACCACGTGGTGAATATTGCTAGGTATGTGCAGAGTACTGAGAAGGGAGGAGTTTTGGAGGCACAGAAGTATTTGGGTCCTGGATCCTTTCATTGGTTTCACTAGTCAGTGCTCCTCTTCACACAGAGCATCTCATGAATTTTTTTTTTGGTGAGGCGAGATGTCTTCACAGGTAGTATGAACTGTGATTGTCTAGTGCAAGATTGGCATCTGTATTTATAGTTTTTCTTTCTGAATTTCCCCCCCTCATTATTTCTTCCTGTCTACCTTATGTTCAATGATTACCTTGCATATAATTACATTTTGCCCCAGACTTTGGTTGTCACAGAGTGGGAAAGTTCAATGAATTTGGCTGTTGGCCATGTTTTACAGTGTTGTCCATTATTTACTGTATTAAATGCCTACAAGCAGTTGTTTTAACTTCTGCAGCAGTGTTTAATGTAGATATTTGATAAAAAGAATGGTAATTATCCCTAGTCAGCCTACTCATCTCTCCCAATGAACGAGCATTCAGTGTTTCATACAGGGTGAAATTTTGGTTGAAGCTTTAATGTTATCTCATGTAATTTGATTTGTAAATGTTTCATTTTTAAAATTTGATTTGTTAATGTTTCATTTCTAAATGTTGTTTAATTTCTTATCCATCTTTAAAAAGTTAAATTCTCAGCAATTCTGTTGCCATAATCTTGTGTATTTGAAGGTATCTTTACCATGGAAACAGCAATCCTGAACTAGCTTTTGAAAGTGCCAAGATTTTGTGCTGTATTTCTGATAATTCCAACATCCAGATAAAACTAGTTGGGGATTTCACACATGATCAGGTAAGTATTTGTTTCTTTGAATCTGGAAAGAGAAACTGATGGAGAAATACTAGGGCTTCATAATGTTTCTATAAAGGAAACTACATTAAAACTATATTTTGTTTTATATCTACCCACATATAAAACGTCTTTTACTGTGGCATTGGTAAAACAATTACTTCATTAATTGAAAAAAACAAAATCATGATTGTTTTCAAGAAGAAAAAGGGCAATATCCTTTGAGATGGGGAGATCTTTTTGTGCTTTATAGTCTTCAATCTGTGAGAATAATTTACCATATGTAACAACAGTAGATTTTTTTTTCCTGTTCACTGGGTAATTACTAACCTGTTCTTAGAACAGCTGTGACTCTTAACTCTTGCTTATTAAGTAGATTATATAATTTTTCTCCAGAAGTTCTGTCAAATGTCGTGAAGGGAATGATGAGAAGTATTTGGTTTAGTACTCTTAAAATTGTCTTAATTTCCATCCTTCCATTGTTGAATACAGAGTGTTAGCCAGAAGCTGATGGCTGGATTTGTGGAATGTTTAGACAATGAAGATGCAGAAGAATTAATTAATCCAGATGAGGGTATGTAAAACTCTTCTTAAAACGGCTTAAACAGTTGTCTTTTGCATGGAATGAAGTTGATGAAAGAAGTGTAAAAAGTCAGGAAACAATCTTCCTTTGTTTTCTGTGGAATTGGACCTTAAACAGAATGAAAAGTACCTGTATTTTGTTAAGGTATGTCCACAGTATGGTGAGCCAGCTCCAAATCGAGTCTGTTTTCAGAAGACAAGTATTTAACATTGCTTTGTTTATATTATTTACAGCTGTATTAACAGTAATTTGCAATTTTGTTCTTGTATCTCTCTGCAGTAATAAAAGTTCATCCCTCAACATTCTTGTATTTAACTTGAAGACACTAAAGATTATTCTATTAGATGGATTTTTTACTTCATTAGTCACTGTATCTACTTTTTCTCCTTTTTCTAATCAAGAGCTGGAGCCGGAGAAGAAGCGGGCACAAATCCATCACGAAACCAGGATCCATATTCTGAATCTCCTTATCACCTCTCTTGAGTGCAGTCCTCCCAGCCTAGCTCTGTATCTCTTGGGATTTGAACTAAAGAAACCTGTCAGCACCACAAATTTGCAAGATCCAGGTATGAAGGGGAGAGGTTGATCTGCCATTTAATTAGTTCTGCTAACAACACTGAGAAGATTTATTGGGAAATTTATGGGGAAAAGCAGTTCCTCTTCAATTAAAGAATAAAACAACAGGCCTTGAACAAGTCCTCAAAAGCTACATGAAAAGATGTATTAATACTCAAATGCAGCATTTAAAGAACTTTAGGATTTGAGTCTTTGTTTAAGTGTTTTGGAACAGACTTGAAATTAGAATTGTGGGGGATAATGATAATTTAGAAGGGAAACATTAATGTATTTATTATTTAATGCATCGTAGTTGTGTCCCTAGTAGAAAGAAGTTGATTTGATGATCCAAGTTGTACCTGCAAATGACAACATGTCAACCTACTAAAGAGATTGTTGCTTTTAACTGGTTCTACTTCTTGGCTATTGTTCTGTCCTTGCTCAAGCTCCTGTTTAAAATTATGTATAGGAAGGAAAACCAGTTTTGTTTTTTAATGTTGTAGAAGAAAACCTTTTAGGACAATGTGGGATTTCATGATAGTGCTAGGAATATATAAATATATTAATAATATATATATAACAATGCAAAGTTCAGAAAGATCACTCCTGCTGCCTTCAAGTTGAATTGGTGAGAGTAATAGTATGCTACTTTGTGTCTTGTTTGCTTCCTCAGTTTTTAATTGGTATTTTACAAAACAGACTGAGCAAGTCTAACAGGGATGATGGGGGAGCTGGATTATTCAGCCTGTGAGGAGAAGCTGAGGGAAGTCTGGAAAAGAGAAAGGCTCTGAGGAAACCTAATAGAAATCTTTGAACACCTGCAAAGATGTATATGACAGGATAAAACCAGACTTTTCAGAGGAGTGTAGCAGGAAGATGAGATGCAGTAGGCATAAAATGAAACAAAAGAGTAGGCATAAAATGAAACAATTTGGATGTAGGAGAAATTTTTTCACCAGAAGACAGTGAAGCAGGTTGGCTGTAGAGGTCATGCAGTCTTCATGTTGGGAAGTTTTCAAGACCCAACTGTCTGAAGCCAAGAACAATGGTTTGATATCCTAGCTACATAGCTAGCAGTAGTTTGGTGTTGAGATGTCATGGTGTCCCTTCCAGTCTGAAATACAAGATTATTTCCCAACTGTTTTAAAGGATGTTTTACATAAACAAGTTTGAACAACATTCAATAATTTGATTTTAGTTTTTTTGAGAAGAATATTTCTCATTATCTTCATGTTTGTATTGGATGCTCTGGACCAGCAGTTTTTAGTTCTTCATAGTTCTAAATGAAATATAGATAGGATCTGAGTTTTATTTCTTCAGGTATTGTGAAATACCTGTAGTTACACAATACAGGTAACTGATCTGCACCCACACAATTTTACAGGGCATCTATCATATGTTAGGTCAGTGATGAGGAAATCTGTCTCAAGGGTGTGAGAGACCTTGCCCACATCTTTCAGTTTTCTTGTTAATAATGTGAAGAAATAATGACTGTAAGACATTTACCTCAAGATAATAATTTCCTGTTAAAGCATAAATTATACATGTTCAAACAGAGATTATTTCCCCTGTAAGAACTCTGATTATTGATGCTTTTGCTGCTTCAGGACCTCTTTTAGGGTCGATTAAAGAATTAATTGGCTAAAGGAAGAATTTTGGCAAAAAGACAGAATTTTGACTTCAGTATTAAAAGCTATTCCCTGTTCCCCACAGTTGCAGTGTCAGGTGCCTTTAGGAGAATTAGTCATTAAATGGCTGTATTTGTAAAATAAGACAGGAGATTTTTAAAGCTGTTCTTTGAAATTGTCAAATGACTCTTGGTTTAAAAGTGTAAAACAAGAATTCAAATTGATTCACTACCATCTCAAAAGCCTACAGACTGACTATAAATATTTTCATTAGGCTTTTGCTGAAACATGGTTCCTTCTTTGATTTTAAGTAATGGTGATAAAACTTTGCCAGAAGTTTTTGTTGCAGCTCTGTGGAGCAGTATAGAGTAGCAGAGGGTATCTGAACGATTTAGGTTCTGTATTTCTGTGTACTTGACCTGTATTGGCTATGGAGGAAAGTAAGATCAAGAATGTCAAGTTCTTTTTCTCTTTTCAGGTGTCTTGGGTTGCCCACGGACTTGCCTTCATGCTATTTTGAACATCCTGGAGAAGGGTACTGAGACAAGGAGTGGGCCTACAGCAGTTCGGGAATCTCCCCATCTTGCAGAACTCTGTTACCAGGTATTCAGCATATTTTCTGTTGGCATATACTGAAAGTAAACTCCAAATAAAATTTCCTACTTCTTTGCTGGTGAACACAGATGGTTGATGACTCTGATAATAGTTTAATTTTTAAAATGAATATGTCAGGTTTCTATATAGAGTGAACTCTTTCTATTTTACCTCTTCTGTTTAAAAAGTATCTTGCAGCATCAGAGAAATCAAAGGATCTGCACTCATATCAGAAACTTGGAATTAGGATTTTTGTGTAAAACTTAACCTAAATGTTTTTAGTCAGCCTTTAAGTCCATTGTGACATGTGCCAATTTTAATTTTTTTTTTAATTTTGGAAGTGTAGTATGATAGCAAATAACATAAAATTCCAACTAAGGCAGTGAAACTCTCTGCTTTATTCTGCAGCTGTGAGAGAATGTACATGTGTGTGGCTGAGAGGGTGTCAGGTGGGGGAGACAACTGAGTTAGACAGATGTGTGAAGTAGCTGATGCTCGCACACTTGTATCATGTTGAAAATCCATGGGCACTAGAAAGGATTTTAAACATTATTAAAAGCAAAAGGCAGTTCTGTAGAAGCAGGGAAAATTTATTACATATCCTCTCTTGGTGGACATGCAGACAGAAAAATACTAATTTTTAGGTGAGCTGAACAAACAGGCTCATCTGTTGTCATGTTGTGAACAAACAGCCATTGTGGTCATCACATGCTGGTAGTCCTTTTAAGATCATAATTCAACATCTGTTACAAATAATATGTTCAGTTTTGAAGAAAGCTGATGGAAAATTTACTGTAAATACTGATAATATTGTTTGAGCAGTAGAACAGCATTATGCTTTTGATTTGGTGGTTGGTTTGTTTTAAAATAAATTCCATACATGGATATCTACTGTTTTTGATTGTCAGGTGATCTATCAGTTGTGTGCATGCTCTGACACTTCAGGTCCAACTATGAGATATCTGAGGACCAGTCAGGATTTCTTATTCACTCAGCTGCAGTACTTGCCATTTTCTATCAAAGGTAATTTTTATGCTAAGATTGTGCATGCTTAAAATTCAATGTATTTTTTGACTCCTTTGGAGTGAAAGAAGAAACATAGGTAGCATTATTAAACTGAATTTATTGCAGGCTCTGCTAATCATTTAATTCTGCAAAAATTGAACTCTCCCTACTTAAGAAGTTTAGATTTTTAGTGCTGAACTTTTGGAAAAGAATGTTATCTTTGGAGTGTACTAAGTCTCCAGAACCACATCCTAAACTGTATTGCAATTATCATTGTAGTTTTGTTAGACCTTACTATGGGAAAAAAAATATTGAAAAGAATATTATAAAGAACCAAGGGATTATAAGGCTGATGGTTGTAACCACCTGTGTCACCCCTTTCTTTGACTAAAGTACTTTTAAGCTAGTATGTGTGTTTTGTATTTCAAACCAAGATTTCTCAGGTGTCTTAAACGGAATAAATACACTTTATCAGATGCTTGACCATCAATCTTTTGTTCAATGCCAGTAAACTTAGCATTGAAGTACATGTATCCAGCATGTATAAAGTGCTTTAGATGATTCTTATGTAACTTAGGAATCTTAGTTAGATGAAGATAGGAAGATTCTAGGAGACCTGTGTTCCAGTCTCACCAATTTTGATTAAAACTACAGTTCACTTGGGTAAATGCCTGGTTATTTTCACTGAAATTGTAACTGACCCCATTGGCTCATGAAGCACTGCATTATTCACAGTGACTGTTCTAACAGTTAGTTGTGTCCAGTTTGGTTGTGTATGCGTATATGCTTATTGTATATATGTATATGATTTATTTTCAAAATAACCACATGTTCATTTATTGGCTTTTGTCAGATCTCTGTCTTTTTGTTTTGTAAACAATTGGTAAGCAAATAATTACTAATGGCATCCTCTAAAAATGCTTTCCTTGGAGTAAGTAATATTATTTATGCTGTTTTATAATTGTTGCCTTATCCCTGTCCAGAACATGAGATTTCAACACTCAACCAAATGTCCTGGCTAATGAAGACTGCAGCTATCGAAATGCGAGTGACGTCCCTGAACCGCCAGCGCTCCCACACGCAGAGGCTGCTGCATCTGCTGCTCGATGACATGCCTGTGAAACCATACCTGGGTAAGAGGGACTTATGGTGAGGCTAAATAGGCTTCAGTAAATGGAGAATGAGACACTTCATTTGAATTCTGTTCTTCATAAGCTTGTGGCAGTTCATTTGTGGTATGGGAAGAAAGATCTTTGTAGACTCCAAAGAGAAAGAAAGCAGGGCATCGTTTTGTTCATTGCTGGTAGAAAAATTAAAAACAATTTATGTGGTACGATGAGGAATATTAAAAAAGAATTAAACTTGTGGAATAATTTGTTTTGAGCTGCTGTTCAGAAATGTTACAAAATAGAAAAGGTAGACAGTCTTCCATGGTAAACAGTTTAAGACAAAGTTTCTCAGTCTTAATGTCTATCACAAGCTGTGAACCCTCTCACAGAAGATAGTAGCTACACATCAATTTTGCTTTTAACATTATAACATCACAAAAGTGATATTTCATCCCAATGTAGTGTAAAATTCAATGTTGAATAAAAAGGCAAGATTTCAGAGGTTTAGAACAAGGTAGAGGTAAATTAAGAAAAATAAAACCAGATGGCAATAAAACTCCTTACATGAAGAAGGTAGAATAAATGGAAGATATTTCAACAGGCTACTGCAGTATGGTGTTTTCCCTTACTTTTGTCAGCCATAGCACTCTCTTCCTCCTAGAGGATCTGAGTATGGGAAACTGTGCTCAGATACGCTACTCATTTTATGGTGTCCATCCAACTGCATTATTCATACTGAAGAGTGAGATGTCTATTTAAGCATTTCTAGGATTTTCTGATCTGTATGTAATAACTGGATAGCTTTTGACAGATAAGTTTTTTTTTCATTTGATTAAGAGTTCAAGGGTATATTGTCTTAGAAGGCTTTGATGTGAAAGGTTTATCAGTTTATCATTGTACCCTGTCTTTCACTATTAATAAAGTAGGTTATATTTTTCACTTAGATTAGTTTTTGTAATTTATTTAGTATGTTTTATTACCTTCAGCTGATGGTGAAGGAGGGATGGAAGACGAAAGTCGATCAGTCAGTGGATTTCTCCACTTTGACACTGCTTCCAAAGGTAACTGTTAGGACTGTTGGCTATTGATCAATAAAGTGTATCTGATCCTGAACAGGCAGGAGAACCACCTCCAGAAAGGACCCTTCAGAAAAGAAAGTAATAGGTGTTCTAAACAGCAGCAGTACATGAAACAATTTTATTTAGTATGGGGGAAAAAAAAAGAAGTGAGTGAGTGAAAAACACACTGAACTTGAAAGGCAATTTGAAGAGTATGTTTAGGTATCTGTGCCAGGATGAAATGGGAGAGTGGCAGTCTATCAAATTAATTGCTAACAAGTAGAAACAGTGAGACTGTTGCTAAGTCTGAACATATTTGTATTTTCATGACAAAGAATGTAAGTCCCACATAAATTAATAAATTCAGATTCTTTATGGTTTCTCAATAAAAGACTACAATGGTTATAATTGAAAACCATCCTGGTTTCATTTTGGAGAAAAAATTAGTCTTGTATTTGTAAATATTGGATGACATGCATGTGTAACAGGAGAACTGTACAAGATAAGACATCTTAAGAATTTAAGGCTGGAGAAAATGTTTTTAAACCTGTTACATAGATTGATAGCACTTTCTGAAGATTTAATGCTTTCATTTGAAACTTTACTCATTAAGCTGAAGATTTAGATTTACAAAGGTAAATTAGGCTCTTTTTGTTAATTTTTTTGTTTCCCGTTGACACTTCTGAATACAGTTTGAATTGATTTGCATTTCCAGTACGCAGAAAGATCTTAAATATCCTGGATTCAATTGACTTCAGTCAGGACATTCCAGAGCCTTTACAACTGGATTTTTTTGACCGGGCTCAAATTGAGCAAGTCATTACTAATTGTGAGCACAAGAATGCACGTGGACAAGTGGTCTGCAATGTCAAGGTTAGCATTGGTCTTTGTTTTCAAGTTGCATATGGTATTTTATAACTTAATAATTTTAAAAAAAATTAAATCAGTGTGTTAATAATACTTTGAAACTTGCTTTTACATAAAAAGTGTATGTTTCAGCTATGTATTTCTTTGGTTAGTAGTACACAACTACATATGTGTACACAATTACATGTGCAATGTTGTTGTGTACTGTGGTAGTTCTTGGAGGCTTTACTTATGAATGTATTACATTGTGACAAGTACTTGACGTGTATTATAAATTGTCCTGAAGAATTTGTGACCCTAAAAAATGAGTAAAATTTGTTTCAATCTCAGTCCATCTGTTGCATCTGTCACTATGTAGCCATCTCCTAGATTCTTTTAGAAGATACAAATACATTTCCTTTGTCACTTGTCCTAGTTTTGACTCAAGTGACGTTAATTTTCTTCATAGTAGCTGGTATAGTATTGTGTTGTGGATTTAGGATGACAGTAATGTTCCCAACACTTCATCCTTTAGCTATTCCTAAGCAGTATTTATTTAGTGAAGGACTTTTCAGCTTCTCAAACAACCCCTCAGTGAGTGGGCTGTGGGCTCAGGAAGCTGGGAGGAGACACAGCCAGGACAGCTGACCCAAAACTTGCCAAAGGTCCATACCATGTGATATCATGCTCAGTGTATAAACTAAGGGAACAGCTGGCTGTGGGCTGCTGCTCAGGAGCTGGCTGGGCAGTGGTTGGCAGGTAGTGAGCAATTGCATTTGTGCATCCCTTGTTTGTATTAGTTTAAATGGTGTATTGTTCCCCCCTGCTTTCCTTTTCTGTTCTATTAAAGTGTCTTCAACTCAACCCACAGAATTTCACTTTGTTTTTCCCCCAATTCTCTCCCCTACCCCACTGGGGCAGGGAGTGAATTGCTGTGTGGTGTTTACCTACCTGCCAGGTTAAACTGGTACAATCATTTAAATGTCACTTTTAATTTCAGTATGTTCACAGAGTTCTGGTTGCAGAAGTCAATGCCCTTCAAGGAATGGCAGCAATAGGCCAGAGACCTTTACTTATGGAGGTAAGTACAGAAAAAGTTAACTGTTGTTTGTTGTTGTTCTTGGTGGATTCATAGCCTGTCAAGCAGTAAGCATTACTATAAAAGATTGTGGATTTGAGTCCTAACTTGGAGTTAGTAATTCCTCAAGACAAAAACCCCAAAACTGATAAGCTAAGGTACTTCTTACCATACTGTTCTCTAAACAGCTGGCCTGTGATCTGTTTTCTTTTTTTTCTTTAACCTCTTCCCTCCTCATTAGTGATAACAATTGCAGCTCCTCACCCCACTGTACAGAAAGCAGTTACACACTGATGTCAAGATTTGCTGTTCAAGTACAAGCATGTTCATCTTATGGCCAAGATCATTTTGCCTTTCTTTCACGGGGGATGCTGATTTATTTCTCCTTTTTTCTACACAGATATAGTTTCAGTGAACTTGGAGATTCACAGATGGCAGGAAACTCAGAAAACAACTAAAGTCAAAATTGCTTACATGGATGCAAAGGATAAAGGGGAAATTACTCAGACTAAATGGGAAAAAAAAGCACAAATAGTTTCTTCATAGTTTGTTTCAATTTTAAAGTGCTAGAAAAGAATTTTCCTGGTTGATTTTTTTTCCTATGAGATTGAGACATTAATGATGTCTGCCCTGTGAAAAGCAGCTCAGAAATGGAATGGGCTACCTTATTAAAGTAGTAGTAGCACTTTGTTTCTAGTAAGCTGAAGACTTAACATTTTATTCTGAAGACTACTGCTAATAGAAAAAATTATCACCTTGAATTCTGTCTTTGCTATGAATTTCTTTTAGCACATAGTAACTGAGTTTCTTTGTGGTGGGTTTTCAGGAGATCAACACTATCCTGCAGTACGTGGTGGAGCGCAACAAGCTGCTGCAGTGCCTCCATGCCAAGAGGCATGCTCTGGAGTCCTGGAGACAGCTGGTGGAAATCATCCTCACTGCCTGCCCCCAGGACCTCATCCAGGCTGAGGACAGGCAGCTGATTATCCGGGATCTCTTGCAGGATGTGCATGACAAGGTAGTGCTCTGCTGGAAATCAGCCCGCTCCTTGGACTTTGTTGCTGCATCTTTTTATGTGAAAGTGCTGCAATTTTGATTGTAGTCCAAAAAAATGTTGTCTGCCTTTAGTATTCGTTTTAGTTTTCTGATTGCTGGTATGCTGATAGAAGAGACAGAGATGATACTTTGTATTCTTGCATAGCTACTGTTGAACTATGAACCATATATTGGCAGATTTCAGAGGCATTTCAGTATCATCCAGCATGATGGTAGTCTGGCAAAGGTGTGTGAAAAAGAAACACCCTGCTTTGATAAGAAACAAAAAACTTACTGAAGGTTGAAGGCAAACTGCTGCATTTGCTAATTTACTGCATTTAGATGACTCACCGCAAATCCTACTGCTGCTGCTTTTGAAAAATTAATGAGCTGAATGAAACTTCACAGTAGAAAAACGAAACATTTTACATTACATTAGAAGGGCTTTTGGAAGTATAAGAGTTTGTCTTAAAAGTCTAGATGTTTTACTGCTGAGTTATAGTAATAATTTTTGAGACAGACTAGAACAGTTACTACTGACCCATCCATTCTAAAAGGTAAAATTTAATGAAGGATTGTTGTATTTTTTAGTCTGCTGGGGTATTATTATTTTTTTGCTTTATTATGATAGTTATGTGGTTTGTAGTTCTGATTAATAGAGTTTTGTTTTGAGAAATATATATTAAAAAGTTTTATCTTTTCTAGGAAAAAAGTAAACTTTTTGGATTTTGTTTTTGTTACTACCATTATTTTTTTCTGTAGGAGTTACCTAAAAGTTACCTATTTATAGTGAAGTGCTGGTTTTGTTTTTTATTTGAACTGAATTAAAAAAAAAACCAGGAAACAAAGAAGGCCTTCACTAGCTGAAGAAATTTCTTTCCTACAATCTTTACAAAGAGGAAATTCCAGACTCTTAATATTCTGGAACATCCTGGTGAAGACTTCTGTGAAGTTGAGAAAAAAAAATGTTACTGTCTATTGAAAATAATTGAACTACTGTTCAAAATTACTATATTGCTTAAAAGGAAAGCTCCTTCAGCATTAGTGATAAAGATATACCAGATTTACCTTCCAAATGACAGAGTGATCAAAAACAATGCATGCAAACTTCTTGTTAGTATTTTTCCACATTGCCTTAATGCTTACCTGATGCTCAACCCTTTGGGTTCTTTAAGTAGTACCTTCACATTTTTAATGGCAATAAAATAGCTGTATAGCAAAGCAGATACCAGTTATTCTTTCTCTAGCTTAGGTGTAAATATTTTAGTAATAAAGCATCTCAAATGTCAAGACATTTCTTCCCTTTCTGCTATCCAGATTTGATTATAAGTCTGCCTGTGATTTATGTAAAAAAATCCAGAAGGCTAATGGTCTTCTCAATTAAAATATGTTCAACTCAGGTTTCTAAACAAGTTTCTGACATTACTGATTTTTATGTGTTTTACATACTGTCATGTTAATGAAATCCTTGTGCATACATAAATTTAATTGTTGTGAGAGGCTAATTTAACTACTTTAATGACTCATTAAATCAGACACTTTTAAACATTTTTTTTTTCTCTTTTGCCTTTTTTTGGTCTTTCTACTTCTGTATTAAGATCCTTGATGATGATGCAGCTCAGGAGTTGATGCCGGTGGTGGCAGGGGCTGTGTTCACCCTGACTGCCCACCTGAGCCAGTCTGTGAAAACGGAGCAGAAACAGCCACTTGCACTCTCCATGGCAGGACAATCCCAGTATGCCTTGATGCTGGATGGTTCTTTTACCTCATCACCTGGCTCTGAGAGCATATCCATGGGTTTTGCTTCTGTTGGTGACTCCTCCCTCCACATCATCTTAAAAAAGCTGCTGGATTTCATTTTGAAAACAGGTGTGTTGACTTCTGCAGTGCGTGTACGTGAATTCCAACTGCCAAGAGTAAAAAGATGGGCTGAGCTGCTTTCAGATACTGCAGTGAAGATTTTTGTTGCAGTCAGTTAGGTGGATCTTACATGATTAGTATAGATGTAAGCAATGTTAAAAACAAAATTAGCAAACACTTTAAAAAAAATCGGGACAGCAAACAGAAGAGAAATATGTAAATGACTATAAGAAGAATTTCATATTTTCATTCTTTTGGAACAGCATAAACTTGCTGAATTTACTCATAAATACGCTTTTATGCAAACAGTAGAACTTCACCTTAAGGAATCTAGTTTTATTTACTTTTGCCAGCACTGCCATAGGAAAGTTAAATTAGGTGCCAGTGGAAGATGGTGTTATGGAATTTACATTTGTTTGGTTTTAATTGTGAATGTTTCTTGTTAACAGGTGGTGGCTTCCAGAGAGTGAGGACACACCTTTATGGATCACTGCTTTATTATTTGCAGATTGCCCAGAGACCAGATGAACCAGACACTTTAGAAGCAGGTATGGTCCAACTGTATTTGGAAAAGAGTTATTAAACCCTGGAGGGTACAGTTTCTGCATGCTGAGTTGTCTTCTGGAAATAGATGGAAAACATCTTGCTCTAAGAGCCTCTGAAATAAATTGCTTATGTCTTCACATCTTTATGTACATTCATACCATAGTGATCCTGTTTAAAAAAACCTAAAACAAATTCCAAAGCAAAAAAAGCGCAAAACACCAACCACACAAAAAACCTCAAAACAAACCCCAAGGTTTGTTTATAATTTCATACCCTTTCTCTTCCTTTATCTGAAGATCTCCCTAGGGGGGGAACAAACACAAAAGCCTCACACATACCCCACCACCATCCCCTCCTAAAAAAATAAGCAAAAAATAAGCCAACCAGAGTTGCTGTTAATCCTTGAGTGCTTATGGTAAATACCACATTCTCTCTGTGAATGGCTAAAATACTTGAATTATTAGTATTTCTAATAATTGTTCAGACAGGAATTGAGAAGAAATCTTGGAGCTAGTTACCTGCATGCAGACTTTTACTTGGCCTGGGTTTTGAGCTACAGTAGTAAAAGGAAAAAAAACAAACTATGAATTTGTTATGACCCCTTTGAAATGTCTGACTGACTTTGGTTTCATTCTCTCTCATTTAAGTCACATTGTTAATTTAGCTCACACTGAATTCTTTGGTCCCAGTAAAAGTTCATAGCATAGAATCTTAGGATGGTTTGGGTTGGAAGGGACCTTTAAAATTATTTCATTCTAACCTCCTGCCATGGGCAGGGACGCCAGACCAGGTTGCTCTAAGCCTCATCCAACCTGGCCTTGAACACTTCCAGTTTTAGGCCTATTAGTTTATCTATGTAACAAGTACTGAACATTTGAATTATTTTAAGCAGACTATTTACAAGGGTGTGTATATATACAGGATAACACTTTTTGCTCTGGCTGGTCTGTGTGATATTCAAGGAAGGGTGGATTTGTAGAACATCTGCAGTTCATTTAAAAACCCTTGACTTTGTTTGGGGCATTTCTGTTGCGAGGCGTAGAGAGAATGCCCTGATGGATGTAGCTAAGTTAATGCTAAGATGCCTATCTTTGAATGTTTTCATTTTTTGTTTTATTTGCTTTTTACAGCTAAAAAAACTATGTGGGAACATTTGACAGCTCCTGAAGATATGTTTAGTAAATTGCAACGGGAAAACATGGCAACTATTGAGAGTTATGGGGCAGCTCTGATGGAGGTGGTCTGTCGTGATGCTTGTGATGGCCATGAAATAGGCAGGGTAAACAAATCTATTCTTTTAAAATTACTGTTTCATTTGTTTTAAAGAACATCATCTGTGCAGAGATGGGAAGTTTCATGAGGTAGAACTAGAACATTTCTATAGATACAGGATCTGTTTCATGTTTCTGTCCTCCCACTCATCCTTCAAGCTGCTGAAAGTAGAGCCATACATGCATATTATTTTTTTTCTCAACGAGGCTGTCTGTCCTATTATTTAAAATAAGGGTAGAAAGCTCTGCTGCAATAGACATAGATAGGGACCCCTGTTGCAATTATTTGTTAGCATTTTAAAGTCATGGACTTAGCTTGGGAAGATGTGACTTCATGATGAAGTAATTTCTGATAGTAGCCAATAGCTGAGAATTTCCTCAGAAGGCAAACTAGTTTTAAATAGTAATTGTGCTTGAGGCAATACTTCCTTAAAATATTTTGCCTTAGTTATTGGTTCAACAATATCTTTAATGTTTTTTAAAAGAATAGTGGAGAAAGGTAATTGGCTCTTACCATACTAGTGTAAAGTAATCTTAAAATATTTTTCACATAAATGGTTGCAATTGTAGTGAAGAAATGCATTCTGCTTATAAGAAGCTGTTAGAAGAAACTGCTTGGCATTTCACATTTCTAGGTATTTATTAAAAATCTCATTGATCTTATATGTTTAATTCTGTTTTGATTTGTTTGTTTTTCTTCCCTCATCCCAGATGCTGGCATTGGCTTTACTTGATCACATTGTTTCAGTAGACAAGCAGCAGCAGTGGCTGTTGTATCTCTCGAATAGTGGCTACCTGAAGGTGCTTGTGGATAGCCTGGCAGATGATGACCTGGCTCTTCAGAGCTTGCTCACTCCTCAGCCCCCTTTGCTCAAGGCGCTGTACACCTATGAGTCCAAAATGGTAACAGTACTTTAGAAATTATTTTGTGTTACAGTGTTCATTTTTTAATTTTACTTCTTAGTTAAAGTTGTTTGTCTACATTTTGCATTGATTGTACTCAGAGATATTGTTAAGGAAGCTTTTCTGTCTGACCATTCAAGAGCACTCTGGCAGTCACACTTGTACCACCAGAGATTTTACCTGTTGGGACCAAAGCCCCTTCATAATGAGTGGCTCCAGTGACCGATGGGTGCCCTGCTTTACCCTCACCACACTCACACACTCAGACCAGGTTTCCTTACCCCAGGTTTGACCCCAGGTCTCCCAGGGCAGTCTCAGACATCTGGATCCTTAAAATGATTTAATCAGGGTGCAACACGGGAACAAGAGCCTGAGCTGGTGCCTCTTAGGAGGGACCCTGAACAAAGGAACCCCTGGGTTTTTGTACTCTCAGCAGTCTGTGTGTGTCAGTCTGGGGCCTTCAGCTGAGTCCTTGCCTCCTGCCATGTCTCTGAGTGTCCAGTCCTCTGGCTGGTGCCCCACATCCCTTGTGCCCTTTGTTTTGCAAAGGGTGGGCAGTTCACAGGCTCTTGCCTGGGGCTCCTGCCACCCAGAGCTCAGTCTGCAGCTGCACTCTGAGCTACTTGCCCTGAAAGTATTCCTTCAGGATATTTTACTAAAATAATATATTTGAAATGATGTGAAAATCAAGTGAGAAAGTAGACTTTATAAGCCTCATTGTGCATCTCCAAAACTTAACCCTCTCTGCTGTTGTGCAGGCATTCCTCACTCGAATAGCCAAAAGTCAGCAAGGTGCGTTAGAGCTGCTGCGGTCCGGCGTCATTGTGCGGCTGGCACAGTGCCAGGTGTATGACATGCGACCCGAAACAGACCACCAGGGGTAAGTGTGGCTGCCCTGGCTGGGGGGGAAACCATAACACAGTCTTCCTGGAAGCACATCACATCTTTCTATAGCCTCATGATTTTTGAGTAATGACTTGTGAGTTTATTCTTTATGTGTGTGTTTCTTAAACCTATCAGTTCAGTTTAAAGCTACCTTTCATTGAGAGGAAAATTTCAGATGTGGGTATGACGTTGTACTTGCATGCTAATTACTTAGACTACATAATATTGATATCTCAGATAAAACTGATGATTATTATTATTAAATAATTTATACTGTTATGTTTGACAAACAGCTTACACTGTAAACTTATTCTGGAGGCTTTGCAGTTTGTGAAGGGCAAAGTCTGTCCTCCACCATAAAGCATTGAGAGACCAGTGAATTAAATGCTATTTCAGGAATATTTCATGATGTGTTTGAAAAAAAATATTCACGGTTATATATTGCTTGGCAAGTTTCTTGATGTGCCACTTGGCAAGTTTAATACCACATTAGTCATTGTGAGGTGATTGAGAGAAGATCTCAGAGATAAAAATTCCATATTTAGGGGAAATTACCTGGGTTGATTTCAAGCCTTGGTTCCTTTTTTAAACTCACAGTTCTTAGTTACACAGAGAGTTGAAATGCTTTGGAAAAATTTAGGACTTAGACAAAGTATACTATTTGAAAGTTCCAATTAGACATAATAAGATTGTATAAAACCTACAGTACATTTGTGGAGGACTGTATTTAACAATTGCTTTAGAATTAAGTACAACTCTTCCTAAAATATTTGAGAATACCTAGTTTTGTATATCAGTAAGCAGGTATGGTATTTCTGCAACAAAGTTATCTAGTTTAGTGTAGCATAATACAAAGAAGTAATTTTCCCTGCTTACAGAAAATGTCTGGCAGCAGCTGTGTATCATAAATGTGTTGCTTTTCCAATAGAAAGTCAGTTCAGGTCTAGATATCTTATTGAAATACAAATGGGTTTCGGTTCTTGATTGATTGTAGGCTGAGGCTCTGCCTCACTAGTGGATTTCATTCTTCTTGCACTCTTTATCTTTTGTTTTCTCCCTTCTTTTTATGCCTCCTAAGAATGTATGCAATGAGAGATCCCCCAGTGTTCATTCCTGCCCCAGTGGAGCGTTACCGCCAGATTCTGCTTCCAGCTCTCCAGCTGTGCCAAGTGATCCTCACGTCCAGCATGGCACAACACTTGCAGGCTGCAGGACAGGTAAGTTCCAAAACTTGCTTGAGTACCACTGGTATTGCTCATTCAAAGAAATTGTGTGCCTTTGCTCTGACAGTAAGTTGTTTTGGTGTTTTTAAATCCCATCCTCACTGGTACACGAGGTCTTTTAAAGTTCTTCAGAAGCATTGTTTCCTCTCAGCTTGCCATTAAATTTTGAGTCATTCATATTTTCTCTTTTTTTCTTGTGGTGCAGGTTTTGCAGTTCCTCATTTCCCATTCAGATACAATCCAGGCAATCCTGAGGTGTCAAGATGTAAGTGCTGGATCTCTCCAGGAGCTGGCCTCCCTGACAGGAATAATCAGCAAGGCAGCATTGCCTGGTAGGAACTGCAGTTTTGAAGTCTCAACCCCATTTGCATGAATCTCAGGCTTTGTTTTCTGTAAAGAAACAGTAAGACAGAAGAGAATATCCATGACAATACAGATTTTTTTTTGACATGTAGAGCTCTGAGAAAAATCAAGAAATGTTAAATAATTTTTTCTTGAAGTAAAGATGCAGTAGACATAGTGCTCTTACCCATATGTATCTGACTTCCCATTTTCTTTTCATCATGCTACCTCACACTAAGTACTTTGCGTCTTGGAGGAGATTTACAAATAGAAGTGCTCAAAGTATCTGTGGTCTCTTCAAAAAAACGTTTTTATTCAATAAGTTCTATAACTGAGGAAATTAAGATAGAAAATTGCTTGTATACCTATTTTTTTAATGTCTTCTTTGTTTTTATTTGTTTAAAATATAAAGTTTCCTGGGGGAAAGCACTGCAAATTAGCATACTGCCATTTTTCTTGAGTGACTTCTTCACAAAGGGCTAATAATGATTGTGATGGATATAGTGGTTTCTTCTGCATGCTCACCAGTTCAAAATAACTTCTCTATTTTGATTTAATGGTTTTCTTTGTTCAGGAGAAATGTCTGACTACTGTAGGAAGGAGTGCAGAGCTGTAGGTTAAGCCCAGGTGCTTCTTTGCTTACAGTATACAGAGCTTTGCACAACAACTATAGTTTCCATGCCAGCCTCCCTTCCTCCTTGCCCTCATTTGATTACTTACCAGAACAGTAAGCTGCATGCTCTCATGCATCTCCTGGTAGCTGCATTCATATCTGAATGTTTTGCTCAAAAAATATGCAAAATACAAGTTGAATGTTTGGCTGAAATATTTCTGAACAATGCTTGTATTTAAATGTAATAATGCACAAATCTGTTAAAAAAAACCCCAAACAAACAGTTACTTAATGGCTGTGTCTTTTATCAGGAGTGCTAAATGAGCTGGACATGGATGTTAATGAAGGGACACAGATGGAGCTACAAGGACACATAGGGCGATTTCAGGTAATAAAGTAATATATTTAAGCCATGTCCTTTTAGAATTGGCTGCCTTGATGTGTTTCTTCCTGTTTTTTTACTTTGAATAGTAGCAATTGGGAAAGAGATGTTTTCCAGCATCAAGAAGAATGTGTGAGGATTTTTTTCGTGGGAGTGGGATGGGGTTTTGATGGTCTGTTTTTTGGTGTCTCCCCACACTTCCCTGTGCATTAGAAAAGATAACACTTGACAGCATCAGGGTTGCATCAGGGACTTTGTTTCCCTTCCTAGTTTAGGACTTGGGTGAAGAGAAAAATTTGAAGCCAACACCAAAGCATGTGAAGTAATGCAGAAACAGCCTGTTACCACTTGGGCCACAATCATGTCTCCAGCTCAACAATTTGGTGTATCAGACATGCTAGTGGTTCATTTATTTGTTACTGAAGTAGTTTTTGTACTCTGCTTTTACTGGATGTTAGATTTTGTTTGTCTGTATAGGTAAAGGTGTTTTAGGTGTGGGAATGGGTAAACCTAAACTGTCATTGATAGTATTCTGTATAATAGTTTGCAAGAGACACAAGAAAAGTTGTGCATTTGTGAATTGCACTCATTTCTCATTGGTAGTGTTTAGGGTGCCATTAATTTCCAAATTAAATCAAGGTAACTTAAAACACTAAAAACTTACATTTTGTTTACAAAGCGGCAAAAGTTTTATCTACATCTCTTTCTTAATACTGTTTTAAGGAACATGTATCACTTAAGTGAAAAGAAATGTGCGCTTCATTTAAATGTTCATTCCTTACGGCAGCGCCAGTGCTTGGGACTTCTGAGTCGGTTTGGAGGGTCAGACAGGCTACGGCAGTTCAAGCTGCAAGATGATAACCTAGCAGGAGACAGAGTGAACAAGAGGGATGAAATTGAGTTGGCCATGCAACAGGTAAGGACACAAGATACAAGAAGCTTCAGTCTCAACACTTTGCCTGCTGTGCAGATTTGTTTGGTTATCATTATTTCGTATGGTAGTGGTAATGCTCTGCACTGGTTTTAGTGTGGTATAGGAGTCCACATTTTATTTAAAGTAATCCTTGAAAATGTATTTACTTACATTTGCATTAGAAACCTTTATTGTTTCGCATACAAACTGTGTATTTTGAAGGCTTAAATTGATAGAAATGTTCAAAATGAAAGCTGTGTATAGAGGGTAATGTCTAACACTAACTTAAAGCCTAAGGGGACTTAAAATTATCCAGAAATTCTAGCTAGCAGGTTTGGGAAAGAGGCAAAGTTGCAAGTCCTAGACTTGCAGTAGGAGAGTTTGTAACCGATGAGAAAATAAATCATAACAATCTGGTGGGAAGAGAGGAGCAAAGCATATTGTTCACTGATGTTTGTCCATGTAAAATTTAATGCTTCAAAGCCCGTAGATACTGTAATTGACATGCTGTCTTTTTTTTTGTTTCCCTTTGCTGGCAGATCTGTGCAAACGTGATGGAATACTGTGAGTCACTGATGTTGCAAAGCGCCCCCAGTTTCCAGCACACTGTTTGTCTGTTTACTCCCAGCCTGTCAGAGTCAACCAACCGAGATGGGCCTCGGCAGGGTGAGATTTTTGACTTGCTGTTTTATGAGCCTGAACAGTGTGACATTTGGGCTACTAGGAAATAGTGAACCTGAGGCTGTAGTTTCACATACTGTTTAAGTCACTTTATGCCGATACTGTAGCTGCTCACTCTCTCATTCTGGCATCCATGCTTGTTCAACCTTGCACTAAGCCAAATCAGAAACTAATCCTAGTTAAAACAAACAAATTGTATTTTCATTGACAGCCTCAGAAATATATGTCAGTAAAGAAATGTGTGTATGTAAATAAATAGCACAAGACAGTGGGAAGTCAAGATCAGATTTCAGCATCTGTGCTGGATTACATTATTTGAAAGTAGGACCTCATTTATGACATGTAAGATGTGTTTTGATTGGAACTCTATTACAACACATGGCAAGAGTTTACACTGTGCTATTATGCAGTTGAATGGATTAAATATGTAAATAGTAAGTCTTCTAATCTAGTTACATTTCACATTTTGCACTCACTACTGCGCTAGGCTGACTGCCTTTTAGTACTGCAGTCACAGAACTTTTTGCCTAGAATTACGTTTAGGTTACTTCTGACACAAGGGCAAAATATACTTGCCAGTGCTTTCCTGTCTAGGTTATTGACAGAGAGCACAGCTTATTGATTTCTTGGGCCTTTATTAGTTTTGTTTTCTTATCTTCAACATCTTGTCTAGATACACAAGCTCCAGTGGTCCCATATTGGCACTTGCCTGGCCTGGGCATTATTGTTTACCTGCTGAAACAGAGCACTAGCGATTTCTTCAGTTACTATGACAGCCATCGTCAGAGTGTTAACAAACTGCAAAATGTGGAGCAACTGCCGCCAGATGAAATAAAAGAGGTAATTGTTCTTCTGAGTCTGTGGTTATTGTATTGTACTAATTTGGACACAGCTGTAACAAAGGCTCCAAAGCATCTTTGATAAGCAAGCAGGTCCACTTCTTGTGCATATTCTTTTCTGTTGTTGGTGAAGGGGGTCCACAGAATGAGTGATTTAAAACTTCAGGGAAAATATTTGGCTTAACTTTGTCAAAGTTGTGACTTTCATTATAGTTGCTTGGAGATGGGTTTCATTTTTCCATTTTTTGGTCAGCAAGGTTATGCAAATTCAAAATAGAGAGTAAGGTTGTAAAGAAATAGTAGCTTAGAAGAAAGTTCTAGATATTAGTAAGTAATCTTATTTGCTTATTTCTCTTGATGTTCTGTAATTTGCTACTGTCTTTCTGTTTTTTCTCTTCCCATCACAGTTGTGTCAGTCAGTTATGCCAGCTGGGGTTGACAAGATTTCCACTTCCCAAAAATACGTATTGGCAAGGCGGCGCCTGGTGAAACTAATAAATAACCGAGCCAAATTGCTCTCCCTCTGTTCCTGTATCCTTCTAAAATTGAAATGACCCTCAAGGTGATGATCCAGAAAAGCAGAGAGATAGAAACAGGGTTTTTTTACCTGGATTTCTGACCACTTCGAACAAAAATTCTTTGCAAAAGTAAATTTGAAATACTGACAATTAACTTACAAGGGTATTGCTCTGCTACTGCCAGAACGTAACGATTTTCAAGTTAATAATTCCCATTTTGAAACCCAGCTAGAACTTTCTGCAATATGCCAATAAAGGAATTGTTACAGCCCAGCTCTTCAGTTTTAGTGTCCAGACCCCATAAACATTCAAACATGTCCAAATATGGTGGAAGAAATACTTTGAAAAATAATTTTGATGTGCCTGTCAATAATAGGAGTTTGTAGTCAAACAGCCAACCTTGCATAAACCTAAATCTCATAAACACCAGTAATTCTATGGAAATAACTGGTCATGCACAAAAAAATTGTCTTCAACAGATCAGAATTTTCCTCTGCAACCTCCCTTGGGAAAGATGTGCTCTTGCACACTTCTCTGTTGTCACCTGAGATGTTCCTGCCGTGCCTGGATTTATAAGCTCAGCTTTGCTGTATGCTGCTGAGGCACCTTTACAAACTGCATGAGCACTCCATACTCTGCTATCCTCCTTAGGGCTGGTTTGAGGCTCTGCAGGGAGATGAGGACAGTGAGTGTGAGCGATCCATCACTGGGCTATGGCAGTGCAGGAGGTGACAGGTGGTTGAGCTGACATCTTCAGCTGTTTCCAAGTGTGTAAATATGCTCATATATGTTATACATAATGTACAATCCAAAGACAACCAAATTGGAGTCCTTCACTGAGATGTGACTGCAGATATCATAGAAATATGTCTCTTCATCCTTTGGCGCCATCTAGAACACTACCTACTGCACTGCACACCCACTGACTCCCAAGACCCACTGCTGTCCTCTAGGATGTCATTTAAGAAAGGAAGGCTGCAAGGTAAAATTTCTCAAGCATCTAAATGCCTTTGAATACCTTCTTGTGATTAGCTTTAAAAGTGATTTCCTACTATTAATATCTTGCCTTTTATATTTAATAAAAGAGATTTTGGATTTGGCACACCTCTGGATATTCCACTGGAGAATTGGAAATACTGATATTGTTTACTCCCAGACTTCTGGGGTATGTGTATTACACATAACCTCCAAAGGAAAGTAAATGTAACTAATTTTTTTATTTCTGTCCTTCAAACTAACTGAAGTTCAGCTAATACAATCAGATAATTGATCCAAAATAGTGTACAGGAAAATATTTCAATATAATCTAAGATGAAATTATGAAATAAAGTTAATATTAGTGGTTTTAAAAGTATTTAAAATGTAGAATTATAGCCACCATTGATTCGCCAGAGGATTTTAAGTTTGTTGAATTTCATCTTTTAAAAAAAGAAAGAAAATGGAAGGAAATCAGGGAGAGTAGATTTGCAGAGGAGTGCCATGTTTTGTGTTCAAAATCTTTATGACTCACTGTTTATGTATTTTCTCTAAGCCGTTTAAGTAAAAAAAATTGTGTAATTTCTAATGCCTAAGTTTACTTTTGGATCAAATTGGAACGCTGTTTTAAATTTGTTATATGACTTGATACAGGGATAGTGTGGAGCAGCCAACACAATTTTAACATCTTGTTTTCTGTTGCCAGATTCCTTTGGATCAGAGCCAAGCTTGGATTTCAGTAGTGGACTGAATCGAGTGAGCCAGCACGACATAGACCAGGTGAGATGTGACAGCCTGCTGCAGGGTACAGAAGGCTCCTGGCTACCCTGCAGCTATTAGAAGCAGTCTGACTGTTGTTTTCCCACTTCTGAACAACCTGCAGTAACACCAACAACATAGAACTTAATTTAGAATCAGTGAAGCATTACAAAATTGGTTTGGAAAATATTGTGAAACAGGTGGCACTTTTGCTGCTGTGCACATATCTTTGAATCTTAATATGAAAAGTTAAGGAAAAAATGAACTATACTTATAAAATAATCATTCTTCTTCTCTTACCAACCAGTCAAATGGTGTTTTTTAATAACAGCTTTCCAAAAACACCAGATATCCTTGAAAGACCTGCAATATGAGGGCATTTTTCTCAATTCTCTGTGATGAAATTGTTCACTATGGGTCAGCTTCAGCTAGGCTGTAGAGAAATGAGATCAAAATGGTAACAAGAACTGAGGAGACTATAAAATGTAAATGGTAGAAAAGAAGTAATTTCACTTACACAGAAATAAAATAGTTTGTGTAAATTTGATGCAGAAGTGGCCAGAAAAAGATATTAATAAATCTCACTGACATTTCTATGACTATGCAGAAAACAACTGTTCTTCAAAATGGCAGTCTCAAGTACCTTTATTGGATCTAGAACTGTAAGAAAAGTTGCTGTGTTTTGTCATGAGGCATGTGTAATTTATTTTGTTTGTTCAAAAGTAAAGTATACAGTATCATCTTGGTAAAATACTTAAAATGGAGTTAATTCAGTGACTCTTTACATATGCATTAATGAAAAAAATATTGTTGGTGCACACAGACTCTTTAAAGAGTCCCTAAAGGACTAGGAAAATTTTAATTGGAAGATGTGTTTGTATGATGACAATGAGTGAAGAAGCTGAATTATAACCAGTAATGCCTAAAACAGAATAAGTAGTACTTATTAGAGAAAAACCCATTATTTGGAAAGCAGGTCAGAGAATAAATCATAGTGAAGGGGTTGACAGGCAGTGGATGACAAGCTGGCATTTCAGGAAGAAAAGATTTTGTATTAATGACTGCATCAAATCTCTGTTTCTCAGCTTCAGATTGAAGCCACAAACAGCTTTGGTGAATCTCTGCAGAAGAAGCTCCTGGACATTGAGGGTTTATACTCCAAGATTCGCTCGCGGTACACCTTTATTCAAGCTCTCGTTAGACGCATCCGTGGTCTCCTAAGGATATCAAGGACCTAAAAGGCACTTGGTAGATGCTGCTTGCCCAGTGAAGCTGTGTACTAGGGCAGGCCTTCTGGGTCATTGCATTTTATAGATCAGACATTTTTTAAGTACTGCCAAAATTATTTTGTTACTTTTTTTTATCCCTGTGGATGAGTTTTGTGTATTCTTTCCTACTGCTCCCAACATGACATAAAAATAAAGGATTCTTTTCAACTGAGTTATGAATAATGTAAAATTTCAAGCAAGAAAGAATTCTAATGGAGGGCCTCAAGGAAACAGGAAGTTCTGCAGCTGTGATGATACTACATTTGTTGATGCTTTCAGAAAAAACTAAAACATCTTTGTCTGTGTTGTTCCCGTTTCACACAGAGATTTAATGAAACCAGTGAGTTCATGTGTCATCACTTGCAGACTGATTACTGTGGTGTGGATTTTATATTCATTTTGCACTGTGAACTGCTAATTTCTGCTTCCCCTCGTCCTACCTTTTATTCAGCTGGAAGAAGTACAAGCTGCTTCTCTTTGAATAAGTTTAAATGAGAAAAGTGATAAAAGTCATGGCAGGTAACTGCTATAGGTTTGGTTCTTGTGGCTGGGGGAGTAAAGGTTTCTGTGCTTTTCTTGCTTCAACACAAGTATAAGGACAGAATGAAGTGCATGGGGAGGAAGCCAGTAATCATGAATGGTAGGTTGGTTCTACAATTAGATTGTTCTCCTATGAGATTTTCATATATCCCTGTATTTTCTGTAAAAAAGCTATTAAAAAAAGCATAATCATTGATTATTGACATGAGATCTGTTGCACTTCTCCCTTAACTCAGTCTGAGTTTACGGCCCAGCTCATGTGTGCCTTGTACATTGTTTCCTCTGAGTTCTCATTATGTAATGGTTCACATTTTTTATGATTTCATATTTACTTATCTATGCAACCGTATTACATGGCTGACATAATTTGTATGCAGGGATGACGACAGTGCTGCTGTCAAGTGAGCCTGTTAGCTAATCCATAGGAGCAGCTTGCTATCAGCGTTTTACACAGCTGAACTTTGTTCACTTCCAGCCGGGAATGTTTCTTGTCCCTAACCCAGGGACGGTGCTGGCTCCGAGGTCTCCCCCACGCCGCCCTCATGCAGCAGGCGGTGGTTCGGCGCGGTCGGTTGTGCGGCCGCGGCTCCCGTTCGCCGCCCGGCTCTGGGGTCAGCGCGGAGGCCCCGGGCCGGTGACGCCGCCGGGCCCCGCCCGCCGCGCGCTCCCGCCGCCGCAGATTCGCCACGCGCGGGCCCCGGGGCCGCGGCTTTTATTCTCCAGACCTTTCTCCCCGCTCTGATTCCCGCCCGGGCGTGTCCAGGAAGGGCTCGGCGAGGGTCCCCCTCCCAGGCCGTTCTCTCCGCGCCGGGGGCGCGGCCGGGCTCCGTGTGTCGAAACGGCGGCGGGCGCGGAGCGCTTTGTTTACTCGCCGCGGAGTCCGACGTGGAGCCGGGCGGAGGCGGCAGGGCCAGCGCGGCGAGGGCAGCGGAGCGGGGCGGGCCGGAGCGCCGGCGGAGCGGCTCGACATGGGTGAGGAGCGGGTGGGAAGCGGCTGCCCGAGGGGAGCCGTCCATCAGGACCCTTCCCTGCGGCGGGGAGGGCGGACGGGTCGGTGCTGAGCCCTCCCGCGGGTCTCCAGCCCGCAGGCGGCGGCAGAGCGGGCTGAGGGCCGCGCTTGGCGATGCCCACCGCCCTCAGGCCCGGCCCTGCCCGCGGGCCGGCTGTCCGGGAACCGGGCAGTGGCCGGAGGCCGCCCTGGGGCTGCCTTGCCGTGGGGAATGGTCCCCGAGCAGCCGCAGGAGGGTGTGCTCGGTCACGTCCTCAGGTGCTGTACTCCTGACACCTGGCAAAATTAAACTGTGAATCGAGTCTGTAATGGGCTGCTGATGAGAGCGGATTAGGAGAGGAGGTCCTGCAGACCGGTAAATGAAGTAGAGGGTATTTTAAGGAGAGGCCCTTAATCCGAGGGTTGAGTTGTTGAGGTGAACCTGCCCTGTTGCAGATGGTGTTTGAGCAGTGTTTTAGTGTGGGAAAAGCATGCACAATAGCGTATAAAAAGAGGGAGTGAGAGGTGTCTGGCGGCAAGCAAAGTTACTGACTGAAAGAATTTTTGCATCTTAGGCCTCCATGCAACCAGTGGTAACCTTCTGCTTGTGATGTTTCTACTGAAATACCTTTTTCCAGCTCAGTTCTCTTAAAGTTATTAGCCTGCCTGGCAGTAAGAGGTGCCATGAGCAGCACTATGCAGACTGGCAGCTGATGGTCCCTTATGACTTCTTGTTTTCCAGGTCTGTAGTGTATGGCTTCTGTGGGATGGGCCTAGAAGAGATAAAGCAACCTGTTATCAGTCTCAGTTTCCTGTGAAGTATAAACTTTGCTCCCTCCTTTCCCTGGAAAAGCAGATGCCTAGATAGGCAAACATAGGGAATAATTTTTATCAAAGCATCTTTCAGTAAGATTTTGGTCACAAATCTTCTTAATTTGTCTCTGGTATATTTATCAGTGTTGTCAGTGATTCTGGCTTGTTGGATGTTTCATTACCTTTTGCAGGCTCTAAGTGTATTTACAAAGTTATGATTTAACATTAGGTATGTTTGTTATAAACATCTTTGGAAAAAAAAAGTAATTCTTACTGGCTTAGAACATCAGCATTCTTTTTATTATTAAAAATCTAGTAGGCATAAATCAGATACTAGCCTGGCCACAAGTACTCTTGCATGCATTTAGAGAATAAATGAGATGCTGGGACAAGCCGGTTTTGAAAAAAAAAAAAAAAAAGAGAAGGACATTTAAAATCAGCTGCTAGACTTCTCTGTAGCATTACCATACTTGATTTGGTGCAGCTTTGCTGTTTGTAATGAACTGATTTAATAGGTCCAACTGATTTATACCTAATTTGAAGAAAAAAAGAAGTGGTTGATCCTGTGGAAGGCCGTAGACATCTTCTGTTGCTGAATTCTTTCAGGCTTCTTTTGGTCCTTGTATAGTCTCTGTCACTGAAAAGGTAGAGTCTGATACAAGCCAAAAAGCAGATGACTCATATTTTGGCAAAGGAGAGAAAAGGAAAAAATAAAATTGTAACTGCAGTGAGATTTGATACTGCTGCAATGTGATTTGCTGGAGCGAGCTACCATAAAATCATAAAATGGCAGCATAAACCAGGAGGACATGATGTTGATGAGCACACAGCCATCTGGGCAACAACCTGGACTTGTGCTTTTTCAGTGGAGAAATGACTTGTAGGGCAGCAAGAGATAAGGTTGGTCTGTCTGCCTTTGCATATCCTCCACAGAGCTGGCTGACACTGAAATGTCTTTCTCTGCTGGTTTTTGTAGGGGGCTTCTTCTCCACCATCTTTTCCAGTTTGTTTGGAACTCGAGAGATGAGGATTCTCATCCTGGGGCTGGATGGAGCAGGAAAAACAACCATTCTCTACAGGTTACAGGTTGGAGAAGTTGTTACCACCATTCCAAGTAAGTGATCTGCCCATAGGGAGAGTATTTGCCTGAAGCCTGTGATTTGCCTGTAGCTCTGACACAGAAACTTTGCCAGCTGAACTTACTACACGTTTCCTTCATAAACAGACGGACCCGATGGTGTGGGAGCCTTGCACTGTTGTATCTAAGAACTTTTCTTGGATAAAAGTATTAGAAAAAAATATTTTATGCTGCCTTAAAAAATTCAAAAAGCATTTGACCTCAAGATTGTTAGCATGATTTCACAGACTACTTGTGGTAGGTCAGCATTCAATAGATGGTAAATGTGGACTCTATAATTAGTTTGTTTCCAAATACAGGTATTATGTGAACTTCAGAGGTCATTGTTGCTGTACATAGGATGGTGTACCTTTTTTTTTGACAAGGGTTATAAACTTTTGTTTAACATGGAGAAGAAGAAAGCAGATTATTTAACTTTACAGTCTGTATAAAATGTAACAAAACTCAATGTGAGCTTTCAAGGGAGAAGGTGATGCTTACTTAAAAAATGCAAGTGATCTCACCACTTGTCTTGGCATTCATGCAGCCACACCCACCCAGTGTGTGTGCCCAAGTGTTCTGGCCATGATCACTCTGTGGAACATGAAGGACAAGGGGTGCTTGACTTTTTAATGTCCCTGTTATGTCTGTTGTGTTCCTCCTGCATCTCACTTTGCTCAGGCCTCTATTACCTTTTAGAAGCCAACAGTTTGCTGGGACTTAATCTTTTTGCCTGAGGGTTTTGCTTATTTCAGCCTCCATAAATTCTAAGCAGCCTGTGCCCACTGTTCACTTCCCTGTGCTGTGTTTCTCTGGGCTGGCAGGACAAGGAATGACATATGTGATACTGCAGCCTTGTTGCCATCTTCCAGACATCAGTATCGAGTCCTCTCCTGAGAAGTTGGTTCTGCTTTGGTTCTGCTGTGGCTCTTCAAAGAGTGCAGACCTTGTTTGAACAGAAGGACACATTCTTTAGTGCTCTCTTGCTGTCAGTTGTGTACTTGGTTATCACAGCAGGACAGTTCTTTAACCCTTGCTCTGTTTCTCTTGGTGATTTCAGACACACTGCTGTTGATTTTTAACAACCTTTGCATTTCTTACAAATCTCTACAATATGTTTACAATGTGGTTTTATTAGTTCAAAAGAAATATTTCTGCATTATTTTGAGTCATGTTTGTTGGGGTAGCTTTTCAAAGGGCATGAACTTTATTATGCAGCTACTGAAAATTTTAAACTGAGTGCTGTGATATTCTTCAGAACAACAGGAAAATTACCAACAATAAAATTGTTTAACTTTGTTTCAGCCATTGGCTTCAATGTTGAGACGGTGACCTACAAGAATCTGAAATTTCAAGTCTGGGACTTAGGAGGACAGACAAGCATAAGGTAATAGAGTTCTTAAAGTCAATTAACTTTCTCTAAAAAGTGCTAAGTTCTTGGAATTCTCATAGCAGGCATTTCTGAAAATTGGTTAAGTTTTAAAAAGCCCATTCTCAGGAGAACATATCTAATGGAATTCAGTTTGTAAAACCTGTGATGCACAGATTGGAAAAAACTAGCTGGGGTTTTCATTTGTATTCGGTTTTACTTTGACAAACAAATTTATTAGTGTAGTAGGCAATTGAGTTGCATTTTGAGAAAGGATGTAGGGGGTGATAAAAACCCAGAAAGATACTGCCTGGCTTTGCATTCTTAAGAGTAGTGAAGCTGGATTTAGGTATAGATGGTAATTTTTTTAGCAAGCTTCACAAGTTTTGTAATGAGTCATTAACAGTACCCTTGTATGATCCCCTTGATCCCTTTTTCAGTGCTTAGTAGCAAGGTGCAGTGTAGTTAGCTAGTAAGGAAGGTGCAGTTAGTGAGATAAAGGTTCCTTCCCTTTTTAGTTTCAGTACAGTAATTCTGAAAAATGTGTTTTGTTTTGATCCTTGTTAATTAATTGCCTGTATTAATTATTCATTTAAGATTTCTCTGGTGACCCTTCTTTGGTTACATCTTTAAACTTACTTTGCTTTCCTATCCCTCAGTTATGGATCTGATGTCCTGCAGTCTGATTCCCAAATAAATCTGTCGCCAGCTTGTCTGTTCTTTCCCTGTTTTCAAGTTGCTTCTTAATTATTTTTTGTTGTGCCTCAGAGAGTATTTGTACTGTCCGTTAGTTTTTGTAGCCCCTTGAAGAAATCTACTTGCCTCCTGGGGCTTTTCACCTCCGAGAGTTTTTACTTCCTCTGGGTGATCTGTTTTTGATTATCTAGCTAAAAGGAACTGCTGACACGCAAATGACACGACTGGAACTTGTGTCTCCTCTGCAGGCCCTACTGGCGGTGTTACTATTCAAACACAGACGCCGTCATTTATGTAGTGGACAGCTGTGACAGAGACAGAATCGGCACTTCAAAATCAGAGCTTGTTGCTATGTTAGAGGTAAGAAAACAAGGATCACAGTCATTATCAGTAAAATAAATTCAGAAATTAAAACCTTTTTTTTTGAGTAAATATGAAATTTGATTCAGTGAACCAAGTGAAGCTCAACTTCACTTGTGAAACTTCAGCCCTCAGCATAGCCCATGCAGCACTTCTGAGTGACAGAGCACTGAATACTCTGCAGGTATTTCATGGGTTTGTGCAGCATTACCTGGACAGTTAATTTCATGTAGCCTTGCAGTCATATGAAAATTTACCTGCCTGCCAGGACAGCTGCAGTGTGGCAAGATCAAGCCTTGAAGGATTGACAGTAATTAGTAATTGACATCCTACATTGTTTTGAAGCTGAAGAACAAATGTAGAACAAGGTAATGGAAGTAAGATCAGTTGAGCAACACTTCCTTTCTCTTTCTTGCCTTGCCGCCCAAAATACCTGCAAGCTCATTTAATGTGCCTTGTTAAATCCAGCTACCAGCTTGTTTCATAACTTGGGCTGGCCATGTTTTGAAACTGCTCCTATAGGAAGCAGTTTCATACTGGAATTGAAATGCCAGTATCATACTGGAATGGAAAATAAACACCATTCTTTCACTGAAGAATTTTCTACTGAACAGAAATCAGCAAACAAAATAATTGAGAGCTGCTGAAGTTCTTTTTTATTATATGTACAGTTTTATATTGTATAGGTTTTCTCTCCTTAAATTCCATAGAAGTCTCTGCAACAACTTCCATGATTTCGCTTTTTTTTTTAGGAAGAAGAGCTGAAGAAAGCCATTTTGGTGGTGTTTGCAAATAAACAGGACATGGAACAGGCCATGACTCCCACAGAAATGGCAAATGCCCTTGGCTTACCAGCTTTGAAGGACCGAAAATGGCAGATATTCAAAACCTCTGCAACTAAAGGCACAGGGCTTGATGAAGCAATGGAATGGTGAGTATCAGTCTAGTTATGTTTCATTCATATATCTAATTTTACACATTTGGTTTTTTTTTTTAAATAAGACTGGATTTGTGGATAGTCTGATGTAAGTCTACATGAGAAGAATGACTGGCTTTCTGCTAGAAGTATTTCTGCAGAAATGAGATGACTTTTCAGTAAACTGACTTAACCTTTTTCCTAGGTTGGTGGAGGCCTTGAAGAGCAGGCAGTGATACAAAACTGACCAGTGCAAGGAAGTGTCAGCTATAGCCAGCATCCTCCTTTCTGCAGTTAAGTATGTTCAGGCCACAGATACTTGTAAATAGATCAGATTTGAGTTTGACTTCTGTAATGTGGATGCCTCTCTTCAATTATAAAACTGAAATAAGTGAATGTGTACATTATGATACTCCATTTCTTACTTTTTGTTTAAAGAATGTACTTATGTTAATTTGTATGGAAGTCTTACTGGCTGAGAAAGTTGGTGTTTTTTTTTTTTTTTTGTCATCCCCCCTTCCTTTGGTGGTTTGGTGGCCAGCATATTGGTGTAGATAGAACACTAATAAAATCTGGAACTGTCAGCTATACCCAGGGTGTGCTGCTTCCTAGAGGCTGCTTGCTTGCTGCTTGCTTTACAGGAACAAGTCCAAGGGCTGCCAGTTCCAGCAGCCACGTAGCCGAACACCTGCAGAGGTGCACCTGCAGTGCAGACACACTGTTACAGTGAGGTACAGCGAGAGAGCACAGGCAGTGCACCTCTGGCTGCCAACATGGCATTCAGTGGGTGTCTGAAAGGAAAACCAGTGTTTTCAGCACACATTACTGCCCTGATGTGCCAGGGCTGTGACTTGAATTGAACTTCCACCTTCATGAGCTGTTGTTCCTGCACTCTCAGCCAGAAGTGACAGGTAAGTAGCTCAGTGTAGCTGCAGAAAAACTGAAGGACAAATCAAAGTCAGGAGTCAGACCAGTGTGCTCACAGGCAGAAATGCAATCATCACAGAACCCATTTCTTACAAATGAAGTAAAATTTAATATAAAATATCATAGTTGTTTCCCATTTAACTGTACATGCTCTGGTAAATATACAGGTTTGGAAAAAATTTAGAAGTTTTTACTTAAGATCCTTGATGAAAAAGGCCATAAAAATACTAATAAATACAATTGATATATGTAAGTACTTTTAAAAACAGTAATTAGTTCTTTAACTCAGTATTACTTTTCATGAATTAATCCTCCAGGAAGGAAAAGCCCTTTCATTCCACCATTGCCAAATCTTTTAGTGCATTACTTCGATGTCGCTTGGCCTTGTACATAGGACGCAGGGATTCTATCTTTCTCTTCCTGGTTTCTGCTTTATTCTTGTGTCTCTTCAGCTTCCTCCTTGCAGCGATGTCAGGATTTGCTACAGTCTAAGGAAAACCAGTATATTGTTAGTTCACTGACAACTAACAGCAGTCCCTGTGAAAATCATCAACTTCCTGAGAAACTGGTGACTGCTAAAATAACACATGGGTGGTGTTCAGGCTGCTTTGCCCTTCAGGTGAGGAGAAAACCATCCCTGTCAGCCAGAAGCTGTGCAAGAGGCCGATCATACACAGCTTCTTCCAAGTTTTATAAAGGAACTGATGAAACTGTCCTAATTAAAGATGCAGTTCTTCCTCAAACTCCCCTTCCTGGGCATCTCTCAAGCCTTTAGAGAAGCCCTATTTCTTTTTCTCTCAAGAGAAAGTGGAATCTTACCTGCAAAGCCCTCTGCTTTTTCCTCATTGCTCTTTTCTGGTTGGCCTGTTTCTGCACAGAAGAAAAGGCCAGCGAGAAGGCCTCCAGCCCCACTAACTTCTTGAGAAGTTCTATGATTTCTTGGGAAAGGTTCTTCAGTGTTGGATCTATTAAACAAAATTGACTTACTTTATCTTTTCAGCATATGGAACAAAAGCCAAGAGCACAATATGGATTCCTCTTTCTTTAATAAAGGATGGCTACACTGATAAACCTTGCCCAAACTGGTGCCTGTGAAATCCGCTGGTGCTCCACCAGCTTTCCCAGAGAGTAGCTTTTCAACCAGCAAACAAACAAACAAAGCTTCTGAGAAGCAAAAAAAATTTTTAGAACAGTGAAGTCATTCCAAAGATAATTACAAGTGGCTTTCTTTCTATACATAGCCAGTAGGCTTCTAGTGAAATAGGCTTTGTTGGAAATAAAGATTATTCCAGTCAGCATCCTTGGTAGCCAAATAAGGGCTGGCTTAATTGTTGGAATCACTAGTTAGCGGCAATATATTAACTACAATCACTGGGGGAAAAGAAAGATACTGGGGATGAAAAAAGGTTACAAAGAGGTGCAAAGGAAAACTGAGAGCAGGGCAAATACTTCCCCTGGTCTCTCAAACAGTTCTTCCAAGCTCCTCTCAGGAAGGACTCTCTAAGTCTTGCCACCATGAGCCCACCTTTGAGTACTAGTTTTTTCCTACTACACCACATGCTCAAGCTTTATCCACTTGAACACAGGAGCATTCCTAACTTCATTCCAGTCTTTGAACATGCAGGTTTCTATTTCAGCTGACATACACCCTCCTCCCTTCCTGGTATTTTGGTTAGGCAGCAAGCAGGTGAAATTCACTGATTACAATATCAATGCCTCATCAGACAAAAGGAATGGCAGGTAATATTTGTACTGGGGCATAGTTGTGATGCACATTCCTCTTTCAGAGGGAAATCCCTTACCTTGCTCTGCATAGTTGCTGTTCAGCTCCCTGTACAGAGGGGTGAGAATTGTTGGAAGGTAGGGCTTGATCCTGTCTTGCCCCAGATCCACCGAGATTGCTCCCAGGAACTTAAAGATGCAGCTTCTCTGAAAAGAAGTGTGTGGGACATGAAGTAAGGAAAGCTGGAAGGAAGCTTCCTAACTGAACTGCTACCAGAGGGCCATGCATCACTGTTCAGCACAGGAGGTGTTGTTTTAGACACCTGAGTCACAAATTCACTGCTCTTTCAAGGTCTTACTGCATCCAAGTGCAGCCTTTAGAGACACAACCCCTGCTGTGTGAGCTGGGACTGGGTTGGCAGCTGTTGACACTTTGAGCAACAGGCTTGTTCTCACTGTTCTCAACAGCTGAGGACACACAAGTTCAACCTATCTGTGCACCATGGGGAACCACAGTGCTTTTGGTGATGCTCTCCCACACCTCCCCCCTGCTCTTCCTAGCAAGTTACTCCACGCTGCCATTCCCCTGCCTGCATGAGGACTCTGGGCATTCAAAGGCACTGCTCTGTTCTCTTCAGCTTGGTGCCTTGGGGTTCACCACTCTTCCCCCACCCTTCAAGAGGCTGGAAGCATTAGCAAGGACAGGCACAAGCCTTTCCTGAGAGCCCCAAAACACAGTAGGTGTTTCTTCAGCACCTACTAATCCTCACTTCAGTGCCAGCTCACAGCACCCTCTGCCCCTTGTCCCCTGAAAGCAGAGCCAGAGCAACACTGTCCTGTAGAAGTGCCCACTTCATCAAAAGCAGCGGGACTACACTGTTCTTACCTTTAAAGGGACCTTAGGGGAATATGCTGCTTCTCTCTTCCCCATGACAGAGAGCTTCTTCATTAACCACAGCAGCGTGGCTGGCTGGCCTTTCTCTTGTGTGTCCTCTCTTTCTTCCTCTCCTTGAGCAGAAGTATCTCTCTCATCCTCTGATACCTCCTGCTCTTCCACTTCAGACCTGAGCTCTCCATCTGCCTCTTTACCTTCTTCTGAGGCAGGGGCTAGCAAGTAAAAAACTTTGGCCACAAAAAGTAAATTCTTTATAACCTGAAGTGTGGAAACAGAGGATTAAGTCACTGTGGGTTGCCTCTGTAAGAGCAAAGACTTGATGTGACAGAGGATTGTGCCCTGGGCAGAGAACAGCGAGCCCTGTACTGTGTATCTGTCCTGTGCCAACACCTAGGACACAACATCCCTCACATGCCAGGGCCTGCTCTGTGCCCTCCTGCAGCCCCTGCCCTTACCTGCTCACTCAGAGACATGTCCAGGAACTTGGACTGCAGCTGATGGCAGAATGCAAACGCGAGTTCCTTCATCTGGGGAAATGAAAAATGAGAAAGGAATGACTCCACTGAAGGGAGCTGGCAGCAGACACTCAAAGCAGTATTTTGCAGTCACCAAAGGCAATTCCCAGGGGAGACCAAAAGATCAACACAACTTCTGCCTGCATCTTTCAATCTGGAAAGGTATTTTTGTGCTACTGAGAGTAAGACCCCAGGAGAAGCCCCCTCCCAGCAGCAGAGCCACCTCCTCAAATGCTTTAAGTGATGAGGATTAGACAGCAGACAAGTGACTAAAAGAGAAACATTCAGGCCAAACTGAACTATTTTTATGTCCCAGTCAGGGAATGAGCATGAGCAGAGTGAAGGGGTAGTATGGACATCATTACCTTTTTGTCCAGTTCAGCAGTCAAGAAGACTGTGGATGCAGACAGCTCTGCTGGTGTCTTTTTTCTCTTCCCTGACTTTCTTTCCTTCCATCTGTTGACAAGATCTTCTGGCTTATAAGATGCAAACAACAAGCCAAAGATCTCAGTGGCTGTCAGCCAGACCCAGCTATGAGGATACCACAGGTGAGACTGGACATGATCTGGAGAAAAGAAAACCTCTTTCAGCAAAGGAAATTGAGAGCAAAAATAAAATGAGGCCACTCCCAACAATTTATTTTTATTGCAATATATGCTGCAATAAAAAGGTGAATTAAATGAACTGTGCTAATCTGCTCAGAATATAATAAAAGACTTTCTAGCAACTCAATCCAGCCAAAGTGAAGAGCAGCAAAAACCTACAGGTAGTCAAATGTCCCCACAGTGATCAGGCAAGTCATGTTTCTGCAACAACTACAGTCCCCATGGGGAGTCGGTGCCACGGCTCATCTGCCCAGGATGTCTGGGGGACTGGCTTGTGTCAGCTGGGCCTGCTGCTGATGGTCAAATCAAACCCCTGCAGAGAGGCCGAGGATGCTTCAGAGAAGACATGGAGCTGCTCTCCTGTCTCACCTCTGGCCAAAATCCAGGATAACAATGATTATCTGCTATCTCACTAAAGGCACCTGGCAGGCTGGACTCCTCAAAGTCACTAACCAGCCACATGAGGTCATCTGATTGCAGCAAATGAAGCAGTTAAATTAAAGGCAACAAAATGGCAATAACCAGCCTCATGTTTTATAATCTTGCACACAGGGAAATTGCTTGAATCAAGTAACTTCCAGGTCTTCACATCCTGACAGGCACAGTATTTAGAGCACTATTACCAAGTGTCATCATTTTCTGGCTGGTATGTGTGATCAAGGAAATCTCATCTTCTCAGGAGACCTCAATGTTTTCATCCAAGAGAATGTAATTATGGTGAAACATGCAATAGTTTCAAATTATTTGCTCTGTGGATAATAGAAAGCACTTCCCAGCAACTGAGACAGAGGGTGTGTTGTTTTCATCAAGCATGTAACCTTTTCCATTAGAAACTTCTCTTTCATTGCCCAATAACTGCTGTGTGTTAGCATTTTGCAGAATGGAAACCTTGTATAATTAAGTTCAGTCATTTCTATTAGCGTGTGAAAAACCACAAGGCACACAAAGAATCTTTCTTGGAGCACAGCTGTACTAACTCCTGAATGATACTTACCCCAGATCCTGCTCACAACATCACTGTGCTTGGTTAACTGAATCAAGTTGCACTCTGTGATTAGCTTTTTTACCAGCACAAGAAAGCTGAATAGCAGCCTATCTGCAGCCTTCTCCTCTTCTTCTTCAGTTATCTAATAAAATCAGCAAGTCAAGAAAGATACTTATGAGAACCTGAGGACAGTCCTGATTAGTCCTGGCTAAATAAATTTCAGATCAACCGTTCAAAAAGAGCCAGAAGACTGACTTGTACCCAATTCCCAATGTAAACAGAACAGAAGCACCTCCACTGAAGCATTTCCTCTGGAGACAATCTCTGCAGGAGATTGTATTAGAATCATTCTTCTTGCTTTTCATACAGACATGACTGTAACAAACTGCTGGGTTTCTAAATGCAAGCAATTACACACATTATGTCAGTGCATGTACTTCTGCAGATTTGATTCTCATCAGAGCCCAGCTGAGTGCAGGTTTGTCTATATCACCTGGGAAGCCCTGAGTTGTTATGACAACACTGTGTGTGCTGCCTGTGGGCCTCACCCTGCCTGCAACCACCAGCTGGCTTGATGTCAGTTGTCAGTACACGTCACAGCACAGGGTGTGATTACACCAAATTTCTCCTCACTGCAGGTATTTTATTTTCATCTCTTGCCAATTTACAGATCTGAGAGTCTCTTCTCTCTTGTGCAAGGGCAGCATGCTGAACATAAGTAACATTCATGGCCACTCCCCAGGCACAGTGACTGGGATCCCTTTGGGATTATCACATGCCAAGTAGAATCTGAGGCAGCCTTGTTATTCTGAGTTAACCAAGTGCACTAAAAAGATCTTCCATACAACAAAACCATGGTCTTAAAGTACAGGAAGTACTTTGAAAGTTAAAGCTGTAGATAACACTGGACAAAGCAGAGTCCCATGCCATGCACTCCTGAAATCAATGCTTACACAAATCTCTGCAGCTAGCAGACACATTTCCCACACTGCAAGGAACAATATATCTGCTGGTTACACTGCACAGTTGCAGGCTCAGGCCAGGTGGCTTTGCAAAGTTTTTTTTCCCCTTGTGCTGTGACATATGACATCAAATTTGGGCTTACAGGCAAAAAATAAGGTTCTAGGTCAGTGAGGTCCTCTTCAGAACAGATGCGTCTGTTTTGTGTCTTTCCTCAGTCTTGAACAGTTAAGTTCAATCATTAAATCTCTCCTACATTTTTTCCCTTTTTTCATTTTTTTTTAATTCTCTTCACTTGAGCTTCATGCACGGAGAAAAGTTACTTACATTTTCAAATCTACTTGGGTTGATTTCTTTTTCAATCAAAGTGAGGACTGCTGCAAGGCGCCGTTCAAACATTACTCCATCCACTTCAACAAACAAACCACATGCCTGGGCAGCCAACCTCCTGTGTGAGCTCTGACACACAAAAAATAACAAAAAATTAACTCTTATAATCAAATATTGCAGCTCCCAAGTGCAGGAGCTGGTAGCAACCCTTACTTTCTGCCTGTAGCAACAGCACCTTAAGAGAAGCTGGTTTTCAGAGTATACTGAAAAAGGAGATGCTGCCAGCAAGGTATAAAAGCACCTGGCAGCACAAGTTATCCCTGGGAATGCACCCTAAAACTGAATGCCAGAACTGCTGAAATCCCAACTGCAGAAATCTGGGAGTTACTTTTCAACTCTTCACAATGCAACAGGCAGCTTACAGTTACAAACCAGAACTGAACATCCTAGGATGGAAACCATGAAGTGTTGAAGAATGCTAACTCTACTAGTGTAGAGGGACAGAACCTGGGTTCAGCTAGAGGACAGCTTGTCACCCAAGCACCCAGATCCAAACACCAGATCTTGAAGACCAGGTTTGCTGCCTTCCAGTTGCCAGCAACAGAATGAAGCACGTCTGAGATAAAGTCAGCACAAAATGCTGGGATCAGGAAAGCTTTAAGGAATTTGCTCAAAACTCTAACCTGAGCAAAGATTACACTGAGCCAAAAGTGGAACTGTTAGAGAGCTGCAAAATGTAGCTGCAAGGAGTCTGTAGGTTGACTTAAAGCATCAGCAGGTCCCTATATTTGTGCAGCTTTATGAAGTTGTACCATTTCTTGCTCTCTAAGTCAGGAACAACTAATCCACCAACCCACCAGCTCTGGTACTAGCAATCTGTCACTTGCCTTAATCTTACTCTCCAACAGAGTTCAGACCTGGTCAGTGAAAAGATGAAAGAGTACCTTTTTGCTGTGAAACCACTCAGTGACCAGTGAAAACATCAGATCTTGTTTTTCATTGCTGATCTTACGGAGAAGAGATTTACATGTCAAAGCCGCCATCTTTTTGCATTTGGCTGAGTCATCATTTATCATCATCATACAAAGAGAGAGAAAAAACAGCCCACAGTATTTGTGCAGGAGATCCTAGAAAGAAACAACCATTATCAACCAAAAAATACCCAAGCAGCTTCTGGCATTTAAAGATAAAAAGAGGAGTATTTGCTGCACTACATTCAGGAGCAGTGTTAGCCCTGAGTAGGTTCATGTTAAGGCAGCTGAACTGCTAAAATGGGATGACCCTGTTGTTTGAGCACACAGGGAGTTTACAGCAGCCCCAGTCCTGCTCTGACTCTGACTTGCTACCATATCCCTGGGTCAGCAAAGTGAGTGTGAAACCTTAAAGGGCATTTTCATGCCCAGCTCTCACTGAAACAGGCTGAAGTCCTCAGCATTGCAGCAATAGCCAAATGTCCTTCTCTCAGAGGCTGCAGCTCTTTGCCACCTTAAAGAGTTCCCAGGAACCAATGTGAAATATTAAATCATCGGGCAGTGCTGAAGCACAGCTTACTGTGCAGAATTTCTCTTCCTTCCAAATTCTTGCTTGATTGCACTTCTCCCAGTGTCCTGAATGCACAGTTAAGCTCCAGCTGCAAAGATTCAACACAGCTTAGGATTTTGCCTATGTGATCCTGTATAGACACACAGTTATTTTTTAGCTTTCATGCTGATCCACCCCACTGAGAAGCCCTTCCTCTCCAGTCAGGCCAATCAAACAGAACACACCAGTTCTATCAACAATCTCTCATGAATATTGAAAAACCCTTACAGTGAGAAAACTCTCACTTTCTATTCCTAGTCTGTTTCCTAATCTGGTTGTGTTTCTTCCTGCCATAAATCACGATTGAGTTTATCCAAACTCCAGCTGACACAGCTTTATTTTACTTGCAAACAGAGCACATTAGGCAAAGAAGTACTGCAGACTTTCCAGCATGTCATTCCTCTTTTGGAGCAAAGCCCGGTTCTTTGGAGATAAGTGAATGTTCTGCTCATGATAAGAGATAATAGGAACTAGCAAGTGCTTCCAAAATAAACTACTTGGAAAGTGCTGTTACTGCAACCCACAGTAACTGCCTGATTCTTGGAACACCAGGGGGTGCTCGTTACCTGCGGGAACGTGTCGAGGAGGTACGCAATCATCTCCAGTGCAGATTCCCTCCCAGTTTCATACTCATACCTGGGAAGAAATAAAGGATTAACTGTTAGGAATGAGTTAATTCCCCTATGAAGTTGCCAACAATTTAACAACAAACAAATCCAGAAACACGCACTGATAGGGATCCTTCTACAACAGCTACCAGACCTGGCCTGATACCATGGACAAGAGCTCTGTCTGTCAGAGAATGAGCACAGGGACACAAACAGCCCAGGAAGTGCTGACTCCAGCCCACTTGAGTCAGCACAGCCACACTGTGCTGGGGAGCCTGGTAACTGCTGTCACCTTGAGCAAGGGAAGGGCGAAGCTCGGCAGGAGGTTGGAGGCACAACACTGGCAGAATTGGTACAGTTGTTTTAACTGTGCCTGCAATTGCATTTGAGATACTGCCATGGGACAGCAGTCCCCTAAAAATGCACCTTCCCTTATTCCTCCTGCATGTTCCATTTCACCAGCGACCTTATGATGACTCACAACCAGTGGAGGTGGTAAACCACTAAGCACACAATAGAACTTTTGCTTACAAACAGATAAAGAACGATATTAGCAGTGAAACAGGGATAAGAAAAAAGCATTTGCTTCATCAAACAGCCAGACTTGGGAAATGGGAAGTGTTTTACAAGTAGGAAAATAAAGACTTCATCCATGCCTTCTGCTCATTACAAAGAGCTTTTTGGCATACTAGAATCATTTTTAAAAACAAAGTTCTGTTCTCACAGAACAGTGACTACAAGTCAGGAATATAAACTCACTCCAGCTGTGCAAGCATGAAATCCAAATTGGGTTTCAGTTTGTCACCAAGAGGGTAATCCAGAATGTATTTTAAGTAAATCTGGAAAGAAAAAACAATACAGAGAGGAGTTAAAATAAACACTCAGGTAAGCTTGTAAAAAGGTTATGAAGACAATTTAGTGATGGAGCAGCAAACTTATGAGAATCATCCCTTTCATCCTGTTCATATTATACAAAGGGTCAACAACTGCTGCCAAGCTCTGTGTCTGGAACAGGATCAGTTTTTAAAATACTACAGGCATCTGTGAAGAGATCCTGCATCCTTCCGAATCCATCCTGTAACTATGAAAGCTACATTTCCTGATCCTGCTGCACCTATATCCTAATGCTTGAGACAAAGTAACCAGTCCTGTCTTTCAGTGGGTTTTACTTTGGAAAGAATGAGGAAGTAGAGGAAAGCAATTATGGATTTGTGGCAAATTTGCTTATCCTGGGGCTTAAAAAAGAGCAAAGTTTAGTTACACTGGCTTAAAAGCCTCCAGAGGAAGGATCATGTCATTGTTGCTAAGCAGCTCTCCTGTAGTTGGCACTGGTGAGGTTGCACCTCAAGTACTGTGTTCATTTTTGGGCTTCTCACAGCAAAAAAGACATTGAGGTGCTGAGCAGTAATGAAGCTGGAGAAGGGTATGGAGCACAAGACTTACGAAGTGTGGCTGAGGAAGCTGGGATTGTTTGGCCTGGAGAAGAGGAGGCTCAGGAGAGACCTCATCACTCCCTACACCTGCCTGAAAGGAGGCTGTAGCCAGGTGGGGATTGGTCTCTTCTCCCACATGACAAGTGACAGGACAAGAGGAAATGGCCTCATGTTTTGCCAGGGGAAGTACAGATTGAATATTAGGAAAAAATTCTGCACTGAAAGGGTGGTCAAGCACCAGAACTGGCTGCCCTGGGAAGTGGTGGATTATTCAAAACAGGCTGGAGGTATTTAAAAGAATTATAAATGTGCCACTCAGGGACATGGCTTAGTGGTGGATGGGGCAGTGCTGGGTTAAGGGTTAGACTCTATGACCTTAAACCTAAACAATTTTACAGTTCTATGAAGGCATGCCACAGTCTCACTATAGGCAAGGAGTCTGTGATTCTGCTATGCACCAGTCTCAAGAACTGAAGCCAGGTAACAAGGAGAATAAAGATCAGTAAAGAAGGGGAAATAGAGTTCAGGGTTCAGCAGGGCCAAGGCACATGTCTGTGAGAGACAGGATGGCCACATTAAGCCCTCTGGCCTGTTAGACAGCTGTAAATAAAGTGAGAAACTCTTCACTCCACCAACCTGCCTGCACTGGACTCGCACTGGCTCACTCTGACCCGTGATGGCCAGCTGGGCAACCTTCTGCAGCACATCATCAATTTCAGGGACAATCAGCTTCCTGGATAAAATAGCCTGAAAATGTGAAAGCACAGCTGGAGTCACATCATTCTGCTTATACAGTGTCTACAACCCAGACAACACTGGTCTCAGGTGGTACCTTAACACAGACTTTCTCACACACAGAAAGTGCAACTCAAAGGAAAAAAAAAACCAAAACAACAAAACAAAAGATGTCTTACACTTCACACATCCATATCTGTTTCTTTTGGGCAATACAGAATATCTGAGCTAATGATCAGAGATGTTGATTCTTTAGGAAAAACAGATCCAAATACGTCCACATATGCACTGTGTACAAAACAACCTCCCAAACACTTTTAAACAGGGACTACAAGTCAAACAGTAAAATGTTGTTGACTTTTCCTGTCTTATAACAGAGAGCTTCAACAGCATCTGCAGCCTGTTCCTGACGTGAGAATGTATAGTCTTTCACCAGGAAGCAGAATCACTGCTGTTCCAGTGGCTCACAGAACACCCACAGCTGCTGCACAGAAATACCTTGAGAAGACCAAAGGCAGTGGCTTGGCGTGATGAATCATAAATATCTTCTTCAGCAAAGCCAAGCAACACTTGGAGCTGCTTGCTTGTTATCTGACTCTTTACATTCTTCACAAGTATTGTTACACACTACAAAATCAAATTGCACATTGTCAGTACACATGCAATGCCATAAAATAAAGGTGCACACCAAAGTTTGACTTGATTTATACAACTTCAGCCTGAAAAGACAAACTGCTGCTCTAGAACATAGTGGCCAACACTATTCTCATCACATTTTGCTTTCAGATGGCAATTGTGAGACAAAAGTAAACAAGTGAATTGTACCCTTCCCACGTCTCAATTCAGTTACCAGGATTTACTCAGGTGGAACAAGATACTACTAAAATGAAGAAAGAAGGCAAACATGTTTCTATAAAGACATTTCTTCAGATACAAGCTGTGCATTTTTAGGGAGCAACTATCTTTAGGTTTGTATTTGGGAAAGAATAAGCAAGGCCACACATTCCTCACTAGCTTGTGATCTCCAGATTACCTCTCCAGGGACAGCTGCAGGAGGGATCTGTAGCTGGAAGAGTCTCATTCTAGAAAGCTAATCCTAAAGCAGAAATGAGCAGAGCTGGGTCTGACTTACTTTGAAACAGCTCACAACCAGGTGGAAATTCTGGCCTTTGGCTATTCCTGTCTTGGCAAACTCTTTCAGCAAGAGGAAAAGCTGCTTGATCAGTGACTCCATATTTGTACTGACAGAAGGCAAAGGGAACTTTAAAATCCATACCAAGGACTGCAGAGCACCAGTTATCACCTGGAAGGAAGAGCCAAAGGACAGCACGTGGGTACAGAGACATTGAGAGAACACTTCTCACTGTTTTACAGACATGGTCAGGCTATCTACAACAGTGGTAAAAGGCAGTTAGCTAACAAACTCAACCTCTTTCAAACCATTCATGGGTAACACAAGGGTTTCTCAGTTCTGAAAGCACTATCTGTGACTTCAATATTCTATAACTTTGATTTTATCAGGTAAAGATATGAAGCAGAGCTGCCTTCAAGACATGGAAAGCCCCACTCCAAGTATCTGACAGGGTACGAGGTATGCCTTCCACTCTTGGGCTCTACGCTCACTCAAACCAAAAGCTGTCCCAAAAAGTGGCTGCCTACAGTGCTAGGAATGAAGACTTTGGAGTTGGATCAGAAGAAACCACAGTTGTGAGAACACTGCTCCCAGCACACACAGGATATCATGAACATCCTCATAGACACTCTCTAAGTTCCTCTTATGAACGTTCTCTAGGAGAACTTGCCCCCTGCAACACAGAGCAGAGTATTCAGTCCTCCATCAGCCACAAGACTCCCTTGGGATTACATGTCCTCAAACAATTTAATCTGCACAACACCTATTAAAGCAGGTTTGAAAACCTGGTGGCTTTCTCTCCTCTTGCAAGTCAACTGCAAGATGACATTTGTGGGCAGGACCCTTAGTACAGCAGACAGAACACACAGACTTCAGCTCAGAATTGTACCTTGACATCCATAGATTTCAGGCAGTCTATAAGCAGCGGAACAAAAGGGTCTAGCATTTCCAAAGCATGTTCCTCAGAAGAATTTACTTTGGATCTCTTCAGGCTCATGTGCAGTAGCTGCAATAGAAAAATCAGGACATTCATCTCAAAGTCAGCCAGAACACAAAAGAGTCAAGTAAGGTCCCACAACTGTTTCAAGTTATAGTAGAACTTATGCCATATCTCACCCAAATACTTCAACAGGTACTTAAAAAAAAAATCTCTAAAAGCACCACTGGAGTTACAATATACAAAGTGAAGTTAAGGCTAACGGCTGTGCTATTAAAACAATATATCCAGAATACTTTCCTTTGCATACCCTTAACAAAATTTTGAATGTAAAGTTTTTTATCTGAGGAGATCTTACCCGAAGTCCTGAATCAACCAGGATATATGTGTTAGTCCTGCTGCTGACACGAGCTTTCTGCCCTCCTCTTGTGGGAGTGGGCTGGAGCAGCAGGCAGCTCTCTGGTTGCAGCCGAGGGTCTGGAGGAGGGGCAGCTTTTTTCCTGAAAAGCAGTGTATGCATGGCAAAAGAAAATATTCAGATATGAACCCTCTCCACAACAATCCTGCTGTTGGGAGTACAAGGAGCTGAACTGTGTTCAGCTGCCTCCCACATAGCAAGCAAAAGCAGGTCACAGATGGCCCACAATGAAATAAAATCAGTTTGAAAGCAGCCTGACAGACAGGACTCAGACTTGAGAACAATGCCACTATTCCAGAGATAACAAACACACAATCATGAGTATAACATCGTCACTTTTTTCTTAGTGGACAGATCAACTTTGGAAGTTCCTTCAAGCAAATACACATCCTGCCACTACTCACTGCTCTTCTTTACTGATCATTACATCAGTTACTGGTGGCTTACAAACACTGCTCCAAGAAGTCTGCAAACAGCAGACTTCTGGAGAAAGCCAGCCTACGTAACACCAAATGCAGGACACCTAAACCTAGCTCTGAACAGTGACTCCACCAGATGGAGAGAAAATCTGATGGTTCTTCTCATCTTCTGCCCCAGCAGCAAAGCAATGAAGTGAAAGACCATGTTTTTCCTGGTTCCTTGGCCCCATGGAAATGTTTGCAGCCTGCTTCTAAACACTGTTCATTGTTCCTCCATCCTAACATCCTAATGCATGTTATCAACTCATCAGACAGTGAAAAAGCCCTGCTGAAGGTCAAGGGACCTTGCAAGAGAAGACTCCCATGAGTTCCACAAATGCTAACTCTCATTACTAAGCTTTCTTTTTGCCCTGTAACTGCACAAATGATTTAGTTACACTGAAAACAAAAGGGGAATGAAAGTAATTAAACTCTCATGCATTTGATCAGCTGGATTTGAGAACTGCCATTTCTGCAAGCAAACCAATACCAGACCATCTGAACAACACCCAGGAACTCACTTGGCCTTCTCAGTGAGCAGAGGCAAATTTTCACTGATGAGACCATGACTGAGGAGGAGGAGGGATTCTGCATTCATGTCTGAGTTGAAGATGAGCCCTGCCATGATGTGACGCAGTGCCTCATGCACCTTCCGGACTATCTTCAAGCTTGTGGTGCTCTCCAGAGTCTGCAAAGGTAAAACCATGAGAATTTAATAGGACAGCCTGATGGCAATTATCTCTAATCAGAAATCATGGGAGCAACTAGATCAATTTCTCTCTCATTATGTTGTCACAGTCTCCTGCTCTTTAGGTGAATAGCATCCCATTGCCTCAGCTCTGCACCAACATCCCTGCCCATTGCTCCTGTCAGCCTCCAGCCAGTTCAGCTACAACCACCAGGACACAAGAGCTAATGAGCAAATCAGGGTTCCATTCCTGTGTGAGTTTGCACTCTGCTAAAAAATCTGCATCTTTGAAAAGGCAATTATTGCACACGGATAGACCCTGGATACATTTTGTTGACATTTCCTCCAAGCACAAGAGCTTAAACCACAAAACAGCCTTGCAGGACTTCTAAGCTCCAGAGGAAAGAGTGGGCAGAGGGAGAGTGCATGGAGAACTCAAAGTGGGATGTATCCACTTGAGCAGCAGTTAAAAGCTTCCCAGAATGCCACTCCCTGCCCTGATATCAACAGTAAAGTCTCACTGCTTTCCTAAAGGAAATTGGGAAGCCAAAGCAAGATTCCATAGGTGACTTCAAAGTAGCCACCCAGAGGCTCTAGAATCACCTTACAGAATTGAGAGTGGTCACAGTTTGTGAGACTGGCTGACTTTGCTTACCTCCTTCAGTGGCACAATAAGTTTTGTCACCTGGCCCCTTCCTATGAACTTCCCAAGAATTTCATAGGAATCGTAGCTCTTGTTTTTGCGTGCTTCCATGACCTTGGAGACAATACCCTTCACTTCTTTCTCTTCAGCTACATTCCCAAACAACTCTTGGTTGAAAATCTTTGGAAAACAGGCAAGAGGAATGATTGAAGAAAAGCAGGTTTCTCCAGTAGCAACAGAACAACACTATTTTTCCCCGCTCACAGAAAAAACAATTCTCCACATTTCCTACAAATCACACCTATCTTTCCTTTGTCAACACAGAACATCCTTGTTTAAGTACACCAGATGAGACTGTTCTCACACCCCTCTGTGGTGTTGTGACACAAGGACTGGGACTGCAGTCAGATCAATGCATCCCACTATACCCCATCCGTGTGGCCAGCTGAGTTCCTGGGCTCTGTGGACTGCACTGAGTACATGTCTGCTGACTTGCTCAGCCATTTAGAGTACAGGAAAACACAGGTAGGTGTCTTAATTTTGAATCCATCCCCTCTCAAGATGCAGGGCTCAGGATACAGCCCCAGAGACATTTGCCTTCTCTTGATTCCCATCTACAACAGGGCCTACTGGTGCCTCCTTCCTTGGCAGTACACACACAACAGCCTAGTTTGCCATCAAATCAGAGACAACCTACACAAAACCTTCCCCTCCTAGAATATGTCACAAGCACTTCATGATGCTTTTTCTTTTAGCTTTGAACAGCTTTTACCTCAATCAGGATATCCAAGCAGGGGTCCAAATCACCAGCACTGAGCCTGGTAGTAAGGCCCTTCAGTAACAGGTTCACGGTGAAAGTCAGCACATGGAGCTACAGAAAAAGAGAACAGATCATTCCAAACCTCTGCATTGACCTCATTAATCATACTGCATGGGGACACTCCCATACCAGAGACATCACAAGACACATACTGCACTTGAGCTTTCATTACAGGAAAAAAAGACACTGGGAGGATGATAATCTATGTAGTAGCAAGAGAAAAAGGATCCCTATCCCACGCCATACTGGCAAGAGGGCTGGAATCTCCTCTCTCCCCAGGGCTCTTACTGATATACTTAGGCTGCTCTAATTGATTCTTTCACTGTTACAGAAGCTAAAAGCCCATGCTACTCCACTGTGGTAATTCACATGAAAAAATATTCTTAACCCAAACCATGGAAAGAGGAAAGATGAAGTAACAGTCAGAGCCTTGGCTCTGGATCTAGGAAGCAATCCTTCAACTAGCATCACCACACACTGCCTGTGCAGTCTCTTTGGCAACTCCCCCCAGATACTGTTTAGCCCTCATGACCTTATGGAAAGATTTCCTCTAATCTTACTGGAACCAGAAATTCATCCTTCCCCTTCAGACCCCAACTCTTCACTAGGAAAATGGCTTAGACTCTCAGTTCTTCGAGGGTACAGACCCTTATTTGACTTGACTTTGCAAGGCAAAACAAAGACTGATGTAGGCATTAGCAACAATATTTACTTGTATTTTGCCAAGCTATTCTACCAGTGCAAAACAATTCCAATAGCAACTTCCCTCTGGATTCTCCTCCCAATATATTAGAAAAAAAGCCTACAGAGAGCAGAAGAGGAAGAATTTCAGCATTACCTGGTAGCCATGGATGAGTGCAGACCGCATCTCCTTTAGGATATACAGAAGGTAGTGCACTCCCAACACTTCCATGATTTTAATGAGGGTGTTGCGGGCAATGTCCCGTATTTCCTGAAATCTGTTTCTCAGGAATGTGCAGACTTTCAGTAGGATGCTGGAAACAAAGATAGACAGCTTTGGCCATCTCCAAGCAGAGCAGAACTAATTACCCTGCCAAGGAGGCTGCTTTTCAGGACTGTTTCACAACCACATCTGTACTCACAGCCAGCCTCACAGAGAGGTTTTATAGGCATACACACACATACTGCCCTTCAGGACATTCTACTGATTATCTTTTCTTTTTGTACATTATTCTTTCCCCAGCACAACCAGCCCTGCCTCTGCACCTTGATTCACAGCTCTGCTCTTGGGTCAGGATTTACAGCAGTTAAATGCTGAGGTGCAGAGGCGCATGTCCCTAGGAACAGGAATTTCCAGACGAAGGTCTGTTAGGATGTCCCTCATGACTTTAGTCGTGTATGTAACCACCGCTTGAGAAAGGTGCCTGCACTCCTTCCCTGCACAATGAACAGCCCCACTGGGATGTAAGGAGCCCCATTGGGATGTAAGGAGCCCCACTGGGATTTACCTTGGTAGGTTGGCTTCCATCACTTCCTGGGGAAGACACTGCATCATTCTGACCATTGCAAAAGCTAATGGAACACGAACTACCTCATCATCATTCACAACATTGGATTTCACAAGCTTGTGCTCCTCGTCTCTTTTAACCTTTTTAAGAGAGCAAGACATAATGCACTTTTAATATACAGAAACGAACTCTGGTTTTTCTCAACAAACCCTGTAAGAGGCCAGTATGGCAGGCTGCTCTCCTCTGATGACTGCAGGAAAAACCCAGACAGCTAAAGGACAGGTGAGATAAATCCCTGTTTTCAATACAGAAACTAGGCTGGTGCAAGCAAGTGGCTGAGAACTCTTCAAGAGGTTGGACAAAGTGAATCATTTCACTTGTGCAGTTTGAGACAGTTCTCAGCAGGGAAGTTAGGACACCACATCCACACTGACCAGAAGGTCTGTCAGTAATCTCCACAACTCAGCAAAGGGCATGAAGCCTTTTTTGTGCTTTCAGATGGTCTCTCTCGTTGTGCCCAGTTTTTAAAAATATGTTGCTTTTTCACTGGCTCTGAAGTAGTATCCCAATCCTTAAAGTAGCAGCCTACAAAGGACCTTTCAAATGTCAGCTCCTCACCTTTGCAACAATACACCTGTGCAATTTAGGCAAGATGTTGACTGTAACTGTTTCTTGAATGTGTTGGATCAGACACTGAAGCTCCTCTTTATTTCGGGGTAAGAACGAAACGGGTTTGGGCACTTGTTCAGCATTTTCAGGTGGCTCAGCTGCTTGCTCAGGTTCTACTGGCTTCTCAGAGAGATTCTTCCCATTCTTTTCTTCAACCTCCTCCTCTTCCCCTTCACTCTGCTCCACCTCCATGGCTTCTTCAGCCTCCACCACCGGCTCGAAGTCCACGGCAGCAGCTTCTATCAAGTAATTGCCAAAAGTACAGGTAAATACAGGAGAACACAAAACTTGAGCCCTTAATTGAGACTCCTGTGGCAGCTTGGTTCTACATAAAGCTCCTACCTAACACCAGTGACAGCAAACCACCAATAAGCACCAGGCTTCTACTGGGTAAAGAAGCTTTGGCTTGCTGGTTTCTGATAAGCACCCTCAGGGCCAGGTTTAAAGCAAAGATTTCACTACTCTCTGTCTGAACCCCGTAGTCAGTTGAGCAAAGGTCAATGTGCCTGAACTGCAGAGAACTGCCATTCACTTAAAATTGAGGATTTCACAAGGCAAGAGCTACTGACAAGCACAGCTGTGAGACATCCTCCTCCATCACCCAAAGGTCCCAACATAGGTAACCACAATAGTGAAGAAGCTGAAGATACAACTTTGTCCCATGCAATGGCAAGGGAAGCAAGGGGAGGACATCTTGGCTGCAGATAACCATGAAAACCACACAGGTTCTGGGCTGTTTTGGCTTACAGAAGCCTGGGATGGAGTGGTAATGTGGACATGATTCCCTACACCTCTCCTGACTTTGTCAACACACAGGAGGAAAATCTGCACTACTCCTGAGGAGACAAGTCAACGCTAGCTTCCAAGATGCCCATTTAAAAAAAAGGAAGTTGCTGATGTCAAGAGTAAACCACAAAACTTTGATTAGCTGCATTTGAGCAGTCTGAGGAGTGTTTTTACAAGCAGACATAAAAAGCTCACCTTGGTTGTCAATGGTCACAAGCTGCTTTTCAAGTGTTTTATGGTCAAAGTGAAAGGCTTCCAGCACTGTCTCTAACAAGCTGCAGAAGGAAAACACGAAGAAAGATCAGCCCTCTGCACAAAAACAAGAGGATGCATATACAACAGAAAAATCTTACAGGCACTTTTTGGAAAACATCAGATTTAGTGACATTGCACCATAAGGATGTTTATCCTGAAAAACTCCAGAAAATAAAAACTGGTTACTTCTCAGCTGCACACATATTCTGTGACCCAGCTCAATGTGAAACCTCACAGAGAGTGGTACTGGAGCAACAGAGGCGTCCCAGGAGCAGGGACAGCCTGACACAACTGCTGCCATGCCTTCAGTGAGACATGGTGTAACAAAGTAACAACTTGTTAAAACTTCATAGCGCCAGGCAGCAAGCCATGCCCACCTTCACTCGCCTAAGTCCAACTCAAAGCCAGCAATCTCTCACCTCAGAGAAGAGGCCAAAGTCCATGAGATGCTCCTAAAAACACTGAACTGTGCCTAAGCAGTCTTTGGAGAAACCCAGAGCAGCAGTGCTCGTGGTACCCACCTGACTCCCAGCTTCGTACCGATCTGTCCTGTTTGCAAGACGTGGATGAAGTGCTTTAAGTGGTACAAATAGGCTGACCACGAAAGGTGTCGGCAGACAGCTCCAACAACTTCAACTGAGGCTGTTACCATGTTTTCATGCTGCTCAAAAGAGAGAAATTCAGCTGCTGTTAGCATTCACAATGACCACGTGTCTGCAACATTCTTCATCCAAAGCAACAAAAGACAAGTAATGTCTAGTCTAGTGGGGATGCTGGGATTCAGTATTTTTACATCTCCTCCTGAGCATCAAGTAAGGAAAAAAAAAAATCACAGTCTATCAAGCAGATCTCCAGACCCACTTCCTCCAAATTATTCTGCACACTTTTAACTTTTCTCACATACTTAAACCTATGGGCTCACTTGTGCTAAGAAGTAAGAACAAGAACCAGTTAAGGCATCCAACCACAAACACATGGCACATTGCTGGTCAACTATAAACCCATTTCAGATGTGAAATAAAATGTCTATTTCTTTATCAAATTTTCAATCCACACATTTTACTGCCCTCTGGTCAAAGAGCTACTCAGTCACTCTACTGAGGGGCACAGACAGCACTGCTGCAGGGGCTGGGTCCTGTGCCTGAGCTCTAATTGTTTCAGCTTCAGAAGAACATTTCTGACAGTAAGCAAATTAGACATTTACTTCACTTGATAGAAGCAGGTCTGCTGTTCTCCTGGTAGTGTGCAGGGAACTACAGAAGTGTGAAACCTGGCTTTTAAAAGCCACAGGTGGAAAGTCTGTCCACACTGATACTACAAGTAATTTCACTGAAAGTGAAAGTGACTAAAAAAAGTCAGCCTTCAAATTTTAATTACAAAGCTGCTATTGTTTTCAGATGTCTCCAGCCAATTCCTGCAGTTTCTCTCTAAATCCAGAGAAAACTGTATTTATTCCCACCTCTGTTACTAGATGCAGACTATATTCCCACAGTCTACTGTCAAAGAGTATCACAACTAAACAGGAAGACAAAAGTTTGGAGGCAGAGGGAAGAAAATAAGAAGCTGATTAAAAAAATAAAGACAAATAAAACCCCAAGTAAAAACTAAAACAAAACAAAAAAACCTAACCCAAACAGTTAAGAAATCAACCTTTTAGCAGATACAGGACTGGGCCCAGACTGCTTCTGCACCTTCTAAATCCTCTTTCTGCCAGCAATACCAGCACAGCACTTTTATCTACAATGGAGACACCCACTTCACAAACATTTCAGCTGTCTAAGGGGGTTAGGTTTTTAAGGGAAATGCTATATACGAAATGTGAAAATATTCAAGTAGATGCATTCAATTGCAAGAGCCTACCTTAAGCATTTTTTCACTGAAAATTGCAGTTGTAGCATAAGGCATGATGTAGTTCTGCAGGGATTTAGAAGACAGCACAAGCTTTTCTTCAGTGAGCTGCTTTGCCAGTTTCCTCAGAGCTCGTGCTCTCCTGTGGATCTGAGACATGTCACATGGGAGAGAGTGAATGAGTTTGTGCTTGAGTCACAGCTAGCACCTACATCCCGCAGTTCTGAAAATGTCCCAGTTTTAGGTAATGGCATAAACATATTACAGTCATTTCTAAGGCATGCCTTTTTCCTTAAATCTCTGGGCTTTCACTAGCCTTTTGCCTCAACAGATATTCCAAGTCAATGGCATTGTGGATTCACAATCATAAGACTGTGCTATCTTGAGGTGTTAGACAAGGGAGGCAACTGCAAACAGCAGCTGCTGCAATGAAATGCAAAGACCAGAGAAAATTAAAGTTAAAAACTTGCAACTTATATGCAAACTGCATATAAGTACAGGTATAGCAAAGACTCTCTCAGATTGCATCTCTGAAAGAAGAATTAATGTATTTTCACACTGCAAGAAAAACCAGGCTTTGTGTAACATTTGTGTTGATAAGGTTTGTGAATGGGAAGGGGCTGCAGAGACTCCAGAGAGCAGCAGGGAATAGGGCAGAAAAAACAGAGACCCATTCCATGCCTGTCAGAGGAATGTTCGGGATACTGCTGACTGTGGGCTACCATAAACCCAATACATTTATAGATAGAAACATAACTTTGATTCTCAATCACTCCTGATGATGTCTACATCCCTCTTTTTTGTAACAGTATCTAATGACACAGGTTCAATTTCTCTGCAGACAACACACAGATGCTTTGCAAAACATCCCCTCACAGTAAGATGCTTTTGCTTGGCAGGGGAAGAGAGGCACTAAGAAATGCCTGCTGTTTTTTACCTGCATGTGTTTCATGTTCTCAAAGAAGTCCATGTCAGGATCATGGCGGTTGGTCAGCTGGACTAAATCCTGAAATTCAGGATTTGTTGGGAATGTCTGAATGAGGCAGGAAAGCAGTGATGTGTAGTCCTGCTGGATGCTCTAAAAATAGCAAGCAGTGAATGGTAAGTATCCCTTGGAGAGGCTGCTACACACCCCTGAGAACAGCAGTGCTGTCATTTACAAATGTTTCAGTCAAACGTCCTAATTCTTGGTAACAACAAATGCACCCATTATGGGCTGCATATAAATTAAAGCCTCCCTTCCAAAAAACGAGTTTCAACTAAGAAAAGCTGAACAACAGCAGAGAAACACAAGTAATTTCTATAATCTTTTAGAATTTTATAAGGCTTCATATTAAGGGTAAGTTTACAGTGGGTACCTGCACTTCTTATCCCAGTAGAGGACTTTGAGAACTCACCCAAAAAACATCTCATGAAGATAGCTGGAAATGTGTGATCAGATACCACTGCCTTACCTCAGTCTTACTCTTCAGACCCCTTCTCACAGACTCCAGGAGAGTGTGCTGGATTAGCTCCTTGTACTCATCTTCTGTGTGGCTGATCTCTGCCAGTCGGTGGATGAGACTGGTCAAGCAAAGGCTTGCGTTGTCACTGAGAGCCATGTCCCCGAGCTGTGAGGATGAAGAAATGGCACCACATGAGTCTGGCTCTGACACCTTTCTCTACCCAAAAGCTGGGACAGAACAGCACCACTGGATACAACACAGCGAGTCCTGTAGAGACTCAGAAACTATTGAGAGCTTTCCTATAGAAGATCTACTCCCAAATTAATGCCCAACCTACCCATCAGGAAAAAACCCTTTACATTTACCAGCAGACCCACACAACCAGAACATGCTGCAACAAACCAAAATCAGCCTTTCAAGCCTGTAATGTGCCTTTTATCCAGTACAAATGACCAAACAGTTCCATTGCTCACTGACAGAAAGTTGTGCTGCACTGTGCTTGCCTTTTGGGACACACAGATGAAAAGGTAAACAGACAAAACTTCAAAAACATGTTTGTAAGAATACCTAAAGATACTTTCTGAATGTTATGTGGTGCCAAAAAATAGCCAATGGAAGTAAGTTGAAAGTTAGATTCATCAGGGACACATGGTGCATATAGCAAGGGAAGGAACATTCAGCCAACCTGGATGGTGTAGAAGCAGTTGTGCATAACAGGGATGAGGAAGTCAGTATCCACTGTTTGCATTTCCTTGATGTGGGCTGTGATTGACTGAAATGCTGACAGACGCACATCAAAGTCGATATCATCCAGATGTCGCTGATCAAAGGCATTCAGCTAAGACAGAGCAACAAGTTGTTAATGAAAAATGACAGAAATGTGATCATACCATATTGGGAGAAAAAGGGAGCAGAGAGAAAAACTGTGCATACCTTAACAACATCAGTAATGTACTTCAACTTAGCATCCAAGTCAGATAAAGTCTAAAAAACATAAAAACCCAGTTAACTTTTATAGTTGTTAAAAATTTGGCTAACTCAAGACTTTACCACTTCAGTCAAAAAATAAATAAGCAGCAGCATTAGCCTTTCTCCTGTTAGAATCTCCATAAGAGCCTTTCTCATGTAAGTTGGAGGATATGTGTTTTAAGTCCTAAGTTTCCAAATATCTACACTGTATGTTTCCCGTGTTTTACTGCTAAGAATGTATATGTCACTTCAAAGTAATACAGAATATCCTACTATAAACTGTGAGAGAAGAATACAAATAAAAATTGTCTTCAGGATACTGAAATCCATTCTAATTTCATCAACATGCAGGATTGGTTGCAGTTTAAGTGCTTTGCTTGGCTTCTCTTACACTAAAGATCTTTGGCGAGGTTCACATCAACCAGGCTGTAAGCCAAAACTTTTACAAATCTTTGTGCAGCTCATTCATTTCTATCACATAGAATTCTGTTATTTTCACTTCACACAAGAAGTAGAGTAAAAAAGTTTTTAAATTTATGCACAAAGATAAATACTGCTATTACTTTGTTCTTGATCTCTTAGAGCAAATTTAAAAAAAAAGCACAGAAAGATGTAGAAATGCAATACCTGAAATACCAAGCACAACTTATTTCGAGACAGTTTGTTCTGGATGACAGAAAAAAGCTTTGCCAGTGGTTTGAGAAAGCTTGTAGGGTTTGAGCAATGCCTCAGCAAGTTCTGCACCGTCTCCAGAATGTCAATTTGGGTACCCTGAAAGAGACACATAACTCTCAATAACTACTGAGAACTCACAAGATTATTTCATTTCCTTGGGACGTATTTCAAGACACGAAGTGCACATTGCTGTACTTCATTCAGATCAGAGATACTGAACGAGAACAAAGAATTAGAAGGACACAATGCAATCATCAAATCTCTCAGAAGTACTTGCAGCCTCTCAATTAGAAACAATACAGTGTTAAGAGATGATTGTCAGCATGATAAAGACTTCTTTTATGTGTCTTTCCTCATGACTCAAAGGTCAGGAGAACTAATGGAGCTTTAAAAAGCAGTCTTTCTTGAATATGTGAGGTGAACATTAACAGCACCATATACTTCACAGAATGGGTCAGGCTGGAAAGGGCCACGGAGGTCAATTTGGTCCATCCTCCCTGCTCAAGCAGGGTCATTCCAGAGCACCTGGCACAGGATTGCATCCAGACAGTTCTTGAGTATCTCCAGTGAGGGGACCCGGCCACTGCACAGTAAAGCTCTTGTATGAGTTCCCTCAACAGCAATCACATGTGGTGCCCTAATGATTCACTGATTTAAACCCCAAAATAGTACTGTATATGGTTTGCCTTTGCCTTTCAACCAGCAGCAGACTAATGCAGCACTGCCCAGTACACCACACACACCACACACTCAACCACATAAATTCACATTGCTGTCCAGACCCTGTGGCTTTGGGGTGCATAAAATACACAGTGAAGAAGAGCAATTATTTCAAACACTGCAAGCAATTTGGTGGATTGGCTACAGTGTCAAAGAAGGTAAAGACTGCATTATAACTTCTGCAGACCTTCCCCATGACAAGGGGGAACAGAATCAGTCTGGGCACTGGCACCTCTGGGTGAGTAGTGCACATCAACACACAGTGGCACTGCATTCTGAACAGACTACAAACATGTGAAGACCTGACTGCAGGCTGATAATGAGAAATGGCATGTATATGACTTTTAAACAAACAAATAAACTTGATTAAAATAAAATCATATGTTTAGTAGGGGTGAGGAAATAATTTTAACCTACCTGCTCCATGTTAGTCTGATAAAGGAAAGGGATGAGAAGGCTCACAAGCACTGAATTCTGGCTCTTTTCTTGTATGAATTTGCTGATCCTGCAGAATTGGACAAGGTAATTTACTCTTTTATATAATTTCAATCACCAGTACAGAGCAAAGAAGTCTGTCAGCACTAGTGTCATTTCACAAGGCTTTGTCAGCCTATCCAGGCTAACAGAGCATACCCACCAAATTCACAGTCCCAGCCTAAGCATTCAGTTCCACATGACTGCAGACATTTCTGCACTTTTCTCTAACCTCAAGAGATACTAGGTTTGAGTACCAGCAACAAAATCAGCTAGAATCAACTTCTGAAAACTTATCACCTCAATAACCAGCCAACAGCAAGGTCAATGACAGATGCAGCAATTTACAACTGTTGCAAATTTTAAAAAGTTGAGACACAGTGTTTTTTAATTTGGAAACTATTACAATAAGCCTCTTTCTTCCTCCCTCCTTCCAGCTTTTTAACTGTTTCAGGCTCTAAGAATCACTTACTTGGAAAGTATACTCAGCTCTTTGCTGACTTGAGCTCTGTACTTCTTCTTTTTCACCTTCTCCATACTTAACATTGTTTTGCTGAAGTACTGAAGTATGGCAGGAACATGAGGCAGGACCAACTGGCAACCTAGGCTGAGGGGCTCTGTAAGAGATACAACAGTTAGCAACACCCAAGACACTCTGCTGCAAGAAACAGAAGGGAGATCCAACCCTATACAAAGGGGAAATTAGGATAAGGGAGGTTTCATTAGTTAATGGGAGCTATAAACATGCAGGGCAGCTGGTGGCTGGGAAGAAGCACCAGCACTTGCTGAGACCAAGTCTAACATGTCTGAGATGAGCTCAAAGCAAGCACACACCACTCTCCTCATAGATTTCAGTAACAGCCCTCATATATATGTAGGCTTATCAGAAGGCACCAAGGACATTCTTCTACAGTACCAACATCTAAAATGACTGGAGCATTTGTAGATGTGGTTTTCTTTATTCCACCACTGACCTCTTGTGTAAAATCAAAGCTGCCATAACAAGGGCACATGCTCCTTTCCACTAGCTTTGAGTTGCAGGTGAAAGCAGCACACTGATGCTGTCTCCACAGCATCAAACACAGCACACTACTGTTCTGTCTATTAACTCTCAAAGATGCCAGGTCTTTCCAGTCAGGGAGCACAGACTAAACATTAAAGTGATCATGTGCATACAGGAATGGGGCCTTTATATAAAGCCTGGTGTTAGGCACAGAGCCAAGTCAGCAACGCAGTTCTTCAACTTGTATCAGTCAAAGCTTCACAGACAGAACAGGTCAACATTGCTCTCTTAAGGAATCTCTCTGTGCTCAGGACTCTGACACTCAAACGTGGACTTCATCAGCCACGAAGCAAGCAGGACTTTACAGTTCTTGAGCACAAGACAAGTTTGTACATTGATGTTTCCATCTCTGCTGGGAGGTCCACTTCCCCAGTATTCTTAGAACAGCCTCACCATAATCTACCACCTCCATCTAAAGCACCCAACAGGTCTCTGAGAACTCTCAGGCAGGCATACCTTCTGTCACGTCTCCAGTGGCCATGACAGCACAGTCAGTCACGCTCAGACTGGAAACCTGCTCCGTGGGTTCAAAATCTGGGCTGTTGAGAAGGCTGTCAGCAATGTCCATCACAAGGCTGGATGTGGCCTCAGACAGATTCTTGGCTGACAGCACAGCAAAAACATTTGTCAGTATATCACTCTCTGGATGATCTGGCTGCTGCTTGGCCAGCAAAGGGAAATACCTGAAAGATTATAAAAAGGTTCACTGAAAATTAGGTTCAGAATTTTCAGCTTACAATTCTACTGTGCGAGAAGTCACAAAAAATAATGACCGTCTTCCATTTCAACCAAGAAAAAAGTGCACAAAAACCAGAACAGCATCATCAAAAATACAATGAATGGAGGTTGAGAGGTTATCAAGTCCCTTTTCTAATCTTTTCTCCACAGCCTGAGTCTTGTCTTAGTCTGCTCCTAACCTAGTGATGCAACATCACTTTTAACAGAAGTTTGTGCATAAGGTCTTCATGCCTACCAATGAGGTGTCTCAAGAGAAACACCTGGTACTTTAGCAAAGGAAAAACAGTGAGTCTGAGGAAGAGGCAAAAATCACTCAAGACAGTTGAGTTGGAACTTCTCACAATCAAAAAAAGCTCTTTTACAACTTTCAGTAACAGATTCTCAGTCACAGATTCTGTGCTGAACTTGCCCATACTCTTTCATAAAATAGAAAGTAATAGAGACTCTAAAAATACGAACGAAATTATATATTGTAAAACTGACTTCCCGTCTCACAAGACTAAGAAGTCATTGGTCAAGACAAATATATCCCTCAGAAATCAGATCTCCTCCTCACTTGTGAGTTCAGTTTGGGCTGCATATGTGCTTAGTTATTAATACATGAAAAAAGTAGCCTATTAAAAAAGTGAGTTCTTGCATAAACTGGAAAGCTTCCCAGCTGCTTTGACTGCTATCAAAAGAATTAGAGTCTAATGGAAAAAGAAAATACAAGTTTGGACACAATTATTCACAGCCTGTTAGTGTGCTCTTTCTTCCTTGAGTTTTATGTATTCAGAAGTACTTAGGCTTCTTTGCCAGAAGAACACTTACCTGGGGTTCTTACTCCAGGTGTGAATGAGTTTGAGCAGAAAAGTTGGAGAATACTGACTCTCTGAAGCCAATCTGCAGACCTAAAGGAGAGAAAAATCAGATACCAATGCAACACAAGTAAGTAAAGCCACTTCAAAATGTCCTCTCTAGCAAAGACCTCACATTCTACAGTTTAACTTTTTTATAAAGTAATTTCAACCTTTTATAAGATAATTTTCCAACTTCTTCAATATTTGTCAAATGACTCTTAGATCATTTCACTTCTGTTTATACAGTATTCCAGCTACCATTTTTGCCTTCTCTTGAAACTAGATTCCCACAACACCTCACATTTGCCACAGAGGCTTAGCAAACTCTCCCAGACATACCTAGAAAATCTGAAGCACAGCACTCAAAACTCACTCCTCCTCCTCCCACATTTCCTATGCCCTGACTGCAGCACCTGGTCTGTATCTCCACAGCCTCACTGGAGAGGCTGGAAATCTTATTGGGGTGGGATCTCCTCACAGGGTTCTGCATCCAAAACAACCCCACCTGTGTTTGGGTTGTGTTGCTGCTAACAAGTCTCTGCAGCAAAATCCTGGGCTATGAACAACAGCAGCAAACTCCAACTGCAGGTTCAACAGGCTTAAACCAATTTGCCCTCTCCAGTTTTACACACCTCAGTTCTGTAGTTTTAAAAAAGGAAAGCACACAAGTCAAAATGATTCTTTTGCCAAAACCGAATCCTCATGAAGTTCACCAGAAAAGACTCCAGAGGGAGCTTCTGGATCGTATTACCATCCAAGCTTCAAAACCATCGGTCTTCCTGACACATGTAAGGACAAGAGGCATTCTAACTATTTAGTAACAAAAGTACACCTTGTTCAGAGTTACTCAGAATTTGCAAACACTGTGCTCCATGAAAGCTTTAAGTGCTTTGCTGACTGCCTGGAACTGCAATAGCCTGAACTGCTCTGGAACTGCAACAAATGTTCACTGCTTTTCCCACGTAGCACCCCAGCTGTAAGAAGACTCCATGGACAAACCAGGAACATGCACTTCCCCATTGCCCAGCCCAGGGCAATACAGAGCTATATGCACTGCCTGGTACTTTTTATCTACTGTTTGTCCACATAACCATACTATACATCACATATTGTTACTGGTAGAGAAGAGAAACAGTGTAGGAGTAAACAAACACAATGTCTAGAGAAGCAGCTCTTGTTGTTTCACAAACTAGACCAATGCTCTTTAACAGGCTTTTCTGCTGCAGGGAAGTTGGGCATTTGGATACCTTAAAAGCCTCTATGGAAGAGCATGCTTGCAGTCAGTCCCTCTTACTCAGTTAACCTTTTCATGGACACAGCTTGCTTTTAGAGCAGAGACAACCCAGCAGCTGGTACAGGCACTCCCTGACAACCCCAGAGCCACTGCACTGACAAAGACAATATAATTTAATTTTAAATTCTGTGTTTTCTCTTCATCGCACAGCAGTGCATTTTCCAAGCTCAGAGGCGATCTGAATTTCTCTGATAAAAGCCACATGCCTGTGCTTTGTCACTATATTCACATGGAAGTCTTGTCAGGCAGGCTCAAGATCACTTAGCCCACTGACAGACCCTCCTGGGTCCTTCCTGCAGCAGCATTTGCTTCTGCAGTCCCCTACCCAACAATTGTCACACAGAAAAGTAGCAAAGTACACCTAGAAATGACTCGTATTATTTAGCTTCCTTGAAGCATCTAGGGAAGAAGTCTGCTTCTGTGGTTAAAGAACAAAGAAATGGCATCCATTTTATTCATACGAATTAATTTGTACTTTAATCTGTGACTTGATTATTCTAGGACTAATCAGAGAAGAGCCAAGAAACTGGCCTTGCACAGACACTGGGATGCCACAATCTGTCCAAGGCCACATCCACTCTAGCAATGGACAGAGCTGACATGATGGACTGGAGTACAGCTGGAGTTTTCTGCATGGTACATGTTTCAAACAAGTTATTTGGAAAAACAAGAAATACTTACCTGAGGCCATACCACAGCATGGAAAACTGCATCAATCTCTTCCACACTAAAGCTGTAGGTCTCATAATCAGAAAAAAACTCTGCCACAAGCTTGAGACCAAGACGTCTCAAATTCTTCAGTGGATTAATCAACCTAGGTTGGACCTGTAATGAAAACAACAAAAAACCCAGCCCAGTAAGAGCTTGGCAGAACAGCTACCAACTATTTGCTCTGAAATTAAACCAGCAATTGACTGACCACATCCAGACACATTCTTTGCAGAAACCTCTGTTGTTTTCTCTTGTAACTTGTTCACAGTAGCAATGTACATCTCAGAGCTGACCTGATTGTTACTAGAAGGGGCCTGCCTGTTCCTGCACCGAATCACTTACACAGGACTCCTTCAGGTCATAAAAAGTCCATGCTTATAGGTTTAACCCTGTAGCATCTGCCCCTTTTGGATGCAATGCAGAAAGCTACACTGCAATTAACTAGATTTCCAACTCTGACACTTAAACAATTCTGTTTTACACTTGAAAGGACGGAAATCACCTCTTCAAAGTGAAGTTGTACTTTGTACACTGAGATCTTCTGGGAAGAAATCAACAGACGAAGAGAAGGGGTGAGGAACAGAGAAGGAAAGAATGTGAATTATGTCTTCCAGTGGAGTCAGGTGGGGGCTATAGCATTTGGTTACAGGAAGGTGCTTCCTGTACCCATTTAGTGGCTATGTTCCACAGCCTTTCTTTGGAAAAACATTTCAGTAAGGGAATTCACTCAGAGCTGCATTCTGACTCTCCTCCCTGAGAGAAGTCTTGACCTGAGTAACCTAAATTATTTCCATACTGTGCAATGCAGCTCACAGCATGAGCACAAGAAGTAGTTCCACAGTGCAGAGGTAATGAACTTCAGCCTCAGAAACAACAAAGCCACATGAGAGCAGATGAAAGCCACTGTCTGATATTGGAGCTCTTTTGGGTCCCCATATCATGATCCACCACAAGTGGATCCAAGAATATAAAATCACAAGTAAGAAAGACGAAGAGGAGATGGTGGAAGGAACTGATCAAGCTCTTGCAACAGGACCTCCCGAGCTATGCTGAAAGTGTACAATGGAGTGCAATCAGCTTCCAGGTGGCAAATGAACTGTTTGAAAGCCCAAAGAAAGCACAAACCAGGATACTATTGCTAATGGCAATCTCCAAGTGAAGTCATTTTGGGTTTCACACTATCCAATCACCATGAGTTCTCTGAGATCAAGCCTTTGAGAGGACAAAGAAACTCAACAGTGAACACAATCACTAGGAAATGGTTGTGGATGCTGTGGGACAGACAGAGAGAAATGGTAAGCATTTCTCTCTCTCTGTCCCACAGCATCCACAAATGGTAATTTAATAACTTGTCTTAAAGTGGTCAAAGTTGATGTTTAATTCTCCAGGCAGTATCAGTCTGCAATAAATTACTCTCAAACTCCAAGAATGTCTTCTAATTATTAGTCAAGATAAACAGATTTCTCACACTCTTACTTGAGCTTTTAACAGCCCCTGGGCTAATGAACTGCTAAATTAAGTTCAGACAAACAACAGACTGTCAATCCTGATATTACACAACCATGACAGAATTACTGTAGCAACTCTGGCAAAATGTGGCTTTCCTAGCAGTTAGTGAAGCAGCTTTTAGAACTCCTGTCTCCTGTTCTCATTGAAAACATGCAGGCATATGCAATGCACTGCTGAAGTCAGACTGGGGGATGCTGACGTCCTCCAATTTGCTCATCTTCTTCATAAATTAAGACAGTTACCAGGTTCTGTGCAGCCTGCAGGCAACTATGAGACCTTGGATACTGTATGCCTATTGCAAGGATTTGCTTTGTTGGATAAATTTTTTTCAAAGCAAGTTCTAACCTCAAATGCTCACAGCTGGGTCTTGGCAAGAACATGCTCATGGTGACAAAACATTCATTCCCACTTGCTCAGGCCATCATCTCCTAACACCTTGCAACACCACAGTGATGATGATGACTGTGCAGTTTGCTGGCTTCCCACCTAATACATGAGCAGGCTCTGCACCAGCACCAAGAAGACAGAAAAGCCTGGCTCAGTGTTACATTTTCTGAGCAGCTGCCAACAGACCCCAAGTAGCTGGACTAGAGCTCAGGGATGTCTGTGCTGCCTCCCTGCATACAGGGCAGCAATAAACCAACACGCCCCACCTTCAGGTGCAACCAATCTTTAACAGGATGTTTTCCTCACCTGACCCCTTCTGCATGTACAGCCATTGCTCAGCAAGGGAAAAAAATCATTTCCACTGCTCTGCAGGTACCTGGCTAAGACCCAAATGGTAACAAGGAATTAGTAAGACTCTTGACACAGAGCTGAAGATGCTTCTAGTGTGCTGAAAGCATGGCTGGTAGTCACGTCCCTCCTGTGTCCCATGACAGGAGACACAAAGGGCTGATAATCACTGTGGTCATTCACAATGCTGAGCTCCTCTGAGGTCTAGCACTGCAACAAAACACTTCATGGACAAGCTTTGCTCAAATGTCTTCAGGTAAGGAACTTTAAACCTCTCCTTCCCCTGCTCAAATGTTTTATCCTTGCTGCCAAGACACTCCATCTTTAGGGCAAATTTCTACTTCCAGCCATAAAATGTGGTTACATGTTTACAACAGAACATTTCTCTCTCTCTCGTGCCCATCTCTCCAAAAAACAGGTAGGAACAATGCACAGAGATCACCTCCAACTCTTTCTTCAGTAGTTCAAACAAACACACAGTTCAAATCAGTTTTCTAAGTACATTAACTCTGCCTGTACTGCTTGAGCCCTGCAGCACTTTCAGACAAGTACCACTGGCCTCTATTTTGACAGATTTCTAATTGCTAAGCTTCACAATGGCATTCAACTTATCTTTATCTGAATCAATAAAGCTCTGTCTATATGTGTAAGCTCAGAGGAGGAGGAGAGAAAAAACTTAATTTACATGTTTGTATATTGTTTGCATGTACTGTACCTTCTCTCTTTGCTGGAGGATGCAGGATACCACTGCAGTCATGCAGAGCAGAATCTGTAGAATTTCAGGCAGGTATTGCTGGATCAAATGTCCCATGTTTTTCAACACAACCTCAAGACCATTGAAGAGGCTATGCTGACGCCCAAGAGGCAGGACTTTAGCTAAATCCAACTCTGACATACTTTGAAGGACTGCAGTCTGGCAAGGCCCTGTGATAGGCAAAGGAACAGCAAATTACCTAGGGAAGCACCATGGATAAACCCACTACGAAGAATAATATTTTAGTGAAAAATAGTGGAATTTGGCCCTAAATTACTGATCCTCACAATCAGATTTTTAAATAAGAACAGCTCTGTTTCTCCATCTCTCTGATATTTAGATGTCTCCCACTGCTACAGAATCAGAGCACTTTACAAGTTCTCTTTACTGCCCTGATACTCAGGCTAGCCTATGATCCCAGACACTATCTACTCTTGGCCTGCTACAACTTATTTGCAAAATTGTGGCAAGTTGTTCAGCTTTTCTGACCTTGGACATATAAAACAGAGTAATCATGCTTTGTAAGGAGAAACTTGGGGGAAACCTAGTCCTTACCAAGGGTTTACTTTCATCCCTTCAAGGCACGGTCAAGAGACAAACTGAAGCACATAACAGTACTAAGCCTATTTATCCTCCCACATCTCTACAGTCAGGGAATACCACACCCCCAGCTTCTGTGGCCTACCTACCATTACTGAATTGCTTCACAGCTTCAAAGAGCAGATCCAAGAACATCCGGATCTCTTCTGGCAGCGAGCCGGCCAGAAATCGCAGAACGATCGACATGCGAGTGCTCGCTGAAGACTTGCCCTGTGTTTTGCTCCCTGTTTTGTTTCTCATTCTGCCATAGAGAATTCTTCAAGAACCAGAAAGAGATTGCATTAGCTTTCAGCAAGCCATCTGTTTTCCAACCTCTCATTCTGTAGGAGAAACTCGGTTTAAAAATATTCTCTAGTGGAAGTTCTCCCTTCAGGTTCTCCACTGAAATCCTACATAATGCCCAAAAACATACTAGTGAAAGATCAGCTTCTGCTTCTACAATGGAAGCTCTGCTGGAAACTTCAGGTATAAAACTGGTTACCTTGCAGGAGAATTCACATCACTGCAAATAGCTGGCAACACTCAATGAACTGAAATGTCCTCACAGTTCTCTGTAATCCTTAGTAGAAACAGTATGTGCCAAAATGCTGTTTTTAAAGAAAACACCATTTGCATAACACATTATATAAATGTGTTAATAAGAAAAACATACAGAATATCACAAACTAAGTCATCAAACTGTAGCATTAAGCATGGGTTTATCTCAATTATTCAAAATGAGAAGCAGTATTACATCTCTCTGCTCATGGTACTCTGCCATGAAGCTTTTGAACTCACACTTGAGAACACACCTCATAAGAACAGGGATGAGATCTGGTCGATGCTCTGTTTTTACTACTGTGGTCTCCTCAGAAATACTGAAATGGACTATCTCTTCTTTAAAGCTCTTGTCCTCCAGTAGCCTTTGCAAGTTCTCCCTGAGAGTAATAAACATTATTTGAAAGCAGGTAGGGTTATAAAAATAGACAGATACACACACAAATGCATCTATATCTAATTACCTACCTATCTATCCTTGCTGTATACAAAATATTAAAGTACTATTTTCTCACTCTTTTATAAAAAAATATTTCAAAAGCCAGTTAATTCAAGCTAATGATGTAGACCAGTATGTCCTGGATGTATTTCAAGGAAATTATTTAACTCTAAACACAGTGTTATGCTGTCAGTTTCTTTGGGTTGTTACAAATCATCAGTACAAAAGACATCTCTGAAAATGATGGAACTAACACTACTGACACTATTCTGGTACAGAATGGAAGTGTTGCTATTTTTCTCTAAACAAAAAAGAGACACTGATCAACCTCAAGATCTGATTTTCTCTCTTAGATACAAAACATACAGCTGACTAAAATGAAACTTTACCTATATGTCTTCAACAAATACAGGACCCCAAATAAAACGGACCCCAAAGCAGGCGTCTGATATGATAGCAGGCAAATTCACCAACGCAAATAAATAAATAAATAAATAAATAAATAAATAAATAAATAAATAAATAAATAAATGCTTTTACCTGTATGGCAGTAGATGAGGATGCTTGTATGTCATTATACAGTCAAGAGCTATTCTCTGTACATTCTGGTCTTGATGAGACAGTAACTGCAAATAACAAATGAAAGAAAATGAGTCCCTATCTAGGAGGTAGAAATGTTTACTGAAAATAGTGAAACAACCCAAAGGCTCAGGCTCAAGCAGGTTTTGGACTAGCCTATTCAAATGGAAGCAGAATGTATGTGTTGCCATTAAAAAGCCAAGATGTACACGCACAACTTCCACTCATAAAAAGGGGCCTGGCTGCTGACAGTTCATATATACTTTTCCTTCCTACCTACATAGGATAGTTGTAATATTATGTTTTTCATAGATGTCTTTTGGACCATCATGAGTTTGCATTTATCATCAATTTATTATCACAGTTATCCGCTGTGTATCTAAGACTGGATTAAAAAGCAGACTACCCAAACCATTCCAAGATATCTGTATTTCTTTCCTGTGACAAACACAAACTACTTGGAAGACTTGGTATGCAAAGTCTCAGTGAGATTTGCCCTCTCTTGAAGATGACTCTTCATAACCTAGGCACTAAACAACACCAAGGGGTGGTCACAACACCAAGACTACCTGAGTTAAAGAACTGTTTGCACAATGCACTCAGGCACATGGTTGATTCTTGGGGTGTCCTGTGCAGGGCCAGGAACTGGACTCAATGATCCTGATGGATCTGTTCCAACTCAGCATATTCTGTGATTCTGAGATTCATTAGGACAGGGAAAAGAGGTTGAGAAATACAGATCATTTCTCCAGGCAGCATCTTTATCAGTTCTTCAGTTTCTTACTAAATAGCACAGCAAGTGTCATCAGAGGTCACTCTGCCATGACGTCCCTATGCCAGATGGACACACCAGCCGTGACAATGCATGTACTAAGACACAGAAATTCAAACAGTAAGTGATGAAATGATCTTCTTGTGCCAGGCTGTTTTTCCCACAGTGATTTGACCTTTACACGACTGCCCAATATTTTGCTAAGAACACAGCCAAGCAAACACATCGATCAACTGTTTTTCTAAGCAATACTTCGAGACAGACTGAAACAGAGTGGATGTCTACTAGAGATTGTCAAATTCAGGGACTAAGGAATGGAGCTTTCAACACCCACAGCCTCAGAAAACAAACTAGGAACAATGAGAGCAAACCCCAATGACCTGAACAAATCCACAAACTGGGAACCAACACAACCCTGTAAAATTAAAAAATTAAAAAAACAAAACCATTTTAAGGATTGTAAAATAAAGAATCAGAATCCCTCTTTGAAGACATACTTTTGACAATTCTTTCAGGGAAATCCCTAGAATCAAGCAAATTGAATATTCTTCAAGAAGAAATTCCTTTTTTGATGCTTGATAATCTCTTGTACATACTGGCCATACTCTTAGTATACAAAACACTATAGACAAAGACAGATCTCCTTAGATCTTCCCCAAATTTTGGATTCTAAATCCTTCCCCATATCCTCCATGAAGTGTAAGTGAAACAGATATACTCTGCAGCCACTCTTCCACCTTGCCAAAGACTACTACTTGTCAGCTGTCAGATCTGTTTGCCAGGGCCTGGCAAACTAAGCCAGGTATCTTAACCAGGTCTTTGCCTAAGGGGCTCATTTCAAGTGAAGCCTGTTAGAAAGTCCTCCCAAGGACAGCTCTTTTTTCAACTATCACAGCTGAGATCAAAAAATGACAGCTTTCCTCAGTATTAGACATGGCACTCAAATAAGAAAGAGTTGATTTATTAGCAGTATTTCTAAAAGTAAGCAGATAGCCTCACCTGGGTATACAAGGCATTCAACTTCTGCTCCAAAAACAATGCACGAGGATTTGAGAATTTTGAGAAAACTTGTAAGTGGGCTATTAGTTGCCTGCAAAACAAAGCAATAATTTTTAAAAATATCCCGGAGACAAACGAACAGGGAACTTAAGTTAAAATTCACTAACAAAAAGAAAATAAAACAAAACACAAGAGGATCCCAAGTCTTCAGCAGTATTTCAGACATTTCAAGAAGTGTCCTGCTCCCTAAGCAGCTCCTTCCAGCTGTCACTTCACTGCACAGAGGACACATTTACTTCAGCAGCACTGGGTAGGCTCAGTTTTTTCACAAGAAAGGGGTACAGTCAGGATGCAGCTTACTTCTCTCTGCCAACCCAGTCTAGAACACCAAAACTCTGTATTTATCTCTTTGTTTATTCACTTGTCCATAACTGGTGCCCATGTTGCTCCTACCAATGTGACGGGCTGCATTCAGCCACAGACTGTGCTGGACTTAACACTGGGCTGCAGGGACAGATGGGAGTCAGTTCCTCTAGCACTAGCACGGTCACCTCACATCTGCCCCACGTCCTCCTCATGGAAAGGGACAGAGAAGACCAGGATAAGTGAGATCTCCTCTACCATGTGTGCTGTGGGACTGGTAGAAGCTGTCCTCATTCAGCTGCTAATTTACACTGAATCCTCCAGACACTTGAGCTGGGCCACCCTCTTCCATGGCTGGGCACAGACAAGGGATGAGTAGGATGCCTTCCAGGAATCCCAGAGGGAGTCTGGGGCAGGTGCTCCCTGCTTCAGCCAGACCTCCCAGGACACAGGGTGCAGGCCCACAAGGGAGTCCTCCCTGGCACAGGCATGACCCGGGAAGGGAGGTCACTCCACAACTCATTAACACACCCCCGGTAAATCTTTCATGCCTTTGTTACAGCTACCGGGTGCTAATGTTTCCACTTCACTGCACGGATGCTCTGAGATGGAGGCTGGGAAAACAACAAAATATCTTGGACTGTCACTGTATTTTAATTGCTGATAACTGGCAGATACAAGCCAGAATCTAGGAAAAAAAATGAAACACCCATAGGACACCTGGGATGAAATGGCACTTTAGGTCACATATCAAATACTTGTATACTTGTCTTGTTCCAACATATAAGGTGACATTTTGAAGTTCTCTGTCATTACAAGGGCCATCCTTTGCAGAAGAAGTGTCAGAATATAAATCTTTGTGCTGTGTTTGTAAGGGATATTTGACAGATGTCATCATTGGGGAGAATTCATACAAAGAGCAACTTTCTCAGGCATTCAGCACTGCAACAATGACACTCAGCAACATGCAGCTTCAGCCTACCAAATAAAAACCTTGGTCCCTAAGAAGACAAGATTTATAATGGGTAGGAAATGGCAGAATCCCAATATTCTATACCTAAATATCTCAATATTCTATACCAGAATCCAAATATTCTATACCTAAACAAATAATCTAATTTTTTGAAGTGTTTGGCAATGCCCACAGTTTTCAAAGACTAACAGATATGCACAGAGAAGCCAGGGAAATCAGGTACAAGAGTCTCTGGAAACTTCAGAATACTACATATTTTTTGCTTAAGTAAAACACACCACAGACAGGTCAGCAGGTAATGAGATAATGATAAAACCTGGGCAACGTGTTTGGATTTTTAGTACTGTACAGGCAGAATTTCTGACTTGCAATCCACTGAGAAATGACGAAGCACAAGCAAAAGAAGAAAAAATAATATATACAAAACCACAGCTTGTATCTCAATGTGAGCTGCTGAATCTGCCTTTCCATGAGAGCAAAAGGGAAAACTAAAAATACTTACTTAGCAGCAGCTCTTCTTGTTTTCTTTTTTGGTACTCCTATACTAATTGGTTCTCCTTCTTCCTTTTCTTCCTCCTCCTCCTCCTCCTCCTCCTCCATAGCAACATCATTCACCTCTTCAGTGGGTATTTGTTTTGCTGCTATGGTACCACTAATTTTCCTTCTGAGATCCTGAGATGGAGCCACTAAGGAATCTGCTGGGTAGTACTCATTTCTGTGTTTAAAAAAAAGAAGGAAGGAATTAGAAGCATAACATTTCTCAAGGTTTCAGGGCAACAACATCAACTAAAAACCTCACCATTCTTATTGTAACATCTTACTATGTCCATCATACTGTCTGATATGTGCACACATATGCAAGCACACCATTGCTTTCCCTCCAGGGGCAGGAATTTGAATCAGCCTCTAACAAAATCAGTATTTTCCCCATCCTGGGGGAAAACACTTTGGTATTCTGTGATTCCAAACTAAAGTGTGTTTCCATTAAAGAGGAACTTCATTTCCACTGAAATCACTCTGTAACTGAGTAACGAGAGTGACAATGTCAAGTCAATGAATGAGCAGCAGAGACCTACTACTGTAAGTTTCACTTCAGCCTGCTTCATTTCTAACAGAATCCACAGTCCAATTAAAAGGTTATCTCTACTGGAAACAGACATGTCATCAGCCATGCATTCAAGAAATAAAGTCTGTAATGGGACAGCCAATCTTAAAGCTCAGCAACACATTGAAAGCAATGTGTCCACTCAATTGAAAAATAAATCTTCCTTACCGAATGAATCTCAAAAGAAGTGGGGAAAGTTCCCTCGACCGAGGCTCCACTCTGTCTGGAAACTTATCCAGTGCTTTCCAAAGTAGGAACCTGTAATTTGTGTGGTCCAGCCGTTCACTGCAGTCTGTTCTACTCCTCAGCTGCTCCAGAAAGACAGTCCCCACCTCTCCTTCTGGCATCTTCTCACTTTCTGTTTCAGCAATGCTCTCCTCCTGTTCATCTAATTCATCTTGCAGCTCCATTTCTATGGAAGAGATAAGAAAATCTTTCCAGGTTACTTCATCACCAATAGCAAGGAATCCATCCCCCATTACAAAAGTAATACATTTGGTGACATGCATCTGTTTAGACACAACTGTATTTAACACTGACCTGAAAGACACACACTGCTTAGAAAGCGTTCTAGGATGCCTTGGAATCCTGGCACTTCTCTACTGGGCTCAGTTCCCCTGAGTAACAGGGAAGTTCACAAATGGCTGCACACTTGTGACTCTGTATTGAAATATTAGATTGCATATGCCCATAGGTAAACCTCAAGAAACTCAAGGACTGTGTGCAGAAATTCCACGGAGCAGGAAGATGGTCTGCACCATTACACAGGTTTTGTCATTGCTCCTGACCAGTCTGAGCAGTGCCAGCCTTAAGCAAAGATGAAATTGCTGCAGGGTTTCCAACAACCTGCCACTCTCTCCTGTAATGCAGGTGGCCTTTTCCAGCTACTGCTTGGTGTTTAGGACAGGAGACACAGCTTCCTCACAAGGCTCTCCACTCCTGTCCTGGACACGACAGCAGTACTGGTTCTCAATTCCCCCATCATACATAAATTTGGGGAACTTGAAAAGCAGGCACATAATTCACCATTTAGCTGGGTTGCTATGATAACCATGCTTAGGATAGGTGACTTACCAGCATAGCTAGCAGCCCTCTCCAAATGTTCATACAGGACCTTCCAGAACTGTTTATTCTCCATTTCCTTTGCATGAGAACTAACAAAGCAGAATACAGCATGAAATTAGAAGGAAGATAAGAAAAGGCAAGCGTCACTCAGCTAGTTATCAACCATCACAATCAAAGGCTTTGATCACTGCTTTAATGTGGCTGTCCAGAGACAGGACATCTGCACAATGCAGCTGTAGCGCTTCCCTGCCATTTCTCATGGATCCCAAATGTCAACTGTTATTAAAATAATCTGGTTGTATCCCATGACTTTAAATGAACTCAAATTGAGTAAAAATATTCTCAAGCTTTCTACTGACTTCTGTACAGCAAATCATATAGAATCAAAGGAAGAATTAACACGGACATGTCTTTTGAAGAGCTGGTTTAATTTTTTTCTTTAATTAATTCACTGGTTTGAAGAGGAAAATCCCATCCTTTTTAATCATGCAACAAAGAGAGGAAAAATGAAGATGAAGTCATGCTGAAAGAAGTCACTTATTTTTTCACCATGCTAAGACTTCCCTACTCTTTAGTACAATTTAGAGGTTTTTCAGTAAGGACAGAAAAGTTAGCAGATGAGGAAACAGAGAGACTTCTTGTTCCTTTAAGCATTTGTGAAACATAAATCAAATCCTGCTACCTCAGACTAAAACCTCCTGTTGAAACTCTGATGCTATTTGACTGTATTTGTTGCAAGTTTGCTTTGAAGTAAAAAAAATCAGGAAGTAAACTGAAGAGTCTACACAGGCTGAGATCTGAGAGATCAAAACAATTTCAGAAGATCTCACATGAATATTCTCATGCACAAATCTCTCCAAACTGGACATTTTTTACCTCAGCTTCAGTTCACAGAAGAATAAAAGGAATGTCCTGTGACACAACTACAGACTGCAGCATCCAACTGCATATACTCACGTTATGAGTTCAATTACAGGATCCCAGAGAGGGCTGAAGTTAATATAAAGCATTCCTAGTAAATACCGAAGAGGCACCTAGAATGACACACAACACCACCTTGTGAGATGCAAAAAACACAAGTTAAAGACCAACCAAGCTCCTCTAACCTTTCTTTCTCTCAAAGAGGAAACTGGTCTAAGAAGTTTTCAGGAGTGCTACAAGAGATGAAGGATGTCACATACATAATAATTTCTTCATGTGGAATATCTAGAACCCATTTACTTCCTCATAGCTTCATGTGGAAATCTAGAACCCATTTACTGTAAGCTACACTGAGACCTTATAACTATAAATAACATGAATATGGAAAAACCAGTTCAGCAGATGATCTGGACTGTCTCTCTCACCAACTCCAGTGCTGCCACAGCAAAATGGGGGACCTCAGACAGATGAAAGTTTGCCCAGAGGCATATTCACTGCACTAGGCCTAATAGCATGATCTCTAGGCTGGCTCCTCACTGAGCTACATGGAGGAGTGACCTACAATCCTTCCTCATGGATGTGAGGCCCCCTTTAGCTCAGCAGCAGAGGACATTCAACAATTACAGGCATAAAAAAATTTCCTGCTGAAGCAAGATCCAGAAGTGAGGTCACCAATGGCCAGTGAGAGCCCTACCAATGTTCAACCACATTGAGGACATGGCAAGGTCATGAGTTTAAATTTGCTCACATCTTGTTTCTCCCTGGAATCATCTGCCTTCCTTTCCATGGCATCAAACCCAGATTAATCTGACTGTGGGCCATTTATCTGGATACCACTGTTGTATTACTAAACACAGTACTCCTGAGGACAATGGGATCTGTGAACCCTACTAACAAGTAAGTTTTCTAAAATCTAATCTGAGACTTAATTGACTTTTTTGATGCACTCTCATTAAAAACTCTGCAATCCATGTGATGAAATAAGAACATTCTCTTGGAATAAAGGAATGTGACAACTGATTTTTGACAATAAATACTTACCTCCTGTAAAGATCCACTTGGTATTGCAGGCTGCACTATGTCACATCTTAGTTTCCTCAAATGGAGAAGTTTTTCTCTGTAATCATTCACTGTTGCTGGCACAAGTTCTGCTTGGAGCAATGTGGCAAATAATGGCTGGAATTCCCCTGTGCCATCACCCTGAACAAACAAGTGACATGAATTCTGTTAGAGTACCTTTATCTCATTGAAAAGTACTTCAAAAAAACTATACAGAACCACGGCCATTCCGGACAAAAGAACAAAGTCAAAGGACTTGCTCTGGTTTTCACCATTTAGGCACACATCTGAAAACACCAGGAGGTGGGGGACAAAGAAATAAGACTGGAATCTGAAAGGACAAAAGCAGAAGACCACCTTTACCAGATACATTTTGTTTCTGCTAAGTGAACAACACTTCACACAAAACATGAAACACAGATAGCTTTGAAATGTTAAATGAAAAGCTTTAGCCCTACCTCAATCTGTGCAGGAGGTGGATTATCAAAATGGTTTAGAATTCGAACCGTCAACAGCCGGACCTATTCCAAGGAGAAGCATATGTCAGGCAACATGGATTGACAAATACACACCTCCAGAGGGGTTAATGTCTAGTACAGCACACTGATTTCACTGGGTTCATCTTGGAGCTGAGAAACAGATGAATTCCTGAAGTCTAGAAAGCAATTAGAAGTGAATGCATTATGCTCCTGCCCTGATTTAGCTCTAGGGAAGAGTCAAGGCTGACAGGGCTAACAGTTAACCTCTGTTAAGTCATGCCCCATTGACACAGGTCTAAGCAGACACTATGGAAGTAATGGCTTTACAGTCTCATCCTGCTTCTCCTTCCAGACTTTATCATTTAACTAAGTTTACTTATGTTTGATTGTTAAAATAAAAATTACTTTGCATGTGCTCAAAACAGCAGATTACCTTGGAAACACCAGTGGAAATATTAGGATGCAACTTCTCAAACAAGTCCATTAGGTTCCTTTGGGAAAGGGGCTCCTGGCAGCCACATAATGCCAGCCTTGTGTAATAGAGATCAGCCAACAGCAATGCAGAGGGGTCTGAAGGGAAAGTGCTAAAACAATAGATGAGTTTATTAGCATACAGAAAGCACTGCAACAACACTGGTATTAAAAAACAAGGCAGTAGTGATAACTACAACATTAAGGGAAAATTCCAGGATTTCAGACTCTGCCTGCACCAGCAGGCCAATGAAATTAGACTTCACCAGCACAATGACTTGTAGCTGCAAAAACCATGACAGCCCAAGAGGCATGAGATCCCTCCTTTGTGTCAATCAGACTTGTCAAGCTGAGGCTTGCATGCTGGACACACAGCTGCAGAAAATAAATCTGCATAGGTCACACCAGGGCTTCTGGTACTGCCTGGGTGCTCAGTCAGTGATCAATTTTAACAGAAGAGAAATAATCTAGGTTTAGGTGAGACCCCAGGAATCCTGTCTGCTCACAGAGAAACCTCCTTCTGCCACCTTACATCCCTTGCTCCAAGCAGGTTTCACATTCCCTGCACAGGGCCGACAGGAAAGCATTAGGCTAAAGCTCATTGCCAATAATTCCTGTCTGATCTGGGCAAGTTGTTTTATTTCCATCATGCCTCAGACATGAGCACCATAACTTCCTAAACGAACAGGATGTTTTGAAGCTCAAGCCACTAAAGACTTGGAGATGCCAGAGAGAGCATTAAGCTCTCTCCCTGTCCCTCCAGCTAGAGTGTTTTCTGTGCTAATTATAAGTTAAATAGAGTGAAAATAAATAAAATGGAGTATACAAAATCTCCTCCCATTGTGGAGCAAGCACAAACATGGGTATGTAAGGACATGGTGGAATCCCAACACCAGGAGCAAACTCAGGCTTTTGACACAGCTCAGAAAGTGCTGTTCCTGTCTCTTTTGTCATTATAATGTAACACAGAATTACTAGGTGCAGCATTCCAAAGCAAAACTAGAACCAGAGTAGCACTCCAACATAAAACTAGAACCAACTTACTTGACACACTGCCCTGCAGCTAAGAAAGCATCAGTTTGCAGAGAAAATGTCATTGAACAGGAACTACATCTACCTGGCTCTCCAAAAAAAGAGCCTACAACTTTGCTCCACTACATAACCACAATACTGAAGCAATGCACCAGCAGTGCACCAGCATAACGGAATGGACAGCACACAAAGAAGCATTTAACCAGCTCTTATATAAAGGCAAATGTCGCAGACATTTCTCCACAGAAATCCTTTCTTTCGGATTTCTGCGTCTTCTGGAGGCCAGAGGCTTCAGAAGACAAGGTAAACAATTATTATCAGCTGCTGTGGAATGCAACAGGGACACCATGATTGGCTCATTTCCTATGTTTATAATTAAGGGCCAATCACCAGTGCAAGCTAGGGGACTGAGTCCTTGGCCACAACTTTGTTATAGATTCTTTCTTTCTATCTTTTCTTAGCCTAGCCTAGCTGCTCTGCAAACCTCTCTCTATATTCTATTAGTATAGTAATAATGTATTATATATAATATCTTAATAAATCAAGCCTTCTGATTCAAGAAACAAGATTCACTGTCTCTCTATCACCACCAGCACCCACTCAGGCGCGGTAATAGGCAAAGGCAAATTTTTGCCCTACCAAAGAAAACCACGAAGCACCATGAACAGGCAGAATTTACTTACGTCACCAAGCTCTTGACACGCTCCACAGGTAACAAATGGAGTACTTCAGCAGATTCCACCAAACTAAGGAGAGTACTTACAGCTTGGCAGGCCACAAACAGGTTTCCTGGAGCAGAGAAAGAACAAGAACATCTTGTAAATTTACTCAGCTCTCAGTGACTTGTGCTTGTATGGTGCATTCCCATCCTGAAACGGCTGGAGTCAGAGAAATAAGGCAGCATATGGAGCCCAGAACTGGCATGTGTATTTTCTAACCATAACACATAAAAGAAGTGCTTCCCTGGCTATCAAAGTTAAGTGCCTCCTCCAGCAAGCCAGCACTGAAAGCTGTGACAGCTCCCAGTTTGCATGTTTCCATCACACCCACATGTGCAGAAAGCAGGGATCTGGAGCTAAGCACTGTGGCAGGAGTCACAGACAGCACTCTGCTCAAAAGGAAGAAATGCTGCCAAATTGATATGAATGCAGCAAAAACAAAGCAAAAATACATACGGATGCTACCACCACAAAGGTGCCTATAAACTCTGGAACTTTGGCAATGCACTACTGTGTAAGATCTTTAAAGCTGCCCCACATACCTAAAGACTGAGTATGTATTAGTGAATGGCAGGTGGGTTTGCAAAATTCTGTCTCCTTTCTAAACCTCTCAGACTCCTTTTGAGATGGAGGGTTTCCCAGAGGCACAAGATAGCCAATGCCCTGCCAGGCAAGAAAGGGCAATTCCTTTCCCATCACACTTCAAAGTTAGCAAATAGGTTGCTTTTAAAAAAATAAAAAAAAAATGATAATTCCCCTCCTTCGCCTCTTTCTAGGTTAAAGAAACACTGTTCCCAAACCAGGCAAATGCAAGAAAGTTTTTAGAAGATTTAACTGTCTTACATGCTGCCAATGGAAAAGAAAGAGAAGTGAGCATTCATATCCTATTTATTTCTCTGCGAACATTCCTCTATTCTAAGTTGCTTAATTCCTCTATTCTCAGTTGCTTAATTCCCCAGGTATGTGATTTCCCAGATCCTGCTAACCATTAACCTCCACAAGAAGCTCCTCAAAGAGAGAAGAAACACCAAGTAATGACAGAAGGAAACTTTCTGCATCTTTAGTGTAAGAACAGTTCCCAAGCTGCAATCTGCATGCCCTTTGGTAGCAGTATGGCCATGCTGGACAAAGACAGCAGCTTCCACCTCCCTACAGACACTCCTGTGTGATCAATAAGGGAAGCACTTCCCTACTGGCCCTGAGGAGCTGCCAGAGATACCTTGCTGTTGCTCTTTGCTCTGACCCAGTTTTCAAGCCTGTTTCCTTGCACTCCACAGCAACCACAACACCAAAAACACCCAGTTCTGGAACTTGCACTTTGCCTCAGGGCTCAGAGGGCAGGAAGGTCAAATAGAGCACAGGGCTGGGAGCCTTGCACAGGCAGCGAGAGAGGACTGAAGTCCTAGTAGAAGGTGAAGGAATTGCAGGAATCATGGAGGTGGAAAAAAATGCCAGGGGATGAAAAAAGTATCCAGGAACTCTAGTTTGGGGGAAGGGTGAAGAAAACCAAGCAAATAAGTGTAATATGGGACAAGAGGAGGCATGAGTACAGGACTGAGGATGCATTTATTTTCTTTTCCCTTATCAACAAAGGAAGAAATAGCAATGTGCCTCTGGCATGCACACAGAGCCTGAGCAGTGCTGCTACTACTGCCAGCAAAGATGAGACCCAAGAAAAGAAATTCTAGATATTCCTTTTTTAGGCTAAGTTCATTACCAATCAAACAATCGTGACAGCATGTACACCTTGCAAATATGATAAAAGAAAGACCTAAATGCTTGACAAAGTTTCTTTAAAGAAGAAAAAGCAATGGACCTGATTGGTGGATACACTTAGGAATATTAACAAAGGTATTATAAATGAAAAATGACAGACAGCCCTTACAAACAAAGGAACAATGAACACTCAACCTGGAGCATTCCAGAAGTTGTTTATAGCTTGTCACAAGGTCAAATACTTTCTAGCTCTCTGAGTAACTGCCCTGCTCTATGCAGGCTCAGTTAATTTTTTTCCTGGCCAGAGAGGGAAGACAACCAGTAACCATCTCTTCCTGGAGAAAAGATGCAGCATTTAGAAGTAGTGGTGCCACTTGGGTCAGAGATGATGTGGTGGTTTTGGCTGGGATAGAGGAATTTTCTTCATAGCAGCTAGTAGGTAGCTCTGTTTTGGATTTGTGCTGGAAACTGTTGATAACAGAAGGATGTTTCTGCTACCAATGAGCAGCACTCACGTAGCACCAAGGACTTTCCTGCTCCTTTCCTGCTCCTCACCCTACTCCACCAGTGGGGAGGCTGGGAGGACACAAGGTATTGGGAGAGGTTGTCATTGAACTCCAGCCAGCCACCAAACCCCCTGCAGCCACCTGCCCACTCCCCCACCAGCAACATCAGGGAGAAAATCAGAAGGGTAAAAGCAGAAAACTTGTGGGTTGAGATAAAGCAAAAAAGCCATGCACACAAGCAAAACAGATCAAGAACCTGCTTCCTATGGGCAGGCAGGTGTTCATCCATCTCCAGGAGAGCAGGGCCCCATCACATGTAGTGGTGACTTGAGAAGACAAATGCCATCACTTCAAACATCCCCTCCCTTCCTCCTCCTTCCCCACAATTTATATACTGAGCATGAAGTGATAAGGTCTGGAATACCCTTTGGTCAGCTGGGTCACCTGTCCTGACTGTGCCTCCTCCCAGCCTGCCATGTACCCTTAGCCTCCTTGGTAGCATGGCACCATGAAAAGCAGAAAAGGCCCTGGCAGCAGCAGTAGGCTCAGTAGTAACAAAAACATCTCTGTATTATCAACCCTGTGTTCAGCACAAATCCAGAACACAGCCCCATACCAGCCACTGTGATGAAAACTAACTCCCCCAGTGGAACACAGCTGGGACAGCTGACCCCACTGACCAAAGAGATATCCCCTATCAGACAGCACCATGCTCAGCATTTAAAACAGAGGCAAGAAGAAGGCATGGCATTTGTTTTCCCATGTAACTGCTATGAGTGATGGAGCCCTGCTTTCCTGGTATAGCTGAACACGTGCCTGCCCTTGGGAAGTGGTGAATTAATTGTTCTGCTTCACTTGCATGCGTGGCTTTTGCTTTATCAGTTAAACTATCTGTATCTCAACCCTTGAGTTTTCTCCCTTTTTACCCTTCTGATGCTCTCCCCTCATCCCTGCTGAGTAAGCAAGCAGCTGTGTGGGGCTCAGTTGCTGGCTGAGGTTAAGATACAATACTTCTTTCTGGTATCCAACATGTGGCTTGCAAGGTTAGAAGAAACAGCAGTGTGTCTCTGGCACACACAGAGCCTGAGCAGTGCAAGGTAGCAATGGGCTAGGCTGAACCCTGACTGATAGCTGTTATTGCTGTTTAGCTATTAATATCAATTAGCAAGCTTCTGTGCCTGCCATAAGGCTTGCTTGTCTTACTGTATATTAGCAGCCACTGATCATCAGTGCCTGCTTTTTGCTTCCACAGCTGTAGTGCTGTACTGCTTAGCATCCTTCCCTGCTGTACCTGGGAGCACTTTGATAACAGCCATGGCAATGCACCCAGGTGGGCAGGTGGCCAGGGCAGTGCTGCTCTTTTTGTCCTGCTGTACCAGCCAGGCTGGAACTCCAGTGTGAACTTGAGTCAATTGAACTGTGACTTGTGGACGAGTCCACACAGGAGCAGCACATCCCAAAGCATCTGTGGCTGTGGTTAAGTCCATGACAGAGTAGGTACATCTCAAAGCAGCTACGGGTTTAGTTATGTCGATGCTGCAGCAGGTGTACCTCTGAAGGAATTGTGACCCAAGGGTAAATCCAGGCTGGAGAAAGTGCACCTGAAGCATCTGTGCCTGTGGGTAAGTACATGCTGCAGCAGGTACACTGTGAGTCCTCCCCAGCTATGCATGAGGTCATACTGGAGCACCTCAGTGTGGCCACAGACAAGTTCATGACAGAGCAGGTACACTCCTGAGGGAGATCAGCCATGGGCAAGGCCTCATTCGGAGCTGGCATATCACTGTGGCCCATGGATAAGGCTGCCCTGGAGCAGGTGCACCCCAAAACACCTGTGGTGATGGGGAAGCCTACACCACAGCAGGTATACCCCAGGAGAAACTGGGACTTGTAGGTAAGACTCCACTTGGAGCAGGTACTCCCCTAACAAAACTGTGGGGAAATTCAAACCCCGGCAGGGGCAAGGAGAAAAGGTCATTGCAATGTTAAGCCCTGTGGCCTGGCCCAAAGGGACTGGGGTGGAGATTATAAAAGATACTACTTTAAATTGTTGTAACCCATTTCAGTAGCATGTTGTAGGTTTAAGTCACATGGTGTAGGAATTCCTATAACAGGAACCACCCAAACCAATGGAGGACAAGCTTTACAAGAAGCAGTGTAAGTGCAGCAGTGAATTAACATGAGCTGACTCTGGTGGCAAACAATTCCACACAAGAGGCCACCTCTCCTGTCCTGAGTGACCGCCATAACAGATGGAACCCAGATTTGTGGATAAAATGAACTCAGCAGATATTCTGTGAACATTTTACAGGGGTGGTCCACAGACTAAGGGAATAATATTGTATCAAAGGATGGGAGGGGAAGAGGTGGATAATGAGGCTGCATTGGATAGTGTGGTACCTGAGCATGACATAAATGGTTCTGAATAACAGGCAGAGAATGTGCTGGTTTTGGCTGGAATAGAGCTGAGTTTCTGCATAGCAGCTGGTATGAGGCTCTGGCTTGGATCTGTGCTGAAAATAGTGTTGACAACACAGGGATGTTTTTGTTATCAGTGTGCAGCACTCACAAAGCATCAAGGCCTTTTCTGCTTTTCACACCAGCCCACTGGTGAGTGGGCTGGGAGTGCACAAGGAGCTGGGAGGGAACACATGCAGGACAGCTGACCCCAACTGACCAAAGGGGTATTTCAAACCATATGGTCATGCTCAACAGATAAACTGGGGAATGTTCAGAGTGATGGTGTTTGTCCGTTATGCATGGCATAATGCTGCTTTCCTGGAAGTTTCCTGCCCACCCATAGGAAGTGGTAAAATTCCTTGTTTTGCTTTGCTTCTGTGTGTAGCTTTTGCTTTACCTATTAAGCTGCATTCATCTCAGTCCACAAACTTTCCCACTTTTTACTATTGTGATTCTCTGCCCCATCCCACTGGGCAAGTATGAGCAGCTGGGTGGAGCATAGTTGCCAGCTGGGGTTAAACCACAAGGGTCTTTTTTGGCACCCAACATGGAGCTCAAAGGGTTTGAGACAATATTTAATTGGAGTTTATAGCAGTCCTTGATGAGTAACTATGCACTGACAGATGCTAATGTCCTAAACTTTGCACTACAGGTTTGAATTGGAGCTTATGAGTCAATAGTCTCTCCTTCACTTGACAGCTTCAGCCTGAATTTGATTTAGATAGTGAGGAAAAAAAAAAGAGGAAGAAAATCTTTCTTCTTTTCTTTCCCAATTACCTCTGTCTTCCACTGTGCAGGACATCTGTCACCCCATCATTATTATGAACAGCAAATGTTCCTCCATTGTTTCCTGGAGGTTGTTTCCTCCCAAGCTTTGCTCTTCTAGTTTAAGTCAAGCTGGTAATTTTGGATACAATGCTACCACTATTCATTTTCATGCTTTGTACAATCATAAAAATTGCTTTTATTTTTTTATATATCAACAAAAAGCAAATAAACAGGGAATAACTAACTGACCTTTGCAGAGGCTGCCTTTGCCAATGGCTGTGAAGAGAGAGTCTATAAAACTTGTCACATGAGGCAGGATGTGGTCTTTGTTCATTGGTCTGTTCAAAACAAATGGGAAGACTTTTATTTCTGTTACACTGACACCTACATATAAAATTTTCTATCCCATTTACCTCTATTAAATTACACGTAGCTCATTCCAAGTTTGAAACCAGCAGCAAAACGTTTTTGCTATTTCTGACTCACAATTTAAGTTGTAGCATTCGCTGCATCTTCTTTCTAACTAGTCCTTCAATAATTACTGAAAAAATACTGTTGAGAGAGGATAGTGCTTAAAACACACAAACTGAAATGTGTCAAGAACATCTCTATACACTAAAGCACCAAATTTAGTGAGTAGGCAATCAAGAAGCTGATATTCTATTCCTGTCTTTACTGTTGACTCACGGGATTTCCATGCAGCACTTCTTTTTGTCTTCTAACCCCAGTTTCCTGAGCCTAGCACTAGCACTTATCATCTTTTCCTTAGTAAAGTGATTCCTTACGGAAAGACAGCAAACAGGCAGTAAGAAAGTAGACAGAACTACAGAAATACATGACCACAGTACCTTAGAATATCACTTACCTAATATGGGGTAGTACAACCAAGGCAACCCAAGACTGTGAAAGGTCAGTGATGTCTTCCTTCTCTGGTAAATGCATTAAGGACAGTACATGATCCAACACTGATACTCCTGTCTTTTCTCCTTGTCTTTTACTTGTTTGTTGTCTTGTATTAGAGCTAAAAATAAACCCAAAATTTTTAATAATTCACCACTGCATATCAGAGATTGCTCCTTTTGCTCCTATGATATTCAAAATTATGTTGTCTACTTCTAGCAAAAAGGGCTTGCATAAAACAAGAGATTTTTTTTTCTTCTCAATGTCCTCTACTTAACAAAACATCATCTAGTCATGCTGAAGAGCACAAAACATGGCCCACAAGAAATGTCAGCTCTTTATTTCAAGTTCAAATAATATTTCTAGAAGAAAAGACACTGGCTCTCAGTTGAACACCCTCACAGCTGGGACATATAGACCCCAGGAACATCTGAGAGTCATCTCTACAACTGTTGTTAATAAACCACAATAACATTGACACAGATGGATGACAGAAAACAATCAGTGAGGTAAAAGTTTTGGGACTTAAATGGAATCACAAGGTGAGCCCAAACCAACAAGCCTATCTGCAGGCAGAAAGGGCTGACACCACACTGGAACATATGAACAGGAGTCCTTCACACTCATGCACAGCAATCTTTCCATTCCACCCAGTGCTTGCAAGACCACAGCCAGAGAGCTGCATAGGCTTCACTCTTCAAGAAATACAGAAGCTCATAAAAAGCCAACAATAAGAATTATTAGAGGCTTAAGAAAATAAATTTATGAGATAAAGCTCAAGGAATTAGGATTGTTGGTCTAGAGAAAGAAGATCTTAGACATGTATGATGATGAAAGCCTGCTATTTGTAAAAGCTTGATGCAAAGAGTAAGAAATATTCTGCTCTTTTTGTTTCCAGCAGATAAGATAAGCAGCAAGAGATTTAAACTGCTGTAAAGAAGGTTGAAGTTATACACTGAGGACTGGGGGAAAAACCCCTAACAACCCAAGAAAAAAGCCAAAAGTAAAAAAGCCCAAATAAATAAAAAAACAACTGTATAAGTATAAAGATACCAAAGTACTGGCACAGACTGCCAGAGGCAGCTCAGAAATCTCCAAAATTGGAGTGTTTAAAAACTAGATAGGAGACGGGGTATGCAAATCTTGAGATGTCTCCTGACAGTAATTTACACTACTGACTCTTTGCAAGAGCACAAAAAAATAGTCCAAGCAGGACCAAGGTCCTTGCAGCTCTGTGCTCCAAACCACTGAAAAAATAGAAATCAAGAAACAAAGAAAACAAGGGAAGAAAACCAAATTTAATCATTTTGACTCAACTTTCTGTTCCCAAAACCTCAGTGCTTCCACTAATATTAAATAAAAATAGGAAAAAACCAGAGTAGACTGCTTAAAGGAAAAAAACAGACCTTACATAAAAGGCAATGCAACGTCAAAAGTTTTGAATTAGCTGAGTTAGAACTACTAAAAAATCTCTATCATTAAATTAGCAATGGTCATTCTGTGCTTCAGTGGTTACCCCTAATTCTCTAAAGAGGCTCTGGGGAAAGCAACCACTTCATTGCAACCAAGCTAGGTTTGCAACTAAAAGCAGTCAAGCTGTGCCAGCACAGTGCTGCGTCTGGATTAATTACATGTCCTTTGATGTCCAGCTGTGCTCTATGGCAAGGCTATTGTACTGCTGCCAAGAAAGCTCCTGGACAAGACATATGCATACAGGGAGAAAAGCTGGGGCACAGGCAGGAGGTTAGCAATGATGAGAAGCTGAACTGCTGCACTCACTACAAACATTAACTGCCAAGGGATGCAGTTTGCATCACGGTGTAACAGATCCCCACCATATGTGCACTGTTTGTATCAGCAACCACCTTTCCAAAGCAGCATCTCTTCTCACATGATTTCAAAAAGCAAAGTGATGTCCTACTATATCACTTGGTTTGCAAATCTGCCAAAAATGCTGCCATTTTATGCAACTCCAGCAAATACTGGAGGGCAACTTTTATGTGCTCTGCACTGCCCTTAGGCCTAGAGCCACACAGACACATCTACTGTTAGCTAAACTTGACAAGTCTCACCTGACAGATGCCTCAGTGAAAACAAGAGGATACTTTTCAAATGCCATTGAACCAATTGTAGGAGGCTCTGCTTTCACCAAAATTAGTTTAGCCAGAATTGCCACGGCCTCATCCTTTGCGATGGCATCTGTGCCAGAGAAGCAACGTTCAATGTATTCTAGAAAGCATGGGAGAAAATGCTGAAAAGACCAAAAAAAAAAAAAAGTCAAAGATTGGAAAGTCTTTTAATCATCATCAAATCCACAAAAAAACCCTTGACACCAACCACAGGGAAATATAAATGCTCACAAATAAGCCAGCAAAGCATTGGACTTATCAGTTCTGGTGCCCCTAGACACCAGCAGGGACTGGGTAATTTAATGCAAAAACTCATTTTGCACCAAATCCAGTCTTATCAGGACACTCCAGATCCTTGACTTGGCTTTCACCTCTCATTCTGTTTAATTAATTTGATACCTCCCGATCATCACTTATACAGCTTACTCTTCATCTCCCTTTAGTTTCTCCAGAACTCATTCTCTTCCTCCCATCCATAACTCACTTACCCTCTTAACAAGCTTCTTTTTGTGAACAGATACCTATCATGTTCTCCAACCCTGAGAACCCTTAACAACTTGAACACAATAGCACAAGTAACCTCTTTCCTTCTTATCAGATCATAACAGAAGTTTAAATAAACATCATGTCAATACACAACAATCCTTCAGCATTCAAGGCAGGTAAGTATACTGTGGAATCTCCAGTTCCCTTTAGCAACAAAAATAAACATAACGCACAATCACTTCCACCTACCCTCTCAAATTGCTTCATTGTGAACATTGCTTCAGAGAAGTCCAAAAGAAAATGCCGTTCAAATCTACTTGCAAATACCTGCAAGATGCAAGTGAAAGGTTGCAGAATGAGAAACATTTCATAGTGAGCTCTTCACTACCCATGGGACATGTTTTCTGGTATACAATTCAAGCATTCTTTGAACTCTTGAGATACTCTGCCTGGTCCTCTTGCTAATTCCAGCACACAGAGCAGCATTGTTTCCAAGTGACAATTCAGGTACAGAAATGCACAGTCCTTTTTAACAAACCCTACTGACACAACCTTTTTTGACCAACACTGCTGGATCCTACTGTCTCTGTGCAAAGACAACTGAGCTATCTCTTCAGTGTGATATGGAGAACAGAAGCTGAAAGTTCTAGGACTGCAGCACACACACACATTAAGTGTTGGGGAAAAGCTTAGGCCCAAAACATATTTCAACTTGGCATTTTTCTCTGCAGCACGTTGCAGAAAGCTTACTACCTCATGGGCAGAGCAAACCTCTGTGCTTTTGAAGGATCCAAAACAGGAATAGTCCTTTGAGACACCCAGGATCAGTACTCCTCAATGCCAAGATAAAAGACACACCCAGATCTCTCTTTCCCAGACCCTTCAGAACACAAGGACAGCTTTAAGCCTCCTCCAGTTTAACACAAACCTACACAAATATCCTCAAATGTTTGAAGAAGTCTGCTGAGCAAAACTGGCCTCATGCCACAGGCAAAACCAATCTTACTTCAGCACAAGTCAACACTGAAGACCAGATGAAATTTGATCTCCTTTAAACAACTGCAAGTCTTGCTTTCCCATTGTAAATTGGGTGGCATTTTTATTTGAAATATTTTTTCACACACACTACAAACTATGGTCCACACTGTTAATTGCAAAATTATAATTTCCTGTAACATGAAAACTAAAGAATCAGACTCCATAGTATAATCTCCTGTTGATCTTTGCAACACTACATTTGTTAGGAATGTATGCAGCTAATAATGTCAATGCTCCAGGAGCAAAGGTACTACTGAAATATGCTTACCCCTGTACTTTCTAAATCAAAAGTGCACTTGTGTGAACCCTGTCCACAAGGCTAAGGCATGCTCATTAAATGCTTGGAAACCTAATGATTTTTATTTTTTTTTTCACTAAGTTTGACTCAATGATCTGCTTTATCACCACAGGTAGGATGCATTCCTTCACTGCTCTCCTTCCTTTCTCTACAGAGGCTGTAGGTGTTTGAATTGAAGCCTGGATTTCATTACAATGATGTCTGCCATGGTGACACTGCTATACTGACAGCCTGTGCAAGATTGTCAGGTAACCCCAACACCTCGTCAGACTTCATTTAGGGCATTGGGCAAGTTCTTCATTATCTGCGCAAAAAGGCTGAAGGGAACCTTACAGCATATTTCCTAGCCTGAAATAGAATGTCCAGAAATCACCCTGCTCTAGGGAATTTGAAGACTGGGATTTGTGGTATAAGCAGCAATCCTTGTTACCTTCTGAATAGCTTCCTTGGTCAAAGAATCTGGCAACAAAACATTTTCTGCCAGCAGGAATGCAGAAATGACATTCAGCAACATCTTGCAGCAAGATGATGAGAGATATGGTGTCTGTAACATTTTCATTAAAACCTGAAATGAAAAGAGAGAACTCATATTTGTCCAAGAAGATAATCATTATCTGGTCTGAATGGCCTGGACAGTCCCCGGACCAGGAGAGCAGAGTTCTAAGCTTCAGCCCACAGAAACAAATCCTAATAGCCCCACTGAAGTCTGAAGGCCCTAAATCTAGCCCAATGGGGTCAAATGTACATGAATCTGGCAGAAATGCTCTATACCAGTGATATGGGGGGAATCTCCTCCACAGTGGCAGGAACAGACTCTAGAAGCAGTAGCTCATTTTCCCTATTGCTCATTTAAAGCTAGGCTACACTAACATCACCACATAGAGGTAAAATCTCACAGGATCAGAGAAGTAGCAATACTCAAAATATATGTATGTCTCTGTTCACTCAAATCCCAAGCCCAGTGATGCATTAGAAATGTGTATAAATGCTTCAGCTGACCATACCTCTTCCATATTCAAACAATACCTCTCTGACACATCTAAGTGCCAGTCTGACCCACCTGACAGACATCTTCAGGCAATGAGATTTTAGATCCATTTGCATGTTCCACTAAGATCAGATAAGCTTGTAGAATCCTTTCCATCTGCTCTGAAGCCACAGAGCAGTTGACCTTCGTTATTTTCCTCTGCAAATCTAGGAGTGACTCCTGTTTAAATAAAATAGAGAATTTAAATGCTTCAGATAAATGAACAGATTCTGTTTCACTTACTGCTATTTGAAGGACATTCAGAAGAATCAGTATCTCAGCTGCCCAACAAACTATTGTTGGCTCTTTCATACATATTCCACAAATTAAACTGTGCAGAAACACTGTGAAATTTCCCTCAGGTAAAAACACATCCCAGATTCCTTGGACAGAAACACAAGGAACTCCTAAAATGAGGGTCCCCAGAAAGGCTGATACTTGACATACAAAGCAGGAAAGAGAAATATTGAGTTCCACACCTACAATGATTTGGAAGCAGCCAGCTTTCACTGGAATTATCAGAATTTAGGTACTTTTACACTTTATGCATCATTTTGCTAATGTGGATGCTGAGAGATTACTTATATAATTTACATTCTACATTAGAGTTTCTTTCTGTCCAGAGAGACAGAAAATATAAACTTCTACCCTTGATCCAACAAACTGAACCCAATTTAGACAGCTATCACAGACTACATGAATCCTTTGCTCTGAGCAAGATATCCCCTGTGCATCCATCAGTTCCCAGGGTAAAAGAAAAAGCCTCATTAAAAATAAAAGGAAATATGTCACAAATTTTCAAGATTTCATACCAACTGCAGATGCTGAGTCAAAGAAACCTCAGGGATACAAAACATTCAGTGATAAACAAATCTGTAGCTAATGACAGTCAGGTTAAAACTGCTCATCATATTGGGTGAGGCCAGAGGAACAGGATGGGATTTTCTAGGAAACTGGCTAGTCACAGGAAAGCAGTCTCAAGAAGGAACCAATAGGAATTATTTACCCATGCTGGAAGGACTACCCTAAAAAAGCTCATCTGAACCACTTCCTGCAGTTTCCTGTTTCATCCCTCTCAGGAGCACAGCTGACACAGTCTGTTGTCAGCTGCAAGAGGCCTCAATCCTCCTACCAGATGTTTGCAAACTTTTAAATGTTGGTCAGGTAAGTAAAATAAGCTGCCAGGCTGTGTCATTGCTGATTATTCTACATCACCCAGATCCAACACAGCACAGCCCACAGCACTCAGCTGTGCTCCTTCAGACCACAGTGCAACCCCCAAGCAGCAACACAGGAACACCCAGACTGAAACCATTCTGATTTTCAGTACTTGGCTGCAAGACTCAAACTTGGATTTCCAGGTTTAACCCAACTCTTTGCCTTAAAAAGCTCTGAAGGGCAAAAAGCTTCCCTTTTACTGTCATAAAGTGGTTTTGAACCACCAATAGTTCAGCAACATAAAACAAGCACTACATTCCAACAAGGGTTCTGCAGTGCATGCAAAGGCAGACTGTACAAACCATCCTTGCCCAGCCACAGGACTGAGTTCCAAGTCTCACCTGCAGTAGCTCCCTTCTCACTCACAAAACAGCCACCAGGATAACTCTGAGCTTAGAAAAGAAGGGTGGAATTTTTCCCACGACTCTATATTTTGTGTTCCCAAAGCAGATAAAAACTCATTTCTGGTCCAGTAAAACACAAACACTTTCTACAATAAGTGCAGAATTTTTTCTCTGTCACTCATGAATAAAAAAATAACAGTAAGAAGAAAAACAATCAGTGTACCTCCAGGCACTTGAAGACAATGTCAAAATGCTCCTTATGGATATGCACTGCAGCTGATTTGATCATCTGCTTGAAGGCTTCTCCAACAGCTACCCATGGTAGCTCAACTTTTTCTTCAGTCATAGGCCCCAGCTTCATCAGAATTAACTTCACAGCCTGCACAGGAAAAGAGTATATAGTGATCTTACACTTGGAGAATAAATCTAGCAATCCTAAAACCAATTAGTGCAAGGTATTGCTAAAATATTCCAGTGATCTCAATTCTTTCTAGAAGTGAGAAAAAAATAGGCTATCACCTAAAATCTGAAATATCAGCAAGAAGTGCAATATCACCATACAGGCATACTGAAAAGGAATTACTTAAAACAACCATCCTGTCTCCAAAATTATTCTTAGAAGGCTTTCAGATCCTACCAGGTAATTACCAACATGCTTATCACCAAGGAGCCACTGAGGTGAAGGAGAAAACACCCCTGGTTTCAGTGAGCACTGCCTAAGGCCTGTTACAGTAACAGTTAAAGCAGCAATCTTGTTTTTACCGTCTCTGCACAGGAGTGGAACATGTTCCGAACACCCTTGCACATCTCGAACAGCAGCTGTCCTACACCTTCCACCTTTTCTGGGTGCTCTCCCAGGTCACGGAGCATTAAATTGAAGAGTTCATTTTTATCAGAAACCTACAAAACATGAGGAGAAAAAAACATTATCTTCTATTCAGAGCTGCCAGATGTACAGAGACAATCAAAAGGCTCCACAGCACCACGTTCTCCTAGTTCTGCAATCCCACAACAGTTCAAACTCATTATTTCTATGACCACACAAGGAAATTCAAAGAAGAAATTTGATCAGCTATTCAGTCGCTACAGCTCCCACAACCCCAGAATGTACACAGGTCTGCTGAAGTCACTGCAGCTGAAATATATGGATTTCATTCTTCTCATGCACATTCAAACACGTGCATAAATGCACTGTTAAACTGGTCACAACTGAAACAAAAAAGTCCCTGTCCTGATGAGACAGAGACATGAATCAACTGAACACAGAATCCAGTTGTCCAAAACTAGAACCACACTTGAGAATACTGCAGGGACTTCTGGACCAATATTGTAAACACCTCAGTTTCTGAGGATTTGACTTAAAGTTCAGAAATTTCCAAAAGCAACCAAGCAAATGAACATGCTTTATTAAGGTCTCTCAACTTAGGACAAAAATTAGGATACTCAAACTTGCTAGCCAGTCTAAGGAATCATGGCTTTTGTATGTTTTGACTAAACAAAACCCAACAATTAACACTCCCTCTCTCCTTACTCCATGAAAGGCTGCTGCTGCCTGATCTCGGCTGATCTGTCTGGGAATGTTACAGGCAGTGATCTTCAGGAGTGGAAAAACGTCATAAGAATTTCAGTTCTACAAAGGCCTTTAAGTATTCGTGAAAAAGACAGTAAAAAAATGTGCACACACAAATTCAAGCCTCCCTTCTGCAGGATTACCTTACTATTTCTAGTCATTTTAGATAAACCAACTACAGGCATTTAGTTTAATGTCTCTAAACAGAGAGTGCTAAGGCCTCTATTTGCCACTTGTGACACAGAATGCATGACATTCTCAGTATGACAAAAAAAAACCCAAAACAACAAAATGACAAAGAAAGACAACTCAGGACATGCTGTATGCCAGTTCAGGCTTTGCAACCCTTCTCTGGAGAAAACCTAATACTGCACATTGAATCCAAAAACCACCTCAAAATTAAGACAGCACCAAAGTACAAGCATCCCACTTACCTTTCTCATTAGAAAGACAAAACTTTCAGCAGCAAAGTTTCTGATGTGGAGTTTGTGGTGAGCCAGCAGGGTGCTGTACAGGCTACAAAGACACAAAATAACCCATTGTCTTAGGGGCAATGCAATAGTTGCCATCAGCTGGTTAAAAAATTGTTTCCAGTTTACATTACCACTTTTTACAAACATTATGAACCTGTACTCCTAGAGGGGGCCAATACCTTCCCTCATCTACATTCCTTTCCACTCTCCCTGCATAAACAACAAGAGTTTTGCAAAGAAGGTCAAATGACAGTGCCAGGCAAATTAAGCCACAATCAGAAATACCTTTCAAATCTGCAGATCTACACAGATTCAATTGCAGCATCAAGATTTTCCAAATATATGTTTAGCAGCAGTAAGTGAAATGAGAGTTGATTTATATGCCAGATTTGTATTTCAGTTGAGGCAACAGGCTCTCCTGTACACTTAAAAGTTTTGAAAGATTCAGTTTGCAAGGCTGACAAATATTTGCAGTTTGCTGGTATCAGTAACAGTGACAGATGGCTCATCACAGGTTCATTGCAGAGGGAGTGTTGCTTCAGATTCTCTCAAATTGAGCAGATCATTTTTCAATATGTTCAACAGCTTAGCCTGGGCTGGGGAGGAAATCTGTAACCAGTTTTTTTGCTCCATCTGTTCCAAACTGAAATTAGGAGGAAGAAATATGGAACTACTGTCTATGTCAAAAGTAAGAGCCCATCTACATCAGCAATTTCAGACTGAACAAGTGGTCACACTGGGTCAGGCCACATGCTCAGTCAGTCTACAGCAGCTGCCAAAAGCAGATACCTGGGAAAGGTTTAAAAACACAGCAAGCATGTACGAAATCAGCCTTCAAGCACCTGCAGCTCAGGAACTCCCCAAGCCCAGAAGTCCCTGCAGTTGGTAACACCCTGGAGCTTGGCCAGTTCCTCTCTGAGAAAAACTGAGAAAGCATGCTAAAAAGTACACTGAAGAATTAAGCCATGCATTCATGTGGCATTTACACTTCTACAGCATCTAGTAACTGCTGATCGAGACAGACATTAAATATGGTTTTTACCTGTATATATTGTGTATGTCTTTCACCATCAATCTCCACAAATACTTGTAGAGATAGGAAAGAGAGGTAAAAGCCCATTCTAGCAGCTCTGTATCCTGTGTATCCAATAACTTGGTGATGGCCAGGAAGAAGTCATGAAAGTGAGGATAGAAGTCAGCCTGAAGATCTCGAGCCAGCTGCACTACTAGACTGTGTTTCAGAAAATACACCAATGTTAGTGCATTTCAATCAAAACCTAGTCAAACATTGCATAATCCAGCACAGTCCCCTTGGAAAGAAAGGCAGCATCACTTTTTAAAAAATATCACCTATTAGGCAGCTGGGGATGGCAAGAATCTTAAGATTTTCAAAAAATCAAGCAGACAACAGTAAACAAGAAAACAAATTATTAATGTCAAACAAAGCACATTAGTATAATGTCTGACATTTAGTAAGCACTCCAGCTAATTTGTTTGCCTTGTCACAACTATACTTTTTTGAAGACTTAGAACCATAAAGCTCTATCAGGGAAATATGACCACTTTGGGCATCTCATTGAATATTTTCCTCAAGCACAATAAAGACAAAGAATACTTACAACAGGAGTCATGCTCACTTGTAATACCATCAAGGGTTATGACTACTTCTTGTGACCATATACTTACTTTAATAGGGGCTGGTAAGCAAGACTGCCTTCGACTTGCAGATGTGTCTTCAAGCTCTGCACAACAGCACTTTGGTAATAAACCAGCTGGTTGAAGGACTGGCATTTGTTGGCCACTTCATTATAGAATTGCACTGTTCAAAAAACAAAAGAGAAGCCCTGAAAACTAGTCCAGTCCCTGGTAAGCATGTAGGGTGTTAAAGAATAACAGCTCCACAGCCCAGTCCAAAAACCAGTCAATAGTCTCCCACTGCACTCTGGATGAAGAAAAACCATATTTTAGCAGTCTAAGGGAAGCAGGAAACATGAATATAAATGACGTACCAAAATGGCAAGTGAGGTTCAGCTCCTTCCATTTCCGCAGTCCTTCGGAAAAGTAGGTTTCAACCTCCTGCCAAAACAAAGATGAAAATTAGCTACCAACCCTAATGAATGTGTCCTGCAAAGATGAGAGGTTCAAATGAAGACAACTATCAAGTGCCTTAAACATTTAAAGAATATTCTAAGAAATCATTTCAACAGGCACTATGGAGTTTACCTGAAAATAAGACTTTCTTCCAATATTCAAAACACATTTGAAAACATTTTCTGATGACAGGACTTGTTTGCATAATTGCTTTTTATACCTGTTGACTGGCCTTGATAATCTAAGATACTGAGCCATAGTTCACCCAGCCCAATGCCTTGGGATTTTCTTTTGGCATCCTCTCAGCTATTGAGTGGGAAGTTCAGAACAATCCAGAAGGCCAGGTGGCAATAACCTGCAAAGTGCTATAATCATAATGATGATTTATATGACACATAGAAACGGTCCTTGTGATCCATAAAGACACATGCTCCTACTTTACACACGTGTTGCCAATGCGTGGGTGTCCATAGGTAACAAGTGATGTGTCCCACATGACAAGTGATAGGAGAAGAGGAAATGGCCTGAAGTTGTGCTAGAGGAGGTTTAGACTGCATATTGGGGAAAATTTCTCCATTGAAAGGGTGGTCAGGCATTAGAACAGGCTGCCCAGAGAAGTGGTTCAATAATCACCCCTGGAAATATTTAAAAGATGTGTAGATGTAGCCCTTAGGGACATGGCTTAATGATGAACTTTACAGTGTTAGGTTAACAGTTACACTCAATAATCTTAGAGGTCTTTTTCAGCTTATGATTTTCAAACTTCAGATTCTATTGCAACTACTCAGATACTCAGCACATGCAAGTCTTTCCAAGTCTGGTCCTAGGACTGCTAAATGACACAGCAGCATCAGAAACAGGCCCACCAGCCACATGGGAGACATCAGGGTGGTACTGACAAAGTCCCTCAATGGCAATACTGCAGACCAGGTAAAGTAAAAGGGATCAAAGCATGAAATGAGGCTCCAGAAAAAGCAGTTCTTGCAGGAGCTCCTTTCCAATTTCCTCCTAAATAAATTTCTTATGTGACTCTTTCATGGATTATGTCTATTTGTGATGTTATTTCAGAAAATAATCACAATTGCTGCTCTCACCTCAGCATAGCTCCCAGTTCGGTCAATCCGATGAATAATATCAATATTAATGTTGCTTAGGCGCTCCGAAAAGGTAAGAAACTGCAAAAAAAAGACACATTTCTTGCTCAGTTCTGAGCACAGCCCTTCCAAATCTCTCAATAGTACACACACTGCAAACAGAAACCCCACTCCTAAAGACAGGCTGCCGGATAATACCTCTCAATATCAGCCCTACAAGAAGGCAAAAAGCACAGGAGCAGGACTGACCCCTCTACCTCCCGACCTGCAAACCGAGGCTCGCGGCCCACGCGCCTGCACAACACGATGACAGAGATGCAAAGAAATCTACCCAGATTTCAGCAAACTGCCCCGCTCTCAGCCTTCCTGAAACAACCCCGGTTAATTTCACTGAATTATGTCCTACGCTAGGGCGGCGGGGAGCCTGCTGCCTGTCACGGAGGGTGACCCGGCGGCCGGAGCTGCCGGCTACGGGGCAGCAGCCGCTCTCCGGCCACGCTGCCCCGGCCCGGACCCTCGCAGCGCTGAGCGGAGCCCGCCACGCCGCCGACCCTCGCCCCTCCTGCCGCCGTGCCGCTTCGGCAGCCGGGCACGACCGCTGAACTAACACCGAGCTCCCTTCCCCCGGCCAGCAGCCGCGTCCGGGCGGGCGCTCACCCGGTGCGTGTTGCCCGACTTGTGGGCCGTGGGCTTGCTCTTCATGGTGGCGGCAGCGGGGCCCCACAGCGAGTCCCACACGTGCGGCCCTAAGCGCCGGGCGCCGCCATGCCGGCACGGGCTGCCGGGAGCAGGGGCGGGACCGCCGGCGGAAGGGGCGGGCGGTGCCGAACGAGACCCGTGCCCGGAGGCGGGCGGGTCCTGTCCGCGTCTCACCTTGGCACCGAGCGGAGATTCCGTGGGAGCTGTGGAGAGAGCAGCCCCGCTCCGCCGTTGTCTGTGCGCTCTGGTGGAGGGCGGCGGGCTGAGGCACCTCGGTACTCGGGGGAGGCCACAGCGGTGCCCAGGGAGGAGCAGTTTGTGCTATGGTCAAACCATGACGGGGCCGAGCGCAGCCCACAGCACAGCCCTGATGGCTCGTCACGAAACGGCCGCTGCCTAGCTCCGTGATCTCAGTAGTGATTTTTGTCCAGACCTCAACAAAAATGTTCATCGCAGACAAAGCACATGCAAACCAAGTCCTCGCACAAGAGTAAATGGTTACGGACTGGTCGTTCCTTGCAATATCACGGTTTATGGGAGCCTCTGCCTGCGGCTGCAGTTGCAGGAGAAGGACATGTGAGTGAGGTGGGAGATGAAGTTAAGGTGGAAGGAGCTTTGGTGCGGGCAGGTGTGGTAAGGACAGCTCAGAACCACGCCGTCATTCCAGGTTGCGTCTTGGCCAGCTTGAAAATTTGTCCCTGCCGAGGCCGCCCGTCCTGCCTGCTGCAGGCAGCTCAAGGCACTGTCAGGAACCAGGCTTGCAGGCTGTTCAGACCAGGCCACTGTCAGGAACCAGGCTTGCAGGCTGTTCAGACCAGGCCACTGTCAGGAACCAGGCTTGCAGGCTGTTCAGACCAGGCCACTGTCAGGAACCAGGCTTGCAGGCTGTTCAGACCAGGCCACTGTCAGGAACCAGGCTTGCAGGCTATTCCGATGGAAAGACACACAGGTGGATTTGAGCACAGCTGAAGTTCACGATTCAGAGCACGTAGGGACCTACAGCTTCGAACAGACCCAGCAGGTTAAACAGTGCCAGGTGCACCCAGAAAGGCTGCCCACAGGCAGGCAGTAAGCCATTAGCATGATAGTCATCTGGATAGGTAGGGGAACGTGCTTGCTTCAGCACCTGTGGAGTCAGAGCTACTGAGACAGCTTTAAACCTTGTTCTTCTGCTGTAGGAATAGAAAGGACTTCTGGCGTTTGCATTAGGTAGGAAGAGAATGCTTAATTAGGCATTTAAGTTTGAAAAGGTTGGCTTAAGTGATTTCAAGGCCAAATATCTCCATAGAAAGGGCATCCAAAAGCACGTTGAGAGGTCTAGATCCACAAGACCTTAGGGACTAATATGCAACAGTTTAGGAGCACAAATAACCCTCCAGAAGTGGATAGTAAATTCACTTACTATGTCTCCTACCTATTGTGTACTTACGGAAACCAGTCTACAAGATCTTTTTTCCATTATGAATAGCATCTATTCATAGAGTTGTAGAACTTTGTGGGATGCATGCACTACAACATCATCCAAGGAAATGAGCAAAATCTAACATTGATGTAATGGGGAGGAGAGCTCAGGTGTGCTCTGGCTCGCAGAAGTCATCATCACCAAAAATAAAAGACATTAGAGGAAGTTTTAAAAAGCCTAAAAATGCTCTTCTTGTGTTTGTAAACTGGCAATTTCTCAGAAGATTGAGACAAGGTAAACCTGCAGCTGCTGATGTTCCTGAGAGTTTCTGGTTGCAAGAGCTACTCATGGTCTGCGTGTCAGCCAGCACTGAATACCACTGAATACTTGGAGGTACACCTGAGTGAGCCTCAGGCTCATAGCCCAGGTATCAATACCAGTATGGCCAGGACAGTAGGTCTGCTGCCTCAGCTGGCAAGGTTCAGTGACCCAGAAGGGCTCTTCCCCACTTGTATGAGCTGCAGCTATGTTAATTATATCTTTATTACATACACTCCCCTCTGACTGCAATGCCTCAAGCCTCAGGACTTATTCTTTTCCAGTAAGAGATGTGGTTTTCCCATCTCTGGGCAGGCCCCAGCTCCAGCACCCCGTGATTATCTGATGGTTCCTGCCAGCAATTCTCCTTCAGAAATTTATGCTACAGGCATTAAAAATTAAAAGCAGGTGGCTTTCTGAAGAGTAATGTCTTATTGGTAGTAATACCTGTAGAGGCATGTAGAGGAAACCTTTGTAAAATAGTGCATGCATGTCTACCAAAGTAGTCACCAATTCAGATCTGACTTCTTCAAACACCCAGTGGTGGCTACAGCCACCAATCTCTGACTCTAATCCATCAGCACTCCTGAAACAGGTCTAAGATTCCTATGTCTCCTCCATTCCTGGGCTTTTTAGTCCTGCAGTTCTAAATCTACTTGCTGGACTCAGCAAGAGCCAGAGCCACTTTATGTAGAAGCAAAGCAGGCTTGCCCTCTGGTAGTCTGTAGTTTAGCCTAATAGTAGTAATTGGGGTGAAATACCTCAATATTTAACCCAGGATGGTTTCAGAGGGCAGAATTAATCTCAGGTTATATAACCTATATGTGTAAAATGTGTCTGTCTTTGAGCACCAACTTCAGTCTTCTTTTCTATTCACTGACGCTCTAGACATATTCTTGTACTTGAAACATCTGTGTTAGGATAGAATTAATCCTAGGATTGGTAGTCTCAGGAAGTCTGGATGACTCCATTATATGTGCATATCTGCAACTGCCCCTGTGGATGCCCCCCACATGACATGGCTCAATAACTACATAAATTCATTGTATCCAAACAGGGCTACTGAGTTGCCCTGCTTCTGTCATATTTTATGTGTATTAATCACAAGCACAGCACATACTCCAGAAGCCCATCTGACACTGAGTTTCTGACTTAAAGGACATGTTACCTGACACAAGACAATGAGCAGCCAGGTCAGACTATTTTTAACCAGAGGACATTGTAGATTGCATAGGTGCACAGGAGTTAGATCAATTTTCATTTTCTTACCCTATTCATAGAGGCATAGTGGAGTTTACATAGGTAATTATCTTGTGTGAGCATTTTTCCTTTCAAAATGAAATATAACAGGCTAATAAATGAACAGAAACAACTGTGAATTTGACCAAACAACTTCCAATCTTGGCTGCCCAAAGCTAGGTTTCTCAATCAGTATTAAAGACACAAAACAGTTATCTGAGCTGGTTGTGAACCCAGAAGCCTTTCTCTTTGCCTGTCTCGAGTCACCACACAGGTGGGGTGGATGTGGCTGTAAACTTACTGCATCACAGGAGTTCTTCAAAATCCTCCTGTAGGGAGAAGCTGGCGTGAGTTGAAGGCAGGTTATACAAGTGTATCATGCAGTTTGGTGTATTCTTTCAAATGAAGCAAACAGATTTTTATTTTTTAAATTTGTCTGCAAAGTAAGATGAGCCCTTTGTAACACAATGACATATTTTCACTGCCAGTTTCCTCCTCAGCTTCTAGCTGGCACTTTGCCTTGCCTTGCGGGAGAAAACCCCACAAGATTATGTAGGATGTTGTTGAGAGCACTTCAAAATCAAAGCAGACAAGATACTGGAATCCTGTTCTGCAATGTGGTGGAACTGTTGGGCCACATTTTTTCTAATTTGCCTGAAGCACAGCAATTCTGCAAATAATGCAGCTCTAGGTCAATGCTAGCTGAGTCATGGGGAGAAGAGTAAACCCTTAGGTTTGCTGATCAGAGAGGGTTGAACAAGGGCCTGGAATTTAGATCCCAAATTTTCTGTCTGAAATATCCTGAACTTAGGGACTTTCCTCACAGAGAAGGGCACTGACGACCTGGTTCAAGCCTTGACACACCTAGGCCATCTATTTCAAGTCAGGATCCTGCTGCAGAGCTGAAATAGGTGGGCTGTACTAGCTCCAACTCTTGAAATAAACTGAACAGCACCAGAGTGCAGGGACTATCCACACCAATAGACCATCAATACAATCCCTGGCACAATGTTCCCGCAATTCATGCCAGTTTTCTGCCCAGTAGGAACCCACATGTGGGGTTTTTTTAAGGCTTTGGTTTTCTGTTTGTTGTTTTTTGGTTTTTGTTGTTTTTTGGTTTTTGTGGGGTTTTTTTGGGTGGTTTTTTGTGTGTGTTGTTGTTGGTGGTGGTTTGGTTTGGTTTGGTTTTTTGGGGGTTTTTATTTTGTTTTTCTTGGTCTTTTTTTTTTTTTTTGGTGGAGTTTTAGAAATTATTTGTGTTAGAAAGAAAAAGGGTCTGATTTCTGCACAGACCACATGTACACAGAGAGACCCAGGACAGGAGAGGTTTGCAGTGGTGGCTACAGCTGTTGTTCCTCATCCATTGCTCTGCCACAACAGCAGCAACAGAACTGGCTACAGCCTTGTTGAAAGCAACAGTAATAGAAGCAGCAGGAAGAGGATTCACAGAGGAATCATGGTGCATGGAAAGGAAAATTAAAAGGCAGGATGGAGTCTTGTTCCTGAAGAGAGATGCGAATGCTCTCCTGCATCTCACACTCACCCTTAAAATGAGGGGTGTTTGGATTTGACAGAAACCCTCTGGATTTCAGGCTGTCTGTCATGTGTCTGGGACTACTAACAGTCTGTTTGCAGCATGCCATTCAGGGAAAAATAAGGCCAGGCTCCCTGAAAGGAATGGCATGTTCCTGGGATGGAAGAGAAGGTAATGTACGAAGCAATTGGTACTGTTCTTCATATCTCTGCATCCATCTCATTCATGGAATGCAAGTTAGGTATGTAGGTTTGATGTTTTGGCTAATTAATTTGCTGCTTTTTCTTTTCTTATTTGAAGTTTCAACTGTCATAGTATTCATGCAGCTGTAACTTTGCTTTCAGGTTCCAATAGAGTCAGTACTTCAGTTATCCATTCCTGATCTCATAGATCCAAGAGACATAGTGTACAAAAGCTGAAACTCCAAAGAAAGGATCTAATAATCTCAGCTCTGCATTGTACTGTAAGGAAAAATATTTAAACATACATACCTGAGACTGCTAGGAAGCAGTCTAATTCTGATGTGTTCTGTTGAGTTAAATATTTGTGAGTACCTTAGAAAAGCAGAAGAAGTTGTACAACATCAAGAGACAAAGCAGCCCTTCTTGGCTCTTCCACTGTGTCATCAGCTGCTAAATTACAGATATTTATGAGAAATTTCCAATATTGGTCTATATAAAGCAGAAAAAAACCCCAACAAAACACCAAAAAATCAAACCATACCAACCAACCTACCAACCAGCCAGCCAACCAACCAATCAACCAACCAAAAAAAACACCAAAAAATGTTATTGATGCTGTCACTGGAGAGATGTTGCTAACACTAAGAAAAAGAAAATTAGGGCTGTCCCTTCTTATCATAAAATGTAAGTAACTTTTTGGACACTGCTGCTGCTTTCAATACCGATTTGTGGGTCTAATTTATGATCAGATCAAATAGGAGCCATTAAAATAACTGATAAAACAAACATACTGAAATAATAGATCCCTGTGTAAAAGATATCTAGGTAGAGATTGGCACTTCAGTAATAAAGGAAAAGGAAATGAGCCTCCATCTCCAATTAAGAGAGAAAACCCAAAAGAGTGAAGCAGATGAAGTCCTGGCTGCTTGAACTGGGCAAGCACTTAGCACAGGGGTGCAGTTCGCCTCTCTGGCTATAGCTGCTGGCTGCACAGAGGGCAGGGTATTTCACCTGATGTTCATAGCCAGTAGAAGATTGCTTGCAGGGTTCCCACCAGCTCCTCTTTTGATGTGAGATGAAATGAGCCCCTTTAAAATGAGGATCAGCTAATGGTAGTGTACAGATACAGAGCACCTGCTGTACCAAGAGATGGAGTCCCTTAAATCCAGCTGCAGCCAAAATGTTTCTGCTCGACTGCCATTACTGCTGTGCTTCCTTGTGCATCATATCATTCACCAACTTTGCAAACTGCTAACACTATCACATGGTATTAAACTGACTGTGCAGAAGCTGTGGAGGCTTTATGATGCTAGATCAATACAATTTTTTGCCTATTTAAAAAAGCATGTTGAAGTTATTATTTCTTCCCCCTTGCCTTAGTCCCAAATCCACATTTTCATCAAACCCCACTCAGTAGTCTATTTGAACACATGCCAACACTGGAAAACAATACACTAAAGCAAGAGACATTAATTTTAAGAGTCTTGGTGTGCCTGGATTAATAAAATCCTCCTGCCATGGAGTTTGGTCATGAACATCCACATGACACATATCCACTGTCCCCCACCCACCACAGACCACCCATCACTCCTTAGCATCCTGCAACAGCTATAAGTCTGCAGTGCAAGAGGCCAGAAAACCTGCAGTGTGTCCCAGCAGCATCTTGGGAGAGACCAAGCATGCTGGCAGTGTTTCTACTCTCCAGAAAAAACAGGGATTTGCTATTTGAAATGTCCAGATAGCATCAGAAATAAGTGTAACAAATCTCACGTTATAGAGGGAAACAGAAGAAACAAACCAAGCCAAAGTCAACAGATGCAGATGGTTGGACCTGAGGGAAAAACCTCCTTCTTCATCTGCTTTTGGTGATGGAGGTTGCTTGGAGGATGTATGACAAAGAAAGCAATTAAACACACAGAGCTGGTATAAATATGCTTAACTGCTTTCAAACATTTCCAAGCAATGTATGTGTCTGTGTGATCTCAGCATGGGCAGCCTTGGCAGAGAGTAGAAGAACTGAAGATGACCAAAAAGGGGTTTAAACTAGAGGCAAGGCAGTCAGTTCCTAGAGACATTAAAAAAATGGAAGAATGAAGTGGATAGGAAACAGCAATTTTGGGGGAAATGCCTCATGAGACTCTGGGTCCTAAAGGAAGGGGATTCTTGAAGAAGTGTGAGAGCGAGGAGGAAGAGAAAGTTTCTTAATGTGAAGAGATGGGGGTGGAGATGAAAGGATTGAGGGAACACAGGGGATTCAGCAGTAGTAATTACAAAGGAGGATGGGAGGCAGATAATAAGGGAGATGTCAGAACTGATGATAGACACTCTGGATTATGAATGCAAAAATAAATCAAAATAATCAAAAAGCTAGTTAGGTCACTGGGGCAGTGGCAGGCAAAATTTTACAGAGTATTTTGAAGTGGCAGAGTTAGCAGGCTCATTTCCAGAGGCTTCCTCTGTAGGAAGTGCAAAGAGATGGGCTCCTCCAGGAAGCATATCAAAGCAATGGTTTCTTTCTGCAGAGCCTGTCTCTCCTTCAGCTGGGAGCCAAGCTGCATAACCGAAGTACCCTACATGGTACACCTAAAGCAAACACATATCAAAATAACATCAACTAGAACATGTGATCTGAGATGGTTTGGATAGCAGGTAGTGAAAAAAAGAAGGAAACAACGGAAACAAAATACAGTTCAGAAAAATTTACTCAGAAAAAAAAATCAATTTTTTTGTTCATCATTCTGGTGAACATTTGACAGCCTTTTCTCATACATTAACTGCAAGTAAGCAAACTAGTTGAATTGTAATTCTGTTGATGCAGAATTGAACACCTTAAATAAACAAAAGATCCCAAAGCCGTGGGTATAAAGTTCAAACATGTAACTTATTTATCCATTTGAGTTAAAGAAGTAAAATCTGTACCACAATTTTATTCCCATACTAATTGTTCTTGTGAGCAAGTATTTATGTATGCTAGATCTCACTGCATGGACAGCCCATAAATATATTTTGAAATTTGTTCTTTTAGATGAAAGAGGAGAGTTCTCCAGCAAATGCATTATAGATTCCCAATCGTTCAGATTTAAATGCTCAGTAGTCAAGGCTAACTTAAGTACTTCCTTCAATCCTGGAGCGCTCACTATTGATTTTAAAAGGTGTGTTGGTATTAGTAGGTTACACAATATAAAGTTCCCTTCTCAAGACCATTAAGTACTCACATTTAAATTATTTTCCTTGCAAACTGCATTCATTTGAATTTCAGTGGAATGTGAACATAGAAAAAACAAACTAAGGTGTCATTCAAAATGTCAACATAAACCACGACTTTTGTGACTCTTTGGCTCTTTTCTCCTTGTTGATCTCTTTCTTTGCAAGTCACTCTTTCTGTCCTTGTGTCCCAGATATGCTAAGCATGAGAGGACAAACACTTCAAGAAAAAGTTGTTACCCTGAAGGACTTCCTAATGATTAGTGTCTGAAGCAATGACCTTTCCCAATTCTACACCTCTTCAAATGTAGGATTTGGATAGGATGAGGATTGGAAATATGACACACATGGAATTAGGGAACCATGCTTCTTGAAATATTTAACTTGTTATGCTTATGGTTGTTTTTAAAGACATAAGACACTTGCAAATATCATTGCATCCTTGTTATTGCCCACAAACAGAACACAGTCTGTGCAAGAGGCATTTCTATAAAATTACTATTAGAAAAAAGTTTCTAAAAGGATGCTTGGGAATGTAACCTAGTGATATTACTGGATATAAAGTGGTAACAATTATGGGACATCTCTGTAAAAAAAAAATCCCTGTGCTCAAAATACATGTGCCAGGTGAAGAAACTCATCCAAGTTTCACAAAGAATATTGATTGATGATGATGATAATGATTATGATGATGGTGTTCTTCTGAATCCCCTTTCAGGGTAATTGTGTCATGTCCAAACATTATTAACAGAAAAAGGGCTAACAAAAAATAACTAAAAAGAAAGCTAAGAAAATCACTAAACAAGACTGTGGGAGAATAAGATATCTGCCATGTTTTTGGCTTGGGTAGTTAATTTTCTTTATAGTAGCTGGTACAGTGCTGCATTTTGAATGTAGTATGAGATGAGTGTTAATAACACGCTGATGTTTTTATTGTTGCTAAGTTGTGCTTACCCTAAGCCAAGACAGTTTCCCATGCTCTGCCAGTGAGCAGGTGCACAAGAAAGTGGGAGGGAGCATGGCCAGGACAGCTGATCTGAACTAGCCAAAGGTATATTCCATACCACAGAACACCACTCCCAGCATATAAACTGAGAGGAGTTGGCCAGGAGACGCTAATTGCTGCTTGGGTGAGGCTGGCCATCAGTCAGTGGGTGGCGAGCAATTGTATTGTGCATTGCTTGTTTCTTTTGGGTTCCTGCCACCCCTTTTAATTAAAATTATTAATATTGTCATTATTATAAATATTATTATTAGATTTTATTTTGTTTCTCTTATTAAACTGCTCTTATCTCAACCCACAGGTTTTACTTTTCTTTTTTTTCCATTTCTCCTCCTCACTGCAAGGTGAGGGGCAGGTGGTGGTTGAGTGGCTGTGTGGTACTTAGCTGCTGGCTGGGATTAAACCACAACAGGAGCATTAAACCAGGAGAAGCAAAGCCAGTGATGGTAGTAGTAAGGTAACTAGCTATACTATGCTCAGCAATTCAAAACAGCAGTGTGTGGAAAAGCACAGCAAGTAGAGGAGATTAGGGTATATTCAACTGACCCTAACTGATGTTCAGAAACATGAAATGCCATCAGCAATGAGCTTCCTTTTCACCAGGCTTTGCAAGGTGACAAGTGATGCTGTATAGGAAGCCATTGCTGCAATTAAAATATTCCAAAAGTAAAAGAAGTGCATTTTTTTTAAAGTACTTTTTTTTACTTGAAGTACTGCATTGTGAGAAAAATCTGACAGTCTAATTAGGAGTAAATTATTAATTTTGATATGTTATTCCTAACACTAACTGTGATGTAAAGGAAATTTAACTGCTAGCTCCATGAACAGAGGAGCAAATTGAATCTAGGTCCTCATATCACTGTTGGTTGGCTCATGAACTTAAAAGATGAGAAACTTTGCCTGCAGTTTTGTGTTTTTAAGGTCTTCCTCTCAAATGGTCTCACCATTCCCTTAATAGAGGTTCAGCTCCTGCAACAGTGTTCCTTTCAACAGGAACATTTATGAGATCCTGCATTTTTTCCCCATCTACTTCAATGCTACTGATAGCTCCTTAATCTTTCTGAGGCCCCAATTTCTCTAGATTTGGTGATGGTATACTGTGGTCACTGCATGAAATGCAAACACTTTCCACATGCATACATGTATATATACAAGGCATAATCCCACGTCCCTGATTTCCTAATAAATCATCCATTTTTTGCAGATTTTGTTTTGAAATTATTTTATTTGGTTTTTTTTTACCAACAGCCAGCCATTTTCTGGCAAGGTTTCCAAACTGATTCTTGTGTAAGCAGCAGAGAACAATGGCCAGTCCTGGCACTACCCAGGTCAATAAAATTGACTATGAACTGTTCTTGATCTGCAAACTCAGCTCAGCTGGTGTAGGGACAGCTGAACCGCACATATTCTGAAACGAAGCAAAAATTACTGGAAGTTGGAGAGCTCCCAGGCTGCCAAAGCAAAATGCAAAGGGTCTTGCATCACCACTGAACAATGGTCACTGGGCCTCCAGTGCTCTCCTCCCTCACTTACAGTTGTTTTTGCCCATGCCCACATTTGTCTACAAGCAGGATAATCCCTCAAAATCTATTTTCACAACTTAGTACAGAGAGATGGGCAGCATCTCTCCAAGTTCAGGGCTCAATATATTTATCTCATCCATAGGAGAAAATACACCTGACTGATCTCCCAATGCAGTGGCCCATCCATGTGAAAAATAACAGGAAGGGAATGTCCTTTCCTACAGACTTCCAGTAATACCTCACAGAGCTGTCCCAGAGTGGAAATGAGCCCAATACAATCACAAGGAAGGAACCATTTGGAAGCCATAGTCAGTCTGGGGTTTGTTTGGCCAGATCCATGGCCTTTTTAATTAGAGGGTGCTGGAGAGATGTGAGTCTTACCCCTCTTGCTATTAAACACTGAATCCCACGGATGTCAGTAGATCTTACAAAAAGAGAGTCACAGCCACAGTGAGATGAGACACCACATAAGGCCCAGTGGAGATGGGGCAAAAGTGTTACAAGAAGATAATGAAAGACACTCTCTGAGTTTGGAAGCCATTTACGTATCTGTTGTAGCAATGAGAAAAAGCAAATACTTGCAGTTCTGTCTCTGTTACACAGCACAAACCAATAGAGCCAATTTGGTTCCCTGTGTGAAAAATCCAGAAAAACATTTAGTTCTGTTCTCCAGGTTCACTTGCTGTGATTTAGAACATGGCCATCATACAGATTTGCTGCTGGTTCCAAAAATGGAAACATCCACATTGGAGGATCCAGCCTTTCATGCCACGTCAACCATGATGACATTTGAAAGACAATTTGCTTAACACTACTGGTAAAAGAACCAAGGATGCCACCTGAAACCAGAGTGATGTGCATTTCCTCATAGCTGCTTGTGTTTCAGTTAAGAAACATGATTTGTTTTCCAGTACATGTTATCACTTGCCGTGTTTACATTATGTCAAAAATTATAAAGAAGCCAAATCAAAATTGTATTAATCCTGTGTAATTAATACTTTAAATGCATGTTATTGTTTGAATGGTTTGAGCAACATAATTCCTGAAGAAGTGCAAACAAAGGACACTGAGCATGAAGCTCTGAGCAGCACAAGATGTGGGTCTGGGCCAGAGCCTGCTTATGTCCTTCCTGTGAAAAATGGCTCATGCTTTTTGACAACAAATACTTTATTTTTGGACAGCACCAGTTCATTGCACTGAGTGAGGATGTGCTGGTTTTGGTTGAAGCTTTGCTTGGAAGGTTTATCTTCTTTCACCTTGTCAGAAGTTGATTTAGGGCAACCACTTCAGATGATCAATAAATCAATGGCCTAACTGGTAGATGTAAAGCATAAGTTTCTTTTTTGCTCTTCCTCAACAGGACATCTGGAAGCTCTTACTCATTGTATAAGTAATTAGAGAGTAATTGGGCCACAGAGACTGATGCCCTAACCTGCTGTGGTGAGATTAGGACATGCCACTTGCACACCATGGCCAGCTTCTGTCTCTTCAAGGCCATTCAGACTCCCAGATAGGCATCTAGACACCAATCCAAAACAGACATGATTTCACAGCTCAACTTAATAATCCTGACAGACCAGACTTCCACCTACTCCCCCTCCTTCCAATATGCACTCAGAAATAACTCCAAAAGGCCTGCAATTCCAGAGCTCCCAAGGAGAGAGAAATGTTCCATCATCTGTGCTTGGCTGTCAGGTGTCTGGTCATTTCTGTCCAAGATACAGAAGGCTGCTGAAAACCATGTCTCAAAGTGGTCAGATACAGGCAGCTCAGAGCACCTTGAGCTGAACCCAGAACTCTTGCAGCAAAGACTACTTCCAGTTTATCCAGCTGTGGATGACAGCCAGAAGAGGCTGGGCAGGAAGGAAATTATTCTACCTTACATGAAGGAAAACAGGGTAATTTTTAATCCTCAAGCTGGTTCTGACTTTTACTAGGTAATCACCTCCAGCATAGCACTTTGCCAATGTACAGCTCAAGATGGAAATCTACTGTGCAAAGCTTTTAAACTCTGCCACAAGGTGTGCTGTGTGTGGCTGCATGCTGTCAAGCACATCTGAGTCAGCTTTGGCATCCTTTCATCTTCATTCCCCATCTGGGGTTGCTAATATATGGCAAAGTGGCCAAATATGGCATTTGCTGTTAGTCCTGTGTCTACTGCTGGCTATAGAAATAGGCACATCTCCACCACTGGACATGCATGACCTTAGAATCCTATAGGTGTTTTTGATGTATTCCTCTCTGGGTAAGATATGTGAAGCTGCATTTGTGATGTTCATGTGCACTTTGACTCCTGAACTTGAAGACGATTAGTAAAACTTATGTGAGCACAGTGCAGGTAGTAGGGTTTCCCGGTTGCACAACTGCAGTGTTCAGCAGTCTCGTCTTGGTAAGTCTGATTCAGTGAGTTCCCTTCCAGATTGCACAACTCATGGAAATGTATACATTAAATCATATTTTCACCTCAGCCCTTCGGGGAGATGGTGGAATATGCTAACGAGCGAGGGTAGGTTCTCCATCCTGGGGAACTCTCGTGTGAAATGTTTTCCCTCCAGAAGCTCTGGACCAGGAGCTTGCGGTGTAAGCGCGTCCAGGCGGGGCTGTGCCGCGGCGCCATCCCGCAGCCCGGAGGCGCGGGGCGGGCTGCCCTGGCCCGGGATCGCCGCCCCTTCTCGCTCCGCGGGGGCGCCCAGCGCCGCGGGGAGGAGCGGGCCCCGGGACCGTATAAGGCCCGCCCGCCGTCCCGGCTGCGGCACTCGCGCGGCGGCTCCCGGCGCAGCCCGCTCCCGCCCCGGGACACGCGTGGGGACCTCGCGGGCGCTCCGCAGCGCGCCCGTCCCGGCGGCGGACACCGCACCTGTCCCACCCGGTGACACCGCATCGCACCCTGCTTCTGTCCCGCTGGTGTCACCGCACCGCGCCTGCCCCAGCCCCGGCGGGGGGCACCTGCCCGGGGGCCCGTTCCCATCTGCCTCCTCCTGCTTGTGCCATCCCGTGCCAGCCCTGCGGAGGCAGCAGCAGCCCCTCTGATTTTGGGGAAGATTCTTGGTTCCAAGGGTGAGTGAGTTCCTCGGGCAGAATGGGGCGCTTCACCGTGTGGGACTATGTGGTCTTTGCGGCTATGCTGCTCATCTCGGCCATCATTGGCATCTACTACGCCTTCGTGGGAGGAGGGCAGAAGACATCAAAGGACTTCCTCATGGCAGGCCGCAGCATGAGTGCCCTCCCGGTGGCACTGTCCCTCACCGCCAGCTTCATGTCAGCCGTCACGGTGCTGGGCACCCCCGCTGAGATCTATCGCTATGGTGCCATCTTCTGCATCTTTGCCATCACCTACGGCCTGGTGGTGCTGTGCAGTGCTGAGATCTTCCTGCCTGTCTTCTACAAGCTGGGCATTACCAGCACCTATGAGGTAAGGTGGAGTGGGGAGAAGCTCTCCCCAGCTTTTAGGGAACTGGGAGGCTTCTCGTGCCTACTTTCTACATGTCTGCCCTCCACCTTCTCTTCCTCCAAATTCCCTGCACTCTGTGCTGTGCTGTCCTATGTCACCACACTCCAGAAAGCAGGCTGCAACCCTCTCTGTCCCCAAGTCTGCCCACACTGTCTCTGCAGGCAGGTGATGCTCACCCCTGCTGCCTTAGCTAGGAGCTGTGTCATACTAGATTTATTTCCTCATGCCAGATACTCAGTTCAGTAGGTGGAGTAATCCTAATGCAGATTGGATGGTGACATGTCATTAATCATCTGTAATTAATATACCCAAACCAGAGCACAAAAGCATCTACCATAGGAACCAGAGTTATCGCATCACATCACACTCCCTCCAGATTAGTTTCTAAGCTAAGGTGCAACCACAAAAGTCACCCTTTGGCAGAGTATGTATTTGTACTGTTCCTAGAGATTTTGAAGAGATCCTTGTCACCTGAGGCTGTTTACACTACTGAATGTCTTCTCCCTCATGATTATACAAGGAGGTCAACAAATGCTCTCTGTCTGTGAAAGTTTGTACTTCCACCAAAATAAGGCTGAGCTGGTTTTAAGCACAGCATTCAAGTTAAAGTTACAGCCATCAGCACAGAGATAGCTGGGGTAGTGGGATAATCACCGGTGAAGTCTGACAGTTTTGGGATGGGAAAGCATCTGGTCAGTGCTTTCTTCTGATTCAAAATGTCCATACAACCTGTTTATCTTCCTGCATGGAGATAGTTCCCAGCTGCAGATTTGGAAGCAAGCTGCTCATTTTGCAGAGGACTTTGGGAAAGGAGCATCGGTGCAGGTGAAAGTCCTTGACTGGCTACTTTGGTCTTTAGCATTTTATTACACTAAACAGAGACATTGCAGCACTGGAGGCTGAAAACAAGATTTCTGTTAGTGAATTTAGATAAGAATTCACCAACAGAACTCTCTGGTGTCATCCAGCGTATTTTAATCTACTAATCTTTGGACTGTCGTGATGATACTTCAATATGGCTCTCTTAAATAAAAGCTTATGATCATGATTGGAAACTCACTGTTTATCTTGGTGTTGAATCAGTAATGTGCCTATAAAAGATATATCTTCTTTTTCTGGACAGAGTCCAGATTTTTAACAACTTTTTGTGTCTGTCTGTTGAAAACTGGGGGTTGAAAACTGCTTCCTTGTGTGGACATGCTTATAGATCACATTTTAAATGCTCAGTTTGTGAGTGAGCCCTTTTAGGTGGTTCAGTGTTTATGTTGATTGGACAGATTTGTCAGGCAATTGAGATTTCTTTTGTACAACCACACACTGAGAGGGTTTTTAGGACAGATGGTGGTAAGAAATCTGCTCTACAGCATGACAGACTAAATTAGAGGTTGTGCTGTCCAACCTCGATAGAAAAGTGACGGTTCTTGTTTCACAAAAGGATAAATTTTGACTTATCAGTAGACTATATCAGGCTGCCTTGGGCAGTGCAGAAGGTGAGGTTAATGTGGGGAGAAGATGCTAATTGCTGAAAATCTTTTGCCCTCTCTTGTAGCAGTTCAAATGCACACACGTAATGCCAGAGTTTCCACACTGACTAAGATGTAGGAATAGTCACAAGGTTTTCTTTTTTCTCTCTGATTTCACAAAACTAGTGGGTTCTGTTTTTTGGCTGCTATGTCAAACCTAAACTCTTAGGTTTCCCTGTGCAGAGTTAAGAGTTGCACTTGATTACTCTTGTGTATCTTTGTTCCTTTCAACTCAGCATATTTAGTGATTCTGTGATAATACGTTCTAGTCTTTTCTGTAGACACCCTTGTATAGTGACTAGCTTATGTCTGCTTCACTCGTTTGTGTGTTATTACCACTGGTGAAGTCTGTAAAGAAAACCGAGTTGAAAGAGATACCAAACAAGGGGACTCTAGGAGTTTTGGCCATTCATGAAAATGTAAAAACTACACTCTGCTCTTTCTGTATTGCATATCACTTCATTCCAGTCCCATCAATAATGCCAAATTTCAATGTAAGCATTTGTTTTTTCTTCTTTTTTGCAGTATTTAGAACTTCGGTTTAATAAATATCTACGCCTCTGTGGAACGGTCCTTTTCATAATACAAACGGCAAGTAAACCTCAAAGCTGTTCTGTGGTCCTTGGGGCCACCAGAATTATTGGGCGTAGCTGGCTGTTTTCTCTGAGCAGCTGAGGAGGTTACCACAGTGCCTGGGTGGCTGGGAGCAGGAGAAACAAAGCTCTTTCTGCTGCTCAGCAATGAGGTGGGGAGCGGGTGCTGGGCTCCCTGCAACCTGGGTCTCTGTGGGCACTGTTGAATGCCCATTGCAGTCACTTGACATCAGCACCATGCCCAGAGACAAGTCACCCTTCACTACAGGATAGCAGTGTGAAGAGCAGTGATTCACTTGCCTGCTGGAGGAACCTGCAATGAGTTCAAAATGCAAATGTGAGCCAGTTATCTACAGCAGCAGTGTTCATCCTTGGCTGGGTGGATTCTCAGAGTCTGACTAATTCTCAAGGGTCAGTGAGAGGTGACAAAAAAGGCTGTCAGGAGCTGTCATTTACGTACTGCACAAAGGTTTGCGCCACCATCGCCACTGGAAAAACCTTAGGTGTCTGTCTGTCTGCAAACTGAGAATGAGAAGATTACTACCCTGGGGCATGTTAAACTAATGCAATCTCTGAAATTATTGTTGGTACAGTTTGCTGTATCTGGCCCTTTCAAAGAGTCCGTACAGGACCACAGCTTCCAAATGTCAGTGCGCATATGTCAAATGCACCAGAACAAAAATGTGCTCTTTTCACAGTTTTGAAGTGGACTTGTGGGTAATTCAAAGTAAGAATGTCTGTGCCATCAGAAAGCTTTTTAAGGTACATGCTTGTTTTTGTCTATTTTTGTATTTTTTTAAAGCACACCAGAAGTCACAGGGCAATCACACTTGCACCAGTAAGATAGTTCCCAATGCAGTGCTCATTACTGATTTGGGCAGTGCTGCTTAGCTGGTTTTTACAGATACACAAGCTCATGGAAAAAGTAGAGTGCTGGCATGTGTGAAACCTGACGCTGTTTCACCAGCACGTATGAGGACATCACAGTTGCGTAAGTTGGAAGAGCTAAGCATAATCTTTGCCTGCAAAGATGAGAAAAATAATTCTATGCAACTTAAATACATGCTCAAGGAAATTAACCAAAGATCTATATGTGGCGTTCTCTGCCAAGCACTTACAATTTAACCTGAATAAATTAAATACTAGTGAGGAAAGAAAACCTCCCAAGATTTTAATGGTGCAATTTTAATTCTTCTGTGAATATTAATTCTTTAAATAAGGTAAAGAAAAGGATTTAAGAAAAGAAAACCCTACTGAAGACTGTATCAGTCCTGTTTAAATTGACACAAAAATGTGATCATAGTTTTGACAAATTTTAATTTCTGATGATTCAAGGATTCTGGCACTTATTCACTGTGTATAAGAAAGCCACAAGTTCTCATGCTGAATCCCTTGAATGAAAAGGCTTGAAGAGGTATGAGTTTGACTGATGGACTATTAAAAAGAAAAAAATTAACTTCATGATTGCATCCAAAGCATTGCAGTCAACAGCTAAACATTCTGATGGAAACCAATAATGAGTGCTGTATGTACTGGAACCAATATTATTTAATACCTTCATTAATGACATAGATAGTGAGAATGAGTGCACCCTCAGCAAGTTTGTGGATGACACCATGCTCAGTGGTGTAGCAGATTTGCTAAAGGGAAAGGACACCATTCAGAGGGACTTTGACAGACTTGAGGAGTGGCCCCATAAAGTTCAACAAACCCGTGTGCAAGGTCCTGCACATGGATTGGGGCAATCACAAATGTCAGTATAGATTGAAGGATGAACTGATTAGGAGCCGCCTTGCAGAGGAGAACTTGGAGATAGTGGTGGATGAAAAATTTGACCGAGACAGAAAGTCTGGTCACAGCCCAGAAAGCCAATTCTGTCCTTCACTAAAAGAAGTGTGGCCAGCAGTTTGAGGGAGGTGATTTTCCCTGTCTACTCCACTCTGGTGTGACCCCACCTGAAGTACTGCATCTGGCTGTGGGGTTCCCAGCACAAGGGGTACATGGACCTCTTGGAGAGGGTCCAGGGAATGACCACAAAAATGGTCTTGGGGGTGGAACACCTCTCCTGTGAAGAAAGGCTGAGAATGTTGGGATTAATTGTTAAACTTGGAGAAGAAAAGGCTGTGGGGAGACCTTATTGCAGCCTTTCAAAGGGGGCTTATGAGAAAGGTGGAGAGAGACTTTTTACCAAGGCCTATAGTGACAGGACAAGGGATGATAGTTTTAAACAGAAAGAAGGTAGATCTTGAGTGGATAGAAAGAAGAATTTATTTGCAACAAGGATAGTGAGCTACTGGACAAGATAGTCTGGGGAAGAAGTGTGATAGCCCAGCCCTGGAAGTGTTCAAATTCAGGCTGGATGGGGCTCTGAGTTTTGATCTACTCCGAGGTGTGCCTGTCCATGGCAGGGGCATTGGACTAGATGTTTTTTAAAGGACCATTCCACCACAAACCATTCTATGATTCTACATATCAGCCTCACATGCTGACAGTCACTGTATGGACAGCAAGTCAAACACTGACTGGGCTAGACAGGTGTCGGGAGCTGGCTGAGAGGTGGAATAGGTAGTTTCAGAAGATACTCACCAGGGACTAATCAGGACTGGCAGCTTTCTTGTCATGCAAGCTATATATGAAAATCTAGAGAGAACTCATGGCACTGAGAGAAACAAACATGCATACACAGTGGCAGGGTGTAGCACACAGGTAAGAATAACTATTTGCCCAATGGCCCCCCTGTCCTTTCTGGCATGTGCTTCTAGCAGGTGTGCAGCAGGGGATCAGGGCAATTAGGTTAGGCTGGGTGGAGAAGTTTCTGCACACTGCTTTCCTCATACAGGTAGAGAGCTGCTCACTCCCATTACTGGATCTGTCCCAGCATAGCCACTGGCCATGTGGTAGAGCTCCACCTCGGGGACTGGCTTTGATCTGCTCAAAAGCCATGGCAAGTAATTTAGTGGTTAGCAATCCTCCTCTGGTTTGCCACCTGTGCCTAGGGTGGACACTTGCAGGAAGGGCAGAAGCTGGCTGAATTCTGGATGGCATCTGATTCTGCTGTTTTTCCATGCCCAAGTCCCATCCCTGTAAATCAGAAAGTCAGAAGAGTCCAGCCATAGAAAGCTGATGCGCGTCAGCTCACGACCTATTGGTGATCCAGATGTTTTGAATCAAGACCCTGACCTTCACAGAAGTTATCAGCACATTGGAAGCTGCATTCTCCTGACCCATGTCACAGCTGAACTTGTGGCAGTAATAACAGTGATGAAGAAGTAAACAGGATTTAAAACCATATACAAAAAAGTTGAGGATATCAGTGTATGAATCCCATTGTGCCCACAAAGGTAGATAGACTAGCTCCTTCATTTGCCTGTGTCTTTACTGTGGTTGAAAATATAATTATGTATGGCTTTGTTTTACAGGCTGAGGGTTATAATTCCTTGTAACACTATCCGTAACGACTAACTAATGTCATATTTTGTGTTCTTACTCACATGAATTGTAGCTGGATACTGAAAGGCATATTGATCTCGAGACTGAGAAAATGATAGTAATAGATTCCTTGACAAACCATGTGTAAACCTCATTAACTTTCTTATGCTCTTGTTTCCTTTGCAGTTTTAAAGGAATAGAATAAATTAATTATAAAAGGCAGGAGAAGATGAAGATGGATTTTATATTTAAGAGTCCTTGGTATTTGTTTTAAGAACTCTAGGGTATGAGATTGTAGAGCTTAATAGCCTCAGACATTTGTCTTCTAATTGAAATTACTTGTCAATAATGATGAATTTAGAAAATATAGACTACCTAGATACTTGAAAAGAAATCATGTCAGAAAGTTATCACCTTTCTAGGAATTTACATTTATTTTGATATTTCCTTTTTTTTTTTTTTTTTCCGCTCTAGACTTTATACACTGGTATTGTCATTTATGCTCCAGCTTTAGCACTAAATCAAGGTAAAATGAGTATACTGTAACTGTTCCTCTACTGATATAATTTCTTCTTCATGTAGTATTGGTATGGTGGGGTTTTTTTTGGTAATGCAACACATGAAAATATAGCTCAGGGCTTGACTGTGAAGTCTTTTAATGGGAACTCTGAAGTCCTAGTCCCTTAATCCCTGCCTATAAGGAATTACAGAAGAGATTTATGGGAATACTAGCTCTCATTTACTCTACCTCTGATGCAATACCTGTAGATAATGGTTTATTCAGAAAAGTTGAGAAGGCTTAAGTAAATTTTTAAGGCAATCCAGGCAGTAAAGACAAATTAAATTCTTCTGGTTAAGTGCTATTCTTCAAGATGAGAGCAAGGCAAAAGTAAATATGATTTTGGGCTTCCTGGAACTGTTTAATGGGGTCTATCCTTTTTTCAGGAAAACCAAATCAACAGCAAAGAGATTGTTAACTTGTTTATTATGATATTTATAAAGTTAAATATTTCCATTTTCTACTTCACAATGACTCTTTGATTTGAAAATGGGCCACATTCATTTCTAAAAGGGCAAGAGCTTTTCTAAAAAACCATATTAAACTTCTAATCTGACACCATCAATTTTGTTAATTTGTCAAGAAAAGGGAATAACAAAATGCAAATAAAAAATGAATCATTTTGGCTAGAATCAAGTCACAGTTGTTCTGCTCATTGAATTTGTTTTGCCCTGTTCATTGAACAAAAAGGAAGAAAAAACCCAACTCTCTCTACTGGTTTCCTCCAGTATATAAGTTCCACAGGTTTTGTGTCTTTGATATTTATATTTGCCTTGCAAATACATGCTAAACCAAGCTATGACTTAGCTGGCTCCTAATCAGAGTAACTTACGTTTTTCACTAGTTTTGTTTCACTGTTTCTCATTAGCCTGAGCTCTCTGTCAGGGAGCCCCCCAAGCCCTGCCTGGCAGCAGGTGAGCATGCCAAGCTGGGGCAGTGACAACCTGTATGTCAGCCACAGCACGGTGTTGTATAGCAGGAACATGTAATCCTTAAGAGAAGGAAGAATAGAAGAAAGCCTTTTGCTCTGACACATTTCTTCCAGGAAATGTTTGAAAACCTTATCTCTGTGGGGAGCCCCCAAACTGTTTACTTGCTTAAATCCCTGCCTAAGGGCTCGGTACCAAATACACAGGTGTTTCAAGGAATGACATATATTTTAAAACCTTCCTGAGTTGGGACATATTGGACTTGTTGTTTGGGAGTATTCAGATTAAAGGCAATAGCTTCCTTATTTTTTGTCCTGAAATAAATCTCAACTTTCTAGCAGTTTCCAAATCTGTAACAACTGTTTCAGTTTTACAGCTGGTTAGGGTGAATCCCATGGTTTAAACACACTAATCTTTTCATTGCCATTTATACCTCCTACTTTTGCATTTACTTTATTTCTAGCCTTTTCCAATAATTTGCCTTCAGTCTTTTGTCCCCAGTGCCTCATTCACACGGGTGTTTCTTCCCTCTCTTTCAGTCACTGGCTTTGACTTGTGGGGCGCAGTGGTGGCGACTGGTGTGGTCTGCACATTCTACTGCACACTGGTATGTGGGCCCTTCAGTTGAGAAAAATGGATTCATTTCACCACTCACACCAAATATGGAATTTATTAAAAAGAAGCCTAATAATCAGGTTACTCCATGGAATTACATTTTACAGGTGTAGCCACAGGACCATATTCATCCTGGGACTTCTCTGAATGCATAGACAGCCTCTATGCAACTGAAATATATTTTGTTATGATACACTCAAACTTCTGTTGTTACTGAAAGAATAGCAAAAAAGGTAGATTTCCCTTTCTAAGAATTCTCCTGTGATTTTTCTAGTAGGGTTTTGCTGTGCAATTTGTCAAACTGCAACTGTAACAGTCTTGTGTGTTATTGAATAGAGCCACTGAAAACAGCATGCCACATGAACAGATTGGTCTTTAATTCAGCGTTAATTGACCAAGTGTCTAGATGAAATGATGAAATGGAACCTCAGTGACAAATTTATTTGCATATGGTGGATTAACTAATGTTTATTTTTATTCAGATGAATGGTATACCTTCTGGAGTTAGTGGTACTTACTTACAGAAAATAAGATGAGCACTGTCTGAAAATCTATCTTTTGGTACAAACTTCTGAATCAGGTTTTGTGGTGAAGGAAATACTGGATTAAACTGTGTGTATGGCCAAAGTAAATCCCCTACACTTCAAAGAAAGGCCAGGATGTCCTGAATAGCTTCCAGAATACAATTCCTAAAGACATCAGTACAGAATTAGTTCCATTAAAGATGAAGATTAAATTAATCTATTACCCATAATACAGATGGCAGTGCTTCTGTTAGTTGAATGTGAGTGCAAAGCAGGAGTGCTGCTGCCTTGTTGTACCTGATACATGCTCTTCCTCTTGCAGGGTGGTCTGAAGGCAGTGGTGTGGACAGATGTTTTCCAGGTTGGAATCATGGTTGCTGGATTTTCATCTGTGATTATACGAGCTGTGGTGGTTCAGGAGGGAATTGGACGCATTGTGAATGATTCCTACCATGGAGGAAGATTAAACTTCTGGGAGTGAGTTTGTACTTGCAGAGGATGTGCCTCTCTGTTCCTACAAATAGAGCTCATGTGACTAACTGTGAAATTAAACTGCTGCTGTAGGAGGAGGATGGCAGAAGTTGTGACTCAGTTTCTGTATATTTTTAAACAAGCTTACCTTGTTTGAGGGATATTTTTTAGGTTTTACTCCATGCAAAATCCTGGAAAGAGAAAAACCTTTTTACTTTGTCAAGTAGGTATTTTAAGGATTCATTTGGGATTCCACTGAAAGAGAATGGTAAATAGGACAGCATATTTGTATTTATAATTGCAATTTGCAAACAGCTGATTTGGCATTTCAGTGACTGGACCAAAACAAATGGGAAAATAATAATTTTTGCCTAATCTGAAAAGGGGAGGATTTTTTTTTCCTGCAAGAAAAAGTAGAAGTAGTTTTAATAGTATTTTACCCTCCATTATTGTAAGTAATCTTAGCCTAAAAATGTCACTTTAAAAGTTCAAGAATATTCAGTCTGACAATGTTGAATCAAAGACCATTTCAATTAGAAATGTTACTGTACCTTTGATGAATACAAGATTCTTCTGAGAACTGCCACCCATTGCTGTTAGTGAAAGTTCAGTATGACAAGTATTGTGATTTGTCCTTTATCTATCAGTTCACAATATTAATCAGGTTATTCTGTAGATTCTTCACCAAATTCTTCAGTAAATAATTCATCTGTGGGTGATTTTTTCTCCTTATTAACAGTAATTTATTTCAATCTGTTTGGCTTATTTGCAGTGGTTGTACTGCATTGATTCTTCTCCTGGTCACTGAGTTCACAGATGGAAAACAAAAAGGAGTAAAGGATGTAATAGGTGAAATAATACTACAGTGTTCACCAAGATAAATATAATTCATTGCTATATTAAAAGTTTGATTTAAAAATAATAATTGCTCATAGCCACCTAAAATCTGCTGTTTACCTAGAGGTAAACCAGCAAAATGTTTTATAGAGTCTCTGTCCACAAAGGCTGGGATTGTAAACACACCTTTATACTGGTGTTAGACTGATGTCCCTCTAGATAAGCAGGCACATTACACTTTTTACTGCTACATCATTTCATCACAAGCATCATACAACTTTACATAAGACTGTAGTTTATAGGCAAATAAAGCTTTCCAGCTTCACCTTTGGACAGTTCAGAGTGTTTCACTGGCTCAGGATGTTAGCTCTGAGTTTTAAAATTTGCCTTCTGTGGCTTAACGTAAAGTTAGAGTAACTTAATGTTCAAAATCTGGCCAAAGTTGCTAGTAGAACAAGCATGGAGAAATTATTTCTTCTAAGCATTAAGGTCTTTACATATTAAGAAGACTTTCATATTCTGGATTTGCTTTCTCTTTTTCCTTTCATTGTAGCTTTGATCCCAATCCTTTGCAAAGGCACACCTTCTGGACGATTGTTATAGGGGGGACTTTCACGTGGACTGGTATATACGGGGTTAACCAGTCTCAAGTCCAGAGATACATCGCATGCAAAAACAGATTCCACGCAAAATTGTAAGTCTGTCTGCAGGTACTCTCTGACTTTAGCAGTGGCTGTTCTTTATAAGGGAGATTTTTTTTAAAGGAATGAGTGGGTATTTTGTCTGTATAAATTGCATTATAAAGGCTAACAACTTTTGCCTTCTGTTCTGTGGACCAGGTAGAAGAAATTTGACACAGTAATTACTGGTATGTGAATGACATGTGTTTGCTGTAACATTGAACTTTGTGCCTGAATTTTTCTCTGCACCAGTATTCTCATATTGAAATAGCTGCATTAAGTTTATGTGCAACCTAAAGACCAAATATTGTAGTACTTATGCTGAGGTCATATCAAGACAGTATCTTCACTATGAAACCTAAATCATTGTGTGGGGATTTTTGCATAAGTAAAGACTAAAATATTTTCCTATAACAATGAATATAGGTGTGAAGAAATCCAGAAATGACTTATTCATTGATAAGCTGAGCAATCGTGTATTTTGTGTTCATAATAATCGTGACATATTTTTTAAGGAATTAACTGTGGAAAAGAGCAGAGGGTTATGTTTTCCTTGAGTGTAAACATTTCTGATGAGCCTTTACTCTAGAATGGAGCATATTTACTAGGTCTATTATCTTATCTTTATCTTTAGAACCATTCCATTAGTTCACAGCCCAGGATTTAAGAATAACTAGTGATCTCATGAAAATAATTTGTAGAAGAAATATAGAAGCACACATCATAACTATAGTCTCTGTACATTTAGTCATTCTATGGTACAGTGACATAGAGAGAAGAAGCTTTATGAAGGCTTTCACTTCATAGGCTAGCAGAATACCACAAAATCATGTACCGTTTACAACTGAAATATTTTGTTTATATCAGTAAAGAAAATCTGCTTTTCAGCCATTTGTGCTGCAGACAGGAATGAGCTGATGCTTGTTATCTGGTACATCTTCAGCATTCCCTGACACATCTCCTGCATACCAGGTCACTTCTCTGCAGTCTGTGGCACATGGCTGGGTTCTAGGTTCTTAGCACTGCAGAGGCAGGAGGCACATCCCACATCTCCCTGGAATGACTGTGTATAGGAGAACAGATGTATACATTGTGCCAGATTTGTGTGCCAGTCAGGCTGTTCTTCCCAGCACCTGCTCCACTCAGGGCTGTGTCCCGCTCTTGGGCCCTCCCTACCCTCTTTGAGAGCAGAGACACTTCCAGAGTGTTTCAGAAGCAGAGTGTGACCAGAGGGAATCTGACACCATGGCAGCCTCAGGGTAGTTTTTCTGAGCTGTTGCAGCAGCTTTTGTCAGGGCTGGAAGCTATCTGGTTCTGTAGGGGATTGGATGGAATTTAGGCTGTCTCATTAATGGTTGTGGAACCTTAATCAGTAGAGCCCTGTCCTGCTGGCATGGGTGGTTGGATTCTGTTGCACCTTGCTTGTGCAAGATATTTCTCTGCATGGAGAAATAATTTTGCATAATAGTTGCAGCTTGTCACAACTATAAACACTGCTATTCTGTGGTGACTATCTAGTTTGTATTCAAGTGTAATTAAACACATTTGGCAGGTCACATTGTTGGCCTGTACCTCTTATTGTCATTTAATCTGTACACAGAAGTCATCAGGTCAAAGTAATAGGGTTTTTTACCCCTGTGTCATTTACTGTAAGACTTTTTGAGAGACAGCACAGTAACATCAGAGCTCAGAAAATAATTCCTTCACAGATCCTAACTTGCAGGTTTTGGGGAAGCCTTTAACAGTGGCCCAAGAACAGGAATTTTCTCAGGCTTTGGGAAAGGATTTCACCCATTCAAGAAACACCAGTAGGTAGGAGCACATTCTGTCATCTTTGAACAATCACTAGGCAAATTGAACATAATGCTTACATCTGAATGATAAGAGGCACTCAGAGCAGGAGAGCTACCGTGTCAGAAAAATATGGGCTCCTAACACATTTTTCTCTCCTTTCAAGGTCATCAGCTGGCATATTTCAGTGCTAAATTCTTAGAAACAGACTGAAACAAACAATTGAAAATAAGTCAAATAAGTCAAAATGCCTACTTCACGCAAACTCCACCCCATTACTAACGTAGAATTAATGGAAACACCTCCCTCCAACAGTACTACAATTATTATTCCCTAGTGCTTAGTCATAGGGTGTACGATGAGCTGGGATGTAAATCACAAGGGAACAAAAAAAGCTGTCTGTCAAACACTGACGCAGTTTAAAAACAAGAATTGTTTAAAAACAAGACAATTTATTTTGCTTCTCTCTGTTTCTCTTGACTTTCTAATCTTCACTACAGGCTCTAGTCTAATACTTCTATTACATCTGCTCAAAAGAGTTGGATTGATTTTACTCATTGGTTAAATTTTGTGCTAAATCAGTTTCTGGGTGTTATATATCAAGATAGATTATGCCAGTGGAGGAACAGCTTCAGCTAAGTGGATGCAAGACATCCAATCAATATATAAGCATCTATGAGGACTACTTCATTTTTACTGAATTAGTTTAGAGAGAAATTTAAATTGCTGTTGGTTATGTGTTTAGACCACCTCCTAATTGCAAATACAAGGCAAAATGCAGAGTTTCCCCTCCTATACATAAATCAGCTTTTATTTATATAGGTCTTTTCTAAGAGTTTGCATTGTGCTTGCTGATAACTTTTCTATTGTATAAAACTGATAGTTCAGCTAGTTAATGTACATTATACCTTTCTGGAAATGTCCATTTCAATATCTAACAAGGCTTATAAAGTTAGGTTTACTTCTTTGTTCATCCTGCTGGTCCTCTACAGAAATACAAAGGCTGTTTCCCATTACTTTCTTGGGAATTAAAAGCATTAAAGGGCCTCCTGAATCATTGCAAACATGGATATTATTTTCACAGAAACCAAATGTCCTCCCAGAGGAGGCCTTACCAATTGGCACAGGTCCAGGATATGTGATCTGTCAGGAAGTGAAATCACTATCAGTGATACACAGATAATCAGGAGACAACTGCTGGAAAGGAACGTTGTTTTTCAAGACCTTGCTCCCAATGTTTACTTGAAATGACCACTCTAGGTGAGAAGAACTTTGTGACCCTGGAGATACCAAGAGATTTGTGACCCAGGAGACATAAAGAGCTTAGAAACATTTGAGAAAACCAGAGTCTTAGATGGAAAGCAAAAGCCCTCTCCTGAGCAAGAAGAACAATTTGTTTCTCACTGCCAGTAGAAGCTGCCTGTTGTGTGGCAAAGGCAGAATTATTGCCTGATGAAAACACGTCTGGTCTCCCCATTTTCTGAAGCTGAAACTTGCATCAGGATGTGGGGAGTTTCTGGATGATACCAGACTCCGAGTTGTTTAGTTACTGAAGGGGAAGCCCTGGGCTTGTTGAGAATCCCTGTTCCCTGGAAGTGGCAGCCAGAGGCAGCTCCAGACCAGGTCCCAGGCCCCAGTTTCTCATTGCTGCTTCCCACAGAGACTGTCTCAGGAGGAAATGGGAGGTTTGTAGCTTTACAAGGACAACTCCAGCATTGTGTAAGCGCGATACTGCAGCTCCAGAGGCAAAAGAATGCTGGTGCTGACTGTAAGGTACCCCACACTTGGATCTGGAACACCCCGCCTCACAAATCCGCTTGGGGTTTGTCACGGGGTGTGGCATGGGGGAAAGAGCATCCTCGGGCCTGCTGCTTGCAATGTACAACTCGTACACTTGATGAGATGTGGGATTGCTCTGGTGCTCCCATCATCTCCATTGTCAGGGGACAAGTGCTCAGACAGTGACACCAAAACCAGAAATGTCATTTGTACATGCAGAAACGTGATCTCTCTCCAGGTGAAATGCTGGGAGGTGTATGGTAACTCCCTTGCTGGCAGACAGCTGCTGACTTGGGAATCTCCTCGGTGCAGGTGTGAGCACTTCCTTTCTTGGCCCTGGCAGGGTCTTTTGTGGGATGTTGAGCTCTAACATGGTGTTTCCATGTGTGTTGGTGCAGGTCCCTCTACATCAACCTGGTGGGACTCTGGGCAATCCTGGTCTGTGCCACACTGTGTGGGCTGGCCCTCTACTCCATCTACAAAGACTGTGACCCATGGACGGCCAAACAGGTGTCAGCACTAGACCAGGTACAGCCCCACATCTCAGGGGCAGGTGGTGGGAGGGTATCGTTCCTCTGCAGCCATAATAACTAGACAAAGGCAGTTCAAGAGTCAGGGAGTTGGAAACAGTGACATGATGGAACCTTGTGTCAGGCTGAAATTACAGTTCCTGGAGCTGCAAATCACTCAGCACTTGGTAAGGTGGGCAGGAGGGAGAGCTGCAGTGTGGAGAGCTCTCAGTACACCCACCTCTGCAAATGTGTGGGCTTTTTACTCAAAATGGATTCAGGAGTGCCAGCATTGCAAGAAACTGCTTTGAAGAGAAGTGAGGAGAAGAGAGCAGCAGTGCCCTTGTGAGTGACTGTGGGTCCTGGTGCGCTGCTTTGTGTCATCCAGCCCAAATTCCCCTGGACTGATGAAGGCAAAATCCTTCTCAGATTCAAACCATACTTATGCCCAAAGCACACACCTGGAGGAAGGCTATTAGCAGGCAGCTCTTTGCTAGTGATGGTGAATCCTTCCCTCCTTCAGAGGAGAGATGGGCAATCAGACTGTGCTGCAGAGGAACCACCTCACCACTGATGATGATCTCTCCCTAAATAGACCTTGAGCAGCAAGTTTACCTGAGGAACAAGAGTTCTTGGCAGCCCATAGACTGGCCAGAGCCAGGGCCCAAGGAAATCAAATAACTTTTATTTGTGTGCTTAAGCCTAAGATAATCACAGGCTCTGGATAATGCTCCAATGGACAGTAGCTGAAAAGGCAGGAGAAGAGCACAGACCATGGAGCACCTGAGGCAGGACCACTTGATCTTTAAGAGTAATATAAAATAAGACCCAAGGTAGAAGCTGGAAGAAAATTAAGTTTTTCCTGTCAGTCAAATTCATTTGGTAGAAACTGGAAGTAAGATACTAAAAATATCAACTTGTCTGTGAAAAAAAAAATCGTTCATGGGAAAAAAATCTTTAAATTCCTCTCTCTTCCCAGCATTCAGATCTTGCAAATGTCAAAAAATGGCACACAGTTTCCTGTATGGAAATTGATCTCGGGTACCAATATCTGAGTTTATTGGACTGTATATGAACCCCTTTTTGTGGAGTCAACAGCAGAAAAAGCATCTGTGGCACCCAGCCCTCCCAAGGGAGTGATGTACAGAACAAAGCACTTGCTGCCCAGCCCTAGCTTCCTCTACAATTGTCACAGGAAAACAAGGTCCTGGTGGTATGACACCCCAGCTAGGTGGTCTCAACAGACTCTCTGTAGCTCTAGTGGACTTTTTAGGGTTGGTTTTCTCTGTAAAAAATCAAGAAAATTTTAATCAATTAAAAATTAGAACAGCTGGACAGAATGCCAGTGAGAAGGCTGTAAAAAAACAATACAGTGATAAGATGAAAAATTAGGGCAAGATGGTAATACTTCTTAATCTGAATTTTTCAGCTAATGCCATACCTAGTGCTGGATATCATGCGTGATTTCCCAGGAGTGCCGGGACTTTTTGTGGCTAGTGCCTACAGTGGGACATTAAGGTAATTTAATAATCTGGAAACTGCTACCTTTTTCCCCCTTTTTTGTTGGAGCTAAAGTTGTATTTATACTAAAATTTTTGAACTTATTTCTTTGTCTAGCTGATTTCTAGTCTTAAAAAAAAATCACTATGACCTCTTTGATGATGCAGCTTAAAAATCCATAGTTTTCAATATTTGGGTCCTAGGACTTAAAGTAGTTTGGAGTTCCCTACTAACAACATGAGGAAAAAGTAAGCCACATGACATGTAAAACACTAAGAAATCATTCTCTGTGCTTTTGAGTTATATGAGTTTTTGCTATATGAGTTTTTGAGTATTATGGTGTATTATTACACCAAAGAGCTACAGTTGGGGAAATTTCCTGTTGCTCATCTTTAATTTTCCAGTTTCAAACCTGCATGACTTCAAAGCTATCTGCCTTTCCTTACCCCTGATCTCTAGAGCCTTCTTTTCTAGAGTTTCTGGGCTTCCAGTTGTCTTGAATGAATCCCATGAAACAACAACCACTATATATATTTGTACTGTAGGAGACAGGTTGATACCCTTCTGTCCCATACTGAGGAGTGTTTTGTTCAGCTTTTCCAAGGAGTATCTTTAAGGAACATTGTCTCAGTGAAGGCTCTGAACAAAGCAAACAGTTAGGAATGAAGAAACTTATGAACGTGACACCAGAATAATTTTTTTTTAAATTCTGAATACTTGTAGCTACATAAATAGAGGGAACAGCCAAAATATTAGTTTCACTAATATTAGTTATGCTGAAGATAAGCTGATGGCTTGCAGGAGTAAGGTACACTCAGACAAAGGAGCACCTGGTTGTGCCTTAGGAGTGCTGATTTCTCTGATCCCACAGGGAACCTTCAATAGTTTGATTTGTAGATGCCTAATTTAGTAAGCATGTAGTTTACCTAATTTTTAGGTGACCCTAATTAGATGATCTGAATTCTCCTCTGAGAGTGCATTAAAAGTAAACGGTGATGTGGGAATTTTACATACCCAGGTATACGCTGTAGATCATTTGTGAAGGTATCATGTATACCAGTAGTGTTTACAGCCTAGCTATATATAACAGATATTTCTATTCAGTTCTCCAGGTCCAGCCCAACTTTTCATCAGTATGTGCCTTGACTTCACCAAGGATAATTACTTTAAACAGTTTTTCTAAGCTGTTAGCTGCATTCTCTGCAATAATAGGTTATTTAAAACTATGCAGCAGTTACATTAATTTTCTGGCGCTGTTCTAGACAGTGGCAGTTTCTCTGTGCCAGTAACCTACCTGTTATGTACGATTTCAGCTTTTAAGGTACAAAAAAATTGTATAAATCTTGCCTTCTGTAGTACGGTGTCCTCCAGCATCAATGCTCTGGCTGCTGTGACTGTTGAAGACCTCATTAAGCCCTACTTCAAATCTCTCTCTGAAAAGAAGCTGTCATGGATTTCCATGGGGATGAGTATGTCTGGAAAACATCTTTTCTGCTTTTGCTTTACAAAGTGAAGGTTTGATTCAGACCTTGCTTATGATGGTGTATGTCAGGAGTAAGTAATTCACACCAGTGGGACTATGTTGGTGCAGCATTTGGGGGAGACAAGATCAGCTGTGTAGGTTTTACACAAATGGGGGACAAGTGAGTTTAAGGAAAAAAGGAAACCATCTTGTTTGGTCTTTAATAAGGAAAGATGCAGTCTATCTGTGTTCAGTATTGATTCACAATTCTACAAAGCCAAATATCTCTGACTTAAAGACCTGCTATTTTTCTTTCATCTGTCAAAAATGAGAAGCAAAGGAAGCTTTTTTGTAATATTTTTTTAAAATTGATATGCAAGCAGTAGCCTTGTGTCCCTAAAATATTCCAGAGAACAAGAAATTTCACATCTTCGCTGATATACTCTCAGACTGTCACTCTGTTTAGCTCCTCTGTTTAATGTAACTCAAAGAGAATCAAAACTAGACTGAGCATATGGTTTAAATCTGTGAAATGAAATTGCCATGTCTGCTACTGGTACTCTCTGTGACCAGCTGCAGGTGTAGCCCAAGAAAGTGTTTGTAGTAAGAATGAAAACACCTCCATCCCAACGTGTTATCATGTTGAATCCCATACCAGGGAGTATGGCAGACTGGTGGGTGGGTAACAAGAATTAAATATTGTCACCTGAGAGAAGTTTCTTAAACATTGCAAACAATGCTTATGCCAAAATTGTTGTTTGTGGTATCACGAGTTGCCTGACGCACCACAATGAATAGTGAGATTAAGCTCTTGCTAGAGCAGTGAAACTCATCAGGGGCAGAGGTGGGAAAAACAAGTAAGCCAGTGTTACAGCTCCTGGAAAGAGGCACTGAGTCCTGGTGACCTGGGATGTCCTCTGTCACTGTGCCAGCTCCCAGTGATCTGCCAGCGTTTACTCTTTTGCTTCCTAGACTTTGGCTGAGAAATGAAAATCATTCCCTCAAAATAAGGACAATGACACAGGAGATTAGCTGAGAAGGGTGAACAATAAGTGGGTTATTGCCACTATGCTTAATCCGTGTGGCTGGCATTTATTAACTAATTCACAGAATGAAGATTTCATCAAGTTTGCATGATCTCTTCTTAATGTAAACAGAAACCTGACCTTTTGGCCAATTCAGGCTCTCTTAGAAAAACTCCAGGTGTTAGCACTTTTATCTGGGAGGTGTTAGGGCCATGCTGGGTTAGGCAGAAACTTTTCCATTAGTGATTTTCAACTTCAGCAGATTTATACATTGTTCTGCCTTTCACTCACAGGCCTCTTTTATGGTGGAGTCTGCATTGCTATGGCTGCGGTGGCATCTCTTCTGGGAGCCTTGTTGCAGGTAGGTGCCAGACAGCTTTTTCATGCCCATGTTGAACGACCCAGAATAGATTATGTAAGAAAATAGTGGTAATGAATACCATTATGAGATAAGTTTTTATTTTTCTTGAGTACTGATGTGAAAGCGCCCATGGCCCGTGTTTTAAGGATACATGGCTCAGCCTGTGTTTTAAGCATCCATATATCAAATCCTAGCAACTGAGTACACAGCACTTAAAAAAGTCTCATAATTTCTCTCTGAACATCTTCTCTTCTTGTCATTTTGGAAGCTTTACCTTCCTTGCACAGCACCTGATAGCAGACTTTCTTCCTTCCCCAGGCAGCGCTCAGCATTTTTGGCATGGTTGGTGGCCCCCTTTTAGGACTGTTTGCTTTGGGAATCCTCTGCCCCTGTGCAAATGGAATCGTAAGTAGAAATCTAAAGACCTGTTCATCCAAAATTTATTGATAATTTTGGGCTTCACCTTACACTAATAATTTGATGTTGGGCAGCAAGGGAGATGTCTTTGGTACTTTCCATGAGGACATTTCCCCTTGCTCCCTTTCTTCGTTATCCCAAGGAAATGACAGTCAGAGCTGTATAGGAACTTGAATTTCCATCCCACAAAGAGATTTTGATGGGGGAAATGATCTGAATAAAAATGAAGCTTTGACAAGGATTTCTTAAAACCAGTTTTAGAAGCAGGGACAATGCATCTTGAGATACAGCCGAACAACCACTAGGCTCAGAGAATGCTGGTCTGTCTGAGCAAAAGGGGGTCAGGCCAGAAAAATGGGGTCTAGGCACTTGCAGACCAAATTGGGGTATTCTCAGAGTGCTTCCATATTGTAAAATTATAATTTCCAGAAGAAAAACCTTTTCCATCAAAAAAAGGATTTGACAAACTTTGTTGATATGGTTCATGGTTTAGTCTGGCAGGATTACTATTTAGTATTAGTAATTGTACCATTACTATTTACAGGTTTACTAATTTATTATAGTAATATTACTATAATAATATAGAAATATATTAATATTAGTATAATATTTTACTATTACCATTTATAGGTTTACTTGTCACTGATCTTTACCCCTTTTCAGTTGAAAATTATATATATATATATATATATACTAAAGTAAATTTTAAAAAAATTGAAAAATTGCTTCTGTATTTGTTCAAGGAGGGCCTCAAATAAAGCAGGATTTTCCCATATACCATGAAGACCAAAGTTATCTTTTGGTTGTAAAGACCTAGTGGCCAAACAAAAGGAGGTGTGCTCAGGAGATGTGAAAAAACATTGTATTTCCCCAAAATGGAATGAAGTAAACTCCCCAGCACTTGCCAACTGTATATTTCATTTCTGCTATGGAGGCTACTGTTCAGATTATCTTGACTATTTCTTACTCATCTAATTGTTGTTTCTTTCAAATATCTTTTGCTTTTCGTGTAAATCTAAGTTTCACTTTTTGTTTTGCAGGGAGCATTTGTAGGTCTTGTCAGTGGTTTCATTATTTCACTTTGGGTTGGAATTGGATCTCAGATTTATCCTCCACTTCCAGTGAGAACCAAGCCACTCCATCTCTCAACTGTGGGATGTAATATATCCTTAGGAAATTTAACATCAACAGAAATTCCATTAACAACGGTTTTCAGTACACCAGGTGCAGAAAGGTATATGAGTTCATCAAGTACAGCAACAAAGTATGCATTTTTTTTAAGAAACATGAACATCTGTACAGTATTTGGGTTACTATAATAATCCTTCTCTGGTCTATCTACCACACTCTTTGAGATGCAGCAATTTTCTTAATTTTTTTTCCTCTCAGACTGAAGTAGTTTGTCTGAGTTATGCCACAACAGAAGTCAAAGTGAGTATTTCTATTCATCTGAAAAGCTTTAGTTCAATATTTGCGTTCAAAGGCTTGGACATGCCTTACTGTGGACCACAGTTTTAAACAAAGATATCATTTATAGTTATTGGATTAGCTTCCACAATCTGTCATATGAATTAGCGTAATTGGCAGTTAAAGGGCAAAATGCCGGTTAGCAGCTCTACCTACAGCAACTTATCTGTGCAGAATAGTTCTAATCAGTACATTCAGAATAGGCAAAATACACGGGATTTCCTCCACTTTGCAACTGCCAAATGTCTTGCTCTAGATGATCACAGTTAAGTTTAACATGAATGGCAATAAAGAGAACAGCAGGAACAAAAAAAAAGCTGAAAAAACACATTTCTAGGGTTTCAAAATCCTTACACCTTAGAGCATTGTACAATCAAGAGATACCCTGACACACTGGGTGTCCAACATCCGGTTTCATACACCACACCTCTTGCATGAGCCCTCCAACATTGCTCCTGGCTGCTGGGAAACACCTGTTGCAACAGAGCACATAGTCAGGGAGAGCAGAATGAGGTGTGAAGACAGTTGCTCTGTTGTTTCTGGCTGTTTAGAGCTGCAGAGGTTTGATTTCCTTGTTTTTTTTTTGTGCCCCTTCCTTTAAATAATCCCACCCTTGCTAAAGAAGTTAATCCCTTCATCTGGATAACTAGAGTGTTCAGCTCTGCACTAGATTCCTGGCAGAGACAGGACTGTCCTGTTTTACCTGCTCTGTCTCATGCATTACCTCACTGTACTGGCTAGCCTTGTCTCTTACAAAGGAACTTGTTCTGCAAATTTTGGCACAAATTTTGAGTGCACATATGATTGTATGGAGGTAGCTCAAGATTACCAGGTTGCTTGGTTCAAAAGTATCTCTGTATTTATACACTGTCTGGAAACAAGCACTTTCAAGGTTTTTGGAACAAAAATGGAGAGATTAACACTTCTTCTGCTTTATTTCAGGCCTGCCCTGGCAGACAACTGGTATTCCTTGTCTTATCTCTACTTCAGCACACTTGGGACACTCGTCACTGTAGCTGTGGGAATAATTATAAGCCTCTTAACAGGTACTAGTTTCAGAGTTGTGATTGAATGTGTCTCAGATCTCTTTTAAACTAAGATGTCCTGAGAGCCACAGGAAGTGCCAGTAACCTATTGCAAACACTGTGTAAAGGTTACCATCCTAAATCGAATTTCCTCCCCTCAGCGCTTCTGCATCCTGCTCCTGGTCTTTGCTCACAGCAAAAGTTACTACAAATCTCTAAGGAGAAAGAAGTTTCAGCATATTTTTAAACCTAAGGAGCATAAAAAGAAGGAAAAAAAAAAGACATCTGTCTTTCCTGTTTTATTAGATGCCTGCAGGGACTGGAGGTTTAAGACTTGTCCCTGAACATGGCAACAACTCCGAGCAAGGAAATACACTCATGCTTCTAGAGGACAAAAGCAGTTTGACTTAGAGTGAGTTCAGAGCACTCAAGGGCTGTTGTCTGCATCCACAGAGTGCATGCTTTTCACCACATTCCTCAAGAACATGCCTAAGAGCTGCAGATCCTCTGCATGGCTATTTTAGCTTCTTTCTCAGTTTCCCAGTAGTTTTATGCAAAGGGAAAGAGCAGCTTGCCATGGGTAAGAATGAGGAGTTCAGTTCCAGCCCATGGCCTCACTATTTTTGCATCCAGGTCAGATGCAAGATACATTTGTCATTTACCTCATGCATGGCAGAAACAGCAAAAAAGCAGCTGTTCTCACAGCTTTTCCCAGTATCCCCAGCCAGATTCATATAACAGCCCTCATCTTGGAGGCTGTTTGATTTCAAATTTTTGGACTGATCCACAATGGCTCCAGGACTATGAAACTCCAAACTCAGTAGACAAACTCATTTACATTAACTTCCCTATGCCCTGCAACTAATAAGCACAAGTCACATTTATCTAATTTTATTTTTCTTCTCAGGTTTTAGATTTGCTCCACACGTTTCTTCAAGCACATGCTCTTCCCATTGCTATAGTGATGCTTGAATCCAAATTTCACTTTTTACCTGGTAGGGATCAGGTTACCTATAGGCCATGAAACTAAGCATGAAAACCGCACAACTCACTGAATCCAGATAAGAAATACTCAGCCCAAGAACAGAAGCACAAAAGAATTAACCCAGTCACAATGTCACCCTGCTTCTCATGGAGGAAGATTCCATTTAAGCCTCAGATAGCAAGCAGAGCTAATTCCCAGCACCTACATCACTTTTGTTTCCCACCCAAGAATAGCTAATCTCCCATGCCTTAAAAATGCCCAGACACTCCATTAACCCTGATCCCCCCATCTTGGGGATGCTCTTAAACAATTCACTATAAAAATTGCTAGTGAGTTTGGAGACAGGAGTCTTGCTGATAGGGAGCTGAGAACTGGAGCTCAGGGTTCAGGGTAGCACTTGGTGCTAGAGCTCCTGGACTGGCAGAGTAGTTCCAGATGCAATTTATTTTTTTCTGGTGATTGCCAGATTCAATTTTTTCCAAAATAGGAAATCCAAGGAGGATCTAGGAAGCTGGGAAATAGCTAAGGCATTTCAAATAGACTTTGAGGGATCATTTTATATATTGAGAGGAGCAGGGTATACATTTTTGTAAAGAAATGATCCCTAAGGTCTGTGATTGCTTGATTGGCTTTTGCTGCATGGCTCTGTCCTGCTTGCCTGGCCTGGTGCCCATTGCTGGGGTCTGACACACGGTTTGCATGTGTAAAGCTGGCTGAATAAAGCTTGTCTGTTTTGTAGGAGGACTAAAGCAGAACACAGATCCTAAATTCCTGCTGACCAAGGAAGATTTCCTGTCCAACTTCTCAGGGTCTGAAACTGAGCAAGTAAGTGTAACTGTGCATCTCTGATTTAAATCAATCTTTCCTCCAGGGGACGAAGGCAAACAAATTTCCTGGCTCATGCTTTTCCAATCAGGATGAATAGCACCTGATGCTGCCTGATAGGACTATCTGCTTTAAGGCACTAGGAGAGCACAAGGCAGGTGGGAGTAATGCAAGGAAGCAGTTTTGCCATAGCTTAGCTTCAGTCAACAACAGAGAAGCAACTGAGAAAAGGGACAGTTTTCTCCATGTTTCTGCTAAATACTCCCTAACTGGCCTCTGGGAAGCTACCCCAAGGCACACTTTGGACTCAGCAAAGCTTCCTTTTTTTGTGAACATGTGTTCTCTAAGGCCAGAATTTTATTGTAACTTTGGCTACTGTTTGAGAAAAAACATTTCTAGTCAGTGTATCTGTTTCATAGCTCTCATCCTAAGAAAAAGAAAAAATATTATTGGATAATAACATCCATTAGAAGGGAGAATACAGGGAAACTTTTTTTTAAAATAAACTACAGATCATTTTTCAATCAATATCGTCAGCTGAGCATTCAAGTTCAGCTTTTTTCAGTAGTTCAGGCAATAATAATATCGTTAAGATGGTCCAGCTTGCAAAATGTTTTTCCTTGATACTTACAACTCCTTCTAGAATGATGCTATGTATTTCAGCTTCTGGATAAGAACACCAGTGAAAAAAAGGGATATTCTACCATACAATTGTAATGTTATTTGCCCATGTCAGTACTGGAGATCAGCTATGCAGTTACTGTCATTCACCGTCTTTAATGGGTCAACATCTGTTTCTACCATCCAGGAACTGAATCCCTGAAGTCTTTTGAAAAAGATCAAAACAATCCACCACCCATATGGAAGCTAAAATGTCCACAGCCATACTTTTTATGTCTGGAGTCAGAAACAAGTCTCTTTATGTGTCTGTCTCTTATATGGCTAAGAGCTGAATAACAAGTGGTTGGAATCAAAAATACTGCAGAAAGTTAATGAGATAAAAAATCAGAGCTAACTAAGCAACTTTCTGCACATGAGGAGCTCAATATCTCATTCCATTTCCATAATAGAAATGTGATATCAAAGCAATGGTGCACTTTAATCTGCTCTTCCTGTCGCAGATGGGGCAAGGATAAAGGGTTGGGAGTCAGTAGCTCAAAGACCTGGTGGTGACATATGAGTAGACATGAAAACAGCAATTAGAACTTTGCGCAACCAGACCAATTTGCAGGACAAGAACATTTTGTGTTACAAGAACATTTTACACAATAAGTACCTTATGCAATACAAAACTTTCAATGCCCCTAGAAAAATACCATCTACTGCAATGAATAAGTATATGTGCTCTGTCAGCAGCCAACACGTTTTCCTGCAAGGCAGCCCTGTATGTCAGGCCTGACTCTGCTGGCCAAAGAGTGGTCAAAGAGAGGAAAACTCTTTCTTCTGTTTCACAGCATGGCTTTTGTCTTTTGTTTTTTTAGCCAGAGAAAGTGGAAGTGTTGAACTGGAAACCATTTACCATGGCAAATGAAGGAACTGACAACCCTGCCTTTAGCCACATTGAAATGGATGTTGCAAGTGACAAGAATAAAGTCAATGGTCTTCACATATGACACAAGGCTGTGTCAGCCCATGAGGACAGTTTTGTTCATGTCAAGCACTGTTGATGTTCCTGTTCTGGGTCAGTTACCAGCTCTGCTGGGGTCAGGGGCAGGCATCTGCTGGGCACTATCGCCTTTGCATGACCTTGACATTAGTCAAGAAAGGAATCAGGTTTTTCTTGAACTTCCTCACTCTCTCTGATTCTTGGTGACAGAGCCTAAAGCAATATGTGAAATATTTGCCTGGTATTTTGAGCTTCCTGGAAAATATCTGCTTTTAATCTCATTTCACCCTCAGAATGAATTTTTTATTTGGAAAGAATACTGTTCTCCCAGACATGGTTGTTTTTCTGGCCTTTTTTTTTTTCTTTTAAGGCATTGAAAGTATGATGAGATTAGGGTGTGGGACCTTATCAGATTGCAAGAAATAGTGGGTCTTTTTTTTTTGTATTTAGTACTATCTGGTTCTTCTGTAGAACTGATTCTGAGAGTGTATTTATTTTGTTGGTTTTGTTGTCTCTGTTTTTTTTAACCCACTTGTTTCTTGGCTACCTGCACCTTCTTCTCTGTGCTCACTGCTGCGAGCTGCAAGAGTGACTTGGTGGTGGTAAAGGCAAGAGTCAGTACTGTCTTTCCTTTCATGACCTATCTCCCTGTTCTCCTCTGTCTTGCCCTTACACAGCTGGTCCTCATGAAGGAAATAATCTATTTATACTTTTTATTCAGTGCCATAGACCAGAACCACAGCAGCCTTCTGCTGCATGCCCAGCGTGCTGGGCTGGGATTGTTCTTGCACTGGGCTGGGCACAGTGCACAGAGATGTTAATAAAGAAGATTCCCTTCTGGCTGTACTGGACAAGAGTGGAGGCTGTCTCTGCATTTGCCACAGCAGTTCTCTCCAGCTATGAGCTGAAACTTTCTTTGTGTTCTTGCAGCCCTTGTTTTTTCCCTGGGGATTCATGTTCAAGGTTGGTTCAGATCAGGCAAGTGCCTACTGTGTTTTGGCAGGTGTGCAGAGCCCCCTGCACAATTCTCTGGGATGGAGAAGGGATCACAGATGATGTCATATAGTGGAGGCTTCTCCAGGGCTGCAGGGCTTATGGAATAGCCTGTCCTCTAGTGGGGCTGCCAACAGAAGGTTAACAGCCCATCCACGTGAGACCATGCCCTGTGCTGGTGTTTTGGGAGCGTGAAAACTCCCATTGCTTTCTTCTCCTGCTTGCTTTTGGGTACAGTGGGGAACAGACTGACCTACTGTGTTGTTTTTGTGCTTCAGACTTTAACTATGGCTGTACAGGAATGTTTAAAACTCTTCTACAGCAGCAAAATTAAGCTGGAAAATTAAAGCCATCACAGGAAAGCTGAGCTGTGATGCTTAGAAGGCAGTCATGCTTGAGAATCAAGTGAAAAACTGACTGCTTGCCTTAAACAGCTTTCTAAAAATTATACTGCATTTGTGCCAAGTACTGAGCTGCTGTAACTTGGAAAATGACACAGTGCTAGCTACCTTGACTGGAGCCCTGTAGCATCTAAATCAATTTTTTTTCTGTTCCCTTGTGACAGAGGACATTTGATGATCTGTTGCATAAGATGAACTGTTAGGATCAGAAAACGAAGGTGAAAAAATGGGCTCCAAGGACCAGACCAGGAGAAGAGGGCAGCCAGACACTATGTGGGTGCCACCAAGGCCATGACTCCATGAGCTAACCCAGTGCAAAACTATGTGGTGATGGAGGCAGGTTTCCCCCAAGCCTCCTGAAGCATTTTTTTGCATTATCCAGTGCAGACTTTAGGGCCAGCCCCTTTTCCCACTCCTCTGCTGTAGCTGTGGTACAGGTCAGTGCCTAAAGCCACTGTGTAGAAGGGCTGTGATCAAGTGGGATAGATCCCATGAGTTATGTCTTGTGTCCCTTTATCTGAGATCTGAGACAAACAATAGCATCCTGAATAAAGTCTTCTAGGATTCAGAACAGGAATGTCTCTGTTTTGGGACTGTCTGAGTTACTCTGAGACAATTAGCCCATTGACTGAATCAGCTGGCTATGCTTCTCAAGTCTCAGAAGATAAGTGCAGCTCATTCAACCTTGTGCCTTGTCTTCATGACCCAGAAACAGATACTGCATTCTGTGCTGTGGAATCTTCTTCAGCCTTGGAATATAACAATTTCTACTTACCTGGTACTTTCAGCCCATAGATGTGAAAGAGGGTGGTGGGTACTGCTATCTCCACGCTGCTGCAGAGTGCTGAAGTGGACTGGTGTGCCTCTGTGTACCTGTGCTTTGTGAGAGAGCTGTAACAGAGAACAGAAGCCTGCAGCAAGCACTTGATGTGTGCCTGCCAGTATGGCTACAGCCCTCCCAATCCAAATGCTGAATTCCTGTCTGAATGTGCTTCTCCAGAGGGTCACTGGTCACTGCTGTGTGAAACAGCATCAGCATGTCCTTTCTGCATCACTCTGTGCTGAAATTACTGCGCTGTAGCTGATGCTGCCTTAGATCATCTGTAACTTCTACCTGTTTTGTTCATGAAAACTAATCTTCCTGGCTATCAGACTTAAAAAGTTTAGTTTTCTGCTCTGTGCTTTGAATTCACTTAGTTTTTTAAAACAGGAAATTAGTTAATTACCATCCTACCTCCCCTTTATTTCTGAAATCACTATTTAAGCACTGAACAGTCATTTAACTTGAATTTTGGTGTGAAGTGAAGTTTGGGTTTGGGCCAGGTGATATTTATTGGTCCACAATCATATCATCAAGATGAGTTTTCACTGGGAAGTATATCTTTCCGTTAGCAGTTTAGAAACAAACACCCTTATGCTTTGCAGGTGACCTAAGCAGCTCAGCTACTCCATTTCTTGTTATCCAACCTCCCATGACTGCTGCAGAGCTATGAAGTGACTCTTTTGGATTTATTTTTTCTTATATTCTTCTTAATTGACATCATTAATTAAAACAATTAACTTATTTTCAATAATATTTTCTCTGGGAAAATATACTGTCCTTTGCTAGCTGAACTCTAAGCCAGGGCCTTCCTTGTCTGTGTAAAAGCAAGATAATTCTCGGAGTCTCCACCATATTCCTGCACTCTGATCCTTCATCTCTCCCAGCTAAAAGCTCTCCTGATAAAGAAATGTGGGATGCTCAGAACTGATTCATTTCACAGGAGTGGGAGCACTCTGCAGTGTCCAAATTACGTGCAGCATCTGGCAGGGTCATGAGACAAAACAATTAGGAACCTGTTTAAGTAAAAACATTAAAAAACCCCAACCATAAAACCACAACAGTAACAATATTTGACTATGTGAACACACAAAAGAACCACAGAGAGAAAATAGTGACAGATTTTGTCTCTTTTTGGTCTGCATTTAAATTTTGCTTTTATCTGACTGGTCAGTTTGCTTGCTGAACAAATAAAGTAAACAGAAAGAAACTCATGAATGACAAGCAGTAAATATTTCATGTGCATAATTTATTTTTAAAGTTTATTACATCACATTGTACAAGCATTAAACATGGCTTTATGTTGATGATTTTTTTTAAAGTGTGAAAACTTGACATTCTTCTCCATAGAATTTTAATTTTTCTATTTACAAATAAACAATCTCTCTATATACTTTATATATATATATATAATATATATGGTCTATAATGTAACTCCCCTCAGAAAGATTTAAAATAAAAAAGAACTGATTTGTAAACACGTTTTCTGTTGTAGTATTTGGTGACTTGAACGTAGATGATGCTCTATTCCTAGATTTTTCTTTTGTCAGAGTATCCAGGTTGTTCATTTACATCTTTTATTCTAAGATCTGTAAAACCAGCATGGGACAGAATGCAAAAAACTTAGCAAACGGGCTGAAAAACAGTCCCAATGTACATTTTTTCCTTGGTTTTAAAAACTGGTGTGTAACTGCTCATGAAGTACATGCTGCTGTCAAGAATGGCCTATGGAGAACAATCCTATGCTGATTGCAAGATGATTTCACAGTAAATCCTCTGATGTGTGCTGTCCTGCTTGCTATGTAAAATGGCTGTGCCATGCATTGAGGTTGCAGTTTTATCTCATTCTCTTGAAGGTAGTGCTCTTGTGGAGCTGGAATAAGTAAACAACATACAGGACTGTCACATGAAGATTTAAACAAAACCCATCATCAGATCAGGAAGAGAATGGCATAAATTAGTTCTCTAGAGACTATTAAAATTCCAATTATCATTATACTGTTATTTGTATTTTATTTTTCTAGTAAATAAAAAGGGGAATCTTTCCTGAGTGTTCTGCTATGTAGCTCTGAAGGACTCCAGGGAAATCTGTTCATCAGACCAGCAGCAGAGAAACCTCGATGGGTTGGCTGGTCAAACTGAAGTGACAGAGATGTACTCAGGGTTTGCCAGGAAGGTTAGAGCCCCTTGCAGCATCACACTCAGCACAAGCTTGGCAAGCAGCCAACCTATGATCTCGTTTAGAGCAGAGCAGGACACATCTTCTAGCAATGTGTTGTCAGGAAAATTCATCCTAATGCAGCTATCTTGAAAACTACTCTCTAAAGCAATTATATCTATTGCATTTCTGCTGCACATGATTTGTTTTGGCACATTTTATTGCAGTGGTTTCTCTGGAGTGGAAGTCAGTTTATATTCTACTGTATTTCAGTTCAGTTTTCAAAGTTACTGAGATCTAAATTGACAAAGCTGCATCTTACTGCAGGGATTTGCAAAGGTCCATTTTGCTCATATGGGTGACACTGATTTTATGCATGGCTCATGTCTCACTTTACTACTTAGTAAACAGTTTCTAAGCTCTGGTCATCTGTTGGTTTAGACATTAAACGGAGGGTATCCAAAATAATCCAATTATTCATGAGAATTTGGTCTGAATATGATTTTGCCCAGCCCTCCTGCCCCAAAATTCCCAGGCTGCAACTGTAGGTGGTGGGTGGTAAATACTAACCCATCTGGCATGTGTGTATTGGAGGTCAACATTGCCTGAACCCCACCCCCTATTTACAGAGACAGAAATATTCCCATTTCCCCGCTGTCCTGTGGGCTGTGTCCACTGCTGCTGTGAGCAGAAGCAAAGATGATCAAACTCACTTCCTCATTAGTCAGGAATTTACCCCACAACCATTACTTGTGCTCCCCACTCAGTTTGCACCAAGCCAACACAGAACAAACTAATCCTGAAATTCCCTCAGTGTTTACGTTGTCTCATGGGACTTTCAGGCTTGGGCCAGGATCTGATAAAAGGGAGCTGCTACGTCATTTATCCTCTTCAGGTAGGATGGAGGGTTGCTACTGGAGGAGGTTCCTTGCTTTTTTGTGTAGGCAGGTGGTGGCTACTGAGAGGAGGGTGCTCATATTTTCTTTCATCCCTCTCCTTCCTCAAGTCATATTGCCTTCATCAAAGCTCCCCCCTCTCTTGCAAATAGCACAGTTGTCCTTTGCAGTGGAAAAAAGTTAATAGATCTAATTTGCTGATATTTGTCTTGGTGCAAATGGTCCTGCTGTCATGTGGAGCTTGAGGTGTCCATCTGTAGGATCTTGCATTGTGTGATCTGTCCAGAAGGGCAAATTCTACTCCTTCTATCAAATTACTTTCAGAATAACTTTTAGGAACAACTGATTGAAGAGATTTCACAACAGTCAGAGTTTTGATTCATGTTGCTCTATCCAAATGATGTAGTCAAAGATACAAGTCCACTCTTTTGGGTTAATAGTCTGGAAATTATGAATTTCTTAATTAAATCAGAAATTTTAAATTTCTCAATATTAAGGAATTTGCTAAAGGATACTGACAGTGGCTTATTTTGCCCAAGTCTCATTTGCAGCCTGTGCAGAATTGCTCTGCATTAGGGATTTCAAGCTGTTTCATACTACAGTCTGTTGTTTTGTTTTTTCCCTCCACCCCTTCATAGATAATGGAATGAGAAATACAGAAAGTGCTACAAGTGTAGATATTCTGGATGATTGTGTTTTATTCTGCTCACCTTGTTCATCTGCCTTTTTTTCTTTGTTTTACTTAGGCAGATAGATCTTTAAGACACTGTCTGACATGTGTTACATGTGTAAGTACACCCTAATTCCTGACTAGGCCTCAATGTGATCTGGCAACACAAATCCGTGGGCAGTTCTGGGCAAGATGCCCTAACCTGATTTCATTCCTCCAGACACCAGACAGTCCTATAGCTGAAAAGGCACTATTCAAAACTTTAACATCTATTCCCAACTTTTCACAGTGTCATTTCCAAATAAATGACCCTACAGCTAGATACCTCTGGCCACATTCAGATGCTTGGCTGTCTGCACTTCTGATGCCTACATTTTTCAGCATTGTCAGGCCAGTTGATCAGACTCATGATCATGCATCTCCTTCTAGATAATACTTCAGTATTGTTGAGCAATGGAAATGGTTGGTCCAGCTACATGACCTTAACTGGTGGCAAATGCAAACTAACGCGGTTGGGTCCGCTGTGGAGGAGAGCAACGCTGCCATGCACGTGCTGCAGGTGGTGGCCACACACACAGACAAACACTGCCACGTTGCCAGGGCGCAGTCACTGCTTGTGAAGTAGCAACTTCATGAGAATGAGCCGGAAGATCACCAAGTTCTGTAAAGCACTGGAAGTTGTGTAACTGCTTTGAAGTTCAGGGCCCCGAGTTTTAGTCAGGGCCTGGGAACTTCCTGGCAAGAGTGCAGAGACTTAGTGTTGGTCTGATGCGCTCATGTTGACATCAGCTCTGGAGTAGACTAAGCCTTGGAAACACCTCTAATTTCAAAAGGCTTATGACAAAATCCACCCCATTGAAGAGGGGCACACATGTGCTAGGTGCACACGTTACTGACTATTCCTTTCAGTGCACTCTCTGCTGTAGAAAACCAGGATTTTTTTTATAAACAAGAGTTCTTATCTTCTTTTAAGCAGTTTCTTCCTCATCCTGTCATGGCCACTCATTGTGGTAAGATTTTCCATTCTTTTTCCTTTCCTTCCGCTCTTTTTGCAGACGTTCTAGCTCAGCTTCATACATCATTTCCTGAATCAAGTACTTTTCTCTCCTCATTCGATCTCTCAGATCTTTTGGAAGATCTGGAATTAAGTAGGAGATCAGATGCTTTATGCAAAAGACAAGGTGCTGTGAACACAAAAAAGGGAAAGAAAAATTTAAAACCTCAGGAAGAAAACCATCTCTGAATCTTCTGAAAACCATCTCTTTCTGATATGCAGATAGATGCTGTGTTTAAACTAAATCCATTACTAAATTTTAAGAGAAAAAAAAAGAAGTTTTTTCTCCCACAAAAACACCAGCCAGTCAGTGAATTGTGGGTCACAGCAGAAATTATGAGCAGATGGGTTAAAATAAAGTCTCAAAACTGTTCTATGACCTGTGTGTTCAAAGCCCAGAGGTCATGATTTGCTGTAAGGTTGTTTGGACAGAGCCTGGTTTTAGTACTGGTTAGTTCCTGCTCTGCAGGAAGAGGAAGCTCAAATGATGTAACACTTTCCTTTTGCCATAAACACATCAAAATTTGAAGTAGTTGAATCTATACAAAGGCAGTAACATATCTACACAAAACAAAACCTAAACATTTTTTCTTACACTGTGTCTCTTAGCCAAAGACACATTCCTATTTAGCAAACACCACAGTTAAATAGAAGTTGACTGACACTTTGACCCTCCTATTTTAGGCATGACACATCAAAACTTGAGTTTGATGCCCAAGGATTGCATGAGTGTCCTTTTCTGTTTGATCAGAAATGCTGCTTGGAGATTTACTCACGTCACTTAAGAGGAGGAACAGATAAACAAAAAAATCCTCCATCTCAGAAAAGGCATACATTCTAGATTGGAGAAATAAAGGTATTTTTTCTTCTCCAAGAGGAACCCTTCTTTTGAAAGCCACGGAAAAGAGAATGTAAAATGTTTTCCCATGTATTCTTCCCGCACGATAAATAAACTCACAATACTCTAATTGTTAGAGTTTTTTGCCAAACCTAAAAAGAGGGGAAAAAAGCCTCTTCTGCCAGTTTAGCCTGGACAAAGAATTCCTTTTGCAGTGATACGAAATACTTTTGTTTGTTTTCAAAGGAGGTTAAGTTATCCAAAACAAACCACACTCAGTGTGCCAAAAAGGGGCCTGAGCCTAGGCAGTTACTTAATTTATGAAAAAACCTATCTTGAATCCTCTATATCTTTGTGCAATCTTTATTGTAAGCCCTGCGACAATCACAATACCACCCTTAGTGTTTTCAAAAAAAATAGGTCATGGTTTCTGCTGCAATTACCTTTTTGATTCCAGAGATATAGTTAAGGAGACAGCTTGCAGTGTCACTAAACAGAGTGGCTCATGTTGAGGGAGGCAGCTATGAGCCAGCCTATGGCTTTGGTTGAGAAAAAGTAAAGTCAACTCAGATGTGCCCGGTAACACTAAAAGTTATTCCACAATTGGTCACACATTTGGTTGGACACTGAGATTTGAACAGGGCTCATTTTTCTTGCCTCACTTCTCTTTGTGCCTACGCTGTGCTGCCTTTATGTCAAGTGTGTATCAAGAGGCCAGACTCTCTTCAGTCTTTAGAATTCTTAGGCTGACTTTCCAAGACTATTCTTGCAGTCCTTTTTGGAGAGGCATATCCTGACTTTCAGTACTGACTGCTCATGAAACTAGAAGGGATTAAGCCCAACGGGCCTCTATTAAATCTTTCTCTCTTTCTTTCCCTTAATATTTATTTGAGTGTGGAACAGATGATGGAAGAAATTATCTCCTTAGAATCTAATAAGTTATCCAGTGTAAAGGGAAAAGAGAGCCCAACTTGCAGCACCATATTCCTTCATCTAGGGAGGTCTGAAAATTGCAGTCACGGGGAATTTGCTGAAGTCCTTGGGCTTCTGCTGAGCCACAAGGAATAGAAATAATAATCTATAAAATGCTTCTTCTCCACCTTTGCTCTGATGCTTCTGTTGTGTTATTCAAAGAGGTGTGTTGAAAGCTCAGTTCAGAATGAATTTACACTCTTCTGTGAGTCAGAATGAAATATGTGCTCATGAACACTACATATATGGCAGTACGGTGACTACAGTTTCCATATGTGTGTTGAATGCCCTGTAGCTATGATTTCAGAGCAGAGGATAGAGTAAAATGTTTTCTAAAATGATGTGTTCCTTCTTTGGCTTCTTCACAGTGTAAAAGGTATTTCAAACTTGTGCTCGAGAGATGTTGAGCTCCTGGATTCCGGTGGGGATATTCAGGCTCTTGAAATTAGGCCTTAAGAACTGCATTTTTTTTTTTTTTTTGGTAAATCATCTTATCCTATTTGTCTATTCTTCTGGCTCTCTTTTTCAAAATCAGCATGGGAATACCAGTCATGTGAAGTTGGTATTATCTACTTATGTTTACCTTAAAGACACCTGAAATACTGACAGTAAAAACTAATTTTATGAACATAGACAAAGATATTGAATCCTTTTCATTGTCATCATCTCTGTGATGCCAACCATTCTGGAGGAATGAAAGGCATTAAAAAAAAACAAACAAGAAAAAAAGCTAGATGTGTAAATACTGTAACTTTAACTATTATTGCTTCTCAGTTGCTCAGATTTAATATTTTCTTCTCATATTCCTTCACCCTTATCCTCACTCAACAATCAGCATATGCCTTCCCAACCTAGACAAATTACTAAAAAAGTAAATAAAGGCTTCATTTATTTCCCCCTTTTGCGAATCACTGCTATAGTTTTCACTGTTATATTCCCTTTTCTATAAGAACCTACATTCCTATGACTGTTCAGAAAACAAAGCCGAGAATAAAAAGCACAATATAAGTAGAAGAAACTAAGACAAAAAACACCTCAACAGCTGCCATCATAGATCAGCCCAAAGCAAAGCTTCAGAGGGAAATGTGTTTTCTTTTTGGTTTTGTTCTGCCACGTGGATGGGCACTGACCTCAAACACAATAATGAAGGCCAAGCGCGCTGCCAGGACGTGCCAGAACTGCAGCGTGTAACCGTAGGGCACGGGCGAGTGCGGAGGGTCCCGGTAGTCCCTGTACCTGAAAGACAAGCACAGTGTGGGAGTTAGCAACCTCTACACTGCTGCCTGGGTGAAGGCAAACCCAAAACTTATCTCCTTTTGATCATTACATTCTCTGCACCAAAAATGAGCTCAGTCCGAACTACACAGGATACGCTAATGCTGCTTTCTTCTAAGGCTGGGCCTGTGCCAGTGCTTGATTTCAGGTCAGGTGCCTGCTTTTGAAGGAAGTGGGCTGATCACCTCTACTTCCCACACTTCTCTTCATGCAGATGGACTTACTTTCAGCTGAAATGTACAAGTAAGATGCACTCCAGGAGTTCTAGTAAAAATTGGGTACAAAGGATCGAAACCAGTGTCTGAAGAAAACCCCTGAAACAAATGCAGAGGATGGGAGGAGCTTTGACCCTACAGCATCTCCCTTGGCAGCACAACATGTACCTTTCAGGCATCTCCTCAGAACTTGGGGAAGGGTGGGATGCTCTGCTCATTCAAGGGACACTTTATTCCCTTTATTCAAGGTCATTTTGAACTCATAAATGTCCCTGTTTTGTCAGCCTGACAGTTCTCCCAAAATCCAAATAAAAATGCCCTATGTAATCCACCTGGCCCTTGATCAATTAGTTGGCCACCCCTGGTGTAAAACATGACTCATCCTGACTTGAGCAGAGCCAGCACTGCACCTCTTGGTATATCAAGAGGTGAGGACCACGTGAGAAATTGATCTCGTGTCTTTTCTCACAGTGTTATTTGGAAGAATTTAGGTCTCAAAAATTTAACTGTAGATATCTATTGGGAAAGTTGGATCTGGGAATACTCCAAGATTGTATTTACAAAGCATGAATTTCTTCAAGTCACACATTCTGGAGTCCATTTTTACTAGCAGTTTGTTAATTCTAAAATAGAACTGTGGAAAACTTATTTAAAAGTAGTGTAAAAATGTTTCACTTCTTCATCTGTTTCCTAGATGGAACATAAAACCCACTGTAAAAATTATTGAAAATACCATAGTAAATAATACAGGTTGATCATTAAGTTAGTTTTAAGAAACTAATAAAAATGCAGATGAATAAAAGAAATAAACATTATTTAGTCCCTATGACAATCTGTATTTCTCCATGAAGCTTCACTTTCTTAGATTGCAGAGAGTGCTATACAGACTGAAATAAACTGTCTTGACATCTTAGTCAGCATCAAATCTCTCAGAAATTGCAGTATTTCTGGAATAAGTTCTAAAAACTGAGAAGATCATTCCTTGAGCAAGTAGCACTCTGACTTCATAGTTTAGGATGTTTTACAATATCCTAAACATTCCAAAAAGAGAAATCCCTGGACCAAGTCCCAGTAGAGTATATATTTTCTTTTTTTTTTTACTCACTAGGAATGCAATGTTACACATGAAAAATGGGGAAATTTTTTAAACAACCACAATAGCACAGCACTATCTCTGTTCCAGGCAACCAGAAGTTAACTGGGACTTTTTTCAGACATACTGCCTTCCTGGAAAAATGCCTACATTATTACACAGTAGAACATAATATTTCCTAACCTCTCTATCAATATCTGCTCTGAAGGGCAATTAAAATGACTGATGCTTTAGTAGAATGGAGTTTGGTAAGAAGCTGATAAACTCAGATAAAGAAAGATGTTAATTTTCTTTCAGGGGTAGATATACATAAAAATTCAGTGTCTCCAAAAAGGACAGATATGTCTTTTGGAGATTTATCACACCAAATTTAATAGTGTTCTGTTTAGGGGATATTGAGCAGACAATTTTTTTTTTTTTTATTGTGGGATTTCCATCATCAAATTTAAGGAGTAGCATCTTCATGGCCCTCCCCCCATTTATTATGCTATACCACTCAAAAGTCCTCCTATTCATAAAAACATCACAATATTGCAAGTATCACTGATTTTTTGCTGTATCACAGAGTATGTTTTGTTCTTTAGGCATTCATAAAAGGATTTTTAATTCTTTACAATGAAATAATTTTTAATTCTTTACAATGAAATACTGGGACTAAGTGTATCTCCTAAAGACTACCAGGTCTCATGCTTGAAATGTAACATTGCAATTAAAAATGGTAGCTTTATTTGTTTGATATTTTTGGCTGGGACACTATTTAAGACCTTTATGTAGACCCTTGGGGTTTTTGGCCATCAAATTCACTCAGGTACAAATCTGCCATTACAGACTTTTCCCAGAATGCAATTTCTCCAATCTGTTGTTGAGGACAAAGACGTGCAGATAATTAACTGCTCATCTTCTTTTGATTCAAACCACAAGTATATGATTATTACTAATAATTACAAGTAAGCAATGACATAAACATATTACCAATTCCACAATTTAGAAATGTTGGATTTGAGGTTTCGTAAAGACAGCTTATGACAGAGCCTGTTTATGTCTGTCAGAGCTGTGAAATACCTCAGTGTGGCCTCGCCTGTGCAACCTTGACTTCCTGTGCCTGCCCTGTGATATCATCTCATCACAATTGGTTCTCACTGGTGCCTAAGTAATCAGGCACCTATTATGGCCCTTTGATACCATATTTATCCATGATGATTGTGTCTGAGTCAAGCCACGACACCATAAAAATCCTGCATTAGGAACACCCTCCAGATACCAACTTTTTTGCTTCTCTTTTATCTGAGGAAGGAATCATGCAGGTAACAGCCAAGCAGTACCAAGAAGAGCATGAACCTGAACAGCACAGTTAAAACTTTCAATTTTTAACTTCTAAAATTTAGTTTCAACTCCAGATTTATTATGATGCTTCTCCATTTCAATGTCCTAAAACAGAGAAGGATGTTGACCAGAAACTTACCTGCAATATTTTAATGGTGAACCAGAGAATTCACTTCCATTTGATGTTGGCTCTGAACGGTTTTCAAAGTCAGACACCAGAAATACTGATAAACTGGCATTAACATAGCCAACCATACACCTAGAGGGGACAAAATGCTGTCAGCAGGACACAGCAAGGTTTTTCCATTAAGTGTTGTACCCAGGACGATGTCCCTTGGGTTTCATAAAATCCAAAAGTACAATTTTGGTGCTTATTAATATTTGAAAGGGATGTTGAGGCAATATAAAAGAAATGCTAAAGTAGGTCAGATGAACAATCAAAGTGAAGCAATGGTAGATTTCTATGGGAGAAGGAATGGTGAAGATTGGGACTGGTTACTTTTGAAAAGTCGCCTAAATGGTGAACAATAGGGGCAGAGAAAATAATGAGGAGTGTTAGGAAGATAAAATATTCCCACTGTTACACTCATGGTACTAGCACAAAGGGACACTAAATGAGATGGAAAGATAATACACTTAAAACATCTTTTTAGAAAATGTCCAGTTAATCAGAGGAACTCTGTTCTAGAAGATCCCAGCATGACTGAACACCGTGAGGCAAAATTTAGTGAACACTGAGTAGGAGAAGTTATGTTCCCTTTTGAGGGCCTGTGGGTTTCAATAAAAGGTTCAAGTTTGTGTTAGTAAAGCTGGAGAGATCTGGCCAAAATGTGTTGTGCTGTTCATGCTGCACTGCCCAAACACAGGTAAGGGTAGGCACACTACTTATCTTGGTGCATAGTATAATGCACAGTAAGGGTTGGGTTTTCCTAAATATGGACTTTACAGTCTTTGAGAAATTATTTTCAAAAACCAACTGGCTTTGTCTTCATACTGATTACATTTGGAACTTAATTTAATTCCAGTATTTTTCTAGTATCATTGTGTGTCATATGGATCTAATACCTACAGATGGTTTTTGAAAGAAAAGAATCCCTCTCTCTTTTAAGCTATTCAATAACAGAGGGTCTTCACTCCTTAATCTGAGAAAACTCACTATTCCTGTGGATTTCTGAATATCTTCCTGCTTTTGCAACAGTACTTACAAATAACATTATTCAGAATGCTGACATAAACAGTTTAAATACAGGTTAGCTCCTTCAAAATATTACTACCTGACAGCCTCATCTAGAAATTCACTCAAAGCAGAAGTGTGAAAAAATTGCGCTAGAGGTTTGTGAAAAGAAGATAAGAGCCAAACTGTGAGCCAAACTACTTCCCCTGTGCAGAACTTGTTTCAAAGCCACTGAGTCATATTTGAATCCCAAGAGAAATATGTCTAAAGGTGTTGTTTTTCATCCACAATGGTCCTGAGAAAATCCTTCCTTATGCTTTCCTTAGCAATAAGAGTTGCTGACATTGCCCCAGTATCCTATAGATCTTTATAATGGCACAAGCAGAGGCACATGCTCAGGAACAACTTTCACCAGACCACTTTGCCCCTGAAGGGATTTGAACTCTCCATGAAAGTAAACAGAACATCCTCTCTAGCTCCAGCTAAAACGCCCAAATCCTTGCAGGACAGGAGTTAGCAGGTCTGCTAATCAGGGGCTGCCACACCAGATGCCCCTCTTCTGTCAGTATGATTAAATGTATTGACAGTCAAAAGATGTCAAAGAAGCAGCAACAGATGAACTCACTTTCTGCAGCAGGGAGTAAAAAAATCAATCTGCCATATGTCCAATAGCAGAATGCAAGCTCTCTGTCCCTGTCTACTGTTTAGCTTCTTTGCACAGCAGGGCTCCTTGCTAATGGCACTGCTAGAGCATTTGCAAACTGTGTCTGTGTTTGGCTGGATTCAGTGACCTTCCTGGAGCCCAGCAGCTGGGATTTCACAAATGGCCATGCAGTAACTATCTCATGCTTCCTGGTAGTATGCACATGCTAAAATAATCTCTGCGTTTAGCAACACTGAAAGAAAATCCACTTAGGCAGCAGGGATTCAGATACAAATGTCTCCTGGAAGATTTAACCTAAGAACTCTGGTTTTAGAAGAAAAACAAATTGCTTTCCTCTGTGAGTATATATTGATGTATTAGTTGGACATTTCTTCCTCTTGCTAGACACTACTTTTTAAAGTAATACATGCTGAATATTACATCAGGAAAACCCCCAGTGTACAAGTTTAGGATGCTCAACAATTCTTTACTGATTTGTATCAGCATTGCTTCAGAAAAAACCCAGGATTATATCCATGTACTACCAGCTGGGAAGTACAGCTTGGACAGCATCCTGTCACACACACAAAATCTCTGAAATAGCTCTGCCATGTTTGCCTAGAAGTAACCTCATGGATCACAGTCACCCAGCAACCCATTCTGTGAGTATGCAGAGCATCAGTACCTATGGTATCTGGCAACTGTCACCTAAACACAAACAATACATTTGGTTTAGTGGAGTCAGAACATACACAGACAGTAATACTGCAACTATTCAAGTAGTAAGAGATTTTCATGCACATCTGTTCCCCCCTCCAAAATAAAAGCCTTACTTTTGTCCTGCTTCTCCTTGGCCAGCACAGGGTCCATATTTGTAAGCATAAACAAGGCGAGGGATGAAATCTGATGTCACCGCTATAACAAATGCATTTGTGATAACCGAAAGAATTCCAATGCCTTCCAGGATCCCATACCAGATGCCTGTTCAACAAGGACAGCATGTTTGCTCCAGGAAAAACAAGAACCAAAATGCCTGAAATACTGCATGATCTGAAGTAGTTTCCCCTGCTGCACAAGGTATTTTATGTAGTTTTTATCCAAGACTCACTGAGTAAAAATAGATTTTCTTATTGAACAGTGAGACCTCATCACTGTGAATCACACCAAAGGAAGGTTAGACATACACATTGATTTAATGAGGCATTCAATTGCCCCTGAAACTTGGCCAGAATGCAATTTATTTTGAGAAATCACATCTGAATCAACATGAAAAAAAGGTATTCTTCTATGCTTTCTAATAATTACATTATAGAACCGTTTTTTTTACAAATTATGTCTGTAGTGTATACCATGCACAGCTGATGTCCAGGCTTGTGCCAGAACCCACACTGTTCTCATTCAAAGCTTTAATCAGACACAGACTTTAGGTACATGGTAGAACATTCTAAGAGCACAAAGCCTGAGCTTCTGCTATTTCTTGGTGTGGGCTATGGATTTTTGCAATATTGTTGGTCAAGTTACTGAGGTTTCCTATTTGCCCTTCTGAAAACACCAGGCATTCATTGCTGGGCAGATGAATTTGTTTTTGAGTTCTTCCTAAAGGTGTTGTGCTTTTGCATACTGCAAGGACAGAAGAGCTTTGTAGCCAAAATAAGTTCAGAGATCCTTTGCAATGTGTGTGTGGCTGGATGACCTCAGGTTGTGTAGACCTTGTGTTTAGCAATGCAGGTGTGACTCTCTGAGAGCAAGCTGTGTGCTGGGATCCAGACCCACCCTGTCTGACCCACCAGGGACCCGGTGGGCACGGCCCCTGAGTCACAGGGCTTCAGCCACGTAAATACAAATCACACAGGCTCCTTACAGGATGGTGGCCACTTCAACTTGACTTTTGTGTTTCATCTGGTCTCCCTGGTTATTATATGCAAGTTGAGCAGCATTATGTGTTTGCACAGTATCTGTATCTGCTACAACAAGGCACCTGCAGAGAACACTGATCACTTTACACCTTGGCTGTTAAGTCCTCCAGAAAATCACTAAAAGACATTTTCCAATATTATTTGTACTATTAATTGCATAAGTAGATTGGCATCAGATACTTGAAGTTTTTTTGAGCAATCAAGGGGTTTATTATTAATTGGGAATATGACTGAAAATACCTTAATCTGCTCTTGAAGTGGTCAAAGCTTTGATGAATAACACATATATATAACAAACACCTCTTAACAAAGAGCTCACCTATATCTTTGGCTCTTGAAGCTAAAGGTCTTCTCCACTGAGTGACAAATTTGTAAGCATCAAGCCGAATTTCAATAATATTGTTTAGTAAGGCCAGAAGTGGTGCCAGTGGAAAAGCTGCCACAAAAATGGTTGTGAACCCAAACTGAAGAACTGGGGGGAATAAAAGGAAATATCACAGAATAACTGTTAGGATCCAATCCTAAGGTCTAAAACGCCAAACAGTGCATGCAAATAAGCAATATGTACAAAGCTTACAGACACTTCTTATATGTCATACTATATAATGGTCTAGTGGCAGTTTTACAGCAAGTCCTTGTCAAAAGTTAGAAGAAAGAATAAAAAGCCCCTGGAATGGACAGCACCATGTAAATTTTGTAATTTGGAATGAAGTTCTGAAGGGGACAAACTGTGCTTTTAGAAAGGGACATTTTTACTCCAGCATCAACTGGGATCTCTCAATATTTGCAAAGATTAGGGATGAATACATTCCTTTTAATAGTTCAGAGGGGAAACAGTTTGAAATTATGTTTAAGTTTCTAGAGGTAGGTTTTCAGAGTATCAGATTTCCCATTAATTTGAAAAGAATTGTGTGAGGCAGAAAAGGAAAAAAACAATCATGACATATGCAGTTCAGTCACATAGGCAAAAGTTCATGTTTTTTTAATATCTTTTTTCTGAGCACTTATTCTCCTCTCTCTGGATAGAGCAATGCCTTCTTGGCAGTAAGTTACTTTGTTAATGTGAGGTAGTAAATGAGGGAGGATTTTAAACATAAATAAGCATGCTGGTCTGTACCATGCACTTCAAAGGAAAAACACAAGACAACTTTCTTTAGAAAATAACAGCAAAGTTCTTCAGAAATTTATGCAGATAAAGAACTGGGCTCTGGTTTGGAAAAACAAATCCAGAATGGGAAATATTTCATAGATGGAAGGTTAGCAAACCATCAGCAGCGTTTTTAACTACATTGGTTTGGTTCTTAAAAACTGACTCCCATTCCTCACATGACCTGTGAGAATGAAAACCTTTTTGCAGTCTCCTTAGCTTCATGTAGTGATAATTAAAAGAATTCACCAGCCCACATCATCAAAACACCAACAACATTAAAATATAGTGAAAGAGAGACAATGAAGGTTAGAGCCATACTCATTTCTAGGTATTCATCAAAGAGTCCATAAGCATTCATAGGCTGCAGATTATAGTCCTTTTCCCACTGTGGGAAGCTTGTTTTTCCCTGAGTGCCATACTCTTGCCGTAGTTTCCTCCTGGTCCACCAGTTTTGAATTAGCCTACATTTTAAATTAAAGAAACAAAGTAAAGAATATGAATGGCTATTTATCACAAAGTTGGAAGAGCTTAAGTGGGCACAACATATCCTGCAAAATTCATTTCCCAGAGTACAGGAAAACTGAGCATTAGTAATACATGTGGATGATGACACAGCATAATAAGTATGAAAACAGATGCAGCTGATGAGCTGTAAACCCAGCCTCTATGTTGTTAAAACGATGAAAGAATTTTGACATATTTTCATTATTTGTTTACTTATTTTTCTCTGCACAGAATGGCAAATCACTTCATGGTTTGTTTCTGTGGCAGAATGCAATGCTGTGTGGAGGTAGCTGAGCTCAGTAAATACGAGTGCTAATGCTGCTTGATTCTTTCCTCTGTGTGCGACCCGGCATCTCTGCATGGCTCTGGAGAGTGCAGGGTAACAGTCTCTGGGCAGCCCTGGGAGGGAAAAGGCAACCCTGAACGGTGTCTACAGCCAAATATTCAGAGGAGAACGAGGCAGGAAGAAATGTCTGAACTACCATGGTGGCTGAGAGATGGATGGCTGAAATAGGAGCTCCCTCCATCTCAAGAAATGGGGGACCTGTACTGGACATCAGGGGGAAGATACTGTTCCCAAAGAAATGCATGTGTAAGAGCACTGAGAAAGGCAGTGAGCCAAAAGTAAAATGAATTCTCACATCTGAAACAACACCTTTTCAGGGAGTTGCACTGGTATGGCAAACAACGACACTAGTTAAGAATTACAGTAGAGAGAAAAAAAAACCCAAATGACAGATTTTCATCACAATGTCAGATTTTCTCTGATGTTGTGGTTGGCCACTTTGTCTCAGTAAGAAAAAGCATGATAGATCACCCAAATAATTCAGTCCTTTTCCTGACAATGCTTCACTTCTTGCCCTCACAGTAGCCTGGTCTGGTCTATGAATGGTCTGGTGAATGGTGCAAAGTGACTGCAAATAGTCTTTAGATTTGGGTAAGGGTTTGGACAGCTGCTTGTTTTCTTGAATCTCAAAGATTATTTTTCCATTTACGTAATTTATCAGGAAGATTACAGCTTTTCTTGTTTTAAAGAAGTGTAGGTGAAACTGAGTGCAGTTCAACTGAATTCAGGTACAGATTGCAGGGTTGCCTGCAAGTCCTCTGGCCATCCACATTGTGTTGGCTGCCATCAAGCTCTTAGCAGAAAGGTGTTTTTCACACAGAAGAGAAATGCATCTGCTTGCAGCATTTCAGGGCTAGAAGATGGACTGAAGGGTCTGGAGAGCAAACACATCTCTCATCAGAATAAGTTGAAGCATTTCACAGTGTTGTGACTGTGTCTTTTATATTGTGGTTTTCCTTGTGATTCTGAAGTGAATATTCATTTCACCTGAAGCAGTTAATTCCTATTAAACCACTTGTTCCTAAACAATCTCCTCCTATCTCTATCAAGCACCTTCTTTTATTTCTCTTCTGTGCTCTTTGTTAAGTTTCAAAATCTGTATTTATAGAAAGCAGAGAGTTCTAATGAAAATTGACAAAAGTGGTAGGGAATGGAAAGAGAAGGATCAATGCTGCTACTGTTCCCTCCTGCCCATCCCAACTAATCCCTGCAGCCCTAACAGCTGCAAAATACTGACAAGGAGGGCTAGGCCCGGGAAAGATGGAGCAAATCCCTCTGAACTTTGCAAGGGCAAACTTCCTGACAGTGTCAGCTGTCTCTTAGAGTTTCACTCTTGCTAGTTTCCCTTGATGACCATCCACACTCTCTCTAACATCAACTACGCTGATCTTATTAAACTTATATTAATCATATTAAACATGCTCATTAAACACTAATCAATAAGGAATGAACCAATAGGAAATCAGTAATTGCCAATCTTTTAGTTAGGGCACAGCTTCATGTTACCTTGAAAATCACAAGGGAACTTGTCTACATACCAGTCAGTACATTTTTCTATCTTTCAGAGTGCATGTGGCAGCAGTGGATTTTTTCTAGCTCACAACTGCTCTTTCAAACATCTTTTATCACCCAACAAGAAACAGAATTCAGAACTTACTAATATAGCTAAGAAATTATACATATAATATTTTTAATGTAAGCAACATAGTAGTCACACAGTAATTTTTAAGGAGTTTAAGAACACAGAATACAATTTAACAAAATAAAGTACTTCCCATGTATTACTTATTTGTTAATATTTATATTACACTTTCACTTCTGCAAACTGTGTCCAGTCTGGAAAAAAGCCCCAAACATCATCTATATATCTGGAGTTCTGTATCCTTGGGGGTACTTTCTGTTGTAATGATTACTGCATCTTGCCTTTATTAACTGGTGATAAGGAAAAGAAAAACTTAATATTCTGTGACCTATGGAAGCATAGGTATTATATTTACTTACGGATATCCCAATTCCATGAAATTATTCCATGTCTGCTTTAACACCATTATAATGCCCATTTGCATACAGAGATCAATAAGGCATCCACTAGGGTGGCACTACAGGAAAAAAAAAAGGAAACAAAATGTTAAACAGGAATTATGCTGAGTTTTAAAGCATTTATTAAATGCTAGAAATGGTACTGGATCATTTACTAAAAAGGAATTAAATGTATTCTCCTTATTTTTTAAAGAAGTGTAAACTCATGGGAACAGATGACACTGATGTATTATACTGCCAGCATTTCAAGCTTATCACCTAATTCTCTGCAGAGGTCAGAGTCAGCTGAAACCATTGCAGTTTTCACAGCAGTGCTTCTAATGTGCTGTGCAGCTGTGGGCAGGGCAGGGGCAAAGGCCACCAAGTTTCTCCATTGATTTCAATTGCTTTTGGGGAGGGTGACTGTGCATCAAGTCAAAGAATGAAGAGAAAATTCCTCCTGGCTGCACATAAACCAAACAGTTTATGCCTAGAGGATAGACCTAGAACTATTAATTGAGTACTATTTAACATCTATGACTGAATAGACCATACAAAGCTGTTCTCAAAGAACTAAAAATCTCTCACGGCTGAGCAACAATTCTTAGTGTTTCTTGCTGAGTGCTTGCTTGCTTTAGCAGTGGCTCCAGACCCTGAAGCAGTGGTGCTGCTTTTGGGAGAGATCTTCAGATACTACAAATTTAGGTAATTTTTTATCTGGTATTGGAAAAAACAAAAAGGCATGAAAAGTTTTCTACTTTGCAGATCCAAACAGTGTCATTCAAAATGTATTTTACAATTTTGGGTATTACAGATAAGTCAAACAAATCACTGTCACAGAACTGGAATTATTTCTCTCTAACTTTTAGGGAGAAAAATTAGTTATGACCTGGAATAAAATGAGACATTAATTACTTATACATACTTCATTATCCAGCTCTCAGAACATGGATCACTGCTGAGGTTTCTGCTGACCTAATTTACCATCTCTTCAGATTAACAGGGTGACAAGGTTGGTTTTGTTGTTGTTTCTGGGGTGTTGTGGGTTTTTTTTTTGCTTTTGTTTTGTTGTTGTTGTTTTGTTTTGCTTTTGTTTTGGGTTGGGGGTTTTGTTTGTTTGTTTTTAACTTCTCTGTTGTTATTACTAAATCATCATCCTTCTGGTTTAAGGAATCAGTTGCTTAAATGAATATAACCTGAGAGAGGCGGGTGCAGTGTTAATGCAGTAGCAGCAATGTTACCACCATAACATCAATAATATATAAACTGTGGTCTGAGCATGTCCATGGACACTGGACTAGTGTAACTAAATGTCTTAGACTTGGCAAAATTTGACAGGTGAAGAGAGGGTTATTGGAGGGATACCTGGACATGGTATTCTAAAGCAGGGTATTTCTAATAGGACCTAGCAGAGATACAGTCAATAACTTTTTTATTATTAGACTATTTTTTATTATTAGACTCTTTTTTTCTCTGAGGAAAGCCAAACAGGGACTACTCAGAGTAGCTTCCACCAGCAGCTGACCCAACCTGTAACACCTCATTGTTGCACTTTCCTCACAAAGCTGGTTCTCTTTTCCTTCCATCTCTTCTCCTGCAGAAAGATGAGTTTCTTTCCATGTTCTCTGATCTCTCTGTGAAATGAATCAGCCCACTAAATCAGCAGAAGACTGATTCAGTCAGAGAAAGGAAGTTTACTGCTGACACAGGGAACTGAATAGGCTCCTCACAGAGCTGGACAAGTGAGAACCAAGGCAGAGGAAGAGGAAGGAGCAAGCCTCAGGGTGAGGAAGGAAGATCAGAACTGTTTTCCTTTGACAGCAGCAAGTCAGCTCAGCCCCAGATAGGTTTTGGAGGGATGTTAAACAAAATTCTGTCAGCCCATTTATCTAGGATTCTTCCCTTGAATTAACAGGATTCTCTGCAAAATTGAGATGTTTTTATTAAAATTCAAATCCTTTTGTTTGTTTTGCTAATATTTGAATGGCCTTTATTAACCAAAATATTTATGTATCCAGATGTGTTTGAAAATTCAAGCTGGCAGGCATTTTCCACTTACCATTTGTCATTTATCTGCAAAGCTGTTTCAATTACCACGGGATTTAAGTGTGCACATAGCAGCTCTGGAAAGTAAATCACTGGTCCAGAAACTGCTTCTCTTCACCTCCTATAACTGTCAAATGGGCTTTGAATTCTGAATGTATTTATTTAAAAACATAAATAAAATGGAATTGGTCCTTGAGTAACTTGCAAAGACAAACTCTCATTGCTTTTCATATTAATTCAATTTTATAGACATGAGACATTATGCCAGTAGCTTGTTTGGGAAGTTTGTTTAGTTGTTTTGGTCAAATTTTACATACATTTTATGTGTCTGGATTTTTAATTCATTACTTTATTATTTTAGCTCTCTGGTCTGCAAGGCTAGAAAAGCTGAGAAGAAAGGATTTTTTTTAAAGTAAAAAGTTGTCAGATTCATATTTGATTTTGATTCATTCCAAGGATAAAATATTTCCAGTGTGAGGAACCTTTAATCCATCCAATACCACTGTTTGAATGTGATGGCAACACTAGAACTGCTAGCATTGAGAAGGAAATACATACATATATATATATATACATATATGATATATATATATATGATATATATATACATATATATATATCAATATGTAGATGTGTTTGTAGCAGATGGTAGTGTCAATAGTGGGGAGTTAGACAGCACCTAAAGACCCAATAAGACACTCAAAACTGCCTGGGCAGATTTCTGTGTCTGCCTCTGCTTGCATCCATGGCATCTGTGGGCAGCAGATCAATCAGCATGCAGGTTATCAAACACTCACCTCTTCCAGCCTCCACCGGTTTATCAGCCTTAGGTAGGCACCAGGGTGTCCTGTAAATCTTTAACACAGGAATATAGATTAACTATGTTGTGTCAGCAGTCTGTTCACAGCAGTACAAGAAAGCTCACTAATTTTAATCTGGTGTTAATGTGACTGGTGTAACTATAAAAGATGTTATGCTGTAAAAAGTTTTATGGGTATTCCTCATGGAGGACTACAGATGTTTTTGCTTCAGTTTTATTTCGATACCAATCCTCTGCTGCTGGATATTCAACATATGCAGAGCAGAGGGAAAATCTGACCAAAACTGCTCACGTCAGTTTGGAAAATGGCTTTCAACTGCCAGTCCATTTCCTTGCAAGATAAAATGCTCTGTGATGTCTGCCTTCCTGTGAAATCAGTGAAAATTTTAGTTTTAAGTAAAAAGCATAATTTTCTAACTATTCTCCTTTGTTTTGCCCCAAAGTTTTCCCATATGTAAATAATCCATACTAATGGATTCTTCTACTCAAATCTTCTCTACTAAAAAGGAGGTCTTTTTTTTAGTAGACTACCAGAAAGAGAGAAACAAATAATATATATTTAGATAGACACATAAATACACAAAATACATGTATATAAAATATAAAATAAAAATATAATATATATAATAGATATATATGTGGGAAACCCCCCCCAAATGATAGCTCATAAATCACTCTTAACAGTTCAGATCATGTAATCAGAGCAGATCCCTTCCAACTGAACTATCCTATCCTATCCTATCCTATCCTATCCTATCCTATCCTATCCTATCCTATCCTATCCTATCCTATCCTATCCTTTATTTATGTGTACAAATAACACACATAAAACCAGAGTGAAATGACCTGCATGTATAGTATTGTGAGATGCATCTGTTTCTAATAGTGAAATTGTTAAGTTAATATTAAGACCATGTGGTGATAGGAAATGAAAACTGCATCTGTTTCTGGGCCTCTGAAAGGAGTATAAAACTGCAATCTGTTCTGCTGGAATTTGCATTTTGATATGTGTGATAATATGGTCCATTTTGTTTCATTACAAACAATTTTATTTCTTCTCTCTACTTCATTTTGCATATGAGTGTGCAGACATCAATCCTACCTTCCAAGGAAGAATGCTATGTAAAAGGTAGAGCTGTTCAGATTGACAAACTGAAAAAGAAACATTTTCAGAGTGAAGCTGTTCTCCCACTCCGATTCCGTACGAGGCTGCTCTGTGAAGAAAATGATCAGAGTTTCAGAACCTTATTCAGATTATCAATTTCCCTTGGCACAAAGGCTGCACACACCTGTAAGAGCTGGCAATATATTTGTAAATTAGCCTGCTGTTTTCAAAATATAACCTGGCAGAGGAAATTGTACCCAGAAGCAGGATTCAGCAAGTGAGCTTGTAGAGACTTAGAAATCTATTCTGGTGTCTGCATATATATGTATGTTCCCCTGAGACTGTAAGAAAGTGGTCAAGGTAATGTGTATATTAAACATCCCACCTGTATTTAAGTGGTCTTTACAGGCTCAGGCTCTTCTCTTTTATAATTTTCTGCATCCTACCACAATGACATTGCCACTCCACCAAAGCTATTTAAATGCCTTTTTGTTAGAGATGCCACTCTGAACTGAAGAAAATCCTCCTGGTAATTCTGTTTCATGGCTTTGCCCACATATATCAGAGGACTGCAAGACTTCCCTTCCTTGTCCCAGGGAGCTTGTCACAAATCCAAGAAAAAATATTTTTCAGTGGTTGGGCTGAGGCAAACAGGAAAGGGGAAGACATATTCTTGCCTTTGGGTGCTGTTCCTTTATTCTCCATCTCAAGAAATATCAAGACAGAAGTTAAGAAAACAACGTCCATGCCAACACACCAGTTCCATAGTCTGGAACTACTTTCCAGCTGGCAGGAGCTGGTTGTTAGCTGACCATTGACGTGAACAGGAGTAATCAAAGAAGTGGAGTTACTCATGGTGATTCTGAGTATCATAATGATAGTAATCATATATTGCTTCCCAAGCAGCCTCCAGTAAAGTACTAGAAGTACAGAAAAAGCAATAAACTTGATTATCTTTACTTGGAGCTGCCCTTTCATTAGATGCCAGTCTGCAGGAAGGACAAGTTTGACTATAACAAGGCTGCTGCAGCTGAAGCTTTGCTCACATGCCTATCAGAGACAACGGTGATGCTCTGGAGGAGCACAGATGTGAGTTCTGAAAAAGGTCATGCAAAAGCTGAAGAAGGACATCCTCAATGTCTTCAATGTACTTTTGCTGTCAGTTCTATTTTGAGCTTATTACACTGATAAAGATAATTCAAATCAAATCAGTTCCTTAGGCCACCCGAATAAAAATCACAAAATCATCTGAACAGGATCGAAAAAACTTGACCTGCTGAATTTTCATACAAATGCTTTCTGCAAAAAGCAGACCTACCTTGATGACAACCTAACAGAAAGTAATCAAGCTTCAAGGTCTCTAGAATATATCTTACTGCCTGTCCCCAGGCTGTCAGGATATAACTTGTACAATTCACAAACTTGAAAGTCGTATTTCCCAGCTGTAGCTAGCAGATATCTTCTCCATGGATACAGGATAGCAAAAATATTTTAAAACTACAGCATACAAATGAGCACTCTCAGTTTACTAAGAAATGAATATAATTCTTTTCTACACAGATGTAGAAGAGCCCTGTGAGAAGCTAAAATCAGTTGTTTCCTTTGAGCATCAAAGCATCAAAATCTCAAAATCTGTCTGTCTGGTCCAAAATAATTTACTGAGCATCATCAATGTACACAGGTTTTCAAGAGCTCAAAATAACCTCCTCAAACCACCTGTATACGCACAATAATATGGTTTGCTTAACAGGCCTTCAGCCAGTGTCTCATTTCAGGCTTCTTGACACTAAGGAGCCCTTGCCCATTGCCCCCAACTACTGAAATCTTCCAAATATATCAGGATAATATATCAGGATCTCCACAGATCCTGTCTGAGCCATAGGTATATGAATGACAGCCTGTTGCTACCCCATTGGCAGTGGATGCTCTCCTTAGAAAACATGTTTCCTTGCTCTAGCATAAAGACTGCCTTTGCAAGTGAGCTGAAAGGATCACTGAAATTTAGAACATCATGCAGTTTAGTGTAGGTAGACTTGATGATTCACCTAGTCATTTTCCCTCCTTACTGCCCTTCTTAAAGGCAGATGTTTGATAGCCAATCAGCACCTTAGTTTCAAGTGATGAATTTGTTTTCCAGAAGTGGCTCCCCTTTTCCACATTTACAAACCCTGGAGGTTGTGAGCGCTAAGTTTGTCTGAAAACTCATGTCTTTTCTTCCAAGGTAAAAATTTTACATGTATTTACAGGAAACAATTTGTTTGCATTCTTAGATGGTAGGGGGTAGAAACAAGAACAAAGGTGGATGATTGTTGTCACCACTGGTTGAATGGCACAGTAGTTTAGTTTATATACTTTCTTTTTACAAACATAAGAAAAACATTAATTCCTATAGATTGCAAATTAATTAGGATTTTTCATATTTATGCAGACATTTTGAATTTTATCAGGGTCTATGGACCAATAAATAAGTACAATATTATTTATTCAATTTTATATTTAACATTACTTACCTAAATTTGTCAGGAAAAGAGCAACTTTTTCATACAGCTGTAACAGAGAAGAATCAGCCTCTTAGTTACATGGCTGGCTCAAAAATGGAGAGAACATGTTAAATGTGACATGCAGATGATTTCTGTGATGTTCTGATAATGACAATAAAACTACATAATATTACAATAATGATATAATCAAACAAGGAAAAGTAAAGTTTTTATATCTAATGCTCATCCATGATATATGGAGAAGAAATGCTGTCATCGTCCCTACTTTATATACAGAGTGAAAAAGGGTGAGAGAACTTTTCCAAAAAGAAAAGAAGAAACAACAGCATGACTGAGATGTTTGTTTTAGTTACTTATGGAACATTCACCTCACAAGGGAAAAATCGCTCTAGAAGAGCATGCTATGGTATGTTGGACATGTTGTTTATTTGGGGCTTTTTGATTTTGCTTGGCACTTTGGTGCTGAGAGGAAAAACACTGGGGGGACAGGCTTACTTCAGAGAAAATCTTTAGTAATCCCCACACATTTCTTACTCTGAGCCAGTGTCATTTTTCTAAATCCTAAGTGGTACTTTCTGCACTTTCAAGTACCATGCTCTCAAACTCTCCAGGAGACTCCAAACTTTGTTAAGATTACAAAACTAACTTGGAGGCTTTTCACAATCAGTATTTGCAAAGGAGTTTTGAACCTATTAACTACATCACCAACACCATCAGTATTAGAGTAAATTAATACAATTATTTCCATTTGCTTTAAATGAGTCTGGAGCCTATTCCTACGAATTGCTAAATGTCCTTAACTCTCACTGATGCCTGCAGGAATACAAAGCCTCTCATATTTCAAGCTCAAGTATTTACTTACTCCTACAGTGCATATCAGCAAAGTTGCTTTTTATTTGCAGTTATCCCTAGAATCTCTTGCTTAAATTGAGTTATGTATTGTTTACAGATCAAACTGCCTGCTTCAGAGCTGAAGTCATCCTGAAATCTCTCATCCGTGTTAACAACCACTTCATGCTTAGAATAGTTTTCCACTGCCTTTGGAGTAAACGGTTTTGTTTCAAGTAATGACAAAGGTAGTTTCTTCTGGGTTTAAAAGCATCTCTTAAGGGCAACTGTAAACGTGCTAAATGTCTGGGTCATTAATGTCCTGATCCCACAGGGAGTGTGGTTTTTTTATAAATGTTCACTGCTCTACAGAAGGGTTTATTAAAATTTCAATTTGTTGCTATTCCATTTGGAACAGTAAGACTGTGTTTAGAGATTCTGTTAACAATGTTTGGATCTAATTGTCTGCTTCTGTCGTTTATCACTACTACCCTCAAGGGACCCTGTTTGGGATCATATTCTGTTCTCTGTTCATGTTTTCCATGGGCAATATTACTGGAATTAACAGTCTCACATAGCCTAGGTAAAGCTACTGATTGTTTCCAGGTCAGGCTGCAAGATTATCTGAGAGACATTATGCTTGAGGGTCACTTTGTTTTGTCATGTGCTCAGAACGTCTGGTCTGGAATTTACTTGTGGTCTAGACCTTTCCCCTGATGCTTTGAGAGGCTGTCAGCTTGTATCAAAATCACTGCTGGTTTTCAAGTCTTCTAGCAGTGAATTCTCTACTGCTACGCACATCTTGGCCTGCTCTGGTTTTATTACTGTATCTTTTCTTGCTCTTCTGGCGCTTTTCTTGAATCACAGTTCACGCAGGATTCTACTACCTAAATTGCTTCTGGGGATTTTTCTTCTCCCAAAAGAAATTTCACAATTGCCCTTCAGTAAACTACATTAATCCATCACGGGAAGCAAGGGATTATGCTCCTAAAACCTTCCTTTGAAAAACTCCTGCAGTTTCATATTTGTGGATCTTTTTCTTCCATGAGCTATACCCAGATCCAGGGTTGTGGTGTTTATTGAATGGTGATGAGTATGAGGCTAGAGAAATCCATCTTTGCAGTGCTCCACTTATTTGATAATTTTAAGAAATAAAACAAAGTTTCTCAAAAGGCACCTTCAAGCAGTCTTCACTATTTAAAAGAAAAATCTCAGAGCTGTTAAACTCTTTGGGAATAAAGAAATTTCATTTGTGCAGCATTTCTTTCTTGCTGCTTCACTGCATATACAATGACTTACACTGAGAGCTTGAAAATGGATGTTGCACTGGCATAGATATATATATATATAGTTTTCAATATTTTTCTTTTATGCTTATTGTGTGCTCTATGTAGAGTAAAGAAAATCCCCCAAATCTAGAGACAAAACCTAATAAAATAAAAATAACATAAAAGAAGAGAGCCCTCAGTACAATCTCAGACAGAAAATCAGTTTCCTCCTTTCTGTCCTTTCTCAGCCTATAGTTCCACCTAAGGGAAAACATAGGAAAAACAACAGTTCTGGATAGACTGTTTTAGTCACTAATCCAGTCTTGCCTTCTTCCTTCTTCAAAGAAGGAAGCAAAGTCCTGCAGCAAACACTCTTGGAATTTCCTGCCATATAAAAAAGGACCTGTCAAAAAGAATTTTTAGATTATGGAAATGCTGGGATATTGCATAGAGAAGAAAGAAGTGTCTAAGCCAGCCTTGGAAATGAGCAGACCTGAAATAACATCTCATCTTTTCCCTAGGAAGTAAATCAGTATATCTCCTGGAGGGAAGCCTAACAAGCTGTTTGCAGAGGATGCTTGCTGTTGAGTAGGCAGAGATACACTCTGGCTCCAGTGCCTGTCTGGTTTGTAGGCTGAACCCTCCTTCCCCTAAAAGGCATTTTTATAATGTCAGTTGACAAAACCTGATAGTGGAAGGCCATACACATCTTGCCAAGAGCAACAAAGAGCAGACACATTGCTATCAGAGCAATACACAGGAGTATCAGCATCTCAGTTGAAGGAGGGAACTCATTTCCCATCTAATCTATGCTCTACTCTCTTACTGGGACTGCTGCCACATAGAAATTCCATTTTTGTCTTTGTCCCAAGTCTGGTTCCAAACCAGCCCACAACAACAGCTGCCAGCCCCACTGCAGTGCACCCAGGCCATGTCTCTGGTGCACGCTGGCAAAGGCCATGGCAGCTCTGGAACAAATCACATCTGCTCAAGCCTTCTGAAGCTTTCAGCTCAAGACAGTTCTGCTTATGGACATTGCGTCTGCATATGCATATCCTCACTGGAAAACTACCATGACAGCTGAAATTAGAATTACTGAAAATAGTGTAAATACGAATTAGCTTTGTCACTATATTAAAAAAAAACATCAAAACACAATTGAAAAGAAGAGTATTAATGAAGTGGACTGAAAACTGCATACATGTAAAAGGGAAAGAAGTGGCAGAGGATAAAGCAAGGGTATGGTAGTCTCCCTAAAATATTTTCAGAATATTCAACCATACTCTGCATAATATTTTGGGTTTGGAATCGCACTTTATATAAATAGTGAATGATGTCCATAAACAATAATTCCATGTCTGTCTCAGCAAGACACTCCACTCCTGCTGAAAAAATAAGTGAAAGCATTTGGTTGTCTGCTGACTGAGATATCTACTGCTCTGGCAGCTTAGGTATAACTTTGGATATGTTAATTTTACTCACCACATTCAGTAGCATGATGATGCAAAAGTTGATGCACACTGCAGTCCCTGTAGTTGCAACCTGAGAGTTATTCCTGATTAAAGCCCACTTAAAGGCAGCAAAAGTGCTGACAGTCACAACACGGTAAATAACAATGCCAAAAACAGCAGCAATCACCACACAGATCTAAGGGAAGAAAAAATCAGAGAGAAGAACCTGAAAACTTCCAGTGCAGCAGGAGTTACTTTGTCCCTGAAACTCTCAAAATTAAAAGAAATGAAAGACTTTAAAAGTGCATTCCTTTCTATTCCAGAGGAAGGTTTCAATGTGATGATTTTTCTTCTTGTTAAGTTCTTTTTATTTCTCATAATGAAAAATACAGTTGAAATAATATTAAAATAATTTTCAGTTTTAAATATTTTCTTGAAAGTGTTCCTCATCCTTAACATTAATGTGGGAAACAGTATTGCCAGCTCTGAGAATTAGAAATTTTCTTTATCTGCACATGATGTACAGAGGCTAGTCTCAAGCTGCTGTTGCAGGTTGATGGTATCATACTTGGGATGGATTTTGCGATCTGATGGACTTCAATCTTCACAAAAATGTCTCCATTTGTAAGCAGTGCCTCAAAAACAGCCCTGCCAAGCCTGCCTAGCTAGCTGTTGCTTCCTACAGTTCTGGAAAGTTTCTATCTAGAGAAGGTAACCAGTTAAATTTCCCTTGTGATTTCTTCTGTGATGAAACTTTGGCAAATGTGACAGAATGAGAAAGCCACAGCTGAGCCAGGCTGCTTAATGACTTAATGTTCCTCATGCAACGGTTGAGCTGCCTTATTTACTACACTGTGAGAGTCATGCTGAGAAATTTTAAGAACTGCCCTAACTTGAAGTTTGGTAAGTGTATATCCCCTGTTAAAGACGTAATTTAAAAAATTATTCTTATCTAAATGGTCAAAAAAGTGTAGATTTTCTAACTTGCTGGAAGCCCATACTATGCTAACAGTAAAAGCAACTTCAGTGAAAATAATTTTTGTCCTGTTTTAAGGGCTGTTATGGGGACAATAATTTGGGGTGCATGCAATTTAAAGCAAGGCTACTCTCTCTGGAACTTTGAGTGAGATCTATCACTAGTCCAAGAAGATTAATGACTGAGTTTGCACAAGGTAAAATACTGCCACCCTTCAAGAAAAAAAAACATGGGGAACATGGGGAAAATACACAAAATATGGGAGTTGTAGTATCAATTCTGAGCAGAGACTGCAGTCCTGAGTACATGTCCTCAAGGGCTGAGTCAGGGTGTCCATCCACCTGACGTACCAGAGCACAGTTCATCTCAATAATGCTCTTGCCTTTCTTGACCTAGATTGTTTTGGGCAATTTTGGAGCCATCAGTCTCTTACTGTCCTCTGCCCTGTTGCTGGGTTAGCTCACCTACCTGGCTCTCCACAGCTCCTGAGGCTGTACACATCTATCATTGTCTTGTCTCCTGGAAAAGCCCCAGTAAATTCCGTGGCAGTCTGTTGATTCCAGACCAGCACTGTGCTTTCAAGAGCAGCGCTACCACTCCTGTTGTCATGTGAATAACAGCCCACATTTGCTTCACTGAAATTAGAGGATGGGGTGCTTCTGCAGAAGTGCATGCAGCTCTCTGTTAGGAGAGATTTTGCTGCTCCTTTTAGTTTTGCATAACTAAAGGGATAAATGCATCATTTTAATCAAGGAACATTGGTTTCTCCATTTCGACTGGACTAGGCATATGAACTCTCCTCATCTCCTCAACACACTGAGAAACTAGGTTGTATTAACATCATTAAGCACTCTAGGCATCCTATTTATGTTCTCTGGGAAGTTTACAAAGAAAAACTGCTTCTCCTATGGTTTCCCCATTGTTCTGCACTGTTTACACAGGCAAGGCTACCAGTGAGCTAATTCAGCCAGCTCAAGTTGGTGCCTGAATGTGATAGTGTCACTGTTCTGGCTTGTGTCACTACATACATGTCACAGGTGCAGCTTTGAAGGAAGGCATTAGCTATCTGTGAGATACAGTGAAGAGTGTACCAGTGTAGGACTTGACAGAGACTCAAGTGATTTGCTATGTAAATTTTCAACATGCACAGAGCTCATTCCACTTTCAAGCAGTCATATCCAATATTTACCTACTCTACTAGCAGAGATAATAATATTTTGTTCTTTTTCAACTGGTAAATAAATAAAAGTTCTCAAACCATAAAAAATATTCCAGATGCAGAAACGATGAGTCTGCTGCATTTATCTGCAAATGCTTGATAAGGCTCTGGCTTCCCAGATATGGGGTTCATTCGTTCTTTCTTGGAGTATTTGGCTTCAAACTGAGGACGTATTTCCTCCTAAAAGAGCAGACAGATAATGTTCACATACAGCCCAGCTAGGAAAAACTCTGTAGGAAAGTTCAAATCTGTTATCAGATCACTGTTCTGGGGAATTACATCTTTGAATTCAGCAGCTGGCACAGCTACTATAAAAGCTGAGCTGGGAAATCAGGTCTCCTTCATGAGAACTAGAATAAATCACTGTACTCATAAAAGTAAGTACTGAAAGTATTTAGTAAAATCCCCAATTAGCTATTCCTCTAAATAATGCTCTTTCAAAACTACGTGGCTGCGAGACAAATCATTTTAAGACTGATACCACAGAATTTTTCAGTCTGACATTATCCTATTGATACTGGAAAATTACAACTAAGAAAAAACAAAAACAACAACAACAACAAAACCCTAAAAACCAAACCTCCTTTTCCAAGCCTAATTGCTGATTGCTAGGCATTTGGTTACACTTCCACTACCAACAAAACTTCTCAGCATTTGAAGAAGGATCCATCTAATGCTGCTTAATTACTTCTTAACTTGGACAATATTATTAGCAGGAACATCTTTCAACAGCAGATGTGTCAAAGGAAAAACCCTCTTGTGAATTGAAATCTGGGGATTACTTGGGGAGAGATTTGGTTACATCTGTTTACAGCACTGCCAGAAGACAGGATCACCCCTGGTGCAGGTGACACCTGCAGTAGTGCCACCCCTCTGCTCTAACATCACCAAGAGCCGCGTGTTCTGTGTCACCTTGTTCCAGTCTGGCATCCAGGACACTGTGAGAGGTGAGATAAAGCACCAGGTTGGGTGGATGGGCTCTCACAAGTGCTGGCAGATATTAGAGCAGTGTTTGTAGTACTCTACTGCATACTGGAGAGCTGTTCTGTGGTACAGCTGGCTACAAGGGAGCAGACAAGAGCCAGCTTACACATTTCTGTCATTTCCAGCCCTTCAACTGCATGTAACTGAACTCTGACTGAAGCTGGAAATGCCCAGACCTTAAATGACTGCACTGAAATAGGTGAATGGTAACTCTTCACACAAGTCTTCAGAATGTAAATAAAGGTGAGATATCTTAAAATTCTACATCCTTTTTTAAAAATTCCCTGAAGAGGAAGGGGGGAAGAAGTCATGTCTTATTCTCCTCCTTCCAAGTTTTGAAGATGCTTTCTTAACACAGTTAATTTCCAAATTCCTGCAGCAATCTGGTAACAAGTTATAAAAAAAATGAAGAGGCATGTATGCCTAGCTGCAATGCCTCTGTGACTAATTATGTCCTTGAGGGAACCAGCCTTACCTCAGCTATACAAAAAGGCTAAGCATGTTTCTGTGGAGGCAGAGTAATACCTTGCTCTTATTCTATTTTGCTCAAGCAGTTCCTGCCATGTCAGGGCTGAAGGAAGCTGACCAGACCCTAGTCTGGCAGAAGGAACAATGTAAGGAGCATTCCTGTGTGCCCAGGGGCATGAAAAAGGACAGAGTGTGATAGCTGTGAAGCAGGGCTCCTGAGAATTTTACCCTGTAGATTGTGCAAGGGCTCTGCCAGCTGGCTTGTCATAGACAAGAAACCTTTACTTCTCTGTACCCCTCTCTGAGCCAAGGTTTGATTATCTTTTACAATCTGTAATGTAGGGAAGTTCTTATCATACCCACATGTCCTAAAATCTCCAGCTGATGCAATAATGCAAATGCTATTTTTAGACATTCTCAAAAAAAAAAACTTGGAAATCTGGCATGACACTTTGTACCTGTTTAATGATATTCAGCAGTGCTTGGGCAAGTAAACAGTACTGTGTCTGGCTGACGTTAATGCTACAAACAAAGTGACACTGAAGAAACAGAAAAATATGCTACAAATAGCAACAGAAGCCAGATTTCACCTGGGAGTGCCAGGAACTGCATGCAGTTGGTTTCTTGTGGCATGCCCACCCAAGATGCCCTTGCTCTCCATGTCTCCCACCTCGCACCTGGCTTGCAAGAGCAGGAAATCCAGATATGTAGGATTAAAAGAGGCAGGAGACTCTCAGCTCAAATCCCCAGACATTGCAGGGATTGCTGTATACCTTTCTTGGATGAGAATCTAAAGTGGTGAGGAATTCACAAGGCTGCATATCTGAATAAGTGCAATTCTCCTTTCCATTGTCTTCATTGTTTCCTTTATTTGTCTCTTCATTTAGAACATGAAGGTGGTAACAAAGAGATAGGAAGCCTTATAAATGCTGCTTTTTCAGTATATTAGTGCTAGGAATTAATAAATTTCCCTTTGTAATAAAACCCTTATTTTTCAATTTGACAATGAAAGTTAAAGCAAGCAAAGGCTAGACACATATTGTTAATAAAATAACAATCTTCATTATCAAAAGCTTGAGATTTAAAATGGTAAATAGAACTCTTTAATCGATGTCTTTGAAATAACTAATAAAAGCCATCAGCTGATTTTTTCTAGTGATAACTGAATGGAAAGCAGAGAGGAAATTTAATTAGCAGTGATTTTATTAGAACGTAGCATGTTAGGAGAAAAATTTTCACATTCTAGAGTCAAAATTCTCATTGGTATCTCACTAACATGTAACTTCCCAATGAAACTCCGCAGGATGAATCTCTTCCAATCTGCATAAAACAGACTGTTCTCCCTCCTTGCCATTTCTCACACATGGAGAATTCCAACTTTGTCATAAGAGAAACCCTATATGTGTGTATTCACATTACACATTATATGGAGTAATGTGAATTGCCTTAGACCATGTATTAGTGCTCTAGAAGAACTATTCTAAATTTCTTTGTGAAATACCTCCTTTTTTCCCCAAGAATTTTCTAATCCTTCAACAAGTAAATTATTGACATAGTCCCATCCTTCCTAGTCCAACCATATTGTCCTCTACAGCCCAGAAAAATAATTTGTAGATTGAAAATTTGAATCTTGATCACTGGTACAAGTATAGCATCTCCAGAAGTAAGGCTCCAAGCAAAGCCTGTGGTTTGCAGGTGAGGACAATGGCAAAGTGAAGAGGTGGGCTTTGAGCCACAGAGCAGGGAAATGATCTCCACATTTTTTCTCCACACTTTCATCTGGAGCACTCGCTTCCAAACTGTGTTTTTCTCAGGGGGAGGGTGCAGTTCCAATGGAGAAGTGCAGCTTTAGATACTCAAGCAGAGGAGGCAGTGCCCATTGGGCTGACCCTGAAGCTGGGACATGCTTAGCTGTCACCACTGCTCCTGACAGAGGTCTTGTTGACACAGCCTGCTGGAAGAACTCTGGTGTGAGAATAAAAGACCAGCTGACATCAACAGGGAGCAAGTATCCTCTGAAAATTACCAACATGCAAATATCATCCTGCAGGCTAAACTGAAATAATCTGCCAGGGGAATATAAATATATCTTATCAAAAAAACCCCAAAACAAGTGTCACTTAAGGACAACCTTATCAGGAAATTCAATATTTGTGAATGAACTGATCAGAGAAGATTCAGGTGGATGGCTTTATAAATCAGCATAATCCCAAATCCAGGTAGTTTAAATGGTGAAAGATGAAGATATATAAGATCCCAAACTACAAACATCTGCAAGACCAGACTTCCTAGGAAAAATATAAAGAAGGCCTCATACTGTACTTACTATTCTATTTTGTTTTTTAAAGGCTCCTTCTCATTCCAGGGACACAGAGGAAGCTATAGTTGGCACTTGCAAATTGCAATTTGGTAAAGCTTTTTCTTAGCTGTCTGCATCAGCAGCAGTGGCTTTTTTTGCAACTAGCCATGAGAAGACATGATCCCTGCAAGCCAATCCTGACCACTACGTGAACTTCAGGCAGGACTGTCTCAATCCCTTTGTGACTTGCCAGCCTTGGCAAGAGCAGCTTGCTAATCTCAGAAGAGTTGAATCAATATTAGAGTGTTTCCTATAAATAAGAAGATAGTCCTGGGGTATCACCCAGAAGTGACTGCATATGTGCACAGATAACAACATTCCTGTTGATATAGAGAAATCAATTTCCAGTTGTGTAAGTCATTTCATGTTACGTTCTTGGGTTATTTTCTTAGTAATTAAGCATTTAAAAGAAAATCCTACCAGCAATTCCACCATTTCATAGCCTCATTGAGCTACTTTGCCTCATACAGACAAAAATCCCGTAACTCAGAAGGCTGATTCTCTGCTGGCAAGATTGATAAAAAAGAAAATCTTCCACCAAAGCAGCAATGTAGAGGTTCAACTGCACTGAGACCACTACAGCAGCCTCTTACCATCACTCCAAGAGCTTCTGTAGAGTAAGGAGAGCAGATTTATAGACACCTATATGTCCAAATCCCACTGGAGTAGCACTTTTTCTTCAACACTCACTGAATCTTGCTTTTCTCCTGCATAATAAAACCTTCTAGTTCTATTTAGACCTAAGTTCTCAGTCCCAAGAGCATGGAGTTTCTTTCTGGTGATCACCAGAGAGGAAAAGATTAAGGCTATTTTCTGAAGTTTAGCGCCTTCCCTAAGGGGATTTCCTGTACCAACAAGAATGAATTAAGTCCTCTCTCTTTCCCTCTCTCTCTCTCTCTCTCTCTCTCTCTCTCTCTCTCTCTCTCTAAGATAACCAGCACCTGAAGGTTCAGAAGCTGGTGCAAGCTTCAAAGCCTTTCCTTCCATCAATACTCTCAGTGACAAACTAAAAGAATAGATAAAAGCTCATTTGCCAAATTTCAGGGTACACTGGACTGTCAATAATTTCCACCTTTCAAAATAAAAATGCATTTATCCCATAGTGCATTTCTTTCCTGAAATCTCTCAAATTAATTTAGATTGACAAAAGTGAGAAAATTTCTTTACATTCCAGAGGAAACATCTGAGGAGAAAAACCTTATTTCTTAGTTTATTAAGATTTAAAGAATGAACTGAAAATAAATGCAAAATAAAACCATACATTTTCAACCATATAATTTTGTATTAAAGGTTAAGGAGTACATGTTTTTATACAAACCTCTTCTTCTTCCCAGTCTATCAAGTCCCAGTCATAAGCAATTACTGCTCGCCTTCTTTTCCAAAACTCCAGAAAAACAGTGGCTAAAGCAAGTAGAGAAAAAGATGCAAAATTGTTTTTAAGTCAAGAAAATGTTAATGACTATCACAGAACTGTTGAATGAAGCTGTTACATTATTTTAATTTCTTTGCATAAATGGGTTCCTTTGAACAGCAAATCATGCTGATGATCAAAACTGCTTTCAAAAAGCATTGCTTTCTAAGGATTAGTTTGCTTGCTTCAAGTATGATTGAGGCTTTAGAGATTTCATTTGGTGCTAAATGAGAATGTTTAATTTCTAACCAACCAAGGGAGTGCTCTCAAAGAATAAAATCATTCCTGTGAGTCATCACTGCTCGATAAAGCAGATTTCTGATGAAGCTAGAGGTTTCTTGGGGCCATTGTACATAATGGAGTAACTTTCTTTCTTTGAAGACCATTTACATGACACAGAAACCAGAACCCAGAGAAAGCACAGTCCAGTGCATTTGAAAATGTGCAGAGTACTGCTGGGGAAATGAGAACTTCTGGTTTGCACCTTTTTAATTCAACCCCTTTATTTTTACAGTATGTGAGTTCGTATGTGCGGTGTGGTGTTTATGTCTGGTATTTAAACATTGTGTACTACAGCCCTTTTTGATGGAGTTCAAGATGGAGTAACAGGTCTGCACATTTCTGCTATAGGAAGATGACTGGGAGTAAAATTTAGAGAAAGCTGGGAGGTTGTATTCACATTCTGAACAGAACTTAGAACAGTACAGAAATTATAGGGTAAAATACATTTGCTGCTGCCTGAATGGAATGTGGGTGGCATGCCCGAAACCCATTCCACCATGACTCCCCATATACACAATCTGCAAATTTAAGCAAATGCTAAGAGGAATGGAATGGAATGCAATGGAATGGAGGGTGGAGCAGAATGGAGACACAGAGGTCAGGCTCTGAAGTAATCCTTGCAGGGAGGGGAACTTGATAGCACTTTGCAGCTTATAAATGGCACAGCACCCCTCAGCCAGGGGAGATAGGAGAAGGTGTCTTGTTGCTGAGCCAGCAACTGTGGTGAAATCGTTGTCCTTGGATGAACTGGGTTCATTAAAGCCTAACTGTAATATTAACACACACCTCCATCCCAAAGTTACCCACCTTCAAGGTACAACCTCCCCTCACTGGGCATGCACTTTATATTTCATTGACTCTATCTTTAAGAGAGAAGTGAGAGAATTTTAACCTATCAATAGCAAAGGTGTGTATCACCAGAGCCACTCAAGCTCCATCTAAATGTAAACAAATAGTATAAAAGTAAGTTAAGAATGGGGAAAAGTTAGAGAAGACTCCATCATAACTTCTGGGATCAGGGGATGGGCTGAACTGTCTCCTCCTCCAAAGGAACATCTATTGGGTAATCATTGCATTCTATAGCCTCTGAATGATCCTCTTGTGCTAGGTTTGATTGATGATTAGAGCTTGTCTGGGTATTGCTTTGAATTAATTTTTGCAGTCAGCTACTGTCACTGTCACTGTCTTTGAATTTTAACCTGTCACAATTTTCCACTCACAGTGTGTATATTAATAAAGAGTGTTGTCCCCTGAACTGTTGGTGTGAGTCCTTCAAGGGCTCTGGCAGTTGTCAGCAGTGGGCAAGACTTGAATTGAAGTGTGAAGACCCGGGAGGGGGTCTCTCTTCTGCTGTTGGTGTGTGTCCCTGAACAAGTCAGTGGAACCATCCTCTAACCCAGTGGGCAGATCAGTGGAGAGTCACCATAACAGGGCACTGACAGAGTGATCAGACATAAAGGTATCAGCTTTCCTGGAGCACTCACAGACCAATTGAATGTAAAGGATTTTTGAGGAAATTCCCACTTTGATATGACAATTGTGCTTTCATTGTATGATGGAAAAAAAAAATCAAGGAAACAGTAATAGCATAATATGCTCATAATCCAAAGATTAAAACTCAGCCTGCTTAAAGTTACAGCAGTGTTAAACATTTATTTTGTGTAAAGGATGTAGAAACTACCTAAAGTTAACACAAATCAATGGGTAGGCTTCTCCCACTGTGGAGAGGAAGCCTGCCCTTTATTGCTCACTGAGAAGCAGCAGATTGATACCCAGAGAACATAAACCTCTTTGTTCATGAGCTAGCTACAGTATCAGCTGTAACAGTGTCACAATCATCTGGCAATATAATTCACATCCAGTCATAAAAGTGTCTCCTTAACGGGCTGTTTGCCCTACTGCAGCATATTGATAAAAATGGGACCTGATACTAAGTACTGGCATCAGTTTGGTAAAAGTTAATTTTTAGACAGGGAGAATTATGTTTTATTGTACCAGCTAGTGCAGTGAAAGTGTGCTTAGGAAATAAACAGTACAAGCAGACAAGGTAAGGTATCAAAAGCATGTTTAAGGAAGCAGATATTTGGTTTGAGGGCATTTTCATATATCAGGTAATTATTGTTCTGCAAGCTGGAATTATGTTACACCTAGTCACAAGCACTTTGATTTTAGTCTAATAGAGAGTCATAAGCCTATAAATGTTTGTACTAGTTGCAGTATGATTGGTTGTGATCAGCAAAACCAGTAAGTGCTAATGAGGCTCTGCTGCTACTGCACCACAAACATGGTTCATTCCTTAATTTTTTTCCTGGCAGAACTGCTTCTCTCCTATCAGCTCATATTGAATTATTTTGTTCAGGCTAAACAAGTAGTCCTGCACTGTTTGGAAACCTAGGAGGAAGAAGCCTGATTGATTTCTGCCACTTTGTTCCCATTCCAGGAAGCTGCTGGTAGCAGAACTCCAGTAGGTGTTTGAGTTCCAGCCCTGAATGTCTCAGATACACCTTTGTTGAACAATACTTCTTTTCTTTCTTGTTTTTCCCACACCTGGAGTGAGGAATTTATGCATATTGTGTTTAGCACATTTAGCACCTGTCAGAGTAAGTATGTGAAGTTCCTGAAGCTTCTTTAGAAAGTTATTTTCTAATTGTTAAGTAGCAAATACGATGTTCTGTACAGTGCTGTTTTAGCTTTCACTGTGTTACACTTTTCTCCCTCTATTCAGGTCAGTATGCAGCTTTCCCTTGCTAGATACTTTAAAATGTGCTATAAATAACTATCTTTGATTGATTTACTGTGCTACTGAGGTCTTCTAAAAGAACTGCATTTTCAAATTTCTCTGTTTATTCTCTAATTGTAATTTTAACTACAAATACCCTAAATAAACTTCAGCATCCTTTTCCGACTTTGACATTCAATAGGATGCAGTTGTATTTTCCCATTTGGGTAAACCAGATCCTGAGTTTTCTCAATAATTCCTGCTCGGAATTTTGCATTTCTTATTGGCCTTAGCTCCCAGATCTTCTACTAGCTTTTCCTCTACTACATTTGTCCTGCTTCAGAACTCAACCTTGCAGCTGGCTCCTCAATATCCACTTGTACAAGCAGCTGTCTTAACATCATTTCCTCAGATGCTTTTGTAACAAGTTGTGATCTTACCTCGTAATGCAAATGGCCTCTTGTAGGAAATAGCTTTACCCTGATTTTCTCTCAGAAATCCTCTCTCTATTGTATTTCAGAGCACCATTTAATACATCCATCCTGACTCCTAGAATATATTCTATATACCAGGAGTCCTGCTGAAGAACACCCTTAATTCTGTCTCCTTGGAGAGCAGATTAATGTCAACGTTTTATGCTAGAGGCAAGATTTGTAGGAAAGTAATATCTTTTATTAGACTAACAGATACATACAGAAAAATTGTTTTATGTTGGCTTTTCTTATTGCTTGAAAAAAGTGTTAAATTCTTCATGCCAGTCCTCTTTTTCCCCTCCCAATTTTGCCTTTCAGTGAGTGTTCTAAAGCTGTTTCCTTTATCAAAGGAAACATGCTACACAGGAAAAAAATTTAAAAAGCATTTTTCTTCCATCCCTTAGCTCCCCAAAGATGGGTACAGAGAGAGAAACTACCACCAGCCTACTCTGCCTTCAGCATGGATTTAGAAATGATAAATTGCTGAACTTTCCTTTTGAACAGTTACAGAATTTTGCTCTAGAGTTTCTGGAAACATCCAGGCAGTAACAGCTTTGCAGTAGGTTTCCCCAGTACCTCAATTGGAAAATCAAAATCTACAATTCCATCTGGCTTTACTGAAACATGCTGGAGTCAACTGAGTGTCAAATTTACCTAAATTTTGTTAAGGAGAATTACTTTTCCCTTCACTTTAAATGTCAATATTTTTTTTAATTAATACCTTTCTCTCAATTTCTGTCTTTGGTAAGAATCTAACTTCAGCAGTAAAAAGAGAGGAACTTTTCCTAGATATGGGAGCTGCTTTATCATCAAGCCAAACACTTCTCAAGGCATACATAAAGAACAAAGTGGAAGTGTTTCTCCCTTGTACAAAAACACAAAACATGATATTGCTTCCCTATTTTTGAAAGCTTTGGACATCTGGAAAATGTCATCAAGAAAAAATTGTTCTCCAGCTTCTGAGATGATCACATCTCAGTGAGCATCAATGGCAATCTGTTCACCAATGAAAAGATTTTAAAAAAGTTAGTGATTACAGGGACTCACTTTTTCCCTATAAACCACAAAGATTTATAGCTCCAATCTGTTTGAAAGAGTATTTCCTTTCAACAGAAGCTTCAATACAGAAAAAACTTATACAAACTAATAATGAATTCCTTAACTGCACTGAAGGGAGGCTTTTTGTCTTTTGATAAATCAGTTAAAAATGAAAGTTTCCTCAAGTCATATGGCTGTCAGGTATACTTTAGCAAGTATCATGCTTTTTAAAAATTTATTTTATCAATTACTTTTACTTCTTTGCCAACACCAGGCAGAAATTAAATAAATGAGGTGAAGGGTCAATGCATTTTTTAAAGAGAAGTGTACTTCTATTCCAGTATCCCCTGGTACACTTAACAATTCCAAACTTTCTTTGATGGGTCTCACTAGTGCCAAAATGAAGCATTATAAAAGATGGGTCCCTGAGCTTCAGAGCCTTACAGTCAGGCTCATTGCTGCTCCACAAATCAAGAACCCCCTGCTAGCATTTGTCATGGTAATTCCTCTCTGCAGCCTGGCCACAGATGTTTGCTCATCACTTGGAGATGAATTTTATTTATATTTAAAATGGGAGCAGACAACTTAATTCATCAACTAAAGATGTCTTTAGAGCAAAAGGATGAAAGCATCATACAGATCACCTCTTCATGGATAGACCAATGGCCACAGCTGGTTTTGAAACCCCCAAGCAAATGGGTAGGCTTCTCTGTCAACATGGGAGCTTACTAATGGATCTAAAGATGGTGAAGAAAATACTTTACATAATAAAACAGCATATAAACTCTGGCTAAAGTGGTAACACAGTTCTAGCTGCCTTTTCTTTTTACTTTCATTCTCTTTTTATGAAAACACTGCCATAATTATTTAATATGTCAGTGTCTGTCAAACTGGATCATCTGGAAGGCTGAACTTTTCACAGCCAATATTTTCTGAGCTTGCCAGTTGTTTCATGCTGACAGAAAAAACATTTCCACAATCAAACTGCTATCATTGATTCTTCTCTTCCTCTATGATTTACTGCCATGATGGCAATGCCTGCAGCTGCCAGTAGTCCTACTGCAGACTGAAAACCCATTTAACACAGGCAGTAAGCCAGCTCCTAAATACAGGAGCAGAAAATCCCTGGGAAGTGTGATTTCCCTTATTCTAACGTTTCTTTAACCCTGTCTGCATGGAAAATACCTCCACAATCTCACTGTTTCTCTGCAAACTCTTCTTTAAGGAAGCATGTTTTGTGTGGAGCCAGAGGATTGCCCCACTCCCCAAGCCATTCCCTACAGTCACAGCTCCTGCTGGTGCTGCCCTCCCTCCCTCTTGGCAGCCAGCTCCCAAGCACGGTGTGAGCCACCACAAGTGCGGGGGAAAGCTCTCAGCCCAGCTGCTCTGCTCTGCTGGAGTCTCCTCTCCAGCAGCCACATCACCCGGGGGCAGCTTCTATTGCATTTTTTTCTTATCTCACTGCGGACTTTGGTGCTGTAGATGCACGGGTGGGCAGTGCATCGCTCAGTCCTGGCAGGCTGGTGTGGAGATTCCTGGGTCTGGGATTGGGGCTGGGAGTCTGACAGTGATGCTGAAGAAGGGGGAGGAAGGAGAGGCTAACTAGAGAGAGATGTGGTTCCTGTTGACTGGAGAGAGGAAAGAGAGAAGAGAGGGCCTACAGCATTTTGTAGGTAGGCATGTTCAGCCTCCTCAGACTTCTAAAAGGCAGAGACAACAAGGCAGGACTGGGCATGGTGAGGGACTCCCCTTACCTAGAGCTGCTTCTCCTACAGCCCTGGATCGGGGCACTGCTAAGACACAGAAACCATGCTGTGAGCACAGCTGTTTTCTGAAAGCACTGTTATTGTTAAAGAGAGACAAAAGCACTGGTGCAAAATCTGCACTCTGAAGAAATGCTCACCAGCAGTTAGGAACACTGCCAGAAATGTTCAGCAATGTTAACCCATCAATTTTCCTACCTAGAGATTTCCCTGCCTGTATATTGTGTTGGAAATTCTCATCTTGGAGAAAGAGTTTGGAAAAGCTGAGTAAGTATCTAAGGGAAATCTTTAAGGCTTAGAAATTTTTGGTGACTCTTAGCTCTGTGTAGCTCTAAAACAAAGACAAAATAACAAGCAGAAACATAAAGACTGTATGATCTGTGGATTTTTCTTAAATGTGATTTGTAATATTTGAATATTTTTAGTATTACATGAAATGGCATAAATAGGCTTGATTGGAGGAAGGAACTGAGACAGACAGGTAAGCTAATCTGTGTTGCTCTAGTGGCTCTCATGTTGCCTCCTGGATATTTCTTACGGTTCAGTAAAGAGATTTGCAGTTTAAAATTGGTTATAATTACTTGGACACCTTTCCAAAGCAGTTGGAGATGTGTGAGTAAGAACAGGAGAACAATGACTAAATCTGGGTAGCTCAAGGACTTGGATGCTGTTTTTGAGTCCCCTTGTAGAGCCATTTTCTACAGTTGTTAACCTTCTCTCACAATGGCTTGGGAGGAGCAAAGAGGCTGGGCATGTTCAGGGATTGTTTGAAATTATTTTTTGTGCTGTCAGAAATTACTGGTTCCTCTTGCCTTCAATTCTGCCTACATGACATAGTAGGAAAAATAGTTGAGCCAAAAATAGAACATTTCTATGGGCAAAATTCAGCCTCCATGGCAACAGTTAGACCACACTTGGATCAATTTGCCATTCAATGAAATCTTTTATTTATTTCATCAGAGCTTTGCTTTCACTGCAACCAGCTTACATGGATCTAAGTTTTACTGCCTTTCTGCAAGGTGGGGAAAAATGCTACTCAATTTTAATACTGACACTAAACTGAACTGCCCTAAGCTAGGAGAAGTCCTGAGCACTAATAAAGAGAAGGCCTTAGTACCAATGGATTTAAAATTGGTTAGAAATTCCCACAGAGTTTTATATATATATATATATATATATATATATATATATATATATATATGTATATATATATATATATACTGTGTAGACACTACATAACTGCATTCATGTTTTTGTTTAAATTAAAAAATTATTATCAAATAAAAACTTGATTCAACCAATTGCATCTTCATATTGCAGAAACAGAAAAGTCTCTACCCTATATTCTTTTTCTTAGTGTCAGATAAAAAGTGTGCTGGAAAATAAAAAGGCCTGTGTTGCATCATATTCTTTAAGAAAGAGACAGTGCAATTACTTAATATCAAAATGAAAACTTACCCCACACTGCCATGAAAACAGCAAAAAAGACAGTAGCTCCATTGTCAAAGAGGTGGGTTACCTGAGAGATATATTAATAATGTGATCAATTTGTGATAATAGGCCTTTATTTTTTATTTTCTCCAACTAAAATTATGTGATCATGAGTTTGGCTGGCCTGACAATCCTAAGGACCCTTCCCTTGACATGTGAAATCCACCTGTGAATTGACAGGACTATTTGCCAGCCTGGCCTGGGACTGACCCTTGCCAACACCAGATGTGCACATCATTTCAGACCCAAAGCACTAATTTTATGGAGCCACACAGAGAGGATGGATGAGAAGATAAAGGCTGATGTCAAGGACACTGTAACACATAGCCCTAGAACACAACCTCTGACACTGCTGAATTTCAAAGTGCAGATTGCATACAAATATTTTACGACCCAAATTAAACATTGGTGAAAGACAGTGTTAATGTTGGGTGAACCTGATCCGTCCCTTCAAGATTTCCTCTACCCAGGCTCACTAAAGACAAATGCAAAAGGCAAAATTCATGCTTTTACCAGGAAGTATCTTTATTTGCATAGCCTAGAACATACCTTGGCATAAATGCAGCTGTCTGACAACCTCATGAAGGGGCAGTATTTATCACATATAGGGCACATTATGATATCTGTGGCTTGGCAGACTTCTTTACTGGAAAAATAGAAAAGACAAAAATTAATAGCTTGATTACTACAACAATCTGCACAACAATCTGTCTGGATTGATAGGCTTTGCTAATATTCAGTTACTTATTGAGCAAAACTGGTCTGTAACTGAAGCCAAGATGTTCATAACTGCATGTGCATAATTAATATTTGCTGACTGTCTAAAACTACAGAGTTTAGTCACAGTTCCAGAGTGCAGTTCTCCAGGGACAACCTAGCACCATCTCTTTACCATTTCCAGCTTCTCCTTGAGCCACAGTGACCTTTGGTAGGAGGAGGGTAAGGATAACTTCAGACAAAGTTATTCTTATGACTCAAGTGCACAAAAACTTAGAGATGCAGCACTCAGCAGAAGGTCCAGGGATTTCTTCATCTGAGGAATGCCTCTCTGTGGTGGATCTTTGGGAAAAGCCTTATAGAGTGTGAAAATTCCCCACTCTTGTGCTGGCCTCTTTAAGAGTAATGGAGGAGTCTGCTTTTTCCCAACTTCATTCTGGCTTGCCAGCACCATTAACAACTGGAGCTGGGCAAGAAGACTTTCCTCTCATCCCAATTCAGGATCATAAAACATGGGAAGCTTGATACTGGGTGCCTTATAACAACTGAGCAGTCTTTTCTTGACTGCTCATTCAACAGTTTAAAATGAAATTATTAACAGCTTGTGGGAAGATCTCTCAAATTATTCATAATAACCCACAGTTGCAATTTCTTTTTAAAAGTTCCCACGTTACCTGACTTGGCAGTGGTTCAAAGTGGTGACTCCATACAAAAAGACAAATAATCCAATGAAGGCAGCTGGGAAGAGCATCCCTGTGTACCAGCCTAACCAGGCAAAGTACAGCCCGATTTTCTCACCAAAGTACCGTCTGTTTTAAAACAAAACACAGCAAAGTTACCTGCTAATTAGAATAATCTACTTAATCTTGCTCACTAGTAGAAAAAATATTTCTATCATATCTGAAGAGTAGATTAAAGAGGATAAAAAGCCTTCAACTAAGCTTTTAAATACACACTGAGGGACCTGCCTCAGTAATGAACTTAAAACATTAATTTAAAAATTCAATAACCACAGTTTACAGTTAGATAAGTGGTGACCTCGTGAAGGAAACACTGAGTTACTTTTAGAAAGCTAATTCTTTGTATGTGGGAAATTGGTGGTGTGCTTTGATTTTGGCCGTTTGATTTTACTGCCTGAATAATTGCATTGAAATAAATTTTATCCCTAAAGCTTGTATAACAGCAAAAATTATTTGAGCTCAAATTAGTTCTAAGAAATTAATTAACCAGAGTTCATTCTCCAATACAGTTTCTTTTCATTTGATTATTTATTTTCTGAGCTCAGTTTCTGCAAAACTAATTTCACAATTCTACTGCAGTGGAAACTGAAGTGCAAGTGAGGTCCATCATCTTGCAATGGTTTGAGGAAAGCAGTCTGAATTGATCCTGATTTTTTTAGATATATTGCTCAAAACTAGCAGCAAAGTAGCCAGAAAGTTTTATCTTGTTATATACATATTAATTAGGAATTTTCCTCCTCCCAAACGCAACCAAACCTTTATTTATGTGCTAGAGAATTCATCAAGCACACAAAAACCTGCTGAACTCATCAGCAGAGGAGCAGAATCATTTACTGTCCTATTGGTTTGTGCACAGTAGATTTTAGGGGATTATTTGCAAGACTGGTTTTAAAGAATCATGCAAGATTATATGCTTGTGTTTCAGACATTTTGTAGACAACTTAAACTTGCACATCCACTCAATTTGAAAATAGCTGCTACTGGAAACACTCTTTCACCCTAATGATGCAATTTCTGATGTATCCAGAGAACAAGTGCAGAGAGCCAGCACTGCTGGCTCCTCTACTCTACCACGAAACATCATTGGCCAAACTTTCTCAGGAAAAATGGAAAGAACTACGACTGTCTCTAGTGCTGAATGCACTGGAGGACACTTGGTCTGGACTGCACAAAATTACCAGTTTTCAAGTTCTTAAAAATTTCCAGTGTGGGAAATATCTCTCTGGCCTGAGCTCGTGTTCTGATGGAAGATACTGATCTGCGGTGACGATTTTCATTTGAGTTTACCAGCTCTGTATAAGAAGCCAAGTATTGTCATTTTGTTTTTATTCTTCTGTCATTCAACAGAGACTCAAATTCCCAGACTAAAGAGACGGTAAGCCAACGCTAACATGCTCAGTTCTGAGAAGGGCAGCAGGTCTGATTGTAAAAAATACACTGCAAACTGCTTTTTAAGACCTGACTTAAGAGTGTAGATGAAACTTTTGGCCTGATTATTTTCCTGACATCTAGGATGTCAGTCTATGCCTGCACCTCCAAAAATGCAAACTCACTTTTGAGCTTATTTCCACTAAATATGGATGACCTATTTTTCTCCATAGTTTAAAGGAGTGAAGTCCACCTAACTTTCATCAAGCTTTATTTTTTACTTCATTCCCTGTACTCAAGGATGAATGCTTCCTTGTTCCAACCCTCTACTGACAAGCATTAATGGCAAAAATAATCTCCCACCCCCTTGAGACCTTCAATTTAATAGTGCAAACCATAGTATTCCTTTTGATCTAGAAATCAAACACCTTCGTCCTAGATGAAGACCCAAGCAAAGTTCAGTGTGTGCATAAAGAAGACTGTCCATGATGGGGAGCAACCCATCTCTGAAAGAAAGGAAAAGGCATCTGAGCTGGGTTTTAAAATTAAATGTAAGATGTTGACATCACTTTGATATGTATTGGTTTAAATATGGATAAACAGCTTTGATATTCCATTATTGCCCTTTGCAACACAGCTGGTACTCTACAGGCACAGGCTGTACTACTGTAAATTGCATCAGGATCAAATTAATATATCAAGTCTTCTGGCCCCATGGTTTGCATATTTCTCCTTTTAGTCTCTGCTCAGATACCACTCAGTTAAATGCTATGGAAAAAAACTATGCCAGTGAGAAGGTCTTTGGAGGGCTAGGTGCCATATTCCGAGCAGTTCCACATTTATTCTAATATGTAATTCAGTTAGTCTGGACCATCATGACCCTCAGGAGATGAAAAATGTGTAGATGCCTTTGTCACTCCCTTCAATTTGCCCCAAATATTTGTCTGAAGAACAAATTTGTTCCTTCTCTTTTTCTATCACTATGTAAAGAACAGATGTTTCATATAGCTTGCTTCAGTGATGGCAATTCTCTCTCATCCAGGGCTCAGCAATGTACACAAAGAATTCCAGAGGTTTCTTCCCAGAATGCATCACTGTGCATGACTTATACCTAAATTTCACCTGTTATCATTCTACTCATTTCAAGGCCTCTTTGAAATTTTCCAGTGTTGATAACATCTTTGTGTTCTTCTTAACTTTGCTAATTAATTACTATCCAATTTTTCAGATTGTTGATATGGACAGAAAAAAAATTGTTTGAGTCTTTAATGGTTCTCCCACAGAAAATTTTCTCCACAACTAACCTAAAAAGGAGAGACATAAAAAATCCCCAAGCACCTAACACAATAATCCATCTCTCCTATCCTTATATATATTGCACCATCAAAATAATAATAAAAATGTAATTTCAGCTTCTCATTGTAAGCTAGCCTGTATACTAGCCCTTCAATACCAGTTACCTTAATGGTGAACTGTATATCCCCTCAACCCATTCCAGTGGTAGAGCTATGACTTAAGTGGGTCAAGATTTCAATATCAATATTTATCAATAAGGCACATTTTTGGAAAGCATTAAGCTACAAAGTCTAATTTCCAACTATGAAATGTGATATTGGATTATCCTATCTTTAATGACCCTCATTACAGAATATTTTGCTTTCAACATGCCTAGGAGGAAGTCGTGGATCTAGAATATAGACTTATCAGGGCTCAAGCCAAGGATCTGTCTATTTTCATTAACTCTTTTGCAAGTGAGAATGAAATCCTGTACAGAACTTTCTACATCACAGAAACTAGAGCTTTCCAGCAGGTGTTTTGGACATATGAAGCTCTCATGTCAGAAAAATGGGGTGGGTAGGAAGGCTTGACAGGAGACTGAAAGGGAGTAGTCAGCTTGCAGTCAAGATATTTAATGGAAACATAGAGCAAAATGCAGATTACTCAGGCATCAGTTTTTGCTTCTAAGTTCATTTACAATCATTTACAATCACTTAAAATCCAGTTTTCTCCCTGCATTTTTGTCCTGTCAATTACATGCACAAGCAGCAGCAGGACCAATTTGTGCATAATCAAGAGGGAAGCAACAATGCACAGAAGTGTGCAGGAGGTGATCCAAAGTCCCCAGGAATCACCACTGCAACAGTTTCTGTTGATTTGCAGGGTCCCAGAGCATATAAATATACTGAGACCTGTTTCTTTCCAATTATAATCAATTCTAAAGGTCACAAATTATTCTTTTAAAGTATCTATAGACACTAAATTCCAAGAGATGTATAATTAAAATCATGGTACCACATCTGTTGACTAATAGGAGTGGCTTTGTAAATTATGCCAACTCTGTGCCACCGTACTGCCACGTGTCTCAAAGCAGACTGGAAGCAGAATCATGCAATTTCCCTCAAATGACTTCTTCTCATTTATTTTTAGTGACTAGTATCTCCATAACAGCCAGCTGATGAGATTAAATGAAATCTGGAGTTGCCAAATTGGCAGCATAGGAGATGGAAACCTCATTTTAACATCTGAGGAAAAAATAAAACAGCACTGGAGTATGAATATTTTCACTTACCATTGTGGTAACTTGACTTTAGGGTAGAAATAGCACCTCTATTGATGACATAAATGTACTATCTACATCTAATTTATTTCTTAGCCTTTTTAAAGCATAATGTCAGCTAACAGTGTAAGTTCTGGCCAGATGTCTGTGGAAGAATCAACATCCAGTCACTCCTTTTGCACAGATGACCACACTACACCATTCAAGCACAATCCTACATAACTCTTATTATGGGGGGAAAAAAGAGATTTTCCTGCTGTAGAACTGGCACTGAGAAAAGCTTCTTTTTAAAGTGTTCCCACTTCCAAGTGAAATGAACAGCAGGTCTTGCTGGTGTCATCAGTTTTTCAAGGAAAAGTCTCCAGCTCAATAGACGTGAACTGCTGAGGGAGGCTGCAGAAGTGGAAGATTCATTCACGGATGCTAGATTACTCACATTTCCTTAGCTCCTCCCAAATCTTCAGATCCTCTGAAAATTCAGCAGGAGCTGAGGAAATGTGAGTACTCCAGCATCTGTGAAGTGAGAAGGAAAAGGCATCCCCTTCGCTTTATTGCCACCCTCATCCAGTGAATCCATCACAGCTGCGGACGTGCTCCAGGCAGCACATGGCAGGCTGGGCTGGGGCTGCAGCTCTGCTCCTCCTGAGTTTGGTGGCTTGAGACTGAGGCTGCTGCCAATGCTCAGGGAATCTCACAGCTCCCCCTGCCCCTCTCCTCTTTGGGTGAACACCTACTCTCAACAGCAGCAGGACGCTCCTGACTTCAGCTAGGGGGTCTATAGCAACGGTCTTTTTTTTTTTAATAGATTTTGAAAAATCTGTCTGAAGAAAAAATAAGCTTTCTTTAAAAATATTTACATTTAAACCCAGGCAATGCAAGAAGGTGGCTACAAAGGTCCAGAATAATCATATCTCTAACATTGCTTATTCTGTTACCATTTATTCTCGTACTTTCACAAACCTTTCAGATGCCTGATCATCAAATTAAACCAAACACCAGATATTGCCTCAAGAGCACTCTCACAAACAAGAAATGATGAAGAACAGTAGCCTTGACCACTATGGAAAAATAGTTATAAAACCATAGAGATGAGTTGTTTGTACTGTTTGTATTGTGATAATAATATCTTGTTGTGTACTGGGAAATGAAAAGCAAAAAACCCCTTCGGTATAACTGTTGGCTCTTCCATAAATCAGAAATTTCTATTGTGTAATTTGACAAAAAATTCCAAATTTCTTTCCAGGGTATTAAAAAAAGAAATAAAAAGCTTTTGGGATTAAATGATGAGATTTAATAAATTCTTTTGTAAAGCATGAAACAATTATATGACTCAGTACAACTCTTAATTGTATTTCTTGGTTAGCTTTTTATCCATGGAAATGAAACTCTCTGTTTTATGAAATGGATAGGTTTTATATGGCCTTAATCAGTAACACTGTCTGTCTCCAGGGCTACCCTCTACAAATCTTTCATCTGCTAACAATTTTGAGAATAAATCAAAGTTTTCTATTAGTTACAGGACTTATGAAAGAGGCAATTCATAAGCTGGACCAATTGAATGTTGTGGATGACCCTTCCTGATGGTCAATGTATCTTCAGTGCTCCTGATACATATGAAGACCTTATTAATAGGCTCTTGTAGCTCCATGTTCCTCTCTTCAAGTAGAAAAAGCCCATTACTGTCCAATATTAGTTCTGCCCCCACAATCAGTAAAGGCTCTGGCTCACTCTATATGCGCAAGAACTATGTAATCCCCTATTAGTGCATGCAAGGCTATTTGAAAACGTTATTTTAAAGGGCTGTAAGAACTTGGAATCACATCTCAGCTTTCTCAGTGTTTTCTTCTTTGTGGACTACTTCCAAGATGAATAAAAATCTGGACAGTGGTGATGTGGCTGGTCTGAGTTAAAGGGCAGTGGTACAGAGGAGACTTCCATCACTGGTGTTGTGAACACAGTAGCACAATCAGCAACTGTAAGCTCTGCTCTGTGCCATTTGTAAGCATCATGAAACTTCCCCCAGAGCTCATTATGTGGTTGCTCTTTGGAAAAAGAAGATCTAGTTGGTGAGAGCCTTTCTTTCACCAAAGCCAACTCCAAGGAGGAACTCCTCCTGTAGACAGATGTCTAATCAAGTATACCCAGTCTCCACAGATCCTTCTCTTCCTTTTTTTTTCCTCTTAAATATTCTGTAAACACTTCATTACAAATTACAGTGTCAGGAAACTCTGGAAGGAAACTTTTTTCTCTTTCAAGTCCTTCTACAAACTCCTCTCTAAATTTTTCTTCGGGTGTAGTGTCACCATGAACTAAATTGCTTCCCATTTCTTCAGGATCAGTTTTTAAAAACCACATGAATAAAATAAGCTTTTCATGGTTTTGTCAGAAGTGAAACAACCTGTGCTCAAAGCATCTCTAATGCTACATAGCAAAAGCAGGTGAGTCTTACCTTACAAGATCCAGGGGCTGGTATTTATACCACACTCCCCAGGAAGCCCAGCACTCATAGAGCAGGTGTCTGTGGTTTTCTGCTCCATGGGTTTTTATTGAATTCTTACTTCTGTAACTTCCCTAAAATACAAATCTGGACATTAATGAATAACAGCAGCAAAAAAGAATATTTAAGAAATCACTCTTATTAGCAGCATGGATAACACAATTTATGCAAACTACATACTTGTGCTCCAAAAGCTAAATATGGCATTAAAAAAAGTCAACTGATGTCACTAAGATTTGAGAATATTCTTACTAAGAAATTTATAGTAGATTTTATTCAAAAATGCAAAGAAAATCTTTGGAGAATCTCAAAAAGCCCCGCAGAGTGTGATGTTTTTCCTCTCTGAAAACATACTGATATTTCAACTCAAAGAGTTTTTACAGAACAAATCTGGAACAACCCTCTTTACTCATCTCTTTTTGCAAGAAATACCCCTAATTTTTCCCCAAGGAAAAAAGCATTGCTAAATGGAAGCATGTCAGAGGCAGACATTAATAAGGTTAAGGATAAATAATTACACAATTAAGAATTAATTTTGTGGGAAATGTCCATTCAAAAAGAAAAAAAAAGAGCAAAATACCTCATGAAGAGGAAATGCAGCTTCATAGGAGCCATTACTGAGCAATCGATTCAGACCTAAGAATCAAAAGTATTCAATTATTTATCAACAGGAGCAGAAAAATGGTGAAGTAAAAAGCAAAACACATTTTCATAAACTGGCTAAATGAAGATGGAAGCCAATTGACAGTACACAATACGCATAGAAAAATGAATCTTCTTTAGAATTTGATAACTAAGAAATAATACAGAGAAAGACTTGCTCCAACATTAATCAAAATCTATCATTTATTATGCTAGAGGCTCAAAGATTAATTTGCCAAATCCATCTTTAGAATAACTTCACTGAAATTGGAGACTTTACACCAGGTTTAAAGTTTGACATTATAAAACATGGTCTGACAAAGCTATTTAGATGAAAGGCTGCATATCTTGAGAGCTAAAATCTTCAGGGTAGGTCTCGACATTTTTGAATTGCAGACCACTAAAGCAACAGAAACTCATCATTTCTGTATGATAACAACTTTTTAAACTGTGTTCAGCTTCTGTCTTATGAAAATTGCTGAATAGACAGAAAGGAACAACACAAGCTGCAGCATTAAAAGACCCGAAAATAAAATCATTCCTATCCATCCTACCACAAAAAAGCAACCATACAACCCACTCACTCAGGCCATGTCCCTCTTTAGTGAGAGCCTGGAGAAATAATGATTGCCGAGATGTTGGTGCTTTTCACTTGGAAAATCACCAAAATAAGACTGTACTGTTACCAAGCAATGCAAAACAATCCACATGAAGAACCTGAAGGTGTTTGAACCCTATTGACCAAGAGGCATAGAGTCTTGATTCCTTTCCTAATTCACAGGGGACAGACAGCAGCAAGAACACAGCCATGAGAGGTATTAAGTCAACATGAGTAACACTTTCAGCAGTAACATCACTATCTGCCTGGCAAAATATGTTTTCTTCCAATGTTTCTGTCAGAAAAGTAAAAGTTGGACAGCAGAGCTGGGCTTTGCTCTGCCCAGTGATCAGTGCAAGGTTGTGTTCACTACAGGTACAGCAAAAGCTGACCTGTGAGGGAGATTGGGATCTTGAGGTAGTCAGGGATTGCAGGTGTTTGGGCAAGATGCAACGTCAGCTGAGCTCAGGGCTATTGCTGCCCTCATCCCAGCAACTGGGAAAGAAAGAAAGAAGTGAAGTTCTGGGATATTTTCCTCTTCAGGAAAAGTGAGGTTTAAACAGCAGGGAAATGAAATAGACTCAGAGCTTTATGGAGATTGTCTGCACATTTGTCTCTGTGTGGTACTCAAGCTGTGTGTGCTCTGTACGGTTTGGCAGAAGGTGGCCACTATTTATCCCTCCTCTATCACTGCCTGCTCTCCTGGGCCTGCATGTGTGCCTCTCCAAATTTCCACTCCATTCACTAATTGAAAATGAAGCCACAGTTATGCATTATTAGGCACAGTTACAGCATTCTTAGCACTGAGGACATCAGTGGTGAACTCCCTTTTGACTTACAGCAACACCAGAGATACAGAGTCCTCCATCCTAAGGGATGGATAGGTATCCAGGGAGAAGCCTGTAGCCTGATATAGAGCAGCACAAATCTTGCCATTCTTCCAAGCACAATTTAAGGAAAGAATAAAGGTTTTCCTCCATGAGTCTCTCTGCTGCACTGCTCCTAATCTGTTAATATTTCATGTTTAAATGAGCCTCTTCCCTTGCAGAGGTGATAAATCCCATGTGGTGATGTGCCTGTGAAAGCTGACTGATATTACAGGGAGATGATCACATCTTCCAGGCAAAGTCCCTACCACAGCAGTGGGTGAGATGGAAACAGTCAAAATCAAGGTGATTAAAAAGGAAGGAAAATAGTCTGTTATGAGGCCAGGCAGACTTCTCCTTTCTTTTTTTAAAGACATATTTAAAAGCACATTGCTCAGTACTTACCAATTTTGTTTTTCCCTTCTTCATATTTCACTCTTTGTAAGATATGGTGTACAATTCTACTTCTTGTAGCATTATTGAAGAAAGTATCTTTGTTGTGTATTATGAAGCTACAACAAAATAAAAACCAAGGGCATGTCAGAAATATGTAATAGCACATTTAAGGCAAATATTTATTTCCATTACTTTCTTTAGCACTCTAAAAATCTACATTATGTAAGCAAGTGCAGGGAGGATAAAAGACACTTGATTTAGAGATGATTAGCCAGGTGAGATGCTGTCAGTAACAGTATTCATTCTCTTACAAAGAATTATGTGGAGAAATCTGGAGAAAGATAGAAGATACTTCAGTATTCATTATGCATCACTTTTAGATAATTCACTGAAAACTACAAAATTCTTGCACAGAAAATTGCAAAAACATATCTTTGTAAGTGCAGCAGTAGAATTTCACATCTGTTCCAGGTTTTTTGTTATGCTTTACCATTAAGAGTCAGTTGGAAATATCTACTTGGTAAACCATTCTTACTGAAAACTGTTACTGAATACTGTGTTAGAAATTAAAAGTATCATATACTCCTACATTTGGTCCTGGAAGCTAAAATGCAGTAGAAAATTAGTTCTCAGAGGCCACTTATCAAGTTAAGTATGAATACAGGTTCTTTGTTCAATAGGTTAGATAGAATAAATTTTGAAAACCCCAGCAAACCCTGTGGATAGGAGACAATATAGGTTTCCTCATCTGTGTTTCTGAAGAGCTGGAGAATTGAATGAACTGATAAATAAAATGTTAAGGTCACAGAGGTGTCATAGAGAGATGAGTCTGTAGGAGAGCACACTAGACAAATTAGACCTTAAATGAGATCATCTTAATCAGGAGCTTGGCGTGGATTCACTTCACCTTCTCTTTTGCACAATGTGAGATTCACTTCCCAGTTTTCCCCTCAGGTAATTTTACCCAAATGAATTTTTTTTTTCCAGAATCAATCTTTACCCATGGGAAATAATATACAACTTTGCACCTCCACAGTAATTTTGAAAAACGAGGAGTCCAACTTCTGGACTTTGAGAACTTCATGTACTCCCTCTTTATTATCAAAATTCTCAGCTGAATTTTCAGTACAATACAATGTGTACGTAAGATCCTTATGTTCTGCTTCAAAGGCTGACAGTAAAAAAATTTCCTAAAGTAAAGATATGTAAGAGAAATTGCTCTAAGAGCACCAGAAGTAATAAAACCTGGTTTTCTAGAGATTACCATGTCATGTCTCCTTTTCCTCATCACCCCAGATACTCACAGGGCATTTCTGTGCCTACAATCTACTCACTACTGTACTCAGTACTTCTGGCTTCCTCCCATTTCCCTGCTATTCCCAAATTCCTACTCATGCCCTACAGTACCTACCAAAGTTAATTAGATTTATGGATATTGGCTGACCACCACGTGCATGCTGATTTACCAGTGGGCTGGTACCAAACAGCAAATGCAATTGGTGTCCACAGGCCACTGCCTTTTCTGTATAGGAACAGTTTGGGGCCACTATGCTACTTCAAGCTGCTGTTACTCAAAAGGTATGTAGGACTGAGCTTATCTTTCAGATACAGAAAGATATGTGGATATAAAGATGCATCTTTACTGCTACATCTGTACCAAATTCAGCTGAAAGTAATCAGTATGTGAAATAATGACTAACAAAAGTATTTTGAGAGAAAAAATATGCTGTATTCATGTAAATCTTAATGCTGATAGAAATTATATTTTATAAAATGTAAACTGTGAAGCAGGTAGAACAGTGCTGTTTTCAGCTGAGGATGGAACTCTGTAATAGGCTGTGTGGCAGCAGAAACAAATGAAAAGGCAGGAGTAAAACAGAAATGAATAGTTAGAGATTTTTGCTCTTTATTTAATTTTCTTTTACTGCCTGACTATCCAAGATCCCACCTCCCAGACAGTTAAAGAACTGTGAAGATAACTTCTCAGATATCAAAACAGCACAGTAATTCTCATTCTGACTTAGCTTGACTTGTCATTCTGACGAGTTCTTGTAGGATTCAACTGCGAATTGGATCACCTTATCTGGGAAACCTGCAACATGGAACCAGATAACACCTTAATCTATTTTCCTTGTAATACAAGGTTGTTTTGCTTGTCTGTTATCACAACTGTCTCATACTGCAACTAGAGATAGCCATTTCAACATCTTTTCTGAAGAACTTGTTTAATAGTTCTGTTTCTATTTAAGAATTTCTATTCTCATGAGTCATGAATGCAAAAAGGCAAAAATCAGGGATTATGTGATCTCTAAAAACCAAAGAAATAATCACTTGTTTAAAGAAACACTTCAGTAATTTGCATTCATTTGCAAACTTAGTAATTGTGTTATTATAGCTTTTGATCTCAGGTGGGCAAGAAGAAATAACCAGACGTGTCTGTGAAGCAGATGTAAACACCTCAGTATGAGAACTGCCATGAAGAACTCTGCCTGTTCCAGAATAGCTGAAGCAGTCCCAAAACACCTGTGAGAATAAGAGCTGCAGAGGTTCTGCCCTGCCCAGTCATGTGCCAGCAAGGGTAGGAGGGGGAGAGGAGAGGAAGGACTCACCATATTCAGAGTGTGTCAAAAACATGCCCTTGAGTGTTTTCCAAAGTTATTCATGAAGACATGGATCAAGAAGAGATGCTAGACTTCAGCAAAGGTGAAAAAGTAGTGCCAAAAATGAGTCCTCTAGATGTCCTGAACCATCCCTAACAATATCATTATTTTGGGATAGAACTGCATGTGATAACATTTAAAAATAATCCTCACTTATTTTTGAACATATTTTGAACATAGGGTTTTATAAATTAGAACAATGTCAGGGAGGTTTCAATTTATCTCGAAAGTCACAGCAGTTGCTCTTGTCAGGGGAGAATCAGGCAGCTCAGTGTAGGGCTTACCCCTTTCAACCACCACCCCATCTTCCCAAGCTTCATGGGCGTTTCTTCCCCCCAAATTTCTGTGCTTCACTTTGTCTTATTTCTGAATGTGGGTGGTAAATCCATATTCATGGAATAATCATCAAAGCTATTCCATGTTCTACAGCATCCAATGAAGAACTCAGAGGAGAAATATCTTCTCAGTCTGTGAAGAATCCCACACTTCAAATTTCAGTTCACAGGGGCCAGAGCTGAAGACAATTTCAAACTAGGTACACATAAACATTTATCAGACATTACTGAGCTATGAACTGTATAAAGCAGAAGCTTTCTAGTGAGTTTTTTAACCCTTGTTGCTTTTAGGTGGAAGAATTTCTTCTGCTGTTCTGTTTCTGCTGCCCTTGTTAATTTTCAGATTTCAAGGATTTGAATATTCATAAGAGCAATACAACTTGTTTTCAGGCTCAGTAAGGGTTTAAACTTTATTTATGAGACTCTTCACTGATGGTTTTCATCATTTTGTCGCCTCTTTTGTAAGACAAAAAATAAGTAAGGATTAATACATTATATTTTTTTACCTGTGAAGTTAATGTATAGGTAGATAAAGCCAGTGATTTATTCCACAACATCTATAATAATTAACTTGGTCCTGTAAGTCTTATGTGTGTGAGCTATCCTTACTCAAAAAAAAATCCCAATGAAGATAATGAGAGTACTTTTGGAAGGAAAGCTTCCAGAGTTGATCCTTAATTAAAGTCCCTTTCAAAAATGTCATTCTGGAAATACTGCTCTTACATTTGTGCTGTAAGAGACATGAAGAGTCAGTGAAGGTTAATTGCTTTGAAGCTATATTTGTAACCTTTTTAACTAAACTGTGAACTGGAAATTTCAAACTATCTTTCTGTGGATAGGAAAGCACAGCAAAGCTAACTGTTGTCTAAAGGAAGACCTCAAATAGTGCAAATTCAACCAAGAAAAAAATACCAATGAATTCCTGTTCACACATTGTCTTTGGTAATTTTGCAGGTTTTACAAACCCTTAAAGTGTAAATTTAGCTCTTGCATCTTTGAATACACATTTGAAAAACAGTGGGTTTGCTTTTCTTGCTTTATTTTACTTGTTATATTTTGGGAAAGCAAAAGGCAGGAAAAGGCTGTTTTCTGCTTCAGTGACAAGATAGAAAAAGATGAAATCTGAACACCTGTGGCCTGCTGACAAAGACACAAAGGGGGGATGGGTGCATGCACAGATCCGTGTGTATCTTTGCACTGTGGGTCCGCAGACACTGAAGCAGTCTGACGCCATATCTAAAACTGCCTTCTGCTGGAAGCAGAACAAACTAAGAGCACAGATGTGGTTGGAAGTAGTGATCTCTATGTGAGTAGTGTATTCCTTAGCACAGGAAAAATGCCCAACCTTCTGTACTCCCAGGTAAATCACAGGGCCAACAGCCAACCTGTTGGCTGAGGTAATAGCAGGTTTTTAGCTAATTTAACGTAGAGCAAGTAAATCACCAGGTGTAGTAACAGCAACAACACGAGTTTGTAGTGCTCCCCTGAGAATAATACCACACATTTCTCTACTTTATTTGTTTGAAAATGGTTATATTATTAGCACTTGCTGATTTTCATTTTGCTTGATTTTTAAGGCTGCAGCTAACTGTCTTGTTTATGTAAAAGGACATTTTTATTAATGGTTAGCAGGGGGTTTTCATATCATACAAGGCCTAAAACAGGGTCACTTTGGGACGAAGAATGTTGTAGTGGCTCTCTCTGTTTCCAATTTGGCACCACAGCCTCAAAACTGCCAAAGTAAAACAGAAAGTCATGAAAGTGCTGAATCTCTCCTCCACCTTCCTCTGCCTTTGCCCCAGATCAGTCTTCTCCCCGATCGCTTCTTGATTTAACTTAGTTCACTTAGAAATATTCACCTGAAGTAGAAGGAGGGAGCCTTTTATATTTTTCAGGGATGCCCTGCTTCTTTCTATTTTTGTGCAATTAAAACTTCCAGAATCAGAGGGAATAAAAAAACCCAAAACAACATTGCAGGGCATGTCCAAGTTTGGCAGCACAAAGATTTGTTCGAGAGCAGGATTTGCAAAACTGTGATTCCCCATTTATAAAAAGCCATTAAAAAATGTATAGTTATTATACTGTAGATGTATTTAAACATCAGAATGACCATCCTGGTTCAAAACAAGTAAGTGTCCATGCAGCCTTGTGCCATGTCTCCAGTTGTAGCAGATCCCTGATCTATCCATGATTTTGGGGTGAGGGGACTCAAGGCACAGATCATCTTGGTAGACATGGAGTTTGTTAAGATCAATTTGAACATCTGGAAAAGCTTGAAAAGACAAGTTGTCTTTGAGAGACACATATCTTGGAAATCTGGAAAAAGTATAAGACCTATGTACCACAAAGGGACATAATACAAATGAGAAGAACTCCATTAACCTCTGGTACGCACGGCTTAATTAATCGAGTTACTATCCTAGTCCTCCTAATTGAGTAAATTTTTAATCTTATTTTCACTAAGTAATAAATATTTAAGTGGTTATTCAATTATATATTAGGTTAATATTTAATCAAAGAGTTTATTGCCTTTGAAAGATAAAACAAAGGGGAAATAGTTCCTGATATAGAGTTTGAAATCTCTAAACAGCAATTAACATATTTCCCTAGCTAGTGTACAGTTATCTCAGAAATTGCAGCTAATTGCTGCTGTTACTATTCCCAAGTGATTAGCAGCTGACTACATGAAATAAATAAGATGTAGTAGAAGAACATCTAAGTGTGTCTAATGGTAAACATTTCTCACATCTTGTGCATTTGTGTAATGGATAATTTTCAGAAGAAATACTTTGGTATAAACACAGTCTTTTCCAAGCTGTGGCTGCAAAAAAGAGACACTACTCAGAAGTCTATCTTGAAAACAATAACTTTGTATTCAACACAATTAAAAAAAAGTGCTTGGCAGAACTTCTTTCCTCCAAAAAGAGATTTTCTATTACTGAAGAAATAAGATTAATTTTGGTCTTCTCTTGTACTGACAATTTTGTGATATACCCTATGAAGTATGCCATAATGCCTTTAAAAGAAAACCTGAAGCTGTGCTGCAAAAATTAGAGGCACATCTTACAAATGTCATTCTTGTGTTCTCTTCTGTACCAGTTTTGGACAAAGGACAGACGGCTAGCTGTGCCTCTTAAAACAAACTTCATTTTATTTTGAAAGCTGAATTTCTCCACTTCTGACCTTTTTTCATCTGAATGGGAAAGAAAAATGCAAGAAAGAAAAAGTCTATTGATATGATCTACTAAAATTGCTTATACTCCTTGTATATCAATATTTAAAAAATATTATTTCCTATGGAAATTAGCTCTGGTAAGGTTTTTTTCTTAATTATTTTCCTCCCCAGACACCAAATTGTAAGTATTGTCAGTTTTTTGTCTTTCCATGCTTTTAAAAGAAACTATCACAAATGAAGTTTCTACTCAGATAATATAAAATCTGTATCAGACTGGAGCCCTCTATGTGGAAATTACGGCTAGATCACAAAAGGTAAACTGCCTGTTCTTTGGTGATGTTAAAGACATCTGATGCTATGAAGAAAGGAAGAAATAAAGAATTTTAGACCCAAATTGCAGTATTTCAAATATAGCCAAGCTCATATGAATATTTAAGGCATAATATTTTAGAAAATGCAAAGCACATGAAACCAGGAAAAAAGGAAGAATTTGGCAGCCTCTAGGTAGGATATGTGGCAAAATCTACTGTGAGGCAATGGAGATCTTATCTGAAAACAAAGGGTATGGAGTTTTATGCTTTCGAGATGGTTGTAATGGTGAGTGATTTACTTCATGGTCTTCATTAAGCATATCTTGGAAAAATGGTAATTTATGACAACACAGAAATCTGAAATATTTTCAACTGCCATAAATACATATCTTGCTCTCCAGAAATACTTGTACAATAGCCAGAAAAATCCTCAGCAGTGTAATTAAAAGACTGATTATATATTTTAGGCTCCTGTGGGTATTTCTCAAAGAATAGTTTAATGTACTTCCTACCATCTCTTCCTCTCACTTAGATTCTAGATTTGCAGGAAAATTGTATGGCTTCTACTGTAAACTTAAAACTCAAAATCTGTACATAAGTTCTGACAAAAAGCAGACACTGGTGGCATTTTTTCAGCTATGACCTTATTACAGTGCAAAAGGACTAAAAAACTTGCATTTATTCTGCATTCTCTGAGGACTTCAAGAACTGAATGAGTTACAAACATTTGCTTTGCTCAAAAAATGGCCATATGTTCAATGAAAAGTCTTAAACAACACTGAGGTCAGCTAGCTGAACGCTGGTGTGGTACTGGGACCCCTCCAGTCCTGTACTGCTCTCTCTGAATCAGTTTTGGCACAACTGCGTGATGGAAGAGGAGGCAGAGTCACAGCTAAAGGCCCCAGAGCAGGAAAGAAATCATCACTGCTCTTCTAGACTATAGGATGATGTGGTCTTGGAACACTGAACTCCACAAGCAACCACCCAAGACAAGTTTGTAGCCTCCAGTGTAATTACATTGAATTAGTCATATGGTGAGAGCAAAACCTTAACCACCCCAAATATCAAAATGTATGGACTTTTCTTACCACTGACAAAATGCAAGCTAAATTATCATAACATTACTGTAGATGGCAATTCTTCTTTTCAGCATCTCAAGAATTTCAGTAATCATTTATTTTCACATTCCTAAAACAATATTGTGAGTCTCTGGTTTAAAAAAATTGAAATACCTGCATGCAACTCAGTAGAAAAATATTGAACAAGTCACTGTATTTCAAAATTCTAGTGAAACAAAACAGGCCAGGCACGGGAAACAGGCTGAAGCATGATAGGAACACCACTGCTGTCAGAGCCAGCCTCTTTTGGGAGAAGGAGGCCAGCTCAGCCAACATTTTATAAACCCCTACACAAAAGGATAGGAAAACTACACACAGAAAGCTAAGCAGAGAATGTCAGGTCTGCCAGGGAGTAAAATTTCCAAGGCTGCCATGATGTAAAAGAAGCATCAAACAACAGCAGGAGTGTTAATGAAACTAACACCTCTTATAAACTCTCCTGCCAGTTTACCAACATGAACATGAGCAAGGCAGAAGAATGAAAAAAAACAAACTCTAAAAATACTCTTCATAAATGTCAATTCTCCTTTCAGCCACAAAAAAAATCTCTCAGAACAAACTACCAACCCCTTTCCCACACGCAGTAATTTTAAGGGAAGTTAGCAGTTAATATTGATGGTAATAAAACCATTAATGCTGACATCCCAATTTATTAGGTTTTAGTATCACTAGTCTATTCTCAAACTAATTTTGAGAATTTTGAGGGTCAGTTATTGTGCCCTGCTCTTCCTCTTGCAGGGCACAATAACTGACCCATCTCTGTATCAAACAGACTTCTATTGAAATTTCCCTGGAGTTTTGCACCTGTTCTTGTTTTTCTGCTGTATTTGGAGAGATGCCATTTGTGGCAGAGGTTTATTTTATTCATTTTTATTGCAGCTAGTAAATCAAATCCCTGAAAAATTATTCATTCAAAATGAGGTATTTCAGAGCTTTATCAACCTGGCTTCTCCCTGAATAAAACCAGATTTCAGAATTTGGAGCAATCTATAATTCATTCTCTGTCTTCTTTTAGTACCCTCAACAGTGCTGCCTAATCTTTGTGGCTTTGCTCTCAGCCAATGACTGTTTCCCATATCACAAACACTGTAACTACCCAAAAGACATCAAAACTTTAACATCCCTTAAATTTCATACGAGTTATGGAAGTTATGTGGGGCTTTTTCTGCTCTGCGTTTTGCAAGGGAATAAAGGCTTCTTGTAGCCCAAGTGATTTCTCTGACATTTGTCCAACACTGGTGCTATTGGTGGAAAAGTGTCACTGCTAGGTCTAAACACTGTCTGAACACTGCCATTTTGCAAGGAGTTTTACTTCTGTAAAATTGAAAGAGAAATGCAATCAAATTGACATTGTCTGTTTTCTTTAGAGTTTTGTTTGTTCTACAGTCATAACTAGGAATGAAATGCAAGTATCAGTATTTCAACAATCAGTGATGAAGGACTTGTTTTGATTATGCTAAAGACATAAGGAATGCTGACAAAAGTTTTAATCACATCTTTAAGTGAAAAAGAACAATTGCAATTCTGACCTGAGAGAAAATAGCCATTTGATGTCTTGAAGGATGTAGTTGAAATTCCAGTGAATTAAAAAGAACTTTCCCATTGATTTCCTTAGCTTTGAGCTGGACTTTTTGTTAATAGAAACATAGACTAGCTATCTCCCTTTTTGTGAAAAAGGGCTAATATTAAGGCACTAGTCCTTAAGACATGAACAAAGAAATCAATTTTTTCCCAGGTGAATCCAGAAGAAAAGTTTTCACCTTGCCACTGAGATGTGATAGAATACTCACTGATGGATCCTTTGTTGGCTGAATGGAGCAGTATAGCAGTCATTCTCCTCCAGATCTGGCAGTGTTTCCTTGTCCAGTTTCATTGGCTTTCTGGGCAGCCATCCTCGGAACCTGCTTATCTGTTTCTCGATCCTGCAGCACATGATAAGTATGAGCATTTGTGATAATGGGTTTTTCCACTGCATTATGAAGTACAGGTTGTCAAACCAGGACACTGAATATTTACAATTAGGAAAGGTGCAATGTCTTTTGACTTCTGTTGAGGCAGACCAAATTACATATGCCGAACTCGATTACTCATAACCAGCTTTCTGCAGAGGAGCATTTATTTTGTCTCATCAGAAAAGCAACGCTGATGGTACATGCTGCCATAAATCTTATTAAGCCCAATGAGTGCTTGGCATGTTCTCTAAATCTTTATTTCTCACATTTTTAGTTAGTTTAAAATTCAGGCTTAAGAAATGTTAGATTTTGGACATCTAAACATTAGTACAGTAGAGATTGTAACAAAAATCTTTGGCAGCTAAACCCAGCAAGTTACAGGCCATTACTGCTCTCCATATGGATTCTTACTTTGCAATTGATCCTATTACAAAATAGGCTACTTTGTTCATTTCATTGTTTCTTGCAACACTACAACCTCCATGAAACCAGAACTCCGGGTGTATAAGCTAACAAGTGACTGCTATGCAGATTCTTACATTTGGAAGGTGAAGACAAACAGTGATTGAGCTGAATAAAGGGCAGATTTAACTACAGGTGCACTCATGCAAAGATACACAGTGAAATGAAGGGAACAACCAGAACTCTTTGGAGAAGGCAATCGAAACCAAATTCAAATCCATACTAGAATGCTATAATGAAAAGCTCCTAAGAAAGCTGTGTTTAGCACAGTGACTCCTGCTCCAAGTCCTAACCACTGATCCCTGCAAAAATCATGGACTGCAAATTATGGAGTGTGCCCATACTACATCACTGTTTGAATGTTTCCAGAAGCGGAGCTAAAGGATGAGAATTTACTTCCCTTTGAACTTAAAGCTCAGTTCTGAAAGAAACTCAAGGACTGGAAATATGGTTGGGTTTTTTTTTTTTTTTTTTTTTTTTTTTTGTAGTTGTTGTTTGGTTATTTTGGGTTTTTTTTTTGAAACAGCCAACATAAGAACTCTTAAGACCAGCAAATGCTGGTACCTCTGCACAGCCAATTTGAGGGAGGACAACCCATATCCAGGCAGCAATATATGGGAAAGTGATGTGAAAATGTTACACATTGTCATTTAAAATTCATAGAGTTTTTCCTGGAATAGTCAGCCTTCTTCCACCAGGTTTTAAATTGGACAAAGAAGCTAATGCTTATTTTTAAACATGTGCACATTTCAAAACTGTAAATAAATCAGCTGTACCTGTTAAAGTCTCATTTCTGCACTTCCAATCTGGAATAGCATGATGGGGCAAAGGGTGTCAGATGTTGCATTTGTGTGCAAATTTATCATCAGGACTGTTTGGGAAAACTGGAATATGCATGTAAACTTAATATAAGATTTAATTACTTAATTAATCATAATCTCTCCGTGGGCAGTGTTTGCACCGAGTTTGAGCAGTTTGAGCACAGGAGGAGGTGGTTTGCAAATGTCTGTGCTGAATGCAGGTGAGATGTCAGATCCCAGGGCTCTAAAGGGCCTGATCCATTGTAACTCTCCAGCTGCAGCATCCTGACAGCCTTGAGCTAGTCTGTGTAGGCAGATAGAGATGCCAAGGGAAAGTAAGTTCAGGGGAAATCCCTGTCCTTTGGCCTCTGGTTTTCCCCCTGTAAATTCAGTAAGCCCTGTGTATATTCAACAGGCTTAGCTTGTCTGGGTATGGAAAAGGGAGGAGGGATTAGGAAGAGGGTTTTTCTAAATATCCTGTTCCATTCCTGTTAATTAAACTCGTTTGAATTCTCAAAGCAATTAACACCCCTGCCCATCTGCAATCCTTTCCCATTCATGCTGCAAGTCAATGTGCGCGTTTGAGATACTGCCTGCTGCAGGTTTATCACACCACACAAGCACAGCACAAGGCGACTGAGTGCTTTCCCCACTTAACAGCAATGCATTATTCATGCTGGCTTCTCACGGAGTGTACCCAGAATTCGAGTGGTTTGCCATTCCCAAGACTCAGATTACTTGGCATGCTCAGTGAGCCTGCTGGCAAACGGGTCAGAAAAGGTTGCAAAACCTTACTGCAAAGCACAGAACATGCAGTACAGCCTCCTGCAGGGAATGCAAGCCCCCCTAGATATCTCCTTGGAAAAGAAAAATAACCAAGTTTTAAAATTTCCTCCAGCTCATTCCAACAGTGCCGTCAGTCGGCAGTGCAGGTTTTGTACTCTACAGGATCATCTCGCAAAAAGAAAAAGCTGAAAGGGTGGTGTTGGTGCTAACAAGTACAGACACAAGGGTTAAAAATCTAATGTTTTATCATTTCTTCAAGGCTAATCCATGCCTCATTTTCCCCAGACTCAGCTGAATAGGGGAACGTTGTTTAGAAAGCAGTGTGACCTACTCAGGAACAATTGGGTGATGGAGTGATAAAGAGGTAGCTGCTTCACGCAGTACCTCAAAGACAGAGTGTCTCCCACTTCAATCCTGCCCCTGCTCTCTAAGCCTAGCCTTTATTTAGCACCCACTTTCTAAAGATACATATTGTGTTTAACTCACGCAAAGAGTTTCTCAAAAAATTTAAATGAAACTGTTTTCTCACCATAAAGTAGGATAGGGATAGAAACGTTTTTCAAAGAAAAATCAGGAAAAGAAAAAAAGGTTTTGAATTGGACTGATTTTTATGAGTGGGTCAGCTTTCATAGAACTTTATGCATATTGTGGTGTTAGCTATTCTATTAGTTTAGTTTCAAACCATGATGCAGGTGCTATAAGGTGTCTGATACCTTTTCTTTCCTTTAAAGTAGGGAAGTTTTGTGATTTGAAGTGTTGAGATCACCAGAATTTTTCAGAGAGAAAATTCAAGTCAGGTTCACAAGTTGCAAGAGACCTGCTCTAAACTTCTTTCTAAAATAAATTTTGCGCAAATGTCAACATAACTTTGGATTAACTCAAAAAATGAAGAAAGGCTTTGGGTACTTGTAATCTACACTGAACTATGAGTAGAGGAAATAGATACTTTTATTGAAGCCATATATCTAAGTTTCACATAGTGAAAATAAAGCTGAATATGTTTTATTTTTCCCCTCTAGGGCCATTCAGTTACAGCTTTTCTTCCTCAAGTAGCTATTTATAGACCTGAATATAAAAACTGAATTTAGTGTTCTCATCACTCAGGAACTAAATACCAGAAAAAGATCATACCTCTTCCCATCCTGACTTCAAATTGCATCCTGACTCATAAGAAAATGAATGTGAAGCAAAACTTCGTATAACACATATAAATAATTGGAACCTTCACCTTCTCCTTCCTATCTATTGCTTTAGTCAAAGCAGCCATTTCACAAGACCAATTCCAAAGCTAACAGCTGCTATAGCATCTATTGTAAGGTGGGAATGGAAAATAAGGCAGCATCAACAAGTTTTAGAAGATTTGTGTGCATTTATTACTGTGTGCCAAAGAGGGATAAAATGTCTCAACTCCACAAAAGGCTCATTTGGTGCTTATTAATGTGAAAAGGCAAATTCCATAATGTGCTGGTGCTGTCAAGTTACCAGCACACTCTGACATAACTTAATATCCAAAGTGCTTTTTATTATGCTCATACTGCAGAGTGATCATCCCATGGATGCAAATATATTGACATTATGTGCAAAATGGTACGGCTGTTTACTCCAAAATGCTGGTATTTCAAATTTAATTTTTCTCTCTTAGAGGTTCTTGAGAATATTTCCACTGACCTCAGTAAAAGAGTAGATTAGGGGCTGACTCCTTTGAAAACTGCATCAAGAGTACCATGGCATTAAATACCACATACAGTGAGAGAGATAATTGTACATATATAAATGATCTGGTTTTGCCAAGTCTGTACAGTTTTTAGGCATTTTGGAGATATTTTCATTTCATTTTCCAAGGTATCAAAAAGAAAATGCAAACTGCTGCAGGAGAAGAGCTTCATTGCTTGAAGTCAGACATAACCTGGGCATCAAGCATAACCTTAAAGGTATTTAATAATTGAGTGAAAGCACTTCAAAGATTCTTGGAAAATACACATCTCTCAAGCTTGGTTCATTGGCTTTCTATCTACCAACAAAGTACTAAGCATCCCCATGGAGGATGCAATAAATAAATAATGCCATCACTGTTACAAGTAAGCAGGGTTCATGGAAATGGAAAACCCCCTGTAACTGTGGTACTCTAACCCCAAGAAACTCCCTAATGAGCTACATGGAAAGAAAGAGGTACAGCATTTGCCCTAACATCTGTTTCTTTAAAGACTCCATCAGTTGAAAAATATTTTTTTATTCCTAAAAAAGGCAAAACTGATAAAATTAGTTGCTTCTTTCACAATGCTGATGCCTTAAAAATGCAACTTCTGTTTGGTTATTTTTGTAGATGTTCTAGTATGTAACTACTCCCTTTATAATTTCTACAAACACAACTGATTAACTTTTCCATCCAGCTTGACTTTAACCATTATTTTTGTTACTGGTCCAAATGGGCATAAACTGGCATGAGAGCTGTACTCACCTATTCATGAACTTGTATCGGCGATGCAGGTAATAGATTTTTCTCCTGGAAGAACAGCAAAAATGAAGCCAGTCGAGAAGAAAACCCATCGTCAGTTACAGTATGAACTAGCAAGGAAGGAAAGGAGATTGAAGACAGAAGCCTGTAAGAGGTGGAGGAAGAGACTAAAAGAGAGATTAACAGAACCGCCACAGGAAGCCACACAGACACTGGTGGCATTAGAATTGCCAGAAGATCATCATTTTCCCACCGTCTCCTCCTTTTCTGTTATTTGTCATGTGTGGAAGATGGGGATTCGAAGATGTTTCTATTTCAGAGTTCATAAACTGTTGCAGGAATTCCATAGGACTGACACAAGTATGGATTAATTATATGACATCTACTAGTGAGTTATTAAAGCTGCATTTGGTGAAACACAAGGGGGAGTCACTTAGAAAAGCCAGGAAAGCTGTACCTTATGCTGCAATATGCTGTAACACATGCAGTACAGAGCGGGGTCTGTGGTTCCTGTTGGGATAACATCCTTTGAAACAGAATATAGGCTACACAAGCAAATGCACATGTGCTCAAGTGCCAAGTGTACAGCCACTCCCTCTGCCCCTCATTCAGGCTGGTTTCTGTTGTCAGTGCAATAAGCTGGTGTGAGAGCAAACGATGAGCAAGTGAGCAGACAAGGGGACACGAGCAGACACGTGCTGAACCCACTCCCAACCTGCCTCCTGACCCGCCCTGCAGTGCAGGGCAGCCCCTGACCATCATGTGTAGATCCAGGACAGGGAGTCCACGTCCTGGGCCTCTCCCCTGCTGGCTGCTCTTGTTCTTCTCATAGATGCCTATCATACCACAGCTGCCAGGATCTGACACAATGCCTTCAGCACAGAGATCACATCTTCACGAGAGTTAAGATAATCTGAGGGTTCTTGAGTGTGGATTTGGGACTCATATTCCTTTCTGGAAAATTTGGGTGCCTGACCAAACTCTGATTTCCTTCTCCAGAGGCTGACTTTGTCATCCCCTCAAGGTGATTGCAAAATCAAGGTGGTTTCTCTGTATTCTGAGAAGTTCCACTGTGTAATGTAGAACTGTACCACTTCTGGAAAATGGAGGCTTACACCACACATGTTCTAAGTATTGTAGTAGATGTAGTGCAGGAATGTTGTTGGTGCCTTGGAAAGCTCCTTGGAAATCCTCTAAAATAAGACAACACTAATGCTTTACAAATAATTTAAAGAATTTGTTAGCATTCCAGATTAATTTTCAGAACTTTTGAACATTTTTGTTATTAGAGTCCATATCATGCTGGTGAAGTAAAATTTTTAAAACTATTTCACGTTGGCCAGCCTTCTTTGGATAGTGTTATTTATCTTGCTCTACTCAATATACTCAATGTCTTGCTCTGCTCAACCTTTCTCAGCAGAGAAAGGTCAAAGCTAAGTGTTTCTGAAGATGCCATTCACTTCTTGGTTTTGCTTCCAATATTCAGAGGTATCCACCACTTTTCCCCTCCTGCTTTGAAACAACAAGGATTACATTCAGTGATGTGTGGACCTTGCACAATTCCAGCCTGAATAATCAGGAGCAATAAGCAATCAGCAGCTGTTGAATCAAGGACTTAGACAAAGGCATCTGGGAACACACCATTTAGACTTGTGGACACTTTGTAAAATTCTTTTGAAATGTTAAACTGTACCATTGTTTTTAAGAAAAAATTAAAGAACCTGGCCAGCAGTCACTAGTGAATTACCATGATTTCCTCTTAACAATGCTGTAGTAATTCTCTTTCTATGGATTTGGAAAGAATGAAGCCACAATCCTGAAGCAGGTCAAGAAAACCTCAGTATTTTCAAAGCTTTCTATATAATATATATGACATCTACTTTGCTATCTACTGAGTGATCAGGAAAGGATAAGCTGCTCCATGACTAAATTCAGAGTTCCTGGTGTATTTCTGAATTATGAGACTTCAATCCACTGCCAGAGCAGGTCCATCACAAGGAATGCCACAGAAGTCAAAGAAGGCACCCTTTTGGCCTAATGAATTGTTTCTATGGCAGGAACACTTTAAAAAAAGAATATTCCTATCCTCCAATGACTTGCTTTGAGAATTTTCTCTTTAGCAACAGAAGCATAAAGAAGAGCAATTGAAGATTTGCTGTGAAAATCAAAACAAAATAAATACAAAATAAGCCTGCAATTTTGTCCTTAATACATATCCATTTTACCTTATGAGTTCTCTACTGCTACAGAGTGTCTCATATCAGAGGCATTTTTCATACTTAGGTAAGAAAAAACAGAAGGAATCCTACAAAGGCATCAGCTCACTAGTTGCATATTCTGGGTCTGATTCTTTTCTTGCTCAGGAGCAATTCCATTAAAATCAATGGAGCTTTATATTACAAACCCTGCTAATTGAAAGAAAAGTCAAGGTCTCTCAGTTCATGGGTTGTGGTCAGTTCCAGTGGAAGTCTTAATGCTACTTTAAGAGTTCTGATAACCAGCAGAATAAAAGCAATATTTTACATAAAAAATTTCATAGCCCAACATGCAAACAATATTTAATCAATTATAAAAAGAACTTGAGTTTCAATGTGGAATTAATCTGGTTATCAGTAGCATTTAATATAAGTTCTCCATTTTCTTCACAGAAAAAAGCATTCATAGCCTAAATTGTTTTCCTATGAGATGAGATACTTATTTCCACTTATTTATGGGATACTAATTACATACTATACAAGCAATTTACAGGTGCATACCAGATACGTCAAACAGACATGCACTTTCTGTGCTGCCTTACGTACCTGGATCTTCTTGACCTCCCATTGATTTCAATGAAATGTCCATTTAAAAAACAGCAGCGCACAAGTATGCAGGGGGCTCCAGCATTGAAGGGGTTAAAGGGCCTGAGGACAGAATACCCCATGAAAAAAGCTGCACTGCTACAGCCCATCTTAATCTCAAACCAGTATTGTACCGAAATTGTAGGCTTTAACAAGAAACAGCAATGCATGTGGTATCTAAGGAACTCCATTTATATTGCCTAAAGGTGTGTGGTATCTTATAGAAGAGCTTTTCTACAGGCATTTTGGTGTTATTACCACATTAACTTTACAGTATAGTGTGGCTTTGGAGGTTGAGACAAAATGCAGCTACACCTACCTGAAAGGCATTCTTACATTCATTAGTTCAGCATATTTGCCCAGGACCTCCCAAGGGGCATGCAGTTTCACAAAGATGATGTCACTGTTTGTTAGGGATGACTGAAAAAGAGAAACAAAACAGCCACCAGAACTTACTTTTTGAAGTAAAAAAGAAAGAGACCATAGTCAGCGGTCAATGAGATGTGTCACAATCCCATACTCTTCTTGAAGTGTTGTTTCAGTATTTTGTCATCCTATTTTTCTTCTGCTGTCCTGAAAGCCATGTGGGAATCCCTTCTGGCCTGCATGTGTGCCTCCTTCACATGGAAAAGAGGACATGGAGGGCAGACAGATGCATCTATGAGTTAGCTGAGTGTACATCTCATGAAGAAAACTTTGCGCAGGGCGTGCACATCAGCATGGCTGCTGCCTAACAGAAAGCTCTCTGGCAAAGACCAGAGGATGTGCAACAGAGAGGAAAGAGGAGGAATTTGGGTCTGTTTGCACTCAGGAGGAGACACAGTGCTCTGCAAGAAAACTACAGCAGGTTTGGCTGAACACAGAGAGCCGCATGATAATACTGGAAGATTAAATGCTCAAATTCGAATGAATATTAATTAAATTTTCATGAAGTTACATGCGATACAATTTTATACATTCAAGTGGATGGCATTCCAAAATATAGGTAAAGGTGTAATTAGTATGAGAAAAGGAAAATAAGATGACAGAAAACCAGGCAAGCAAATTGTTAGTCAGCTTTGGGGATGATTTCCTAGATTTTTAGATGTTGTCCTATATTCAATGTTTCTCACATAAATTCTTGGTTAACACTACTTACTGGGAGTTCTTAAATCTGGTATTTTTTATCTGGAAACTACTGTGACTGGATGAGTGGGAGGCTGACATTTATACTTTTTACATTCTCCCTCCACTACCCTGATAGATGCTGAAATTATTGAATTTGCACGTCCTTGTCCTTAGAGGGGCTAAAATTCTATTACTACTTTGTGACATGATAGGAATGAAAACTCCAGCATTTAAGATACATATATATGGTTTTATTCAGCACATCAAAAAACTCCAAAAACCAAATAAACAAACAAAAAACCCCCAAAACAAAAACAAAGGAAAAAACTGCACCAGACCCAATCGCTATAGAGTTAACATTTTATAAACAACTATAATATTGGACCATAATGGACACAGATATTTGTACTCAAAATATTACTGGGTGCAAATATGGATTTAACATACAAAGGAATGAGTGATGTTCTGGTGCTAAAAACTGCAGAAAAAAAAAAATCTTTCTTTGCTGATGAATTTCTGAAAAATATTTCAATACAAAATGACATAACAGCAACAAAATGCCCCCAAGAGACTTGCTTCCAAGACAATGAATTCACTTGCACTCTTTCCCTGGCTTTTATGGATTCTAAATCAGGCTTTAATTATGTTTTTCTTTATAGGTACATTTCACAAATTAGCTTCTACTCTCCCATGAGAATTTAGCACAGAGATACCACAAAACCAAAACTTAATTCTGCCACTCTAAAAATCTCCTGCAAACTGCTTTCTCAAAGGTGAGGTTAAGTCAGCAGTGAGTGGATTGGCAATTTTGTCCTAAATAGCTTAGATTACAAACAAAACAAAACAGAACAAAATCCCCCAAACCTCAAAAGAACTATTTCAGAAGACCAACATGCAGAAAGAAACTGCAGTACTGACAGAATAATAAAACTGAGAAATAGGGGAATTTATTAAAAACAGCTTCTAAACTTAGTGATGGCTGTTATACTGGAAGTTTATAGGTATTTTCCAGCATATTATAGTTTGAACCTTACTAGATGTGGGAGCCAAACATGACTTGTGAAGATGCTGTTTCACAAGTGAACACTATCTAAATTTGGTATCTTATTTGTTACATGTTTTCATGCAGCAACATGAAAAACTTCTGAATGGCTATCGCAATACAGCTGTTTAAAGAATATTTTTTAACTCAATAGCTTGCTGTGTTGACACATTAAAATGTTTTCAAAATGACAATTAGCTTTGCCAACAGAAGATCTAACCAAAAGAAAATCTAATCAAAATACACTTGGCAGGTTCAGTTATATTCAGAAAAAAAAAGAAATAATAATACTAAATTATTAATATAAAATCCATTTCTCTTGGGTTTGCTCATGTTAAGTGCTCATAAAGGAAAGCACTAAGCAAGGCTGAGAAAAGCAAGGCTGGAAAAAACAAGACTGGAAAGAGAATAACAAATCCAGATGGAGGATAAATTAAATGAGATGTCACACTCACCTAATCTAAGGAGAAAATAGCTAACCAAAATGTCTGAAAAAACAATAGTATGAAGACTACCTTCATTACATAAATACTTTAGTGAATGGAATCTCCTAAACTTGGTTAGATCAGTATTTAGACTCAGAGTCCTTCATCTTATAAATGTTTCAACCGAGAATAGAGGAACATTTTTCTGTTGTAATTGACTTTCAAGGGTTGGCTCGTTAAATGATTTGGAGAAGTAAACTCAATTTCACATTATGGGAACATGCAAACAAAAATCAATGTAACATTACTCCCCTTGGAAACTTAAATAAGACAACTATTGACATGATCAATCTGCTATAAAGTGATGTCCAGATAATAAAGAAAGAAAACCAGAGGAATTAAGGGCGCAGGCCAATGAGACAAAACACTTAAACAAACACAGAAATTGAATAAATATTTGGAATTGACCTGTAGCACCATATCACAATGCAATTATTTTCAGGAGACCAATATTCAAATAAATTGGTTGTTTTGAACGGATTTATTGAGGAGGAACATCCATAACAAAACTGATTTTCTTCTGGTCACTAACAAACATTCTTGGCCGTCTTCAGAACAGCGTAAAGCCAGGATGACAAGAGACTTACCAGCATCAGATAGCTGTAGACTCATCTAGGGTGGGAGGCACCTCTAGGGTTCATCTGGGCTGAGCCTCTGGCTAAAGCAGGGCAGATCAGCCTGCTCAGACAGGAGCTTGTCCCATTGACTGCTGAATATCTCTACAGGCAGAGATTTCACAGCCTTTGGGCAACCCACTGTCTCATACTGGCTGGAGAAAAGAATATTTTCTGTGGAAGAACTGCTCTCTTCCGCAGAGAAATGTCGGCTCAAAACTACCACTTTCTAGACTTGTTTTCCTTTAAAACCCCCCTTATTTGTTACAAGAACTGTATTTAATTGTTATTCTCATTGAGAAGCGGTAGCAAGCTTTATTTAGTTTAATTGACCTGATCTTCAAAGTGGGTTTGTATGGTAGAATTCAGATCACTAGAGTCTGAGTTACAGATAGCCAATACAAATTTGGGCTTCATTGACAAGCATCATTAGTACTGGATCATTGCTGCCAGCCCTAGAATACAGGCAGGAATATAGGTCCACGTATTATAGGCTTCCCCTTCTGGCAAGGCTCCCTTTCTATTTTGTCATGAAGTTTGTAAAGACATTGCTATTTCCCAAAGAAATCCAATCCACTGCAAACACATTTAAAACAAAGCCGCATTTTCTTCTCCAGGCACTATGTAAGGAGTGAATGAGGCTAAAGCATGGGCCATTTCTGTAACTCCAAAAGCAGAAATACCTGTTGTGGTGAGTTACTGTCATCAACTAGGTCAAGGAAAGCTTGTAAAAGGTCAGGTTGTCCTTCTAAAGCAGGCACAGAGTGGTGCCAAGTGCTGGTTAGGTTGGGGCTACTAAACTCCCAGTATTTCTGCAAGCATTCTAATGTCCTTTGATGGCAGGATTTAAATATATATGTATTTGCTATTGACCTGACTCTGCTCATTCTGCACTTATCGCTGCTAATCTGAATAGAAGCAGAGTTATGTGCTGACATGGAATGTCTCTTGAAAAGCTCATATTTTGCTGTATTTGCAGGCCTCCTTCCAGGATTAAGGCTAAAGATTAGTATCTTTTGTCAAATATCCTCTTGAACATTCTCCTCCTCCTTGCTAATTTTAGTTCATTATCAATAATATTGTCCAGTATTTACAAGACAAAAGCAGCTGTAGGTACTCACCTTGATTTAAGCATTTCTTGAGTCTAAAAGCTAAGAAAGTTGAGAAAACCTATTCAGAGCATATAACCTTGCAGAAGGTTAAAATTACAGTGGCTCCAATTGAATGGTGGCATTGTTTATTTGCCTTGAGGCTACTAGACAGGTTTTCATTCATGTATGCAAAACAATAGGGTGAAAAAAAAAAGTCAGAATTTACCATTAAGGTGTTTCCCCTATCATAATTTAAGAGAAAAATTCTCAAGGCTGTATCTCTCTTCACATTTAAAAGCCTTCCTCATGAAAGTAAAATGAGATAAGATTTTGAAACCAATTTAGTAACTAGAATTAATGTCATCTACTGTAGGAAGATCCTACAAGGCCAGTGAAAAAGGCAGAACAGAAACAGTTCTTTACATTTTGGCAAATTTCTGGTAACACCATAATGAAGGGAAAAACAGAAAAGGAGACAAAATCAACATATTTCTTCCAGTAACAATTTTCTCTGTAATCTAGCTCTGTATGATGTCTGAGTGCAGAGTAGTAAATAGTCACTAGTACATGTTCCACTGTTTTTGAGAATTACTTAACAGCACAGATTGATTTGCCATGTGGAGTGAATTAAGTGGAAAAACAAAACCCAGCAAATTTTAGTTGATTAAACTGTTCTTCCTCTGCAAAACCAAAGTAAATGTAAATTCATGTGGGCAATTCCATGGAGCTGGAAAAACAGAAAGTATATTCTGCCAATACTTTTCCAGCGCATACATTATTACTGGGCAATTATATAGATACTGTCAATATACGTCTGGTTTCAGGGAAAGTATTGCATACTCACAAACATTCATCTCCATGTTCATGCTTCTGAGGAACCTAATGAATAATAGCGCCAATATCTTTCACACATGTACCTTCAACAAAATCATGGGTTTAGTGAAAAAGGGGAATATATTGTTCACATTTTAATTTGGATATTAAGAAGCTTTGACTTGCAAGAAACTGTAGGGCAAAAGCAGTAAGGATGAAAAGAAGAATAAAAAGGTAGCCCAATGTAAAAAATAGGAAGCTGTACATAAAACCAATTTTGACCTGAGGACACTGACATGTGAAATGCAGAATAACTTGATCTAAGGAGACAGAGGCACATGATTACAATTTAGAATTATTTTTATATTTTATAAAAATTTGTAATCTAAATTTCATGACAAAATATGATGATGAAGTAAAGTGCATTTTCTTTTACTTTGCCAAGTGCTTGCAGAGGACCTGCTCCAGTGGAGTAATGCAGGCAGGTGGCTGCTTCCTGCCAGCATTCGGGCAATGTGTCATCTACTCCAGCTCAGAGCAGGTGTCATTGTTACAGTGCTTAATTTCTGGCAGCATATGACAGGATCTCAATAGTGGAACAGAACAAGGGGAAATGGTTGCAATGTCCTTCTATGTAGACAAAAATATGTGAGTGGGAGGACAGCTTCAAGAACAGGGTAGGTTACTTGAGTAGAAGTAAAATGCAAATACTATCTCACTGCTCAAATTTACTGTGCAATGATGAGCTCACAATCTGCAGTAGAGAAATACAAATTCCTGTAAGATAAGAAACCACATCAGAAAGAAGTCTTTAATTCCAACAAATGTCATCTAAATCCGCAGAATGAGTCTTAGAGTAAGGTAACTTAGATGTAGTAAATCAACCATGGAAACAATATCCTCTGACTTGGACTGCACTTCTGAGAGAAAAGAATTAGAAATATCGGCAGCATGACTATCTTAATGGAAAAGGTTGATATGACTGTGAGGTAATGATAAAACATTTGATAATTCCATCAGCAAATACTGAATGAATATAGGTTAGACCCATCTAGGTAAGATCTCTGTGACAACACAGCTGATAATATGGATTTTATCTGAGAAATATCCTTTAATTCCTTTGGACTGGAAAATTACTATAGACATGTGAAATCATTATTTGCAGATTTAAAATGCAGATAGCAAAAATCTCTGGGCAGAATAGTGCATTTTTACTTATGGAAACAGTATGTGACTTTTTCTCTTCAATGAAACGTCAGTTATGAGCTCAAATTTTACATAAAAAATTTTAATACTTCATATAGTCATAGTTGACATCATCAAATCTTTTGGCTGTTCTGTGGGCCTAAGAAAGGCCTCTTCAGTACATTATTTTTCTTTTGACATCACAGGCCATTAAAAGTGCATCACACAATTGAACTAAATTTTATAAGGCAGCTTCCTTTGTGATTTACCCCAAAGGTAAAATATAAAGCCAATATTTTTCCTGTATGGGTTTATTTCTCATTAATATTTTTTTGAAGTAGAAAATACATACATTTAATGAATTGTCCATTAAATATTCATGTTTGCATTTAGAGGCCTGTTGAAAAAACATTGCTTTGGTAAAGAAAAAGGCAGTTTATATTTTGTCCAACAGTTAATTTCACAAACATGATAATTAATAAAACACACAAAAAGATGCAGGCAGGCTTATTATAGCTTTTTCAAACACATAACCTAGAGAAAACTGAATAAGCTGCTTATTGCACCACAGATAATATAGGCCATCTAGTCAAATCTCCTGCTCTAAGCAGGGACAACTAGAGTGGTTTGTGGGGTCTTGAATATCTCTGTGGCTGGAGGCCTTGCAACCTCCCTGGGCACCAGAATGTCTCTGGACAGAAAGATATCACAGGCTGAACTTCCACGTGGATGCAGAAGTGTTGGCAGCAGCTCTGGTTCTGAGCCCCTGCCCATGCTCCAGCACTGTGAAGGTCTTTGGTTGTACAACGCCCTCTGCAGAATCTTGTTTCTCAGCTCAAGGAAGACAAGAAATACATACATGACTATCAATCTGTACTCCAAAGGCCTTTCAGCACCCTCACTTTCCAGCAGGCAGTGAACTGCCCTGCGGCTCTCTGTACACCTCTGTATTTGATGGTGCAACTCAAAATTCTTTCTAAAGGGAGACACACATGAGCTCAACAAGAGCACAGCTCAAGAAGAGAATACTCTTAAGGTCACTGTCAGTTCAGCCCACATGACGCCAGCCCCAAGTTCTTCAAGCCAGCTATACACCACCACATGAGTAACTACAGGCAGGGGTGTTAGGCTGTGCTGAAGGGGAAGCAGTGGGGTAATGCAAATGCTTGTTTGTTATCTTGGGCGCAGTCCCATGCTGGCATGAGTAAGATAAGCACGTGGACTGGCAACACCTGGATGGGTTTCTGCACCTGGCTGTGCAGGACACAGGTGCTCTGCAGGGAAGTCATGGGAGCACACTCCCACTGCTCCTTCTCAGACTTAATACAGCTTCTCATTTTCCAGGGAAAAAATAGCACCAAAGGAAAACCAAGATCCAGTTAAATAAAGGGGAAAGATGCATGTGAAGAATGTGAATCATTCGCAAATCTACCAGTTTCTACCATAAACTCTGCTAGTCTGGGCAACTCAAACGCTTGTTCACTCAACTAATGTCTCAGTTTTCTGTGCCTTACTTACCTTACTGCAATGATTATTAGGACTGGAAAGAGTTTGAGGAGCCATCTTCTAATAATTCATTTCACATTGTTCTAATAATTGCTGCAAAACTTTCCTGCCTTCCTCATTTAAAGGCAGAAGCATGAACAAGGCATTTTCCCTTTCTTCTTCCACTTTATACAAACTGTTATACAGTTGTTATGTTTCTTTAATAAGATGGACAAAGTGAATTTCTGAGCAACTGCATTCTGTAGTCTTACTAAGGTACTCCAAATATCTGATACACTAAAAGGATGCAAACAAAATTTTACAAGGAAAGTTGTCTTGTAAATGTGCCATATTTACAAGACAACTTGTAAATTGCTGTTGCATGTGGTAGAGCATATGGTAGAGCAGCCATCTCTTCAGGCATACCACCATTGCTACATGAAAGGAAAGTTCTTTCCAAAGCAAAATGTGATGGTGAGAATAGACTTAATTACCAATATTCAGTTAAAAATTAATATTAAAAAATTAGATAGATTTAATATTAAAAAAATTAGATAGATTGACCTTATTTTAAATCCCAAACCATGCTAAGACTGTATAAGACTTCCCACAAAAAATTAAATACAAAACCCCAAGAAATAAAGGCAAATACATCTTAATGTGTTGTCTTTAGCAAACTACCATTTCATGTTGATCATAAAAAAAAATCTCACAGTTTAGTGCAGAATGGAAGTTTTTAATAATTGATGGTGTACATCATTGTACATTGATGACCTGTCTGCTCAGCTAAGCTCGATGTAATTTGACCTCTAAGTAATTAGATCATTTGATGTTAAAAACCCACACATCAGAAACAGAAGAAATCCCCCACTTTCTTATGCAAAGATAATTAGAATCTAACTAGAGAGATGGTGAAATTGAAATACATAATGTCTCTAAACTAAGAAGGCAAAACTCTGGATCCTTTGTGCATCCGTGCACAAATCCCTTCATTTGTGAGACATGCTTTAAATGAAACAAGGTCAAGGTATGACAAGGGCAAATTATGAATTTGCTCCAGACTGTTCTAATTTGTTGTGATAAAGCAATGCCCATACATGGCACAATGAATTGTAAGGCAGACACCTAAACATGACCTCTGCTATTGATCAATCATTGCTGCTCCCAGTGTGCCTACTGACATTAGGTGCTGGATGAAAACACCTCCTGTATGACGCAGAGGAGCAGAGCAGCACCAGATGGAGCTCAGTATCTTAATGGTTCAGATAAATGTGATAGAGCACAGAGAAGATTTCCTCTCCTAGTTCAGAGCTCTGACATGCAGATTTAATGAGAGGAGTTGCAGAAAACAACAAGAAAACAGTCCTCTTTTTCTTGAAAGACAACATCACTATCACATGAGATAATGTTAGTTTTGATCTGATAGCATATCTTGCAAAGAGGTGGTACTAATCCTGAAATTGTTTGCAGAAAAATTTGGAGTTTTCAGATGCCTATGATGTGTGAAATGAAGGCCACAAGTAACACATACATTAGCAAAGAATCCCCCTTTCCAAATTCACTTGTACCATGGAAACTGCTGAAATGAAGAGTCTTTACTTAATAGACCATACTGTCCTTCTCTAGGGATAAAAATAATAAATTTGTCTTTAAGAAGCCCCCAGCTTACAAAAGGCAGCTTGTTCAGCTTGGGAAAGTACAAATGTCTTTTTTATTTATTGAGAGATAAATAGTTCTATCTTTTTTGGTTTTTTTTTTTAGCATTTTGCCCATTTTTTTATAAGGACTGTGCCTCTCAGAGCTGCAGCAAAGAATTCACAGCCCATAAGTGAAACAGAAGTTGCAAAATAGTTTTTAGCTCTGTGGTACTATTCAGATCCTTTTATTCAGTGCAAAATTTTGGAGTAGAGTTGAAATTCTCATCTATTGTGCCTCTGGAACATGTATGCTTACAGCAATCTGTTTCGTTCTCTTCTACAGGGAAGTAGAGAAGCCTAACATGGAAATAATATCTCACTTCACTTAATAATCCCAGTTTTTCACACTCTTTATAGATGCACTGTGATAGACATTTTCTTCTATTACAGAGATTTCCTGATAAGAAAATTATAACTCCACTAGATAATTTTTGTAATAAGTCAATATGGACCATACATGAATGGCTCTATAGACAATAATAATTTTGTTGAAAGGAATTTTCTTAAAAGCATGGCATTATGTGCCCAATGAATATTATAAAAGATATTTCAAAATTGGAGGGAAATTCCACTAGTGTTACATCACTAGAAAACAGGGAAAATTTTGCAAATTGCAGAACACTATCTCAACAAACCACTTCTTAGGGATTTATAATTGCACATACACTGCAGGCTGTTATTCCTGTTAAATATTTAAAATATAACATCCAGTGTGTCTGAGAAACGTAGTGTAGGAATGTGCTTTGCATCATTTGATGCAGATTTGCAGAGCCACTACAATAATTTGTGCTTTACAAACACACATACATCATCATGCATAACCTCTTTTGAATGTCAGAGGAGAGTGGTGAATTGTTAAAGGAAGAAATGGCATTAAAGTTGTATGGCACACACCTCTCCTAGTTCTTGGTACTGAGGACTGAAAGCTTTGAACTGAATTGCTGTCATCACAGCAGCACAACTGGTGAATTTCTTTTCTAAAATGATGTTATTACCTGACTGTCTACAAATGCCATATTGCTCTTCAAAAAAAGAAAGATCACAAAATTATAAAAATTAACTAATTTCTTCACTCCAATATTTCAAAGCAACTCCCCCCTTTCTGTGTCTTACATACATATCCAGAAACATAGCTGACAAGTACTTCTCTCAGTGTTTGTTTCCTCCTCGTATTTGCTTCCTCCTTCAGAATCCCATCTGCATCTTGCTTGCTTATCTCCTTATCAGTCAAAGTCACATTTCTCTGACCAGGTTCCTCTCAGAGCTGCCTGCCCATCACTGGCTGTGTGTGACATACAATGTCACAGTCATATTTTCTGGAAAAATCCCTTCACCCAGGATTTTGCTCCTGGGAAGCTAAGAAGCTGCAGAGAAAAAGGAAAACTATATTATCTCATTGCTTCTCCTCTGTTTTGCTCGTGTGGAATGTGTTTGGAGACTGTCCAGAAGGTGATTGTTTCATTGGTCTCATGTGAATTGTTTTGACTTATTGGGCAATCATGGCCCAGCTCTGTTGTGGCTCTGGAAGGAGTCACAAGTTTTCTTATTATCTTTTCAGCCTTCTGTAAGTATCCTTTCTGTATTGTTTAGTATAGTATTTTTTTACATAATGTAGTATCATAATAAATTAGCCTTCTAAGAACATGGAGTCAGATTCATCAATCCTCCCTTTATCTGAGAACCCCAAAAATACAATAGTACAACAGAGGCAGCTCCAATGTCAGGTCTGTGCCAATGGCAGCCTCTCGAGCACAACCAATTACAGAGCTCTATTTTTTAAAACTTCGGTTTGAAAAAGTAACAGGAAGTCATCTTAATTTTCAAACTGGAGGACCCTTGTAAAAAAAATACACATATATTAAATTTCCCAAACTACCAAGAGAACAAAAATGCATGGATTCTTGCTTTGCCCAGATGGTATTTAAGCACAAAAATGGGAGAAAACTGAAAGCTTTGAAATATTTTTTTTTCTGGCAGATTTTAAGCGAAGAGCTCATCTAACAGAGATGCCATTTCCCCTTTAAAACAGGAAAGGTTAACAGGAAAATATCAAAATACTAATAAGGAAAGAGCTCTGGGTAACAACTGAGCAGTCATCATCACTGTACATCATTGGTGGAAAGTGCAGTGGCAGCAACACTGACAAGAAGTTTTAAAAAATAGAAAGTCTAATGTTGGAAATGTCACCAAGTGCCTAAAGTGATGCACTTATCTAGCATATGAATATTTTTAATGTATAATGAAGAGCAAAGGAAAATGGAGGAGTGGGAAACCATGCTCTGTGTTTAGGCAAATGACTTCTCATGCTACATTCTAGTGTCTGACAAACACATTCTTGTAGCACAGAAGATAGAGAGGTGGCTGAGAGTTAAATGCAGCAGAGATGAACATATAAAACATCACTGTTAGAATCAAGAAGAGAAGCCAGAAACAGAAGCCAGAACAGGGTAATGTGCATGAAGATTAAAAAAAGAAATCAAATTAAGAGCATACAGGACTCAAATTCCCTAGTCTTTTATTTTGTATAGCTATTCAGCAGGGTGCAAAGTACAGCCTGAGTAAGAAATAGATGGATTAATTAAAGAAAAATCAGAGCAGGACAATAAGAATGATAAAGAATTTTGGGAAACTTGACCTGGGGGAAAGCATCGTTCAAAACACAGATGGAATTCAAAACACCAAAGAAAAGGCCAAGCAGAGACCACAGTAACATTTGAAAAACAAGTAAGGAATAGTTATGATTAAGAAGGAATGAACTGCACTCCATTTTTCTTCTCAATCAGGCAAGAAATAACTGGATTAAATTGTAGCAAAGGAGGTTTAGGTTAGATGCTATCAAACACCAGACAAGAATTTCTTGGACTTGGCATGTGGGGCTGTAAGGAATATATGAGTGGCTCAGAGTTCTTAGCCTGGGATAAAAGGAGAAGCCCTATATTATGCTCTCATGAGGATATTACTGTAATAAACCCTGTCAAGAAGGCAGAAATGGTTCTTTACTTAAACTCTTTGTCCACATCCACAGACACATATTTTGCTTTCACCATACTAAAATCAATAAAGAGCTATTTGATAAAAAATCAATAAAGAGCTATTTGATAAAAAATCACAGAGGACTCAGACAAAAGTGGTATTAAAACCATAAGTTTCTTCAAGCACATCCGATATCCTTCAGAGTTTCAACAATATCTCTGTGTACTGTACTTACTGTGGAATATGCTATTATTTTACTTAAAATTGCTTTCTGAGATCTTCAGTCTTATAGGCTTCAAGATCAAAATTTAGCTGTAAAGGGCACCAGAAACATATTTTCCTTTTGTTAGAGGCATACACTTAAAACAACTCAATCTACAAGTGGCTAGAAACTCAACAGTAACACAATCAAAGAGATCAGTGCTTTTGGATATTGGTAATAGTTCTTTGGCAGTGCTCCAGGACTTTGCTGTAGATGTACATGTTTGTCAATTGTTCATATGCACTATTTAGAAGACACAAATTCTAGGTGTTCAAGAAAACTTGATGCATTTTGAGGTGCTCCCATTTTAGTTTTAGGAGCTTTAGGATAATCTCTGAACACAGGATAAGGAATGTAAGTGCAAGTAATCTATTCATGTCCAAGTACATACTGATGAGACCTGAAGCAAACTGTGGCCCAGCACTATGTCCTAGGCTGTTGATCTAATTTTGTTTTTCTGTAGTGTCATGAAATAAAATTCCAGTCCAGAGACCCTGATTGCAAAGGCTTCTGTTAGATCGTTTCTGCATCAAGAATCCAGTCATGAGTTTAGGAAATGAGGTTTTCTTTTATGTGACATATTGTCTAGTGGAAAATGTCCTTCATGCTCTACAAGCAATCTATGAAATGAATTAAGAAGATAGCACATAAAAGCTTCACTAGCGAGGCATGGTTAGTCCTGTATGAACATTCCAGTGATCAGCTGTGATGCTGTTTAAGAGAGAAAAATATTCTTCTTTAACATTAAACTCAATAAGTTTTATGAAAATTCAGCAAATTGGACAAAGTTTCTAAAGATTTTTCAGGAAATAGGTGAAAATTTCACTTTAATTTAGTTTAAAAAACTGTCCATACAAAATAGCATGTTTTGGTATTTCACTGGATTATATGTTTTCTCTTTTGTAAAGATAGCATTTCTAACAACTAGTACAACATTTTAATATGAGATATTTAATACTGAATTTTTTTAAATGAAATATTTTCACATATTCAAAATGTTTCCCTTTTTTCAGCTAAAACTCTTTGCTGAATCTAATCAATTTTAGTGATTATTAATTGCTTGCCTTTCTTCTTTGCTGCATTCTGTTAAGATGTTCTCCATAAATACAAAGCAATTGTTTCAAGATGTTAAGGGCTTGTGCTGTATTTCCAAAGAGATTTCACAGTCACATTTTTATAGTGGGAGCTATACAATGAGAAGGGAGCTTTTCTTACATATCTGCCATGATTTAAAGTGGATATGCCTCCACATTTTGATTTTAGTATCCTCATATGCTTTCTCACCATCATTCTAAATTTCCCCTTTTCCCAAAACTCTGAAGCACTCACCTTTCCCAAACAATTTTTGTGTTGTGCCTTTTGGCTGGAATAATACATTAGTAGGAGATGTGAATTGTGTTTCTTTTCATAAGACAGACAAAAGTCCAGCCCAAGATGGAAACATAAATCAGCATGGCAAGCAGTCATCAATTCCCAGTCAAAACATCAAAGAACAAAAAATGTCAAATAATGGAAAAAAACTGCAGAAACATTAATCCATTCCATAGCTTGGGGGCTTTAGAATGGAAATTTTCAGTTGTCACACAATTCCATTAGTTGCATACTTTACATTATACCAGTACTGAGTATGATCTTGCAATCCACATATCTATTAATATAAATCTATAGATAACACCTGGACAGAGGGAAAACAAAAAGGTTTGTCTTGAGTAGTTTGTAGATATGGTGTGTGACAGGTATCTGACCCAGTTTTCCCTGCTGGATACTGGCAGGCCACTATATTTGTGTCAAAACACTGTCACCATCACGTCTCTAAGCCCACTGATCCTGAGAAGTTCCCTGAAGGCTTTCTCCCAAGGAGCAGACACCACAGGTGGGATTCAGGGCAACTAAGTTTAGATGTCTGCAATGGAGAGGAACAGGCACCTTCAAGGTGTGATTCATTTGTTCTATTTTCCTCAGAATGAGATGAACTGATGCATATCAAGGGCTTGTTCCTACCTAGTCAGATTAGGTACATTGTCAACAGCTACAGTCTATATGTTGGGGTTTTTTCCCCTCTTGGTGTTCTGCAGTAAAACCACCTTATTTTCCCTGAACTCCTGTTCCTCACCACCCACATCAACTTCTGCAGCAGCAGAGACACATTACTGCCTACAGCTGCACCTTCCTGGGTGCCTCTAGTGCACTGCTCAGCTGTCTGGGACACATCCCAGCAGCAGCATTTGATTTGGAACATTTTACAATGTTGTTGTTGGCTGCCATCCATTTCCCCCATCCCACCCTATTAATTCTTCCTGCAGAGAAGACATAGGGAAATGCAGATCTTTAAATAACAAAGCCTCCCATCAGTGTCCTATGTACTTTAAAAGGCCTCTTGAATTTGGTCAGTACTTTCTGTACTGGATTTCATTACTTGGATTCTTCTCTCCTGTGAATTTCTGAAGCTAATGATGATAAAATACATAAATTTGCACAAGAACATTGACCTGGAATGTTCTAAAAATCACAGCTTCTATTCTCTCAACTGCTGTTCAGGACATTTGTTTAATCCAGTCTTGTCTCAGAAAGTCAGTTTCCAATAGCAATTGCACTCACAGTACAACTTCAAGAACTCTAGTGATGAGGGGCCAGGCTGTTCTCTATAGAAAATCTATAGAATTCTATAAAAAAAAGCCATGACCATCCTGATCTAGCATTGGTGACTGCTCTGCTTCACGAAGTTGACCTTCAGACATGCCTTCCCACCAGTGCTCTGGAGCTTCTCCAGGTTCCCCAGAAAATGAGGTCACAGAATAGATTACTAACTTATCATTCACAAAAAAATGCAGAAATCTAAATACAAAAAGACAAATTTCTTGAGGAGAAGAACATGAATTTTGCATATTGTAAGACAAAGTATAGTCATGGTTTCCAGATGTATATGTCTCAATTTTGTTCTTCTCCTATCTACATTTTCACTGTGGAGGGTTTATTCTCTCTGAAAAATTTCAAAGTTTAAAAAGGTGTAAGGGATGGCTTTTAGGCAAAAAAAAAAAAAAAAAAAAGCACAAAGTTCTTATATTTTAAGAAATTGGAGTCAATCTTGTTATAAATGGAAAGGTCTATTTGAGTCTATTAGCAAAAACAAGCTGTACCTAAGAAGAGTAGTGAGTACCATGAAGATCCCCAAGAGGAAACAAAAGGGCTTCAAAAGGGCTTTCACACAGTTTTGTCTAAAATGTACTTTTACATATTCTTTCAAGAGGTTTTAGATTACAAAATAAAAGATAATTTGTGCACAGAAGAGAGTTTTGTAAACCAGATAAGACTTTAGACAGGAGGACATGACTAACTGGCTGACAGAAGTTTCAGTTAGTATGGCTATGTCAGAAGCATTTTTCCCTCAGGTCAGGCTTTTTTAAACTTCATTTACAACACCACTTCATTACCACTCAAGCAGCAAGAAACAAATATGTAAATATGCAGTGGATAATTCTGCATTTCATTTGGGCCCAGAGACCCATAAACTGAAAGGTCTTTTTCGAGAAAGTTGAGCTCTGATGTAATTAGTTCTATTTTGTTCTGTTCCCACATCTGAGATACAGCTAATCCAAGGCACAGAGCACCAGTGCTCCACTTGCTCCATCACTGACTTAACCCTGACTTAACCCTGTATGACAGAAAATCAGACAATGAGAAGGCCTCTAGTCCTTGTGCCAAGAACAGTGGAAAGGGAACTGTCCTTCCCAGGTTCATCCATCCCTCTTGGCACTACCCTTGCAGAGGGACAGCCCCACACCACCTCAGGCTGTAGGGGAAGATGTAAATGTCCCCAAGACCAATCATTGCTATTTGTTTTAGAGGCATAATGCTGTAAATACTGTGCTGTGTTCTCCAAACAAGTTCAATACCAAATCATTAACATAAAATGAGAATACAAAGCCTATTGCTGGGTTTCTATGTACTCTGTTCTTCTGTTCCCCAGAGACAATTTTAGATTTTTGTTTATTAAGCCATTACTGTAAGGGAATGTTGCAGCAAACCAGTCATGTTACCTTTGGGCAATGAAAACTCTCACTGTGCATTAAGCGTTTGTAGCCTTGTTCATTATGCTTATTCCTGATGCTGCTGGCAGGTGAAACAACACCTCAAAAATAATTGCAGTTTAAGACCAGTTATGGTAAAGGTAACTTTCGACATAGGGGACATCTCATATATAACCATGATCATTTTTTCTTAATCTGTTGCCCATCTGTTTTTTTTCCTTCAAAAGATTTTTGATGTTCTGATTTGTGGATGTTGAAGACAGTAAATTTTTTGACAAGAAATTTTGCCTGTTCCTGAAAGAAGTATGTTGGGGTTTTAAAATTCCTATTCAGTTATCTATGTGTTTTCTGTACTACGTCCCTATTCCTTGAAAGAGCCTTTTTTTTTTTTTGAAAACTGGCTAAAGCTTTCAGCAACATTTGTTCAGTCTACTGGTTTTAAAATGTCCTGTTAAAGGCTGGTAATTGTCAACTCAGAAACATATTCATTTATGGGTTCTCTCAGATAATCAAGAAATTTATCTTTAAAAACTGCATTCTGAAATTTGAATTCAGTCACCATCTATCCAGTATTTCATTTATCTCTTCAATTTTTTTTTCTAAATGGCCATTGTGCTGTACAGTGGACATAGCATCTGAAATCTAAAACTTTTCCCTCAGAAGTTCAAGCAGCTGGAAACTTCTCCACTGTTTAGTGACTGTGGTTTTTTGGTACAGAATACTCCCTGGGAAAGGACATTGTTCTGCTTGTACATTTTTCTGCAGAACATTGCTGAAAAGAGACTCCTTTTGCTATGTACATTAGATAATAAGACAGTCTGATTTCCACTTGCTCTGTCTGCATTGAGATGAAATGAATAGCTCAATGTTTAAAACTAAATAGCTGGAAGCACTTTCATTTATAATGCTTGTGGTTAGGTTTGCATTTCAGTCTGGTTCTCTTTTTGCAGGCATAGTTCTATGTCATATTGATGTCCCTGGCCATGATTTGTGCATGCAACCAGACACAGTGCTTAAAACATTAAATAACAAGCTGCACCTGCTAATAATAATAGGTATTCTGCTCATGAAAATACAGAGCCTGCAGGCTGCATAATTTGTACTGTAAGTTCATTAGCTGTAGCTATTTACATATTGAATAATAGGATCAGAAAAAGTGAGACACTGAAACAACTTACAAAGTCCATGAAAGCTACAGAATTTTTGACACTGGTCACAGTAGTGGAGTAACGTTGAATTACACCTGTGGTGGGTTGACCCTGGCTGCATGACAGATACCCACTAAAGGCACTCCATCACTCCCTTTTTCATCAGGACATGGGAGAAAATAGAAGAGGAAACTTACAGCTCTAGATGAGGACAAAGAGAAATCACCCGCCTGTTACCATCATGGGCCAAACAGACTTGACTTGGAGAAATTAATTTAATTTATTATCAATCAAATTAGAATAGGATAAAGAGAAATAAAACCAAACCTTAAACACTTTCCCCCAACCTTTCCCTCTTTCCAGGCTCAGCTTCGCTCCAACTTTTCTCTACCTCCTCCTACCCAGTGGTTTCTAAGGACAGGGAATGGGGGCAGCAGTCAGGTCTTTATGTGCTGTCTCTGCTGCCCCTTCCTCCTCAGCAGGAGGACCTCTCACACTCTTCCCTTGATCCACTCTGGGGTCCCTTCCACAGGAGACAGTGCTCCACTAACTTTTTGAACTTGAGTCCTTCCCACAAGCTGCAGTTCTTCACAAACTTCTCCAGGGTGTGTCTCTTTCATGGGACGCAGTCTGTCAGGAACAGATTGTTCCAGGGTGGGTCTCTTGCATGGGGTCACAAGTCCTACCAACAAATCTGCTCCAGCATGGGCTCTTCTCTCCACAGGTCCTCCACAGGAGGCCACAGGTCCTGCCAGGAGCTGGCTCCAGTGTGGACTTCCCTCAGGCTCACAGCCCGCTTTGGGCATCCATCTGCTCCAGTGTGGGGTTCTCCACAGGTTACAGGTGGATATGTGCTCTCCTGAGGGCCTCCATGGGCTGCAGGGGCACAGCTGCCTCTCCATCATCTGCAGGGGAATCTCAGCTCCAGCAGCTAGAGCACCTCCTCCCCTTCCCTCTTCACTGACCTTGGTGTCTGCAGAGTTGTTCCTCTCACATATTCTCATTCCTCTCCTTTGGCTGCTGGTCTGCAGCAGGCTTTTCCCTCTTTTTAAATACTTTATCACAGGGGTGCTACCATTGTTGATGGGCTCAGACTTGGCCAACAGTGGGTTCATCTTGGAGCTGTGTGGCACTGGCTCTGACAGATGTGAGGGAAGCTTCCAACGGCTTCTCACAGAAACCCTCCCTGCAGTCTCACTTACCACCAAAACCTTGCCATGCGAACCCAATACTAGGTCTCATCTCCAAAGATAAGAAAGCCTAGTTTTGTCCAGATGCCAGTTTGGCCTAAAGGAAACCTGTTAGCCATAGGTGACAACCGGCATGTTGCTTGACCTACCAGGCATGCACAGTAGGGATAATCACCACTCTCACCATTGTCCCAGTGCTTCCCAGTACACATCTCACATGGGCATGCTCACAGCTATCTTTCTCTCTGTCAAAAAGCTCAGAGGACAGCTGGTATAATTTCAAGGGTGCAAGCTTTCCCTAGCCACCCTTTTCTCTAGTGGATGGGTGCTTTTGATATGTGCAGAGCAAGCTCAACAAGACAGGGAAAGGATATGAGCACCAAATAAAAACTCTCAGTCAGGAAAAGATTTTCCGGCCGACCTGCAGCTTGCTCCTGGCTACCACACAAACTCTCCTGGCAAGTCGTAAAAAGTCAGTTGACCATAGACTGAGTACTCTGGTTTAAACTGTATAGCTGGTTGATTAAATTACATCTGTAGGAGCAATAAACTACAAAAAAGTTATTGTTCTTTCAATAACTGGATAAACTGAAGTCATAACTGGAAAAATAAACTTTGAATCAACTATAAAGGCATTGAGATTTTATTGTGTGTGGCTCAGACAACCAAATTACATAAGTTACATTTATAAAACACCTTTTCTAACTCAGATCTGCAAGTGCCACTTGGGGTCTGGAAGTCAGTTCAATTCTTTTCTACCCATGAATCACAATCAGAAAAAAAGCATTTATGTAACAGGAATCTCATGAACAATTGCGCTGATGACGCACAAACCAGAAAAAGCCAGATCAGTCTCTCATAACTGTTTTGGTTCTGCAGTACTAACAACAACAACAACAAAAAGGAGTAGATGTCATTTTTTTTCCAGAAAGTTGATAGTATTTCATTAAGTTCAGACGCAATAGCTGTTGATTATAATGTCTCTTTCACATCATCACTTTCTGAACACTGTGATCAGAAGTTTCAGTCTTTGAAGTTCTTAGCTTTTTCTTGTTCTTTATTTCTAAGTTTTAGCTCACTTTGACATGGTCATAGGTCTATTTTCCTTTTACACTCAGGGATGTGCTAAAAGTCACGGAGATACTCTGCGTGCTCTTTCTGTCAGCTGTAATTTCTCTCAACATTCATCATCTTGAAAGCAGACTCCAACTTGCTGCTAAATATATCTATCTTACTGAATGCATGTTTCTAGCTTCTTACGTCCTGCCCCATTAGCACAAAGTTACAGCTACATTAAAAGAAACTTCTTTACACAACTATTATTAGCTCTTCAGGAACCTATCTACATCTGCTTGCAAACTTGAAAAGTCACGAAATAATAGTATTCTGTAATTATATTGTATCCACTACTGAAAGTATTTCAAAATATAACTTCTAGGGTCATGTTACCATAACTTAAGACTCCGAGTATACCCACTAGTAGATGTTTGTTCATACAACACAACTGAAGCCTATACCGTGCTTTTCTTTCTTGTCCTTTTGGGTTTTCCCCAGAGAACACCTTGTTACTTGTAAAATATCTGAAGCTAGTTTCTGAAGCACATTCTGCTGCAGTAGCTGGGAGGAGTCCAGCTTTCCAGGGCAGTAAGGAATGTTATTGGTTTAAAGTAGTTAATTGCTTTTATACTGAGACATTTGTTGCCATAAATATAAAAAAAAAAAAAAATAAAATAAAAGGCCTGAATATTATTTTCACTACTCATGTGGGTAGTTCCCATTTACTTCACTTCTATCACTCCCTTTCTACTTGTCTGCCAATCCCTTTTTCAAGTAAACTGCATTAAATCAATTTATAATCTATAAATTAAAAACTTTGAACACAATCATTAAGCATAATATATTAAGTACATTTAGTAGTAGAAATACTTTGTATGACATAGGTTAGTGTAGTCATGAGAAGCAGAAAAACCAAAAATATCATGCTATGTTCAAACTAAATGTAGTCTGTTCCTAGGGCTACATGATCAGATCCTAACCCAACATCAGACTCATTTTGGATAGATTGTTCTTAGCTAAATGCAAGATGACTTTCTTCTTTTTCTCTTGCAGAAATTACACATGCAAGTGTGGTTTGTGTTTGTTCATCCAGCATAAATTTCTCACCTCTGTCCTGCATTTGCATTACTTTACAGTGCAGCTTGTAAAGTTTGCAAGTGAATGAGTAATACAAGTTAGCTGCTGCATGCTGGCCACCTCCATGCACGACCTATTATGATAGTGTAGTTTAAAGTATCTTACTGAAACATTTCTGTAATACTGTATTTGTGTACCAGAACTGCATAGATACTCTTTACAGCAGCTGAGTTCCACCTGGTCATTTAGGACAGGTAAATGGTAATCCATGCTGCAGGAATAATTTGGGAAAAGGATACTTCCCCAGATTTTGGTCAAGAGGTTAAATTTATAAATATTTATTCTTAAATATTGAAAAATATCAGGGGCTCAAAGTAATTCTGACTCTTCATTCTCTCTTGAAAAGACAGGTTTTCCAGAAATTGCTGGGCTACAGGGAGGAACATTTAATTTGGAATGGATGCTATCTATATTTTCTCTTCACATAAAACTGATCACAAGTAATTCTCTACTCCATGACAGTGGGTTGATCTAAGTCTCAGGTTTATCTTGTATTAACATAAATTTGAAATGTACCATCAGAATGTGGACAGTAACACCCTGTTAACCTTTTGCCCACCAGCTCTGGAAGGGATGAGTCTCATGTGATATTTACAGGGGATATCAGTGCCTACAAACTTACAGTGGGATAGGTGCCTCATCTCCCATAAGGGCATGCTCTACTTGGAGAATGTCCTCTCCATTTTCCCCACACATAAGTCTTTTGCAAAGAGTATTGAAAAATGAGAGCAGCAGGGTTATCGAGGATCCCAGAGCCAGGATTTCATGGTTGCTTATCTCACTTGTGAGACATTGGAAAAGAGAATAAATCAACAAAGGAATTGCTTCACCTGGTGAAAAGAAAAAACATTCTCTTTTCCAGGAATTACCTACAGTTTTGATTACCTTATTTGAGCATCTCTGCATGTGATCACATGTGTTGAATGTGATCTGCAAGTGTCTGTCTGTGACAGGGTCAACACACTCATCCTATCCAGAACCAACATACACAGAAAAGCAGGGGGAAGCATCATAAAATGACTTGTGCTGTACCACTCAAATAGCATTCACTCTTAGAGTGTTGTTTTCAATTTAAAATCTTTACTATTTCATTTTGTTTTTCCAATTTTAATTTTTCTCACTCTTTAAAAATATTTTATCATTATTTTTTTCTTTTTTTTTTTTTTTGTCAAAATTTTCATTATTTTAATTATCTGTTCCATGGTCTGGGATCCCCTCATTCTTTATTACTGTAGGTACTGAGCACCAAATCTAGCAGAACTTCCAAGGCAGAGTGGTATGGTACAGTTGAAGACTGTGAGTGTGAATTTGTTGGGAATATCTGCAAAATATTATCACCTTTTCCTGGAGTCAGAAACATATATCTGTTGAGAACTTTCTTGTTACATGATCTTGACATTGTGCCTGAAGTTATCTCAGCTGTTGTGAATTCATTTCAGAGTCACTTTCTCATTTCATGCTGCTAAGTGAGCACTGCTCCCTGCATTCCGCACTTCCTGGGAGTTCCACTGTGCTGTACTTGTCAGTGAGCCACTGCAGTGCACTTCTCCCTCCCTGCAGTGAGGCATATGGGTTTGAAATTGCACTGTGCAGGACAGCTCTGTAAGTTTTCCTCTCTGCCGCTGGTTTCATGTTAAAAGGACAGGGCTAACACAACCAAATGCCAAGATATGAACAGCTGGTAGCCAAAGGAGATGAACCAACAACCACTCAAAATTCATGGAAGGTAAAAAATTTCTTTCAGTCCAACAGCTACTACCTATTGCCTCTGTGAAATTGTTCTGTGGCCAAAGAAATAGGCAGTTTTCTCATTTCATCTGGGAGCAAACGCACTATACTGTTTCCAGTGGAAACAGTATAGTGCATGTGAACAACTTGAAAAATACCCTGTAGTTAAAATTTTCCAGAATTAACACTCAAAATGACACGTGGTCTCAAAAACAGGAGAAGTAAAAATAATGAGAAATATTCTAGACACTAGGTGAGCACACAGCTAAGTTTAAAATGTTAAGTGTTATGCAGCACTGTTCTTAATCTCTGGAGATGGGGGAGGGAGTGTACTAAGAATGTACATATTTACTTCAGGATTATAATTTAATTTAGAAACTAACATTATCATAAAATGTACATGCTAGAGTTTAGTTTTAGGTCAGAGTGTTAAAAAAGATTTCTACCCTTGATTTTAAAAACATTAGCCCAAGTCATGTAGCACAACCTCATTTTGATCATTCTGTGTTTAGAAAATGCACAATTACTGATGCTGGCAAGAAGTCACACCAAGGGCAAATGAGATCAGTAAGAAATAAAACTGCATGTCACTAGCAAAATAGAAACTGAAATGAATAATCAAATTGGCAGATCATTCATACAGCCTAGGCAGCAAAGTCCAAATAAATGATCCTGAAAGCCAGAAAAAGTCCTCTATAGCAAGCACTTAAATCATCAATTTGAAAAAGTTTTCAGCACAGAATGTTGCAATAAGTTTCATAATACTTAAAATATACAGTGATTTCATAGCTTTCACTGCTGGCCTTAGCACAGTTATAAATCTGCAAAAACCACAAAGTAGGAAAAAATTTATTTGAAACCATTAGACATATGTATTAATAGGGAGGATTCCTTCCCCATTTCTTTTCTACACTGCCCAAATTTTAGAGTTTTTGTCAGCATCTCTCCTGGTGGAAGCAGGGCAGAATTCTAGAATGTGAAGCTGAATAGCTGCAGCAACAGTCCCCTGTTCTTGAATGTTGGGTTACAAGTCCTATAGGCAGTAGCACATATACAGGAAATGTAATAATGAACAATCTCTGGCATTGAAAACATCTATCAATTACTGCACCACTGAAGACGATGATTTCCAGCTTATTTGAAGGAATAGTTTAGGGTAACTTTTGGTGGAACCAGTAAAATGCTCTTAATACACTTACGTACATCAGTACCCATGTTCAGTCAAAAACATTTAAACAAAAGAAACATTTTCATTTTTCTGTAAAGGCTTCCCCTTTTTCCTCCCTGGTGTTCTCCAAAGAACTGTGCATGTCAAGCCCACAGACAGAATATTTACACATGCACCAAAAATTCAGTGAAAGAAAGGGAGATAATGTGTAACACCTATATCCTGAAAATTCCTCTTCTGTTTCCATCAGTGGCAGTATGACAATGCATATTAGCATGAGTGTGAGTCCACTAGGCACAAATAAAAGAAAAACTAAGCAATAGCTGTTCAAGATGGAAGTGAGGCTTAAGCCCTGCTTAAGCGCATTATCAAAGTTTAAGGAAGATCATAGGCTTGGCAAAAGAGATATGGTCTCTTTAAACCTTGCTCCTGCTACCTAAAATATCAATACATTTTAGATATTTTGCATTCATTCCTACGCTCTTGTCCATAAAAGAGTATATCTTTTATTTAGGGCATTATATGGGAAATAACATAGATATAAATGATTCATATGTACTGCCCAATTATTTAAATGCTTAGGGTTAAGACAGAAGGAGAAACTTTAAGCTGTTTTCAAACTACTAAAATACTTCTCACGTTGCTTTGCCTAAGCTGACAGATAAAGGAAGGCAGGAATCTAGTTAGGTCTCTGGAAAGAGTACCAGGAGCCTCAGCAAATAGTGGAGCACGTAGCTAGAAGAAAATGTAGTGCAGAAATATGGATTGCACTCAGTAGAATTCAGGCCATTCAAACCCAGCACTTGTTTTTTGTATTGCACAGCACAACAGATGAAGTTCTGTGGCCTACTTGTGCACAAGGTTGAAAAAGATGACTGTAATGGCCTGTTTGGCCTTCAATCCCTGTGTCTGATTTTCCTTTAGGCTACACTTTTGCCCTGCTCTGGCCTATATTTAGGCATGCTTAAAAGCACTTTTCTACTGCTACAACAGAGTGAAGGAGTTTCAGAATAAACGAATCATACCCCCAGATTCTATATAACTTCAACATGAAAGTATTTTTAAGGAATATATCTTACTTCTTTTTCCATTTGGAGTCCTTCTGCTCTGATATTTCTCTCAAATACTTCCCTCTTCTCTGTCTGTGGATTAGATTTTCTATACACAAGGATGTAGTCAATCCGACATTTCCCATCTCTAAAATATAGTCCATTGGTTTTGTTCTTATCAGGTACTTCCTGCAAAGAGAAAACCAAGCATTTCAGTAATGTTAATTTTCCTTGATAATCGCTGCATTGCTGTTGGCATCATCAGTTTTCAGTACTACTCAACAGGAAAGATAAGGAATCTCAACAAGCTGTTCAAGTTTTAGGCTCTTCACATACAGTGCTTCTGATTTCATCTAAGATGAGCAAAGACTTCCCTACTTAAGGGGATCTCAGGGGGCATCAGGAGGTCTAAGAAAATGCTTGGACATATGGGGATGGGATAGGAGAGAATAGAAAACACAAGCCAACCCCCCTCCCCCACCACTCTCCAAAAGGTTAGGAATAATTTCTTATTTATAAAATAGAGCAGGGAATAGTGTTACTGAAGTGTAAATTTAAAATTAAGAACTTAGTATGGCTGAATGTCTTTGTACATGCGAAAAGAGTAACCATTAACATTGTCATTATGGTTTACTGTGGTGGCAAACACTACAACCTGGCACGGAGATTTTCATTACACAGACAACAATATGAAGATTCTGTGCTGACCTCACTATACCTCATCAAACTAACTACTGAATATTCCTTGCTTAAGGAACAGCTGAGGATGGATTTATTTGGAAAAAAATTATTGGTGTGTTGGTGTGGCAGCACATAAAATCAATAAAAGCAATAAATACTGTCTCTTTTCTTTATATATTAAAAAAGAAGCCTGTTCAAATGTTTGCTCTGACAGAGAAACACAACTTGATTTCACTGTTCATAAGAGGATGAACAGGTCACTCTCCTGAGATATAAAATACCAAACTACTGGTCTTTTTCCAGTAAGTCATGAGATGAAATTCTCTACAGATCCTCCCCACAATTTAACACTACTTCTACATTATACAAGTTCTGCCCAGGGTTTAAGCATTCACTTTCAGAGAAGTTGAAATTGCATGGCAGTTAGCAATGGTTGGAGCAATGGTCTCATACAGGAAATGTACCCTGTGAAGGATACATGGGAACAAAGAGCACTCCCTCTGAGCAGTATAAAGGGCAGGGACCTTCAGGAACTTCAAGATCAGTCCAGCTTTAAGCTGAAGGGAAGGTTAAGATAATTTACCTCTGTTTTTCCAAAACTCACTCTGCTATTCCTGACAAAACCAGCCCTGCCCTATAATACAGAATCAAGTCTCTGAAAAGAAAAAAAAAAAAAGAATATTTTGACTTTCACATCTGGGGGAAGGAGGGCATTTACAAATACTTTCCCCATAAAATAATTGCTTCTGAATTTAAATCACAAAGTGAACATTATAATAGGAAAAATTATTTTTACAGGAAAACCCCCCAAAACAATTTTCCAATTCAAAGAGTTTAGTATATGCTATCTTTCTAATTCTCAGCAAGCATTTTGACTAAATGGAAAAACCAATGAAAGCATCCCAAATGTCCCATCCCCTTGGTACATCCAGTTCCCTAAAGGAAGAAAGGAATTTTTTAAACATTCTTTCATTACAGTGTCTAACTCTTGACACAACTTAGGGCAGACTTGATACAGTGGAACAGTTCTTAGAGCCCAAAAAGAAGGCAAGAAAAAGGATTTAATCTCTAAGGAAAAAACAGTAGCAAACTATTTATATCTATACTGCATATCATGCTGATAAATGATATTATCAAGATAGGAGAAGTGTTTTTCATAGAACATTAAATGTGAAAACAGCTCAGGAGACACATTTTATCTTTTTCCACTAAAAATCTCTGTTGAGAATACATAAAAAAAGCCCTAACAGCCCCAAGGGTATTTAAGGTTATTTAAATAAAGGAAGGGTGTTGCAGGAGATTTAGAGGCTGTGGGTCAGCTTGGTGGTCCTGTTGTGATTTCTAACCCTCCTGGCAAGCCTCTTGTTCAGTAGTCAGAGTCAATATGTGGTTTTAGTGTAATAGGAAAGGAGCTGCAGAGCAAAACAATCCATGCTGAGGATCTGCTGTGTATGCTATGTAAACTTAAGGGCTCACTTTGGGCCCACTGTAATCTGATCTGAAGGACTCACTGGATTTACATCCATAAGGAATGCAGGTTTAAAATCCTGCACTGCTCTGGACCACAAAGAAATCATGGGTAGGGGGAACTGAGAGATCCACTTCAAATGCACACTCCTCATCTGAACTCAGACCCATCCTGAGAGTGCCTTAAGGAGTGTGCCCTTCTCTGCATGCAGGAGTGACTCCACTGGAAAAATTGATTTGCCTCTTCCTAAGTTTCTTCTTTCTCTGAAAAAAATTGGTTTTCCCTGCACTCATCAGTGAATGCAAAACCTTATACTAAAGAGTACCTATGAGATTCAGCCAAGGGATTTGGCTTGCTGGACTTCAAGTATGACTGCTGGGGACAATTACCTCTCTTGGGCTTGTGAAACACTACCAGCTACAGTACTGTAATTTTTCTCTCAGAAAGGCAGCTTGGGCATCCTTATCTGTACTTAAAGATCCTTTTCAATTTAGGAGCACTGTGTCAAAGCCAGACTGATAAACCCTATTAGACTGTTATAGCCTCTGGGAAGGAACCCTTTCTCTGGCTCTCTGTTACAGACTCTAAGGCAACTTTATAGACTGAGTCTGGACTTTCAAGAACTCTTGAGGATCTAACATGATACTGAGACAGTCAGGGCTGGTTCAGCAGTGTCAACTTCAGGGCTTGTGCATCATCCAAGCATTGTAATACTCTGGCTTATGCTATGCCGGACAGAAACTTGTCCTATCTTCCTCCAGATATTGCATCTCCCTTACCTGTGTAACAAAATCAAAATTCAGTTTTCCTAAACAGAGGAAGAAAAAACATATAGCACTAGATCTGACTGGTTTTTGGTGAAAGAGTGGTGCAGTCATGTATGTCAAACCTCCATTCTTTCATCTAAAAAAGGATGCTGGAAGAAAGTAGAAGAGTGAAGACTTCACTCTAACAAGAAGCTCAGCATTTCTGTCTATCTTTATGACTGTGCTGTAATACAATATGTGTTGTATAATTTGCACTTGTTTTCCAAGGAATACAGCAGTTTTTATATTCTCGGGTGCTCAGCTGGGAACCATCAGCATTCAGACATGACTCATATACATGCATATGCTAGGGGAGCTTTAGGGCGAGGGGCTTACCCACACATATCCATACAAACCATACATACATCTGAACAGTGTATCTTTTCCTTCCAGAATTCAGCAGGGACCAAGTACTTTGAAACTCTTTGGTAGGCTGCAGCATCCCTTAAGTCCCATTAAGACTTTTAATTTTCACCTTTTTTTTCCCCATCTTACACCTTATGTGAACTACATTGCTGTTTTCCTCAAAAAGACCCCTTAAATCTGTTCATATTCCTCAAAGGTTTCCCTTTCCCTTAAAAAAAAATCAAAAAAGAACACATCTAAGAGAAAAAAAAAATGTTTTGAGGTATCGTTTTTTCAATATTATTACATTAAAAGCAGCATGATGATCCTTCAGATCATTTTATGTTATTTTTTTCCTCTTTAACTTACAAAAGATGTGTGCCTTTCACCTGTTCCTTTGTGTTACAGACCATATGGTACATAGTCCCAAAATGCAACATGGGACTATCGTGTCAGATTTGCCTATTAGGGTGCAAGCAGGCAAAGAGAGTCCTTTGTACATTGTACAGGAAGCTAAGGAAGAGCTATGATTAAAGAAGATGAAATTGTGAGCAAGGTCAAACATATTCAGGGTGCCCTGAATTTTGTTGCTTTAATTATCTGTCTAAACATTCGAGGAGTGCAGCTCTCTATGGGCTGAATTTCTAGAACAAAGAAAATCTCTGTCTCTCTCCTTAGCAGTGTTGCACAAAAGAATTTGCACCACAAAACCCTCTAGCTCTTGAAAAAGATAATCTCTAATTGCCTCTTCTAAACTCTATCAAAACTAGTAAACAAAAGACGGTCAGTGCAGGGCCCTCAGCAATGTCCTGTGGTTTTCCACTCTTTATAAATTACTAGCGTGGTCTCTGCCAGTTCTGATCTGTTCCAGTCAGCCCTCTGCCAAAAATTCCTCAGGAAATCTTGCAGGTAACATCAGACCAGTCCAGAAAGGTGCCTAGATATAGCTCCATTCCTGAGGTGGAGGAAGGGAGAAAAGTCCCTGGTCCCTTCACTTGCTGGGGAAACAACCATAACATCCATGGGTGTCAGGGCAGTGGGAGGCAAAATTAAAGGGCATATTGTTCCTTTCTTCATAAAAGGCACAGGAAGAAATTAAGATCCAAATTTTCATCATGGGTCCATGACACTTTGACTGCTTTAGGACAGATTTTAAAAGGGATTATGTTCTCTGAATCACTATTATGCACCATCAGGTGATAATTTTTCCTCATTGGAAGAGAATGTGTCTCATAACTGACACCCAATGCTTCTCATGGGAGTTGTAGATAAATCCCCTCTACACTCTTTCCTCTTAAAGGATGGATATAGGGAAAATTTTTCCAGCATTTTCAGAAGCATTGAAGCCTTAGATTAGTATAGATATTTCACTGAGAGTGCATGAAATCAAAACTTTTGAATTTGAGATATTTTGTAATTCAGCATTATAATCTTAGAATGGGAAACCAGTTCTCATGGGAATGATTAGACACAATTTGATGTAGAGAATGAGATTTTAATCCAATTACATTTATTACATCTTTATAATGGGCATGAATAAATATTGTTTTAATAATTCTGTGTGTCCTTACCTCTCCCACAACTTCCAGCCTGCTGGCATCGTCAGAAGTACTGGTCAAGTTACCATGGTGAAGCAGGGAATCATCATCTTTGGAAGGGCTGTTCACACCTTCTAACTCATCAAAAAAAATGTTGACATCCTTAGCTACTAAAAAACAAAAATAAAAATATGCATTCAAATCACCACTGAACCAAATGAAGACAGCAAGTGTAACCCATCAATAATTTCACTTTTTAGTTCTGGTATAATTATATACTATTTAATCTTAAAATCTGATGAGTCTTGTTGGAATGCTTTCTTTATCAATGTGCCACATAAAGATTTAGGACACCACAACGCCCCTCTGATGAAAAATAAGCAATCTGCTGTCACAATAAAACAGCCATAGCTATCTTCTCAGCTTCTTTTGAGGCAAATGGCTTAAATGACTAGCTTCTGGACTGGTATTGTCTCTGGAAGTTTTTTAGGAGGCAGATTTTTAACCTACTGTACAAAGTGTGACGTCAAGTTGTACAGACCTGTGGGGCAGCCAGAGGCAGAAAGCCTTAAATAAATACTGTTTCTTGAAAGGCATTGAGTAAACAAACCTGGGCAGATATTCCTCTTTTCACAGTTTGGCATGTTTTGATGCATATAAATCTGACACTTTCAGATCCACCTACCACACAGCCCTCAGTCTTGAAGCAATTGCTTACATCTACAGATTTAAGCTGTGGTAAACCAACCCTGATGAAAAGTAATAAAAAGTATAGATATTAAGCTCTGGAGTAACTGCCAGATGGGAGGAGCAGGGCAGGCAGGTTCACTCTGCACTCCATGCACTACAGGTCTGGTGAAAAACCTGATGAAGAGATGTGTGCCAGGAGAAGAGAAATGCCTTAGCTGAGAATCACTAAAAACGCTTCAGCTGTGGATGGACTTTAGCTCTCCAATTTCATGCCTCATAGACAAAATCCAAAATTATAAAAGTAGAGTTATAACTGTTAGAAGGCACCTCCAAAGGTCCTAGCTACTGAGCCTCTTCCACTGACTACAGTGGGAGCAAATATCTAATAATCTTGACAGAAATTAGTCTAACCCCATATCCTTATTCGCATTTCTTGCAAGCTTGACTGACTTTTAGAATCATTGTTCTTTTGTGCAATAAACTCCTGTTGCTTTTGCTTGTCCTCAGTTCCCCTAATTTAGTGACAGGCAATTGTAATTCCTGTTGGTGAGAATCTATAGTAACAGTCAAAATGCTCTAATTGCTGGCAGCATCTTAGTTCCATTTCCAACTACTGGCTGCAGGTGTAAAAATCCATTCCCCCACTGTGGAGAGACTGGATAGCTGCCAGAAATTAACAGCCACTAACTGTTCCCAGTGATCATGAACATTTTGTGACCTCCTTTTCACCTTTCCCTTCTTCAGGGGTCATAGCCCAATTTCAGAGTCCTCTTAAAAAAATCGCTGATGATACCAACTCCCCAGTCTCTGCAGGTGGCCTATTTTTCATGCTCACAAGCAGGAGAGTCTTACCCATAATATTCATCCTTAAAACCGACATATGTTGCAATTTAAATATACTACTCTTTCCCTGTCAATCATGAGCATGGAGAAAAGTTTTCTTCCTTTTTGTACGTGTCATTTAGAGCATCTAAAGTCTATTATTACATCTGTAGGCAATAAAAAAAGAAAACCCTATCAGAATATTCAAGAATCCTTCATCTTCATTTTCATGCATAAAATAGGGACAAGGTTAATGAAAGACATTGTATTCTTAACTACAAGAGTTTTGTTTGGAAAATGGCTAAAAGTTCCAGCAACAACAGAGAAGTCCTCATGTCCAAATAATAGGCTAATGTGCTAAGCTAAGCACCATAGTTTGTAAGAGAGATTCTGAGTTTCTGGTCTTGTTTAGTTATATATGATGAAAGCCTGCAGCTCCTCAGTGTCCTAAGGGAAATCACAGAGACTTTAGGAGGCTTAAAAGGCTACAAAGAGATTCCAATTTGTAGCACAGGTAGCAGTAATATTGCAGATTTTTCTCCCACCTTCATTCATTTCAGTCCACAAAAACCATACTAGAGATGCTTATAAAAGGGAGGTGAACTGCCACAACAAACCACAGCACAGCCCAACCTCATGTTCTTCACTGTCCCTACTCTTTCAAAAGTCACAACTAGAAACATTCCACCCCATCAGATAATAATGTGGATGTAGATCATGACCAGATTTTGCACACATGTTCATATGAAAAAAATAAATCTCAGTATTCAAGAGAAAGAATAACTGAAACAGAAAGCATTTTGAATTACTTGAACTTCACTTGAAATGAAACCCATCAGTGCCTCCATGATGGTGACACTTGAATCTGTGTATGGTTAAAACCTCAGTATAATCTGAAAATAACTGTGGAAAAAAACCCAAAAAACAATTAGACAGGTAAGCTTTCTGAAGATTATTCAAGATACATTTATCTGTTGCAGACAGCATCAATGAAAGCTGTAAAAATGAAAGTTTTGCCTGTTCGTTGTACCCGAGGGAATTGAAACTATCTTTGTTCTGACATTATCACTGCTTTGGTATAAAAGATATGGCCTCTGGGTTACTAGAATTGCTGCTTCTTGAAGTGCTGCTAATGCTTTGGGTTGCAAAATTCGTAGTTTTTAAGTGGATGTTTTGAAATACAGAGTTTGGTGTGTATGACAGTGAATGTGTCAGTAGCCTAGAAACACAGAATTACTGGATTATCCTGAGGACTTGTGAGGAGCCAAAAAAAATATCTGATTTTAAGATAATTTTAAGACACAATCCATCTCAGCAGTGAAGAAGTTGTGGAAGCAACTCTCATCTGGTTAGTGAAATTAGGTACCAGGACTTGTTCAGATTGCCTGCAGTGGAAAATTGTTTATATCAGAGATACACAGACAACTGGCATGTTGGTTGGTCACTACAGAAAATATGGGCCCCCAACATTTGCTGAGATAATTTTTCTACCCTAAGTCTCCTTATATTCTTAAAAATACGTTAATAAAATACTGTTCCACAAAATTAAATAGATAATTTATATAGCAATTCCTGTTTGCTTTACAATAGTAATGGTGATGGTACTTCCAACAAAACTCTCCTGCTGCTTGTAGGTTGCTCAGCCTTTCCACTCCACGGGACTGAACACCTCCATAGCCAAATGTTGTTAAAAGGATGATCAGGGCTCCATCTTTCTTGTCCCCCTCAGACCCTGATGTGCTTATACCCACAAATGTCCTTAACAGAATGATATATAAAGGCTTCATTATATACATAAATGTTATCTGGGAGACAGACTGCTGCTACTGTACAGTATTTTTAAGCAGTGAAATTTAACAGGAATACAGAGCAGCACATGCATTGCTGAAGGAGATATTAAGAATTCTCCCTCTGGTTTTAGATCAGCTTAAATATGCAAACTCTTTTCTCCCCCTCATGCTCTATTTTCAAAAAAAAAAAAATTAAAATTACTTGATAATTCAGAATCCTTTGAAGAATAAAAGAAAAAAAAAGTGGGTATACAAATATTTTTTATCCCAAATATAGTAGAACTACATATTCTGGAAATTGGATGCTGATAAATTCTGAGCAGGAGTCCACACACCATCTCAGTGGGTCCACAAGTCGCTTCAGATCAAGATGCTGATATAAAGTAGGACTCAAAAAACAAGAGAACTCTTTTAACTCTCTGAAGGTAGATGCTGAAACTGAAGTGCCGACAAATAAGAACTTTCATTAAAAACTGGGACCTGCCTATGTTATAGTGTGAGAAGATGGAAACATGCTCAGAGTCATGCTTCTGTTCATTGTCATTTTATGAGCAGAAGTCCCACCAAGCCATCAAGTATACTCTCACTTCGGATAATACTAGCTGAAGATCAATACTCCAAGCTTATTTTAGCAAGAAAAAAAAAATATTTGGTTTCTAAAAGCATCATTCAATGCTAAAACCTGGGAATAAAAGTAACATTGACTGTTTAGAGCAACCACCCTAGAGGGAATATTTAGATATGTTTATCCCAATTAGATGGGATTTGCAACAGACTGCAGGTGACAACATCCCCCATGGCACACAATAAGCCTCTGCAAAGTGGGTTGTACAGAATTCCTTCTGTCTTTGATGAAGGAGATGTAGCTAAAGGACATAGAGGTTAATTTCCCAACAGCACCTGTGCCTAGATAAAGAAAAAACACTCTCTCCCAGGCTGTAAAAGCTCCATGCTTCTCAAATGGCTTGCGAATAATCCATAAATCAAAATGTTAATTCTTGAAACACTCCCAGATTAAATTGCTTCTTCATGTTTAACCCTCTTGTCTATTCACCTCTGAAAGACTTTGCAGTGCCTTTTCAGCCTCTCCAGTCTGCATCCTGACTGCCCCCAGGCCTAAATCTGGGCTGTGCTGGTGTGGAGAAGGGAGAAGACAAAACCTCACAATAAGATTTCTGATGGGAAAAGCTTTTTACATCAGAAAACGTGGAATTAATCCTAAACCTGTAGCTTAAGTAATAAGATGATTCAATTTCAAATTATTACCTCCATTATCTAACCTGAGCATTTTCCTTCCTCCCCCAAACTACTACTACCACTAAACAGCCTGATTCTACCACTGTGTGGTTCCTTAGTCATGTGGCAAATATGAGGCAGAGTCTGGGTTTTTATACATTCTTATTCATCCTTTAGCACTCTAAAATGCAAGCTGCTGTTTCTCACTCTAGGAAGTTGCTATACCAAACACCCAGTTTAAAATCAAACTGGAAAATAAGGAGGCCAGGAAGCCATGGCTTGCATTTTGACTCTCAGCCTGCATAAGAATTTCAAACTATTAGGAAAAATTCTCAAAATTCCAGATTTTACTGGATTCCAGAATTGCATCTGTCTTGGGTAGCGGGGGTGTCTTCCACTGTTATTAACAAGAGTAGCTCTACTTCTAGCACAAGTGTTGAGATCATTCCACAGTTGGACTTAAGAAGGGTGAACCAATTAATTCTTAGTCCACAACCCATTACACATACAAAGAGATAATTCTGTGCAGCATCTAAGACACAACCTCATGACTCTCCCAAAAAATACCGGCTGCAAAAATGTGAATACAGCCCAAAACTTTGGAAGAACTGGAACTTCAAATCCACTATTCAAACCCCAACTGCAGCATTTTAATAATATTGTTAGTTCACACAGCTGCTCAGGAGTGCAAAGCATTGAATAAACTACCAGGAATCATCTTATTTCTGATTATGACTGCATAGAAAATATATACTGCTGGAATCCTTTGGCACACAGCAATTCAAATCTTTCAATGACTTCTCTGATAGTAAAAGATTACTTACTAGCCTCCAATAATCCATTGAACTTCCTGAGAGATTTTAATAATAGATACTTATCATTCAGTTCATCACTTTGTGTCTGCCTTCAGTCATAATTTCAATACATCTCAATTGAATCTTCTACTGTAAACACAATTTTGCATCCAAGGAAGAACTTACTTTCTTGAATTGCATTAAGAATTTCTGAAAAGTCCACATCTGTCTTCTGCATGTCTGGCTTTATCCATATTTGCGTTTCCAGCTGGTTAACCTGCAAATCCTCTCTTCCTTCTGAAGAAATTGAAGAGATTGATGGGGTTTGTGACAGTGCAGTAGAAAATCCAGCCAAGGGCTTCAGGTGAGGAAACATACACATTGAATGAAGGTATTTCCAATTTTCCTCCTTAGCAGAACCAAATTTTCTTCAAACCAAGGAGCTTCAGATAGAACATGGACTGACTTAAAGCTAAATAGAATGAGACAACAACATTCTCTGCTATCTGCAACGGTGCAGAGTCACCAGTGGCAAGTCCCTCATTCAGGTGACCATTGCTGCCATGCCATGAGCATCACCTCGCCATACCATCTATGAAACCAGTTCCCAAATGTGAAAACAAACAAGAGATGTTGTTACAAATGACACAGGAAAAAACAGACTAAAACAAAACACACACACAAAGTAAGTTGCAAGACAGAAAACAGTCATTAGGACAAAAAGAGCATGGACAGCACATTTCAGATGCGGGGCACTGCAAGATCTTGTATGCCAACCTGGTGGCATGACATAGCCTGGGAAGGAGTCCAGCACTGGAGTCCATTTCAAATGGATTCTCATTGGTATGTAATGGTTCTGTTTAAAAGCATTGTAGAATAAAAACTTATTCTGGTGGGTCACAATTTCAAATCTATTTACACACAAAAATAGGCACAAGATTTGCCCATTTCGGTGCTCTTTCAACATTAGCAAAGAAAGCAGGAAATTTTGAAAACAGAGAAAGGTGGCTGCATATTGAGAGCAGACAGAAAATGGCCAAACAGGCACAAGATGCTGGCTACAGGGTATTTGGATACAGACAGAGAGAAAGAGGGAACTACTGGGAATACCTCTGGTTTTTGAAGATTAGCAGGAAAACCTTTCACAAAGACATCTGTTAGACATGATGCTCTTGAGTACCTAAAGCACAGAGTTAGCAAAGACCTTCAGTGGTCAGGGTGATATCTGGGGAAGGAATTCATGGCAAAAAGGCCGAGGTAGAAGAACAAAACTTCAGGTCATTCAGGTTACTGTGCTTCACTAGAAGCTATCACTCATGCTTTGGAAAGAAGCATTTTCCTTTCATCTACAGGCTGCCTATAGCAAGATGCCCTTATTGTGAATTCTGAGCTAGCCCATTGTATTTTCCCCTTCTCCTTGCCAAATTACTATCTCACGACTGCCTTGATGGGAGCGACAAATAATATTCCTAGGCACAAAATTACTCAAAAGTGCTTTAGAGGCCCTTCTTCACTTTTTGGAGTACAGATCTCAAAATAGGTACACTTTGACCAGCTTCATCCTTTATTATTTTTCAGTGTTAAAATATTAAAAATTAAAATTATCTCGTGCTTGCTTCAGCATATTCTTTTGTTCCACAGCAAAGATTCACTGTTAACATCAGAGACAACTCCCCTTGTAGATTCCTGCAAAGCAATCTGTCATAGCAGCAGCAGGAGTCAGCATTTAATGATGTACAACAAAGAGAATTTCTTAAGTGAGACAACTGATTATTCATACAATATCAGCCTCAGGAAATCTGCAGATGACCTCAGAGATGAGAGGCTAAGATTTGCCCCAAAAGAGATTTCTAAGGCCCTAGAAAAAGTACTGCAACTGCTGAAAAATACATACAAATATGACAGAAATAGAAAAGTAATCAATGGATAGCAATTCATTTAAGCAGCTTTGCAAATGATATCATTCTGTTTCTTCTTAAATACTCAGGTGCTACTTTTAACACCATTTCATACTTGCATCCTCATATCCAAGAACCTTTGTTCTGCACTTCAACCCTAGTTAGAGGAAATTAATGACAATATGGACAAATATAAAATACTCTTTCTTCCCTCAAGTCCTCCATCCTTGTTACATTTAAGTTGCTGTTCCTCAGAAGAGATGAAGGTAGCAGGATCCCTGCAGCACTCCAGCAGATCTGAACTAACTGGGCCAGGGAGAAAGGGAGTGGCAGTCACCTATGGAGGACCCAAAGTGCTGATATCTGAGGGACTATCTAACCATAGACCTGTTAATAAAATTAAACTCTTGGAGAATGTACTGACTGACTTCAAAGCCCCTCTTTAAATAGCTTTAAATAGCTGACTTCAAAGCCCCTCTTTAAATAACAAACCCAAAATGCCTAGGAAGTGATCAGAAAATGACCAGCCTAAACCTGATTGTATTTCAGACAATGAACTCAAGACAATTTTGCTGCATTAGAATTTCCTCTCCTGTATTCGATCCACTTGCAGTATAGGGAGCTTTCAGCAACACACAGAAATGACAGTGTTCTATACTTGTCTGATTCCCAGTAACTTTAATATCTGGCCTCACTGCACAGGTATCAGATTAACAGCGTCCAGTCTGATTTCAGTCAAAATTGTAGGGGTAATCTTCTACTAATCATTTGTGATAAAACACACAGCTAATTACAAACTTGCCTTCACCAACACAAGGGAAAAAAAATATCTACCAACAGCATAGCTTTTATATTAGGGGTTTCAACAATTCTTTCTTCTCCCATGACCTTAATTATGTCAATAAAGACTTGAATTAGGGCACTTGGGCTTCTATTCTCCCTCTCTGTCAGCATCTACTATTCACGTGGGACTACTGCATTTTTTTAGCTGAGAGAAACATCACCTATGTGGTGGGCTGTGGACTGGCCAAATTAATGATTTCTGGCTTGTTGTCAGACAGAGGTTTTAAACCAGCAGCTCTTTGGAAAAAGCCACAGTGACCTCACCCATGTTCCAGAGATTTATTTTCTTTGCCTTACCACAGATCTTCAATACTACATGCAAAGACAGTATCTGATGCCACTGTTGCTATTGATGGATCACTCACCTGCCTTTAGCATTTCCTTCTTGCTTTAGCAGCTGCTGATTTATGTTTTATCAATTACATATCCCACTGAGTAAAATCTAAGCAATATTGTCTGAGACGATGGTAAGGACTCTCTTTCCACAGAAGTATGAGAAATAGACACATACAAAAGTGAAGTAAATATTAGATTTAAAAAATTTATGTTTTTTCTTTTGTAAAGATCAGTCTCAAATTTTTCTCAGCTTATTGAGACTTTCTAGGTCAACTGAAATAATATTTTAAATTAACTCATGGCACTCCTCTGATTTACTTATTGATGCATAAAGTTGTGCATAAACTAACATACTTTTTCTTTTATTTGTCTTGTAGGGTCCCAATTAATTAGGTTAGGAAAATAAACAAGATTTTTAAAAGACTTAATTTTAGAAGCTAAATGAGAAGGCTTGTTCTCAGTCAGAATTTTAACATACTTCTAAATATAAAAATGACCAAATGTGTCAGAGAAGCAATTTGTGTACCAGCATAGTTAATACAGTACTGATGTTAAACAAGGGCATTCCAACTTGTAGTGAAAGAGATTTTGCCATCACCCTCTAAGAGGGTGATACTTAGCAAGAGCAAATATAATTCTCACGTGGGCAGGTTTGTTTTGCTACACTAAGTACTGCATGTAAGTTCTACAGAGAAGTTGTTCCTTCTTAGCAGACCCTTTAAAGCAAGCTGAAAGCTGCTGTGCATGGTGCTCTTTTCACTCTAGGCCAACCCATGTCAGCAAGGGATAAAGAATCATCCCTTCAGGCATATTTTTTATTGGCTTCTTCCTGCAAGTTCTCAGCAGATCATCTGCATCAAAAGCAGAGTTTCAAGGGGAAACTGCATTAAGCATTTCCTATACATGTTAGTCAGGGGTCTGCATGTGTGTGCACAGCACAGCTTTACTGCTCTCAGCTCTGGCACTTCTCATGTCTGTGACAGGAGTGGAAACAAAATGCACAGCACAGCAGCCCTTCCCAGGACCTGCGCCATGACTGCACTGGACAGCACAACTGCAACTGATGAAAACCATTTTTGGTTCAATTATTGCTTCAGAAAAAACCACAAGCTGTTCTATGAGTCATAGAATGTATGCAAATATATATTAATATACACATGTCTTCCTAGCAATATAAAGTTGGCTTGAAAGCAGTAGCTCAGAGATAGATAATTATTTCATTAAGTGGAAGGCTGATGTGTCAGTCTTTCAAGTCTTTCAGAGAGAGCTGCTTTTGCTACATTGGTCAGAAAGTGTTTTCTGTCAGAATCTACATCATGTTCTTTTTTGTTCCTCACCAACCAGTATTGCTATATTCATGCTGCCTAGGCATTTTTTTATCCCATAGAATAAGGTGAGTACTGTATACATCGATTGTACTTCAGTGATTACATTAGATAGATTTTAATATATCAAAAATATTTAATTTTTTGTTTCTGCCTTTAAATATCTTATGTACAGTATTGCAGAGTTTCACAACACAAAATTATCATTGCTAAGTATGTTCTCAGAGCAGGATGCAGAAACATGTCTTGTGTCCTGCCTTGCACTTCCTCTTCTCTACACAGAAGAGAAAGTCTTTGTTTGCAAACTGCAACTTTGGTTCACCAGTCCAACACTTGACTCCTTTCTGGAAAAAGACTGTTACCCAGAAACTTTCCTTCCACCCTTGCTCCTTGCCAGCAGCACTGAGCTTCCTCTACCTTACACCTTCAACACAATTTCAGATTTCTACTAAGGATGGTGGGGTGTGTGTGGTGAGTTCCCTTCTCCTTTCATTTCGATGCTTGTTTCCAGTTCTGGGCTCCTTTTGAAGAGGGCAGTGGGGGTAAGGCAGGAATACTCATGTGTTCATTCTCTGTTTCTGAGAACTTGCTGGCATATTTTTACATGTAAGGCAATGTAACATCAGAGTAAGACCAGCTGCCTGCCATATCTACACATGCACATGGAGTGACAAACAGGAATATCTTAAAAGTGTCAGTTTTTCACAATACAAGGTACTTCCTTTTACCAATGTATGTCACACGGTTTGCCCCGACTAGCTACAAACATCCACATTTTTGGGAAAGTTTTAAGGAACTGTTAATGATACACATTGAGAGGCCTTTGGACACTTCTGATTTAAGACAAAGTACTCCATAATAATAGCATTAATACACAATGTGTTTCCAAGATTGAAAAGATTGGGTACACTGTGGAATTATTTGCAAACCTTTGAAAAACTTCCGCCCTTGTAGATTGCCATAGATGTCTATAAATATATAAGAACTTCCATATAACTTTTGATATTCTTTATTGGTTTATTAATTACCCTGAAACAAAAGTGTGTCATCTATCACTATTTGGTATAGCTAAACACATCATCTTCTAGTATGCAGAAAACACCATTTATCTTAATGGATTTCCCATTGTTTATGAATAAAATAACATTGTCTGCCTGTTAGCATCCAAGTGGAGTGTTAAAGCACAAAAATATCTTTTTAGTTTTGAAAAATATTGGAACAAAAATATAGGTCTTCTTCATTTTCAATGAGAAAGTCCAAGGAATATTAGGAAATAAAATTCAAACCCCAAATCATTCTGGCTAAATTGAGGTACCTATGCCATAGTTATCTGTGCATGGTCATGTCCAAGGCACAGCGATAAATATACTGGAATTATTCTTGAAAGGCAATTTAAAAATATATTCACTTTGCTTTGTAATGCATGACACATGCAAGACATGACATGTTTAATTATTATTAGAACAAATTCTTTTCTTATCTTCCAGAAGCAGCAGTAGTGAAAGGGAGATTTCTGAACACTTAATATTACTGATTTATCACAGGCTATGGTATTTTGATGGCATATGGTGTCCACTCTTCCCTCCATGAAACACTGGCTTGAAACACATCAAACACAGTTTGTGCCATTTACCTAGAGATGCAGGGAGCTCTATGTTCAGCACTTGTTCTTTTTCTTTCATGCTGTGAATGCCTTTTCCAGAGACAACCATAGGAAAAATGGACAGATAACCCTTGGTGCAAAGCAATACCTTGAAAATGTCCTCTACTGTCACAACAGCCTGAACACCAGAGTATAGGACAGGGTCCTGATTGCCCTCAATTCTCGTATTTCCAATTCCATCACTGCCCAGAATGAGCTGTTGAGTGCTGTCAAACCCACCAAGGCTGTGCTCCTGTCATCAAGGGGGAGGCACCTCTTAAGCAGCAAATTTGAACAGGACAACAGCTGCAGAGAGCTGATAATCCATGTCTGCCACATGGGCAGAACCCACATGGGCAAACTACTGGACAGCTCTGCAAAAGCTCACAACCTCTTGCTTCATGTCCCATCCATGCTCAGAAGATGCCTCAGTGTTCTGCTTATTGAAAGAACCCAAATGTTCACACTGAACACAAGCACATCCCTGTGACTAACATTTCCAATCACTCCGCTCTATTTGGCCCTGGTTCAGATTCCTAAGGAATCAGTAGAGGAACAGAGTTGCACAACAAGCCTTTGGAATTACCTCCTAAAAAAATCTTCAGTGATTGTACAAAGAGACAAGGCAGCAGAGTGTCTCTCCTATGGGGAACAAAGCTGCCCTCTTCAAGTGTCACAATGCCTGAGATGGGTGTTCACAAGATACACTGTGAAAATGGCACAAAGCCATTTAATGTATATATAACTAAGTATAACTAAGCAAAGACATTTCTCCACAGCTGTATATTGCAAATAAGGATCTTGAAAGAAATCTAAGAGCAATCCAGTCCATTTCCTACTACCCTTATTTCTGTAAAAATAATAGTAAGCATGATTGTTACCTTCTCCTCTTTCCTCTTTCCTCTCCTCTCTTCCTCTTTTTATATATGAGCACACATATAAAAACACAAATATCAAAGATCACCATCACATGTGATCTTCAAACATTTGTCCATGTTTGAAAAATCAAACTACTTGTGAGTGATAAATCCCTTTACAAATATCAGAAGTCATTACCAGGCCATTCATAAAGGGGAGGAGAGAAAAACCTTTGCTGAACAAACAGTTTAATGCAAAACCCTCATCCAGTTCTCTCTATTGATGAGACAAACAGAAAATCTGGCTGCACAGGGAACAATCTAACAGAAAACTTCAGTGCACCAAATATTTACTTTATTATAATGTGGGACATCAAGACAGCTTTAAAACGAACCCAGGTGTCTCTTTCAGATGTGTTTTAATGTAACAACCAGTTATACTCACATTGTACCACAGCACTGCCTTCACAGTCTGAACATAAGCTGGTAATTAATTCTGGCAAAAAGTACCAGCAGCTAAACCATTTGGGGAATTTCAGCTGTCCTAAGACTGCTGAGGAATGAACATAACATAGGATTGTGAAAATGGTTATCCTGAAGATAGGATAGCAGAACAGGGGTCTATGCAGGGCAGGATCCTATTTCTGACACCAAGTGCTTAGCCAAAGGGAGTAAGAACAGTGCAAGTACATCCAGTCCATCCCCAGTCTGTTCCTTCCAGTTTGGAAAGATTTAGAGATTTCTGGAGAGGAAGGTTTCATTTGGATAATAAACATTCCCAGCTACAAACATCCCTTTTCCCACAAATCTGTTCCTTCTATATTCTACATCACTTTTGAGTTAACAAGTCATCATCAAATTCTTCCCTCCCCTTTTTACTTACCTTGTTTCCAGTTTTCATGAGCTAGGGGGCCTGCTCTTCAGTTACAGCATCATGAGCCCTTTCCCAGGCCAGGGCCATGAAGCCCAGAAATCCACTGCCATTGCAAAGTCTTCCTTACTTTTGTCTCAGACAAGAGCTACCATGCAGACCCCATTAAACATACCTTCCTGTGCAGAAACTAAACACAGATCAATGAATCCCACCCTAGTCTATTACAGAGAGAGGATCTAGTTCTGACCTACCAGTCTGGGTGTGTGGAGACAAAATTAGAGAGATGTTATGATAAATAGAATCATTCAGATACAAACTGGAGTGGAAGAATGGGACCAATATTTGTAGAACATTTTGTAAAAATATTCTTTCTCAAAATTTTAATTTGTCTTTGAGAGAACCTTACAAACAGCAGGAATCATGCCCTTTATACTAGTGCAGTTGGCCTTTCTTACATAGCCTTGCAACCTACTATAATTACCAAAATCTGCAAAGGAGAAATAGAGCACTTTGACATTAAAATGCATGGAGTAGTATTGGGCTGTTCACATAAGGTGACTACCCCAAAGAGATTATTTTCAGCAACTGGCACTAAGCAGAGTCTCCCTCACAAGCAGTAGGAGAATATTGGAATAGCAAGGGTCATAATTTTCAGGCATTCTGGCAACAAAAAAAGGGGCAGTTGAAAAAATGTGCAGTTTTGATGATCCTTAAAAATCTTTCATCAGTGTAATAGGTCCTGATTTCCTTTTCTGTGTTTGGTGCATTCCCAAAGCAAGGTCTAAACAAAGTACCAAACTCTGGTGGCATCTCCCTTTCTCTATTTTAACCACCCTGAATGTTACCAGTAATGAAGAAGACCTCAAAAAGTCAGATGCTTTGTGCTCTATGGGACCTCTAAAACATAAAATAGTACAGAGCTGCACTCCCAAGGATGGGAGCAGCAAATATTGTGCCTCTGTGAAGACACACAGAGGACACATTTGCTTTCCTGAGGCATCCACCCACTCATGGCACAGGAACAGTCAGAGGTCTGTAATAATCAAAGGAAGTTCCCAGAAACAAAGGACAGATTAGAAATTACTTCACCTTTTTGCTTTGCTGCTGCCCTTATGCCTGGTCTAAGTTGTGATGAGTTTTATGCAACTCTTTAGGGCTTTTGAGCTTTTTTGGCACCACAGTACATTGGTTGGAATTTCTAGTGGGTCCATTAGAATCCTAGAAGCACTTACCTGTAGCATGTCTACTCATCCAAGGAATAAGCTCCCCCTGCTGATTTGTTTTGTTTTGGTTTCGCTTGGGTTTCTTGTTGGTTGGTTGGTTTTGGGTTGCTTTTGGTTTTGTTTGTTTGGGTTGTTTGTTTTTTACTTTTTCTTTTTTCTTTTTTTTTTTTTTTTTTTTTAATTTATAATTATAAAGGAAGGTCTGGCAGAATTTTGGGATATCAGAATGAACCAGCAGACTTGGTCTTAGGAAAGCATCTTGCTATCTTTTGGACTTTCTACAAACCTTTTGTAGAAACTAATAACACTATGCAGCCCTATTTTAGTTAAATCCCTTTTCTGACTTTAAAAGCATCTCTGCCAAAGTAGAAGCTAGTTTGTTCCATCTTTTGACAGTCTTCCTGCAAGAATCTTTCTTTGGAATATATGTAACATATTTAACATTAGAAATAGAGTCTTACATAACGCTAAACCCCTTTAAGCAAGAACTATAGAGCTAAGAAAAAGTCCCATTTTTCAGTCAAGCATTGCAGGAACATAATAACTGATTATTCAAAGTCTCTCTCACTGTTCCTTGAATTATAAGTTATTCTTTTTAGATTAAATGGGTCATTACTTTCTCAGAAACTTTGCAAAAAATTTATATCTTTTTTTTTTCAGAATAGAATGGTCAAATAATTTTAAAACAGCTATGTTACAGTGGCCTCAGGACATTATAACCTTGCTCTAGGATCAGTGAGTTTAGTCCTAATCCTTTTCCTATTTTTTCCCCTTGAAAGGAAACACTCTGATGGTAGAACAATCAGGAACAGATCTCCACAGAGAGTGGCATTTTGCAGTCTTTGTGAGGTGACTACATATTGTAAACTAACAACAGCCAGGAGAGCTGAAATCTGAGGGTGAATTGTTCTGATTTTAAAGTAAACATGCATAATTGATTTCAGGGCTGAATGAAATAATGTTTTATAACAGCAAACAGGAGAGTTATCAAAGCAGGAAGGAAAAAAAAGTATTTGAAAAGAATTAAGTTTAAAAGAACCCTCAAAGAATCACAAAACATCCTCAAAGTCACCACTTCAAATTATTAATATTATTTTTGAAGCCCCTTATTGAGGGCATGCACAGGTCCCTCCCAGATAGATTCAATGCTTATGTGTGTCACATGCAGCACAAATTGATACAGAGGGATGCAATTTCTGCCTGCATAAAATGCATTTAAATTAAGCAAGACAGCATTGAAAAACAGTGCTTTATACGCTAAAATTTTTTTTTGTTAGCATGCTGCAGCAAAAGTGTTCTCCAAAGTGCTAGAATGAACATTCCAGAAGACTTGATACTTTAGGACCATAAATTTTTAAAGCTACTTTGTCATAGAAAGGTAAAGGGCTGAATGAAATAGGCTGAATGACCAAGCAAATTGACAGAAGATTTCAAACTCTGCATCATCTCCTACCTAGTTCAGCTCCTAAATTCAAAGTACTGCACAATCACCATGTGGTGTCCCGAACTCAGCCTGGTGACAAAAGGTTCTCATGGTAATGAGGCAAACTGTTCCTCTCGTTGGGAGCTTTGCAGAGGCTGCAGAGCACCCAGAGGCAGGAGAATGAACAGTCTGTCCTCAGCAGGGAGGTGCTCACAGAGCACACTGGAACTACCAACATGGGAGAAATTTTGCTCTGTGCATTGAACTTACATTGCTTTGTACATAAGCTGTAGAGAAAGGGAAAGGTTAAATATGCAGGCTGGTCTCTTTGATATTAATGTCCAAATTAAAGTCCTTCTGCATAGGAATGATTCTTGTAAACATGTGGGGGTTTTATTATGAAAATTAGCTTAATGAGGGGAATACTAAACTTTTTTGAAATCTGCTTGCATTTTCTATGCTTCATTCCACATGACAGAAAGTTCTGTGTACACCCAGCAGAAGGCATATTGAAAGGGATTGTTCCCTTAATAATGTTAGACAAGTAAGATAACAGCATTACTGTCGGTGTGAATTCAAATTTCCAGATGAATTTACATCAGCCATCCCCATGCCATGCATGCATTTGCTGCCAAGAAGTACTTGCATGACAGAGCTTCCTGGCAGAATTATTTGCAGGGTTTTATTCTTCTAATCTAGGAGAGATGCACGCCACATGTCCTGCTAGTCAGCAAAGAAAAGAAAGTGTAATTTAACCAGCAAGTCACATCTAACTAACACAGACCTTATAAAGACCATTTACAATCAAATGTGAATGCTAACAAGCATATGCATATTTTGTGATGAGAAAAGGATATATTTTGCACAGTAAATTATCATTGTTGAAGGCTTCAGTCCAAGATATTTTGATAATTCAATGCTAATTAATTTGTGACTAAGCTTATTAAACACATTTCCTTTTTTCCTTCGTTGCTAGTTTCAAGAACCAAGGCCTTTTTACTTGCCTCCCAAGTCAGTTTTCTGTTGGCCAAGGCCCCTAGTTCTTCTTTCTTATTTACAAGCTGAGTAAGTAGAGTCATCAATAAAAATGCTGCAGACTGATAAGCAGTAAAAAAAGAGGACCCAAACATAAAGGGAAACCTGTCCAAAGCAAACATGCCTTCTTTTAAGCTTGTAATTTATCAAATATTTCTTATCACAAAAAACAAGAGAGTGCAAGAAAAGTTCCTCACTGAATTCCAATGAGCCCAGCAGACTTTCACCACAATGCCAGGAACCAGTCCTTTCAGCATATACAGTTCTTTCAAGTATCATGGATATGTCTTTATAGTTTCAGGTAGCAAGGAATGTCCTTTCCAAAATGTATAGCTCTTTGGCTTTGCAAGAGACATTTTTGAACAGTAAATTCTTGAAAGCAGCATTTTCTAGGATATTTTTATGTGTTTCCTGGAGTGAAGAATCTTTACATGTTAACTAAATTTTGGAAATAAATTATTTCAAAGACAACCCTTTCTTCTGCTCCAGTAGATTGCCTGCAGTACTGATTTGTAACAGTGATAAAAGTTACAATCTACATTACTGTATATACACTAATATATCTAAACCTCAAAATGGATTAAGGTTTTACCAGAAGCACAGAGAGAGAAAACCTTGCCAGAGAACCTCTGAATTCCTGTTATCACAAAATGGGTAACAAGTGTTAGGAAATGTTGCAAGTAGAGAATAACTAAGAAGATTCTAGAGTTTGTCACAATGAAAGCATTTACTTTACTGCTGCTTAGACATATTAAATATAAGACTTTTTTTCCACAGCCAGCAAATTTAGGGACTCCTAGAAATATGAGGTTTGACAAGTTCTGCAGAATCTGAAAATAAAGGAATTTGTCACCAAGAGAATGAGCCAAGGTAACATTGTTCTGACTTTGAATAGATTAACAATGGAAGGAGCAGGCAGAAGCCCAGAAACCAAAGCACTCCTTGTTGCACAGCAAAGGCTCAGCGCCGTCAGAAGGGAGGTGAGGTGTTTTTCTGTCCCCAGAATGGCCTAACCCTGACATAGAGGGAATGGCCTGGGATGACAGCTTAACCCCCTCTAGGCTTGTTTCATGCTTCATTCTGTTGCTCTTACAGAGAGCCTTCCTTGTGCAGCACAGACCCGACTACTCTGCACTGTCTTCAGGAGCCTGGTGCCAGTTCACTGCAGCCAACAACGGCTTTGGACTCTCAGCTTCAGCAGCCTTGTACCCCACTAGCCACAACACACCACAGCTGCTCATTTGGATGGAAGATGGTAACTAGATGTTTCTCAAAACTAAAACCATGCTGTTCCTGACTTTGGAAAGAAATGCATATTTGCCTTAATGCCATTACATCTAAATTTATCATCTGATTGCTGATACTCATCTTTGCTTTCCTTCTTTTAAGAGAAAGTTCCCTTGTATGGGCGCACCTGCAAAGGGGTCAGGAGTCTTCCCCATTAATAGCCTTTTTCTTCCACTTGTTTCTCCATTTTCCTCTGGGTTTTGTTTCAGTTCCTTGATACCTTTATATCTGCTTAAAATCCAAGCACAGATGTTGCAGTTCTGCTCATGGCTGAGCAGTACCTCTTTGCAAGCTCGAACAAAAAAGTTTTAAAGTTTATTTATTTTTAAATAAGGTACAGTACAGACTACTCACCGCTCCCTAGCCACTCTAACACTCAGATTAATAATAGAAGTCATGAGCCTCAGACTCCTTACTAGTTACAAATAAAACTGGCAGGGAAGTAACTGGAAAGGAATGGTGGAACAATGAACAATGTCTGTTATTCCGTGTCGTTAGCATACAGCTACCTGTGAACTTCATTCAAAGGCAACTACTGTCAAATAAGTAGAATTCATGATAGGTAATAAAAGTTGTCATTCTTGAAAGAAGAAACTATGCAAAGGGAAAAAATATACTGTGAAGAAAACAGAAGTAGTGTGCTATCAAAGAAGAAAAATACTCTCAACCTGTACTTTATCAAGGATCTTTTCTTTCCATGGTCCTAGTCTCTTTCGCTGATAAGAATTAAAATGCCATTTTAAGTCCCAGAAATACCTTCTATCATGTTAAACTGCCTTCATGTTTGGAGTACTTGCTAACTGGACAAAGAAAATTTCAGAGTATAGCATATACTGCTCCAACAGTGAGAGCTACTTGATTATAACAGCAGTCCAACGGAAGGAAAAGCCCAAATTATATGAACTATTTAAAATTAGATGGAACAAAACCCTACAAACTTACTGTATGCAGTTGCAGGATGACAGCTTAGAAAAGACTGCTGTAAGATCTGGTATCTGAGTAGTTAATATATATAAGAACATTGTCTTTCTAAAATATCAGGCTGCTTATGATATCTGAGATAAGGTACTGCCACTGGACAACTGATGTCTTAATTTGGTAATGAATCTACAGCTGTTAATTTGTGACTGACTTTGAATGAAGAACATATGATTCTTTTAAATCAGAATTTCCTCTTAGGAGTGCTATTTATTGCTGCTGCTGCCAACCATAATCTTTCTTAGATCTACTTGCACAAAGCTCAAATGGTTGGATACAAACACAAATACAGTGGTCTCAAATAGAATTGAAAAGGCAGACACAAATCATAGAAATGATTCTTCATTTCAGATGAAAAATTGGGACTGTAAGTCAAGAGAGGACTCCTGTCATACAAAAAGGGTCCTCAGTAGGTTCTCAGATGCTCCTACTGTCCAAAGAGGAGACAGATAAAACTTAACTCATATACTGAAAGATAATCTTTATCCAAATGGTCACTAATGAGCTCCATTTAGGAAACCTCTGAGGTCTACCTAAAAAGGGATCTTTTTCTCAATCGGAGTCCTGTGCACAAGCATGTGGCGCATGAACACCATTTAATATTCAAGCACAGGCCCTGCTTATCAACAGATAGCTGTAGAATATGCAGCATTTCAAAATGAGTGCTATTGTGCATGTTCAAGATACTTTTCAAAAACTGTGGTGCAGGACTTTTTTGTCAATCTCTTAACATGCTGTATACATCATTATATATCTTTAGCAACAGCAACATTTCAGTAGTAGCAATTTCTCTACTTGTACGAAGAAGACAGAAGCTGAAAAAACAGGACAAACAAGTGAACAGAAGAACTAAAATAAACAAAGCATATGGTTATGAGTCACTGTAAATTCTTTAATCTGTGTTGACAAAGATTATGGTGACTAAATACTATGAGTGCATGAAACTCATGGCAATAGACCTCTATATCAACTTACAAGGGATAATCTAAAATTTAAACTTCTATAAAAATCAAGCCATTTACTAGATCTGCAACTTAAGGGTTTTCAGGCAGAACTGTCTGTCTCACACAAATAGACTCTGCCTCCCAGCTCCCAAGTAGCTGCATACATGATATATTATGCTCTTTTCTGGGCAGCAACACTGGAAGATTATTGAGACCCTTCAATAAATATGCTACAAAACAGACTTCATGGGCAGCTTTAATTTGCTCTGCTCAGGAAAGAAATTTGGTGTCTAATTTTCACTGTGAAGAGTCACTGAGCATGGCCAGTACAAATGTACTTCCCTGCTATGAGAAAAAGTATTTCTAAAATAGCACTTTCAATTATCATAACAAGGAATGAACTCATGATGCGAATTAGAATTTGATGGTTCCCTGGAGATTTTGACTTTCTTTTGAAAAGTTTCATTTTGTTAACCAGTTAATCTATGTTGTAAGATGTCATGCAGATCCACGGGCTTTGTTAGTGTTACAGCAAGTTTGATCTGCACCCTGGACTGTGCATTTGGTCAAAACCAATTTTAGTGTCAATTATTGAATTTCATGGGGGATATCTGTAGCCTCTAGAGCAATTAGATCAAGGCTTATGAAAATTAAATATATATAAGGGAAGCAGTATTAAAAAGCAATATCCCAAATCTCTCTGCATTAATATTTTGGATACCACTGCACATTGTAGGGGTTTTTATGATTAAACTTACATTTTTGTTTCCCACTTTCAGCTGTCCCAACTGCTGTTATTCCCTATAATCTATAATTGACAAAAACATCAAATGTGAACAAAACATCAGTCAGTAATTCTGACAATCAATAGGTTGCTCTCCACAGAAGGGTGACCTTGTGCCATTAACACCAGCTTTGCCATGTCATGGCACATCACATGGGAAATGGGACTGGAAAAGGTATCAAGGCCAATCTGTTACCTGGCTGATGGGTTTTTGCTTTTCCACCAGTGACCGATGAAATCGTAGATCCAGAAGAGGAGGCTTCCATTTTTATTGACCCTCTGGCTTGTGGGATCGAGGGATGCCCATCCACAGGGGGATGCTGTGACACTGGGTAGCTTGCTGCAGTTCTCCTCTGACAGACTTGCACACGCTTTTCAGCCCCATGAATAGACAAATTTATACCTGACAGGAATAAGAATTAGTACTGTTAGATACAAGAGATCAATATGGAATAACTAAAATATAAATTGTCAGGGTTTAAAATGGAGCTGCAAGAACATCCTTAAAGAAAAGAAAAAAAAATTTTAAAAAAACCCAAAAAAAAACAAAAGAAGAACTCTAAAAGATTAATTTTCTTGGAAAATTAAAAATGTGAACACCTTTTCTGTTGTATTGTAGGGATCAGATTCAGCCATAGTAATAGATATTTAAATGAATACATAGTAATGGTTTACCAATTTACTGATCTGCAGGAGGAAATATCTTCCATTCCTTTAAAATATCCACACAGATCACAAAGGGCAATATTAATGAGGCAGCTACCACAAAGTTTAATAAATGCCAGTTTTCTGATTGATGGATTAGAATTTGTCAGGAATTATTTCTTATCTTCTGAACCTTTACCCAATACTAGGAAGTCTCATCATATGGAAAAGATGCTAGAGGCATTAACTGGCTTTTAAGGAAAAAATAAAAGTCTGTTTTGAGGAAAGCAATAAGGCTACACATGACAGTAGTAAGACCTAAAGCTTGGAAAAAATTCCACTTTCTCCTGTCCTGTGAAACCTTATTGTCAGTACTGGAAATTGTCTTTCACACCAAAAATCTCAAATTTGTCACATAATCATTTTTTATACTGAAATTGTGAGTAAAGACAAGGCTTCATTTTTCCAAAGAAAAAAGCAAAATGGAAATTTCCTTTGTGGCTAATGGACAGTCTTAGAAGAAAGAAATGTTATATTACAGAAATTGCTGATTCTGACTTCCTCCTGTTCACAGCAATGCAATTGCTCCAACCCCACCTGAATTTCTTTCAGTATACTCTGGTTGAAAACACTCAGAAAATCTCTTTTGAGAAGAAGGCTGAATGATAGTTCTACACTACTGTTTTATGCTTTATTTATTGTGACACTTATTGCTTCTGTCAGCAAACTATCTTTGTTTTTAAAGAAACCAAATGAAACACCCTAACCAGATATAAATAAGCAAACTGAAAAGCAGATGGAAAAGCAGACCCTAAAGCCTTAAACTGTGGATATTGTAAGCACATTGTAAAGCGCAGTCACTCAAAATCATTGGATATCATTGATTAGATTGCTCAGTTTTGTGAATTGAAATGTCCAAGAATGCATTAATGACTCTGCTCTTCTAGGTCCCCTGGAAGTCAATGTATGTGAACCTCCAGGTCATGGAAGAGGTTTAGAATCTCTGAAATATTAATCCATTTTGATCCATAATATACTGCCAAGGGGAAGAGAGCCACCACTTCCGTAGGCAATTGCTGAAAACAGTGGGGTTGCACACAGGAGCAAAGGCTGTGCAAACTGCTTTCTTTTGTGATGGCTTTGTGCATTCAGAATCGAAGCTGAGTGCTCGATACTTGTTTTTGCGGCCTGACTCCAGAGCTGATCTCCTGCAATGTGAAATGTGAAGGCATGAGGAGTTTCCTGCAGCAGCTGCTCACCTACATCCTGGTTTTAGGGCTAATGTAACTGCCAGCTCCTAAAAACTTGAAATCACATCCCTAGGATACAGAGCAAATCCCAGTCACATTATTCTCATGAAAGGCAGCATACCAATCCATGTGCACAGAATGACAATGAGCTTGCCTGGACAACGTTTCTTTGACCATGCCAGCTGTAACAGGCTTCAAAGGGTGAGAAGCTAAGCCCCAGCTGTAAAATGAGCTCTTTACTAATTTTGCAGTCACTGGAACATTGTGAGGTTCAAAATATTGAGCAATTATCCCTAAGGTATTACAAAATTAACTACAACCATTTTCTTTACGCATCACCACAGGTTGTTGCATCATTTAAAACAATGATCCCTCTGAAGCTTACGGTGGAGTCAGCCAACGTTCAGCACTAAACTTGAGCCTGTCATCAACACATGCTTTCTGCTGGATCTCAGTAAGGCTGTGCTTTCATTTGATCATGAAAATAGAGATCTATTTTAGGAACTGGTTCCAAACATAAACTGACTGCTACATTACTCGGTGGCTCAAGTTAAGTTGCTTCTTCACATTCTGAAAATGTCTATAAACTCTTGTGCAGCTGTGACTGAGCTTCCTAAACTATTTCTGCAGCACATTCTTTTTCAGACATCAAAATAAAGGATACTGCTGCCAGATTGCTGTTCCTAAGAACTGCAAAATTTGCAGATTGATCACATCCAAAATTAGGTTCCATCAACAACTTGCTGCTGGTTATATGCAACCTTTTGCTTCTTCCACTAAAGAGAGATGATAAATCATACCTCCAAACTACATGAGGAAGACTATTCCAGTATCACAAAAAACTTTACATTTACATTTTTCTTTAGACATATTTAAAAGTGCCTTAAACCAACCACACAAAGAGTGTCACAAATGTATACAGTATATTTGGAAGTTTTTCACTCCAATCCATTGATATTGCAGTTATTTTTCCATGGAATATATCCTTTTATTAGGAGAATTAATTTCCATTATTTTCCAAGAATTAGCTACAGGACAAAGATGCAAGTGTCCTTATTCAATTATAATTTCAGGTTTTTCCAGAGAAAGATCAGGTCTTTCTTTCCTATGTGTATTTCTTTTGTTAAACTACAAGTCTAAAGAAATGTAAGACAGTAATACTGCCACAAGCTGCAGCATTACCTTGTTTTCATGTGGGTGAAAGTTCTTTTAAAAGAGATATTGGCAGTCAAAAATACATCCCCAGATAACATGCAGAAAAGCACAGACAGGGAGGGGGAATCAGAAGTAGAAAAGAGATTGGGAACAATGCATGTAGCTGATGGCTGAGGAAAGCCTGGTGAACTATTGGCACTAAGCAGACTCTAGAGAAAACTCTCCCTACTCTTCCTGCAAAAACACACGCTGCTGCTGAATCCCAGGGTTTGTGGATCAGAGAGGTCTCTGAAGAGTAGATGTTAAAGTTGACATCAATTACTTTGTTGCAGCGTGACAATACTCACACAAGACATCCAGAAAGTTCTCCAGCAGCACACTGCAGTCTGGGTCTTCAACTAATTGTATTTGGTGGAGTTTTTCTCCTGCCTTTAGGCTTGGCCATATAGCTGCTGACACCAAATCCCCTTACCATTGCATGCCTGGCAGTATAGCCTTTGGTTGTACCTGTCCCTGCAGCGTGGTGATTTTTAAGTGAGCTTGGCATTCATGCTCAGTAGCTGGGTGCAATCACACTGGTATGCTCTGACAGAAGTTAAAAAGATCAGGGGTTTTTCATGCCTTGCCCTCTGGCTCACAAACACCACTTTGAGCCAGGGTTTCAGTGCAAATGCAAGTGAAAGGCTTCAATACTGTCCAGCATCCACAGCTGACTTTTCATTTTGGAGGGCTCCTGGACAGGACTCAGCCACCTGCACCTGGCTGGCTGCAGTAGGAGTGGGAAGTAGTCCAGTGTTTTGAAGCTGGATGAGATTTAAGCCTCTACATATTATACATAGCATTCAGCTCTTTTCCTTTCCTGCATGCATCAAAAATCTTTCTCTGTATTTTCAAACATCCACGTGCCTTTCTCTTCCTTTCCTGTATTTTTATCCTTTTTTTTCCTCATACAAGCTTTTTGACTCCATGAGGAGCTGCTCTTCTTACTGACCTTTCATTCTCCCATGACTCTGAGCTTGCAGGTTCATATAAGGAAAACACCTTCACTACCTTCCTGCCATTACATCACAGCTGGGCAGTTTGCCAGCAGAGAAGAGCAGCTTCTATCCTGCTTCTGGATAAATTTTATTGCTCCAAGATAAGTCTTTTTATTATAGAATTTTTTAAACCATCAATCCTTCCACATTGAGCATATTTTGTCTCTTATAAAGTAGTAATATGCTTATGACACTTAGGGGTTTATAATGCTCCAGATAAAACCTGCATATGAGAACATTAAAAGGGAGTAATGAAGTACTTCCAAGTCATGAAGCAATAAAATCAAACATAAAAAAGAAAAAGGGGGGAGAAATTATTAACATTCCAAACACTACAGTGTGCCTGAATGCAAAGTTTTGTGTGACTATTTGTTTTGTTGGCTCATCAGATGCTACAAACATGAACAGCAACATCCTGTACTACTCAGAAATCACTTTGCCCATGCATCTGATGGACATTTTCTTTGACTGTGCACCTTGCACCTCTGCTATGGGACTGAGCACAGTGGCACGGCTCTGGTACTGATGGAGAAGACTCTTGCACCTAAATTTGGGTCAGAAAGGTCGTGTGTCCAAATTATACCGAGCCGGCACTGAGACATCTCTCCACCTGGGAAGGCATTCCCACAGTGACTGTCAGGTTTGTGTTAGCCCCAGTTTTCTTCCATCTTGTACCACTTTGGGTCACAGGCCTTTATTTATAGGTTCCTTTCTGAAGTGTTTGTCTCTAGACAAAGATTATGTGAACATACAAAGATTATGTGAACATGAATAGGCAATAATAAGACAGTGCCGAGTTACAAAGTTGTACAAACAATCCATTAGCTAACAGTGCTTGATTAGCCTCAAGTGTCCTGACCTGCTTTGTAGATCTTTCCTAGGATAACAAAGTAGTTCTGGCAGGTGCAGGAAGTCCTTTTAGTTTTGTATCATTAGTGTCAGTGCTCCTGTTGGAGACCAATTACTCCATCTATTTATCTTTTCTGTGTGTGTCTTTTTTTTTTGTTTCGGCCTTATGTGGAGGGCCTTAGGAGTAGATTGAGGCAGGCTCTTTTTTCAAGGTTCTTTTCACAGCAGACCAAGTACAGGAGAGCACAAAAAGTGAGGAAGAAAATCTCAGCTACTCCATCACACATGGTCACAAAAAGTAAAGCAGCTCTAAAAGTCTGCAGTCATCAAGGCAGAGATAAGCAAGATTATAAGGAAGCACTTAGTAAGCATGAGCAGAGGGCAGAAGATGAGGCTTTAAGGAGTATATAAATGGGAAAATGAGATATTTAGTTGCTTTCAACTTTTACACACAGGGAAGGAGAAAGTGAGCTAATTTGTCCACCTCAATAAACTAAGTACTCTTTCCTTTCCTCGTGCAAATTGCCACATTTCCCATTAAAGTCAATGATGCTCTGCAGACAGCTTCAGCTTTTTCACATTTTAAAGATAGCTTTGATAAAGGGGATCTCAGAAAGGGAAGCGATGTAAAAGGTTTCTCATGCAAACCCAGTTCAATCTGAGATTCAGCAGAGAAACAGCTGTACATGATGGACTTTTTGCTTGCTCTGAATTCTAGGTGGAAATGTAGGAACATACAAGAAGAATTCTCCTGCTGTCCTCTGTACACATGCCTGAAAGCATAGTCTAAAGGCAGTTCCCTTTTTTTTTCTCACCCTATGTATTACTTAGGTAAAAAATACCTCCAGAAATCATCCTTAACTTGATGAAAAATGTGGCAACATCATTAGGATTCCCATATTAGATTAAAACAGTTCTTAAAAGTTTAAATATCATCTCTTTAATGCAGCATCAAGTATGTTGCCACTGATAACATGTGATTATGAAATCATATCTAAGATCAGGTTATGTTTCAAGTATTGATTTGGAGATGTTGAAATACTTGTGACTACATCAGATGTAAAAAACCTCACAACTGCAAGCCCTCAGATAAGCAAACAGAAAAGCTACTGCTTTCAGAATTTTCCAGGAACTTCACTGGCTGGAGAGAAGGACTAATACTTTGCATCTTGACAAACTATGTGTTCAGTTTTCTGAGATTTTGTATGATTGCTTCTCCCAGCCTACTTCCTCCTATATTGGAGACCTTACAGGATTTTCAAAATCTGTAGCAGTTTCAGGTGATGTGGCCTAAATGTTACTTTTTCTCTTATTTTTTATCAAATTTTTTTCCAGTTGGCTTCAGAATTTACATCCATTTTTAGCACATATATTTTCCCTGGAAACAAACCACAGAGCTTAGAGATAGAGTTGGTGGAGGAATAACTCTTTTTTTTTTTTTTTTTTTTTTTTTTTGGTCTGAAACATGTTATCCATGGAAGTACTGTATTGAAGGAGATCATGAATGACCTCTTCCCTTTCCCTCTCCATGATAATACAGAACTCTATCATATCCCCTGCTCTATTGTCATCTTCCTGAGCTTAGGAGACCCAGTTTAGACTGTTGCTCCTTTCTAATAAACTGTTTTATGTCTCCAATCATCCCTGGTCACTCTTCTATTCCTTGCCTTTTTCAAAGGATGAAGACCAGAAATGCGCCCTAAAAAAGGTTCAAGAAGCAAAATCAGAAATGCCCTTGATGTTCAGGCTGTGCTTTCACCAAGGATTTACACAGCGACACAATGAAGTTTCTCATTTTATTCTTTCTCCTGTAGTTTCACTTGCCCAAAGATACTTGTAGATGGATTCTGCCTCCCTGTCATATTTGCCAGCTCTTTGGGCAATTTTTCAGTAACTCAGGATTGTTTCTTCTAACCATTTGCTTGAGGTTCTTATGCTATTCTTCCTTACAAAAGTGGCTACATTACCTATGGTAAAACAGCATCCAGAGCCAGTGTTCATTTAAGTCTGTTGAAATCCTAATGAATAAAAAGATCATGCCCACTTTAAGCCTGCCATCAAAGGGTTGCTTTCATAGACCTGAATGTGATTTATTGAATTACAGCAAGTTAACATTCAACAGTGATTATTTAGCATAACAGAAAAACTCCCAAAGTGCTCAAGGAGAGGCAAGATTACAACCTGAAGTCATGAAAATGTCTTGGAGAGAGTCACAATAGTCCTACTTTAATGGTCTACATGGCACTCTGAAAAACCACTTGTCTTCCTTTAGTGTGAAAAGTTTAGCTCAGTGAACATAAAGCTCTTTAGGGTTGCTGTTGAGCTAATGGTGATTGTTGCAGCCGTGTTGCAGGGCCATGGTGCTGAACACAGGGTGATGCCTATGCAAGTTGTGTGAACCCAGGTGAATAAATGAAACTTTTTTCCACCCCCAAGGTGCCTAATTTGATTAATTTTTAAGGCTTGTACTTTTATTTCTGTCTGACAATTCATTCTTTAGTTCCTCTGTATAAAAAGCAAACACACTGTAGAGTGCATATATGTTATACAGATCAGGCTACTGGAATAAATGCCTAACAACTGTGTGCAAAGTGTACCTCACTTAAATTCACCCAGCAACCTGAAAACAGTGTAATTTGTCACCATCCCAGCTGCCTAAACTGTTCTGGAGATTGCCTGCATTTTCATTGTTACAGTTTTTCCTGCTCTCTTTCTGTTTATTTAGTATCTATTTTGATTTACTTTATTGTTCCTATTGGACTTGACTAGTGTTAAAATCACATTCATGCTGAAGAGTAATTAAAAAAAAAAAAGCATTCAAAAAAGTTCTTTGCTTGGCCCAGTATGAAAATCACAGTGAGGAAAAACCCCTGGCCTTGAAATCTGATAAACACAATAGAAATCAAAAACTGAGGCTGATAAAACATTTTCAGTAAAGTGCTTTTCTATCAGAAGATTGCCATTTGTTTTCACGAGAAGAAAACCCCGAAGTCAAGAATTGTCAAAATGTCAAAAGTTTTGTTCAGAAAATTATTCTGAACTTATCTGGACTGGAACATACTGCCCTTTTTTTTTTTTTTTAAAGAACTTGATGCATTGCAAAATGTAATCTAACAAATTGAGTAGAATACAAATTACAATAGAATATCAGTAGAATATCAGTTACCTCTGAGCAAGCCAAAAAACCATTATCCTTTCAATTACTGAAACACCATCTGTATCGCCAATCATCAACAAATTTTACTTTAATATACAAATAGTAAGAAATAATTAAAACCATAAACATCCAAACCAGAAAGCAAAACAAATCAAAATAATATAACAAAATACAACAAATACAAGGAGTCCAACTAAGATGAAACATTTTAGCTGTCCAGAAGCAAATTCTAATAGAAATATTTTAAGCATTATGCAGAAATGTGCTCAAAATAAATTCTAAGGGGGGCACCGTAAGCAAGAATATTAGAATTTCTGTGGATTGGATATTTCAGATTTTGATTCGCTGTTTCTATAATCAAGGGGAATAGACTTGCATTAGAATGAATGTAGGATCATAGAAAAAACGATAGATTCATATTTCAGTTTCTGTCACAACAAATAACATCACATCAACACTTCTTTCTTTGAGGCAGTTTTTCCTAAAAAAAAAAAATTGAAGATTGAATCTGTCTCCTTAAGTGCCTCTTATTGATTTGGAAACTCTAAGAGGCAGTTAATCTTGTCTTATTAATTTTTTTATATATGCACAGCATTTACTAGCTGAAAATAGACTCAACACTGAGATGATTTAAAACTGACTTTCACCTATGGAAAGCACTGCATTTAAAATAATTTTCTCTCTTAGCAAGTAGCTATTATTCTGATCTTCAAAATCAAGAACATTCTCATTAAATCTGTTTGTGCTGATTTTGAGCTTTTTACCCATGGAATAAAAGGTAAATGCACACACAGCAGTAATACATGGTACAGACATTGGAGCAAACCACAGTGCTCTGTGAAACAAAGCGCTAAGTCAAGTCCCGGATGCTTTTTACTGGCTGAGGAATGAAAAGCAGCACTAACCATTCAGATGTATTCTAAGTGTAGGTAGATTTAAAAGCAGAGAATTCTCTTTTTTTTCTCTCCATTTTAATTTGCTGCCTGAATGTCAACTGCTACATTGCAAATATCACAAGTCTCATTTTATCTGATTTAATCGGATATTCTCCATAACGCAGAGCAGTGCAATCAATCTGAGACATCATCTGTGAAACAGGATAAACACCTCAGGAGACTTCACAGATGGGAAAAGAAGGTATCTCAGGATACGTCTGAATGTGTCTGCTCCATGGCACAGATAGTAATGATTTTCAGCACAGCAACTAGGCTTAATTTAACTTTCTCTTTTTGCATCCCATGCCAGGGATGCCCTGTCATCAGTGCCCTCTTGCTGTTCCAGTGTCAGGCCCTGGTCACGCTGTCTGGGGCGGTCTCAAGCAGCAGATCAAGTGCACTTCCCTGCCCCCACCCAGCCTGTGCTATAGCCTTGGATATGGGGCCTTTTTAGACACCAGGCATGGTGTCTAAATCCTCCATGCTCACAGTTAGCCTCATCAACCATCAACTGACTTTTACTTTTGATGATATATTATCATTGAAATCACACAGCCAATGTCTTCAGGGGCAGGCCTTAAGACAACAAAATTTACTTCTACTTCTCCCTCGGCTAAATAAAAAAAAAAATATAGATAATGTTGTAGCAAAGCATAAACTTCACTTAAATGTTTTTAAAGCAAACATGCATCTGAACACATATGTATCTGAGTAAATTGGTCAAGTGCTCAAGTCAAACCTGATGATGTCAAACTGGTCAACTAGTCATGTGTTGGGTCAAGTCCAACACGTGAGAGGGTTTTTAGCCTCTGAAACAGCTGTCCATTGTGGGCATGTCCCAGAATTTAGCATCTCACGTGTGCAGGATTTGATGCTGGATCCCCACTGGGAGGAGGCACAAAAGTCCCCCTCCCTCCTGGGGAAGGCTCTGATGTGGGCTGGAAGGATGTGCTGTGTAAGTTCCATCGGAGACTGGATGGGCATTGCTCTGCAAGGAAGGGGCACCAGCCTCCACAGCCCTGCTTGCTGCAGCACCTGTGTCTGGACCAGGCTCCTCCATGGCAGACATATTTACAAGGGCCAGTTTTACCAGAAATGTTGAGGCATGTGTACTACTTGTCTTTCTTTTGTGCATCACTAGTTTTCAGCACATTCCCTCTTGGCAAGTAATGATTTTGGTTGTAATAAAGCCTATGGTGCCAAGCTTTCTAAATGGCCATAAAGTGAAGATGACCCCCAGAAGAGGTGGCAGATGGATGTGCAGCAGATGCCAATGAACGTCTGTGTTCATCGGCCACCTCATCTTTCTGGCAACGCTTCAGACCATGAACAGCAACAAAATACCATTGAAAAGAATACCTAAACCTGCCATGTTTGCATATATGTTCCTCACAGGCATGCAGTTGATTGTTCTCAGCTTATGCTCATCTTGATAGAACAAAGCACAGGTCTTGCTTATTCTTCTGAGCTATTTTGTATTTCTGATGGAAGACTAATAAACCCTGAGGGACAACAGTAGCTACACAATGATTGCCTGAATTTGGCAGATTCCATAGACATGGAAAAAAGTTCTCTATTCATAAATACCATTTCAATTCCTTGAGCTCTTTATAGCAGAATGAGAAGAAATGGTAGAATACTACAAAAATGTAGTAACTGCATTGTAGGGTGTAAGGCATCTAACAGATTTGGTTTTATAAAAGACAGTCCATGTTCTAACTCCCTTACTGAATAACAGCCTTATGCAATTGCAAGGCCTACTATTTTTTCATAAATGATTTTCTGATATGTTAGCAATTCAGAAAAAACATGCAAACATGCAAGATAAACTTTCAGGTATGTTTATGCACTACATAAAACACTGGATAATAATTTGATGTTACTATTTTTTAAGAGGAGGCACAGAAGAGACACAAATTTTCTGAATGCAACTAAACTTTCTTGATTATAGAATGAACCTATAATAAAAGAAACCAGTGCCTAAATTTAGCTTCTGTGATTGATACTTTCTCAGTGAAAGGGCATTCATGATTATTCTTTCATAAAACTTTTCCTTTCTTCACTCTTAACCCTGACACTCAATGTCATTCCTTTCAAAAAACACCAAGTGAAAGTAAAAAAGATAATTTTAAAAAATCTCACTGCATATGTAAAAATATTACAAATACCTCTAAGTTACACTTGCAAGTATGGCAATTGTACTGAAAATTTTATTTTTAAGAACATTCCAGTCTGACAATGATGCTGAATTTTTTCTGAATGTCACAGTGGTTTTGAGGGTTGAAGCTAACAGAAGGTTCAGGCAGAGAGTCAGTTTCTCTTCACAAGTACCATTCTGTCCATAGTTGAGTACCTTCACCAAAAGATGTGTAGAACAAAATCTTTTTGAACAAATTCTAAACTGAAACTTCATCACCAAAACTGCCCATAAAATCCTGAAGTGATTCTGAGAAGATCTTAGCATGTGGTAACTGGGTCTGTGAGCAATACACAGTATCTGAACAATTAAAAGTGGTTGTGCACTCTGCTCCTATGGTGATACAACATCCACAAAAAGAAAACTCAAATACACAGGCCTATTGAGAAATCAAGAGAAGAGTCTGCTAGTAGGGCAATTAAACGTAGAGAAACTGATGGGCAGCTACTCAGTAGGAAAAAAAAAAAACCCAAACAAATATAACATCAAGCCTTCGACATGCATAAATGCATTTTTGTTAAAAAAACCCAAAACACCCAAGTGTCAACAACATAAAAACCCCCAAACAATCTACCTGCCTCATTCCTTCCCAGAGGAGATGCCTGGTTAGACATATCTCCATAAAGCTGTTTTATATACTCCCAGAAAGAAAGAGCCAAGAGTACCTTGTCACATTGTGTCTGATCCACAGAATCAAAATGGCACTGAAAACCATGGGTCCCACTGGACTCCTCTCTTGTTTCTAATCCTTTATGAACATAATTCTACATCCTGAAAAGTCTGGGTTTAGAAACAATGTTCTTGTTAAATTTCTATGAAGAGTTAACCACCAACCAGAAATATTTTTCTTCATTTACAAAGCAGCATGAGCCAGCTAACAAGAGGTTTTTGATGAATCACAGCAGTCATAATTACAATTACATGAACAGAAATCTGGGAATAAATTTCCATATATGATTTTAATGCTTCAATCAATAAAGCATACTGTCTGTCTAGAAGTCAAATATGTAGATGAGTTAGAATTGAAGTAGATGAAAGTGTGAGAAAATGAATATTAGATAGGAATAGCATTTTCTCTAATTCTGGATAGTGTTCATGATGTTTTCCATCACCTTATGTGGCACCTTTCCTTGTCGAACACTGGGCATTGTCTTCATTTAATGACTTCTGACAATAACACCTTCAGTGATCAAGCCATGGCAAGGAACTGATTGTGATATGTTCTCTTTTTCAAAAACTGCTGGATTTTGGGTTTGTTTCTGCCTTTGCAACTCTGAAAACTTAATCCATTGAAAATGCATTTTTCCATGATGGGACTTTTAAAAAAAGTGAATCTAAGGCAGTCAAGATAAAAATAGCTTCATCATTGACAATACTGAGCCTTTCTTTATTTTTCTTTCAAGTCTTCCAGTTAACAATCCATTTTTTAGATAAATATATCAGAACCAAAACATGAGGCCAAATACAAAGAGGATGCATAAACATTTGTAAGTCCTAAAAATTACTGTCCAAACATCCTTGAGATATCTGGTGCTCTTATCAGTTCCATAATTGTGTTTTCTTTCTTGGAATTGTCAAAATGTCAAAATGTTTTCAATATTAGCTTCAATCAGAAGAAAATATCTCAAAGCCAGTCTCTGAATATCTACAATTTAGAACTCAATTATAATTTTCAGTGACTCTAAAATCACATTCAATGAATACAAAGACCATATAGGTTCTTAATTCATGCAAAATGATAAATCCGTCTCTGCTTTCTTTCTCATTTTCACAAGTGCAAGGTACTATAAATGTATGAAAATTCTTTTTTTTCCTCCCTTACTGTGCTAGGGCACAGCTCATTTCATCTCATCTCCTTTATTCTAAAACTGTAATTGTTATTTATGATGCACAAAGTCTACTGTTCATCCTTTCAATAGAAATGAACATGTATTGTCTGTAAATGCAGGACAACATGATTTTCTCAGTAAAAAGGATTATGCACTAGGTTTTACTACGTGCTGACGGATATTATGGGAAAGATTGTGACCCAGCTCTAATCCTATCCATCAGAAGGGCTGGGGACGGAGAACATCTGCCAATCTGCATACAGCCAAGCCATCAGCCAATTTTTCACAAACTTGGCCACAGTAATTCACAACAGTCACTTCCTTTTTTTTAAAGATTCTTGTTCAGCTTGCAGTCACTTGGCATGACCCACTATCAGCTTTCTTGCAGACACCATCCCATGCCTCAATGGTATTTTGCAAATGTACAGCTTTCTGAATTGCTTGCTGACCTAACACCTTGTCAAGCTTCAGCTGACTTTGGAATTTAATATAAAGTTCTTCACAGGACCCTGTACATATAAGAAAGAACAGCCCTTCAGATCACACTAATCCTATCCTCCATTACAAAAGCACAAAAGACAATCTTCTACTTAACCACATTTCACATGAAATAAAAATACCACTGCATGATGGCAGAATATCTCAAAAGAACATGCATTTCAGATAAGTGTTAATAACTTTATTGCTAAGTTTTCTCTAAAAGTTAAACTTTTCTGAAGATATTACATAACATGAGTAATGCAGTAATTGAGCTTATTTTTAACTGCGCTTATTTTTAATTGAGCTACTCAGGTATTGAATTTAAGGCTGTCACCTTTAAATGACTTACTATATCAATGTAATAAATTTTAAAAGTCTTTCTAAAACTTTCATCTGCTTAGATGTGCTTTGTAATCTGCTTCTTCCAGATCCGTAGTGCATGGAGAAGTTCTGGAGTGTTTACAGCACCAGCTAGCCCTAATCCCAACAGAACCAGCTTGCTTTTTTCAGGCAGGGAGCAAGACCAGTGAAATACAACTGTGGCCATATAGCTAAATAAATAAACCTGGGTGGTGAGCTCATGGATGAGGACGAAGCCCACCATGCCCACCCTAGATTCTGGCCATGTGGCTCAGACAGCCTCCCGTGGGCAGCTCAAGACCTCACAATTATGGATTGCATAAAAGGCGAAAAGAAAGTCCCCTTCTGACCTGCCCTCCTGCTTCCTACATGCAGTGTGGGAACACTCCCACACACCCTGGTACACTTTTGGATCACCATAGTCAAGCTTGGTAGAACCAACTGGATGGTGGCTTTTTTTTTTTAGTTTTCCTTGGTATTTCTGCAATTTGATAAAAAGTGGCTTTCTCTTGCCAGTCCATCGGCCTCCTACCTGAAAATATGAAATCTGCCCAGAGACTCAAGATCTTTGGATGTAAGCTCCTTCTCCCAGTCTCAGAACTACTTTGGACAAAGAAAGTTTAATTCTAAAATGCTCTTATTTTGATTATTTCAGAACGACACACCAGAGCTACCATTTCAGAGAAAATGTCGAAATTCTATTTAATGTACAATATCAGTACAATTTCCCCACTGGGGAAATTCCAGTGGGAAAAGAAATTACATATTCCTAGGATCTAACACATACCAAAAATAGGATATAAGATAATCAAGCTGAGTACTGAGAGAAATAAGATATGACTGTTAAAGTTACATTTCACTGAACTCTAATGTGTGAAGGATTTTCTTCTTTTAATGCATAAACAACTGGTTTTCTCCTCCTCTGTTTTGTTACCTCATTTTGCTTTCCAATTTTAAAAATATTTCTCACTAAGATTCTGAACATGCATGAAAAGGCAGTCCAGAAGTAGAAAAAAGAAAAATAATATTTTAAGTGTGAGAGAAATGTTGGCAAATTGTTAACTAAATATCTACTTAGATGAAATCTAGTGATATCACAAGTATTACCACCAGGCTCTATCTAGTTCTCCAAGTCTATTTTAAGCCAGCACTATGATGAGATTAGTTAGCATGCAGCATCCTTATAAAAAATAAAATTAAAATCACCAGGGTCATTTAACTTCCTTTTGCATATAAAAGTCCTTCTAACTGATGCTTGTAAAACCTTATATTCTATGGTAACATTGCTAGAAGCTGTAAAAACTCACCTTTCTCTTAGCTGAGGATGCTTCTTAAAGGCAACTTCCTATGTTTGGAAACTCACTGTAAAGGTTGCCATGGTGATTAATTTTAAAAGTGAAATTCTCCCTTTTTAAAGTTTTTTCTTTAAAGAAGAAATGTGCTAGGGCTCAGCTCTCACCAAGATAAATGGGAATGAAAATTCCACCTTAATCCTGAAGATTAAAGGACATAACCTCTGAGTAACCACTACTTCAGAAGAAGAGATGCTTTCAGAAAAATTTTGGAAATATCTATTTTTACGTAAAAATTAAAGAAAAAGTACATCCATAGGCAAAAAAACTGAAGGGAAAAAGCAACATTTTCTAGTGGTCAGATGTAGCCAGCAGGCTAGGTTATACTACTGATAGGATGGGGGAAAGGCAAGGAAAGAATGGTTGGGGTAGCTGAAACTCAATAGAAAAACTGGCAGTCAGCTAGGGATAGTGACATTGTGTGGCAAGAGAAAGAAGTGAAATGCGTCCCCAAAGAGAAGGGTAGAAGCCAAAGGTCACTACTGAAAAGCTCTTTACCTAAGGCATTGTCCATTTTATTTCCATGGCTCAAGATGTAATTTCACATGGGTGTTTCCATCTATCAGCATCTCCTCTCCCCAGTGATGTGCAAAGCTACATTAAACCTTGGCTGTCTGCACAGCTGTGTTAGCTGTCAGGAAACAGACAACTGCACAGCTCTGTTCCTGCACTGGGAGATGGAAAAGCACCATTTCTTCTCTAAAACACATACAATTTTCAACATTACGTCATCCAGCTTGCCCCTGCATAAGCTGTCACTGCAGAAATCACCGGCAAATTAAACTGGGAAATGTTGTGCCAGTTCAATACCCAGGCAATTTATGGCTTCTTTATTCACATAAAGATCACAGTACTGTGAGACAGCTGCATTATTCATTATGTGTTTAATATTTTATCTCTCCAGGCAAAAGTATCTGTACATGCACAATTAAAATGTCTGACGTAGACAGAGTCGATTTTAATACAAAGAATCAAATTTGTTTCAGAGACCTGCTTGACCTTAAAGCTCTATGGTTTAAATCAACAGAAGGAAAACCAGGCTGAGACTTATGTGGCGCAGTGCCTGGGCATTACTCATTTTACCTTGAATGACTATCCAAGAAAGCCTCTTTACTTGAGCTTATCACATCAGTGATAAGACCACATGGTAAATGTAAGATAGTCTAAGTTACATAGAATTATTTTTCACTCAACACATGTGGTCATGATGGTAACAAAAGAAAACACCTTTTTAAAAATGGCAGAACATGCAAATAATTACTATTACTTCTTTGCCATTATTATAAAGTTTAGTAAATCCATGTGCTTTGTAATTATCTATTAGGACTCCTAGGGAAAAAAAATCCCTGATGCATGGCATCAGAGTTACAGGTATGAACACAATGCAAATAGAGTAGGAAACAGTCACCATCTCATTCCCCAGACTCCAGAGCAGCAATGCTACTCCTAAATTAGTGCTCCCCACACCTTTTTACCCTCTCTTGCAGCGACAGATCACACATATTGGCAACTGCACGCTCCCTAAAGAAAATCTGGCTTGTTTTTACTGTCCCAGAGATCTGTGTTTTTGTGCATAAAGATTTTAAATGATGAAAAATTGATTTTCTGAGCAAAGGGAGAACAGTAGTTCAATGTGCAAACAGCTAGAGTGGTATAAACGTTTCAAGGCTGTCATCTCTGTCATTAACAGGTACATTCATCCTTTTACCCATTAATCTTTATAGAGAATGTAGTTTGTTTAAACTGCAAATTTTCTTCACACTGTCTCTTGAACAAGGGTTTTTGTAAGAATTATGGAGACAAGCCACACTCCAGACAGTCATCCTTAGGAGTTTCAACCTCCTTGTGTACTCATAGCAGAGAAGTTGCTGAAGGTTTCCACAGAGCACCAATAGCTCAGAACAAAGCTGAGATTGACCACACCTAAACCACTCCATGATGTGTCTTTGAAGGCCATGTTCAGGAGTAAGCTACAAAGAGTAGTGAAGCATCCATCATTTGTGTGCTTGGTACCTTTTTTCTTCACCTGTATTATTCCTTTACTTTTCCTGTGTCTCTGTCCTTTCTTGTGACTGGCATTTTCTTTAGGCCATGATTTGCTTCTCATTTACTCAACATGAGCAAGCTGCAGAACAGTAAAGGGATCTTAAACAGAGTGTTTGAGAATTTCTTTGGAGCCTGAAGTTGGAAGTGTGTTTTTCATCTAATAAAGGGCTAAATGAACCAAATAAACCAAAAGAAAATGTAGTAGGTTTAGCTGAACCTTCTCTTTCATCACCCTTGCTCAAGCTGATGATGTTTCCCCCATGACATCATCAATATGTTAGTACCAGCTCCTTGCACTAAAACAAAAAGCAATTCAAGGAAACCTAGTACACAGAGGAAGGGAGAATGGCACCAGGGGCAAGTGACTGCAGAACCAGCTTGAGAAATCCTTGGGCCAACACAGGCAGACACATATGCTATCCCAGCATCATATTGTGATTTCTCTTCCCTCCTTAAGATGTACCTGATATCTTCCCAGGAGCTTGCCCACCCAGACATGAAGGTACAAAGCAAGTGAGGACACAGTGGCTGAATACAGTGTCTGAAACATTTGAACACATAGTAAAAGTTCTGGACAATTTTTGTTGCATAGAATGGGACTAAAAAACAGATGCTGGATTGTTTTACCTTACTCTCAAAAAAGAGGGAAAGACTCAGCACAAGAAATAAATACTTACATTATAAACTTGGAAGTTCCATGCTATAGATAACCTTGGAAAAACAAAGGAATCATTTAATCAGAGACAAAACCCTTGTGGATGTTTCCAGCTTAGAAGGCAGCACTTCAAAGACACAATCTAAACATACATAAATACTTCCAGATAGGAAGGCCACTCTGGGACTAACTCAAAATGAGGTGTGTTAATGGCACAGGATGAGGAGACTAGGCTTAAACTGAGAGAGCCCAGAAATAAGAAAAGAGGAATGAATTTGCCTGTCAAGGGAGAAAGATACAGCTTATTCCCTTCTGCCAGTGTTTCCTCATTAGCACTGAACAGTGGCTGTCCAAGCTCTTCTTTCCAATCCAGACCATAGCTGTACCTCATCCTTTCCAGATGGGAGTGAGCTGCAGTGTGAATGCAGCAAAGAACAAAGTATTCAGTGCTACTAGAACAAGGTGCCAGCAATTCAGCTGTTAAATTTGCAAATTTGCTATTAGACCAGTATGACCAATTAGTTTTCTGGCTGGATGGGGGACTCACTGAAATGTAATCTCCTGCAGCGCTGTTAAGTGGCACAATTAGCCTGAAGAATGGTGGCCAAGCATTATTAATATGTCACAGAGGCAATCTGTGACTGCTACACAAAAATATGGCCCCTAGGATAGCCATGAAAGAGCAGAGTGCCTCTCAGTGTCTGCAGAAGTAGACATGGGGGACACCCTCCACATGGCAGAAATGCAGGGTAAGCCAAGGTCCCAGAGCAGTGCTGGCAGATGCCAGCAAGATGGTGCCCTCAAGGTGCTGGGTGATTAGAGCTCAAGCAATAAGTCTGTTTTCTCTCTATGCAGCCCAAGCCTCCTGAAACACTTGGTTGTATTAACCACAGAGGAGTCATTAAGACTGGTCCGACAGTAATGCAATCGCACCTACTGAGACAGTCAACAGCCTTCCAGACAAAGGGTTTCAGGGAGGAGACCCTCTGGCTGGAAGGCTTCACAGTCCTGAAATCAGGGACCAAAGTTCTGAACACAAATTCCTAATTAGTAGGAAAAATTCCTATCCAGATCCTAACAAAACCACAACACCCTGCTTACCCTAGGACAAAATTACCACTTCCTGTGGTGAAGTCCCATCATACTGAGAAAGGCAATGAGGCTCATCCGTATATTTGACAGACTTCATAAGTAGTGCTGACTTAAATCTCTTTTAAACATTAGCCAGGGTCTAGAGATGAAGTGTAAACTGAACCAAGTGTCAAAGCTTCAGCAAGGACACTGCAGGAGAAATAGAGCTGAGGTAGAGACAACCCAGAAGCATGACATTAAGTTACATTCAAATCTTTACAGGTATTTGGAGAACCTCAAGGGGGGTGGGTCTGTCTATCCATCAAACATCAGGTATCTGAGGACATGTGAAAGACTCCAGCCAAGTCATCCAGGAAATGCTCAGACCAATGAGGCAAAAGGGTTCAAATAACAATCAGTTACATCTGTATATCCTTCACAGAGCTTACCAGACTCTGAGGATGCTCAAGGCAGCTAACACATGCCAGTGAACAATGGGGATAGTCCAAGACCTGGCACCAGACATTTGTCTGGGTTAACGAAGAACTAAGCAAACCAAAAAATATTACTTTATGATTTATACTAGTGAAGAGCTCATCCATGAACAAATCAATACTGAACCACTATGCCAGAGAGGCCAACCATGGCAGCCTTAGCCCAGAGCCACTAGCTCAGCACACATAATAGCAGCCCTGATGAAACAGAAGGCCTTATCCAGAAACAGAAACTTCTTGCTCATTGCTGGCAATAGAAATACCAAGCAGCAAGAACTTTCTACATTGCCACACCATTAATCCTTATAACAGAAGAAAAAGACTGAGCTTCTGTCAATAACTTATCATGCCTTGCTGAAGGCTAAAGGTAATCTGGGGAAATGGCAAAAATTAAGTGCTCTAACAGGTAATCAAAAATGTTCACTGTGTGACTATGCAGATAGCAAAGGGCAAAACTTTCATCCTGTATCTCCTTCTATCTGCTGAGAGATGAGGCCTCCCCTCAAGACTGGATTTGTCTGAGGGGACTTGAGCACTATCCCAGCAGAATTATGGAATGACATCCTGAGATGAACAGCATCTCATGAGAAAAGACAGGATAAAGCAAAGCAGTATATCAGTTTACCTGCCCTAGGGCATGAGAAATGCTGGCATCATACGGTGCAAATTGAGGAACAGAGCAGAGAGGGGCTTCATCAGTCTGGGAAAAGACAGAGAGGGTCTGTTCACTTTCAGTGGCAGAAGGCATGTAACACAGCAGGTGACTCCTTCACATTCTTAGACCTGGCCAATGCAAATGCATTTTGATCCTTTGGCTAGAAATATCATGTGTAAACAGAACCTTTTTCTAATACCCAACCTAAACTTCCCCTAACACAACTTCAGGCCATTCCCTTGTGTCCTGTCGCTGGTGACCACAGAAAAGAGATCAGTGCCTGCCCCTCCTCTTCCCCTCACGAGAAGTTTTTGCTGCAATGAGGTTTTTCCTCAGTCTCCTCCAGGCTGAACAGAGCAAGTGACCTCAGCCATTCCTCATACACATTCCTCTCAAAGCTCTTCAAAATCTTTGCTGCTCTCCTTTGGATGTTCTCTAATTCAGCCCCATGGAGGGCCAATGGGAAGCTCCCCATTTCCATGCAACTCAGCAGAGAATCTTTAAGATGATAGACAGAATTTTACTGTATCTCAGAAAGATGAAGTAGAAGTGGTAGATTATTGAGAATTTATTTAGAGGAATTTGAAGCCTAGCATTTGAAGCCCGGATTTATCTATGAAGCATTACCAACCTCTGGCCTTAACAAAAGAGTAAACATTTTCAAAATAAAACCACATCCATCCAGCAAAGACAAAAATGAAAATAGAAACCTGTAGCAACCTGCATACCACTTGAAGGGAGAAATGGATCTTATAGAAAAAATAGGTTGAAGACTGATCAGTCTACATATATCTCAGTGGATGGCACTGCAGCTATGCATCCAACCCCTCTGCAAACAGCTAATTCAGGGGCACACATTTACATGACTCACAAACAATGGGGATTTTCTTTTCCTTGCTGAGAAAGATGAGAACATTACTTCTACATATACAATACAATTTTGAAGTTATCAAAAGAAAAGTGAGCTTAAATTTTCTCCCGCTGTGTTCGACTTCTGTAATTAGTCATTCTTGGTTCTCTCTAGTTCTCATTTTTCCTCCCTAGGTATTTAGTAAAAGAAAAATTCTCCTTTCCTGCTTTTATATTTGCTGATGAATTATCAAAGACAATAGAAAGTATGTAACCTCTAAAATTCAGTCATGTATCTACCAGTTCTGGAGCCTGCAATACATAGTGTCAGAGAGAGTAAGAAGAAACATTCTCGTATTAGACATTACAATTATTATTAATATTACTACACAATTGAAGCAAATGTAAGAACAGATGTAGAAACCATTCACCACAGATTCTCCTCACCAGGTTTACCTGAAATCATGAGAAATCACTGCAAGGCAACTTAGCACAAGAAGAAACAACAGTGAAGGTGATTAGTCTGTCTTACACATCTCCCTGTGGAAGTCACCCACCTTCAAAGCTGAGAGGGGCAGACCTCCTCCCCAGAAACAGAGGGAAAATGCAAAGATAAAGAAGGAAAGGTCCCTGCCAATTATTATGTATGTTTAGTAAGAGACTTGTTTGGGAGCCTATTAATAATTTTTCACTCCCAAAGAGTCATTTTTCCCCGGCAGAGTCACACCATAAGCAATGTCACATTGTCACAGATGATGCAGCACTGCTGACATGCTGTAATTTTCTCTGAATGCAGACATTTATGGTTTCATGCTAACATACCTCATGCTGATGGTGTGATAATCTTGACCTGCAGTTTATACAAGGAGGAAAGAAAGTAGTAAATCACTGACAAGTGACCCTAATAGCAAGCACCCCTGTTTGCCAGAGAGGCTCTGCTCTTGTTGTTAATGGCACATCCTGTTAGCCAGCTCAATTGCAAATGACGTGTTTAA